>NC_066369.1:14080000-14680000 GCF_013377495.2 Cygnus atratus | reverse complement strand
TTTAAGCAGGCCAAGAAGGCCAAAAGAAAAAGTTTTCTTGGCGCTTAATGGCAAGGCACAAGCTCTAAACCCAAAAGTAAAGCTAATAGTTTATACTTGAAGACAAAGGGTGAAAATTTCAAAAGACTCCATATATATGGTTATTTTTCTTTCCATTATCCCTATTTCCTTCTTCCCTGTTTTTGCAGATATCCAAGATAAATGTTTTTGTAACAATTATTCATCATTCACAAATCGAAACATTTCGATTCACATTCGTATTTCCCATGGTGACCATGTACCTCACAGCAAATAAAAAATAAAATGTTTAGATGAGAACCTTAAAGTATATAAGGCTTGAAAGCTGAAGTAGAGTTAAAAGTCAGTTTTCTCAGCACCTTCTGAGAACCAATAAGTTGGCATTATTTCAACTTGTGGTTTAATATATGGCTTTTATGGTTTTTAGAGGTGCGTGTTGGAGGGTGGTACAAAGTGGTACCATACTAAGGATGGCTTTCTCCTATAGCAGTTCACTCGTCTCCTCCCAGATGATAATTAGCCAAATGCCAAATCCTGGATCTTACTATGAGCAGAAGAGGCTCTAAATACAGAGGAAACAGTGCCCAGTGGTGACCTGTTGCTCTCCCACTTTCATCTTTTCATGAAACATCACCAAGCAACAGTGAGAAGAAATGTGTGGGAAGTCAGCAGTCATTCAGTTGATGATGCCCTGCAACTTTGTAGCTCAGTTAATATGGCATTGCTGGTCTGTGTGTGTAGAAACAACTGTCTAATTACTAGCTATTATTTGGTTTTGCTTTTGCTTAGCTTTGTACAGTTGTGTGGTTAACATCTATTTTTACATACATATTTCTGTAACAAATAGAGAGTAATAACAAAGATAATAAAATGCATCACACAGGAATACAAGCCTGGGATGATAGGAGATACCAGAAAATACAGACAAAGTACAGACCAAAGATGATGCTGGAGTCCCCAGGAGTATAAAGACTTATCAGCAGTCAGGCATTGATCACCAGAGAAATACAAACTAAGGAGCTGGGTAAAACCACCTCAGGAGTAACAAAGAGACCAAAGAACAAATCTCCCAAATCAGTAATAAACACTGTGTAGTAAACTTACATGTAACATGGTACTGCAAACCAAAAGCAAGCAAAGAGTCTGCATTAGCAAAGGCATAAAAATTAGTTAAAGTGCACACAAAATTGCAAAGGAAGAAATGCATACCATCAGCAAAATATATCTCTTGGCAAAGCATATCAGATGCTGACAACTCACTTGAACTCTCCTTTCCCTGGCTGAAATCATCCATCTCAGGAGACAAAGGGGCACTACAAAGAGCGTAGTATCAGAGAAAGAGGTAGAAGAAAAATGTATGCATCAGATATAACTATATATAATGTGAACTTTCAGTGTTAGCTTCATTGTAACTGAACTAAAAATATTTTATTAGACTGTTACAACTTTAATTAAGCTAACAATACATTCTTGGTTTTGCATATAAGGTGTATTCCTTTGGGCCACGTAAACTGCACAGGCAGTAATGCAACACTGATGGAGAATTTAAGTAACATAGTCTGTAAATTGGATGCCACAAGCTGCTAACAGATTGGTGGAGAATGAACCATTAACACGGATTCATTAAAATTTAATGCAACAAATTGGTAGCAGCCATAATTTACAAACTTCCAGGAAACAAATCACAATCTTTGCTGGGGCTCCACTGAAGTAGTTACAAAGAGTTAAATTCTGGTTCCTCCTGTACTTCAGGCAGGACAGAAACTGGCCACCAGCTCTCTTACTTATGCAGATATTTTTCATTTCCTGCTGTCCCCTCAATGGTAAAACTATTCATACAGAAAGTACAACAGGATGGTGAATTTACTACCCATCCAGAGAGAACTCCTGATGCAAGTAACATCTTCAGTGGAACTGAGGTCACCTTTGCCCCTATGTGAGTCAGTAATAAGATGATTTAAAGTCTAGTATTAAGCGTGAGCCTTCCTGAGCTTCTATGAAGAGGTCTTTGAAGCTGTGCAAAATGGAATCATGTTATTCTTGTTATTTTCTACATTTATTTCCAATCTTTTTTTTCTGAATCTCTCTGGGCACCCAAAGTGTTGAGCAGAATTCTACTGCTTCCTGTGTCCTCTTCTGTGTATTCTTTTGCAAGGCAGGGTGTTTCCTTCCCTCTCCCTGGGATAGCCACCCTTCCACATCATCATACCATACTTGTTTTTTCTACTGTCAGAAGGGGTAACATTTATGCTTAAGTCTTCACTACTGTGTATATTTGTGACTTACTCTCTTTCATTTGTCACTGATGCTACTCCTTATCAAACAAGGAGTCTCAATCTTTTCACTCTTGCTTCACACAGGAATTTCCTATGCTCCTAATCAGTTTGAGAAATCTGACTGACAAGCAGAAAGGTATAGGTTGGCAAAACTAATGGTTTACTTTAAATTGCTGCTGTGTCGTAAAACATCAAAGTTCAGCAGCTGATTCATGAGCATCATAGCTGTCCATGCACTGCTAGTACTACAGACAGATAGAGATGATAACTTTGTCAGTCAGCCTATATTATTTCATCTCTGTGTGCCAAGCAGAGCTCTGATTCATATCTCTAAGTATCTCTTACATCTCTTGGGTAGTTCTGAGATAGAGAGGCTTGTACTGAACATAGCCATCCTATTGCAGACATATTTTTATAACATTATTATAATAAAATTTATACCATTTTTCATCCCATTTGTTATGAATCTCAGCACTGTGTCTGATTTTTAGTCACAACTGAAAAAATGAGTAGGTAGGTATCTCTACCTTCAGAGATAGCTCTACAAATGACTGCCTTTATTTCTTCCTGAATATGAACTCTGAGCACTCTGAGCACTTGCCTAATGACCTGGGTTTCACATCAGAGAAATTTCATCTCAGAGCTAAGAGTATAGATATGTAGAAGCTACAAGTTATATTTTTCTTTTCTCAAGCAAACCAAGGTGGCTTTGAGTGAAGACTTTAGCCATTTGATAAGGATCTCCATTATCTTAGTCAGCAACTGATCATGAAATATAAACAGGTTTCTATTCTCTGGAAGTAAGTTAGTTTACTAAAAAAGGAGCTTCACCTCCTAAAGATAATTAGTGCAATCATCTTCAGTAGTAAACTCTAGAAAAGTGACAGTGTTACAACATCTGGCCCTTCTGAATTGTAGGTCCTTACTGTAAGCCATATGTGATAAAATGTGCAGCCTGAGTAGATTCATAGAACTGCTCTGAGGTTTAAAAATGAGTTTTGTTGTTGTTGGTTTTTATTCCCTAAATTCAGGAAGTGGCATTTATTTTATTTTTTTATTCTTGGTTAAAGTCCAACTTTGTTAATTTATCCTACTCAGTATCCTATACTCCAATATAATAAAAAGATTATATTAAAATGACTGAAATGAGAATATCTAGTTATTTAAAATATCAGTATTATTATTAATAATTGCAAAGATAATATATTATGCTGATAAATGCCTAAGCACTTTCTTGCCTAAATACTTCCTTACAGAACGCTTTGAGAATAACACTGGAGTAAAAAGTCATACAAGTTATTGTAGTTGAAAAAAAAAAAAGAATCCTCCAGAACCAGGATGAATTTCAGATGAAAGCCATATATGAAGCCATATGAAAGCATATGAAGATATTGTCAAAATATGAAAACAAACAGTCAAACAAACAACCGATGAACCAACCAACCAACCAAAAACCAACACCCTTGCTCTGCCCCTTCAGGCAGAAACAGATATTCATTTTTTATCCTTCCAGTTACTATTTAGTAGTATAGTAGGCCTTTTTGGAAAATTTAATTTAAAAATAATTTTATAAGCAAATAAGGCAGGCAAATAATTTTATTATTAAAAAAATAATAAGCAAACTTGGAGTGGAGAAGGTATTTTCTGTGGGTTGATTTTTTGCATAAAAATGCATAAAGTGTTAATATGCATAAGTAGATCTTTAAGAAACGTTCTTGATATTCATAGGGACATTAAATACCAAATCAACAATGGCTGCAACATATGTCTTCTAAAAATCAAAAAACAATGCTTTAATTACAGGAGATTAAGCCCCTTCTGTCCCCTTCTCCTCCTTCTGCCCCTCCTGCCCCCCGAAAAATCTTACTGACTTCTTATCACCCTTTTGGCACAGAAAAAAAAAATGATGAAAATGATGTCAGTAGGATACTGTAAGAACTTAGTGTAACACTCAAGGAAGTAGTTTTTAAACCTGCAGAAACATTTATTTACAATGGATATTTGAATTCTGTGGTGAAGGGAATGTTTTTGTTTTGATGTATTCAATTATTTTGAGTAGATCAAATATTTAAGAAAACAACAACAACAAATACACTGTAACCAGTAAATTCCCTAATATTATCACACTTGAATATTCATTTCAGTAGTAAAACCCATAGTTGTTTCACTCTGAGCATATTCCTCTTTGAGACCACTGTGATGTCTTACCGAAAAACTTCTTAGGAAGATCATAAATGTTCCATTGGTAGCATCAGTGGAAGGTTGTCTGCTTCAAAATTGTTTCCTGTAAAGAAAAGAAATAAATAAAAAGTTTTCTTTCCTGAGAAGTTTAAAACACAAAGTTGAAACAAAAGTAGAGATCATTTATTGCATAAAAATGTTCTTTTTTTAAAAAAAAAAAAAAAAGCCTATATTGAAGTCATAAATACAGATGGCCAGGTTATGTTATAAATTAATGCAGCAAATCAATGTATGTCTCTGAATTCATCTTATTTACCTTAGGATATGGCTTGAATGTGCTTCACCAGATATTATGTGTAGATATGCTGAAAAGCTCACAAGTTTTCAGGCACTCAGCTGACTATACTCAAAGCTGAAAAAGATGTAGTACCAAACAACGATGGCACAGCTAGATGATTAATTAGTTTTTCCAGACTGATTCATCCCATGATTAAACAGCAGTTGAAATCTGGGTTATGAAATTTCAAATCCATGCTGAAATGCAAGAAGAAACAATAATGGAAGTCTGAGAAATCTTAGATAGTGTGTCTAGGAATCCTTTAGAGGATTACACTCTCTAAAAAAAAAAAAAATGTTTAAAGATAGTTGAAGCTCCCCAAGACTTAGAGAAAAAGACTACACATATATCAAAATAAACATCAGTAGTCTACTACCATTCTCTTGTATTCCAGGAGTGCAACAAGAGTTGAAAATGAACACACTGAAGGTCGATTTTTTATTTTTTATTTTTCCCAGAGATATTACACTATTATTTTTAATCAGAGACAGTACTTTTTAGTTATGAAATAGGAAGGTTCAGAGCTCTTGGGTGTGGGAAAGCAGCTCTGGGGAGAAGCACAGATACTGTGAAGACAGAACTGGATTTCCTTATGGATCAGACCTATTGGACATTTAATCTGTCTCTCCTTTGCAACTCCTGAAGCTTCAAATTACACCCACATCAGCTGCAGGAGAACTGGAAATACTGCAGGGTTTAGTGTTATGTTGTGGGGGAAAAAAATGCATTTTTCACTTCTTTTGGAAAGGCTACCTCAGAGAATAGCATTCAGCAGAAGCTGAGGTTGATTAGCATTTCACAGTATCAGGTCATTAGATATTTTCTAAAAATTATAGCATAAAGCACAGTAGTATTAAAATAGAAAATTATGCTTTTCAATGCAAAAGTGAGTTTGACTTTAGAAGAATGAACTTTTTTTTTTTTGGACATATCAATAGCACTGTAAAATTTCAGTTTTCCCAGCAACAGAATCAATGGAGTATTATATCTAAAATCTTTTGAATTCTCTAAATGTACCAAGTGATTCGTGTAAGTCATTTTAGAGGGCACACTACAGCAGAATTACCTCCCAGAAAAGTTCACAATGTGAGCCTTACTCCCACTTCAGTTATTGAGTTCTTTTATAAGAGATATGAAAACGTAAAGATAGTGTCAAAAAATAGTGGCTGTGTAGGAAGTTATTGCATAGCCAACATCTTTTTCTGAAGAATGTGCCTAAAAGAAAGTATTATTTCATTCCATCACACAGAAAAAGTGTAACATTCTCCCAGTTAAATCATTTTACACACACTGAGGCAGCCTTGAACATATATGAATCACTGATATTATTTGTAATTAAGCATACCAAATGAAGTATACATAACTACACATTCAACAGTTATTTACAACCAGCACATGAATACTTTGTGTTTAATTGTCCATTCCCATCACATATTTAGCTGTAAGCTCTGTGAAGTGCAATGAATTCTTTTAGTAGCTTTACTGCGATACAATTTTAATTTGCTTTTTTTATATAGAGTATTTGATACAATGTACCTTGAATTGTGTGACAGTAAGGTAAAAATAATGAGACCACTTTTCAGACCTGCATGCCACTATTCCCATTTTAGAGCAGTAAGGCAAAATGATATATGTACATAAGCTAGAGGTAAAGAGAAAATGAATCCATATTTTAAATCAGGAAAAAAAAAAAAAAGCAAAATTCAAATACTACTCCCTTAGCTTTCATCTTTCCTTCATTAAATGCTTTTGGAAAGGCATCTTAAAAAATAATTAACACTCAGCAATTCTTGAACTGCTCAGAAAAAAAAGACATTTCATATTTCATGAAGCTAATTATTTTGTTCTTGGCTTCATTCTGGGTATGAGACAGCATGGAAGGCCTGAAGATGAAGTATGAATTGCTCACTTCACCATCTTTCAGGTTGTTGGAAAACATTTCTTAGGTGATCTACAAATTTCATGTGTTTTTAACTTAGAGGAAGATGTAATTCTCCATATTCTGTGGTATGATGACCTTTGTTCAAGCAGCTTAGGTCACAAAGTCATGCAAGCTTCCAGCAGGCATTATATTTAAAGAAAGCATGAAGCCTTTGGGCTGCAGGAAACTGCTGTTGGAAACTCACTGCAAGGTCCAGACATGCAGAAAATGAAGAGAAAAGATAAAACGCCTTTTGAGGGGCAAACACAACACTATTTCACCATCCTGGTCCACAGTGTCTAAAGACAACTTGGAAAGCAAAAGGGAAGAAAATCAGGGAAACAAGGGAAGCAAAGTTTTGTTTGAATAAATCCTACAGGATGAAGATTATCCTTGCGGAGACAGATTTAAAACTATCTAGGGAATCTATTTCCTCTTGATTTCAATTGGATTAGATTCAATTGGATTTTTGGTTTCTAAACGACCTAAATTCCTAAATACTTGAAAAAAAACTTTCATATTTCTGATGAGGAAAGATTTATTTATTTTTTTTTTCCACCCTGAGGAGATGATCAGCTTTTAATCTGGCCAATCAATTGTGTAGAACACCAAAATTCTGATGCCTCTTTTTTTTTTTTAAAAAAAAAAAAAGGAAGAGAAGAGAAAAAACATAGAGAAGCAGATGTATTCCAATGCAGGTCATGATTACAAGAGGTATTATAAAGGTATATCTATAAAGCAATAGATTGTGTAGCTACTTTTATTTATTCTGAGGACTCCTCTGAGGACTCCTCAAGTTCAAAGAATCCAATCTAGAAACAAAAGAGATAAACCAGTTAAGTTTTTAATTGCGCTGAGTTTCTTAATTAGACTGCTAAGGAGCCCGAGGCATATAATACAGATTGGTAACTCAAATTTATCAACAAACAACAACAAAGTGAACAAATCAAATGAACAGCAACATCAAATTAATCAGCTTTCTATGTTGATGCAATATCAAATGCATCAACAATTCCTTGCAATTTCTGTACAGTACATTTATTTTTTTCCCAGAAGTTAGCTGTCTTGTTCAGTTGTCAGTCCCCCAGAATGGTAGGGGAAAGGTAGTCAATAGACTTCAGGTCCAAACCAGGTACAGGAAAGATCACATCAGTTTTAGCCTGGTGGGATAGCAACTTTTGTGCTAGCCATGCAGTCTTCCGAAATTAGAGATGGGTAATTGCTAGCCAGTTTCTCATGCTACCTGCCAAAGCAACATACGGTTTCCTGGAGATGTTCTGGTGTTATGTGATATTTACTACTTAATGTTAAACAAGCATATAACAAATAAAGAACTTTCTCTGCATTAGGCATGGTGTCTCCTTGTCTATGATATAGATACGTGCAGTTTTTGTGTGACCTAGGACTGATTCAACTGTCCAGAGAAATACTCTACCAATATCAGGCTCAGATAAATTACCTGTGCACTTAAGATTTGTCATAGACTTCTCAAAAAACATTTTTGCTCATTAAAAACAAGTGCAAGAATGCTAAAAGAAATGGTTGCCACCAGAAATGAATAATGTAAGACCACACCAAATCAACATACATATTATTAATGAAGACATTCTTACAATTCCCATGTTTTCAATCAGTTTCAGGAAGATACATGAAAGAAAGTATGTCTAGAAAGCTGTAATATTGACAGACTGAATAATTTAAGTTTTGTTGATATGAAACATTCAATTAGCATATTAGTAAATTCTGGTTTAACTCCTAATGCTGTGGATAAGAGAAAAGAAACACATTTCTTTATCTAATATGGTATGATGCCCTGCTAGAATAGAAATTGCTGAAAAGCAGGCTAGGGCACTTTTTGACATGGATTCTTCAAACCCACAAAAAACCAATGTAATCTTTGTTGAATGAGAAGGGGACATTTCTGAGGTATGAACAAATATAAATAAAAAATAATTAGGTCACTTCTGTGTGATCATAGCCATAAATGTCAAGCAAGCTTTTCATTTAGAGATTTTTTTCTACAGTGCTGAGAGTTTCATATTAAAGATTAACCAAAACTACTTTCAGAACAAAACTATCACCTTCCTTTCCTTTCAGAACTGTACTGAAATGCTGGGAAATGTGCTTAAGGATCTTGTTGAAGAGAGGCAGCACACTATGATTCTTCAGAGAAGTACATTTTTTCCTAACAGATATATAAATTACATGAAAACTCTTCAAAATCCTTCCATTTTTCCCACAGTAATCAAGGAATGGGCCCATATGTCTGACTGAGATGAGCAAATATCATTTGTAAATACAATGACCATGTAAAAATCTTGCGAGATCTTTTCTCATGTCAGTGTAAGCAGTACTTTTTTTTGGGGGGGGGCAAGGATTTTTTTTTTTTTTTACTACAATAAAAGGACATCGGAGATCATGGAGCTACGATGACAGCAAACTGAAGAGACTGAAATCTACAGAGAAATGAAGAATATATATACATAATATTATATATATATATATATATATTTATTATTATTATTTTTCCAGGGGTGTTTTGCTTCATCAGCTAAGCTTTCTTGGTCTTTAGCAAATCTTGGGTTTTAGTAACTTAAAATTTCTGATAAGTGGGATCTCCTTAAACTTTTCTTTTCTTAAACTTAGATATTGTTTTTTGTAACCTCAGAAGTGATACAGGCTACTGAATAGACCAAAGACATTTAATGACTATTCACTCTGCACTACTATGAGCCCCTCATTTCTGCTATCTCAAAGCAGTTTTTTTGTTTGTTTGTTTTTTCTGTATCTGTATTTTCTACTGACACAAGACATCCTTGCAGAATTTACATACCTATCCCAGCTCGGGTGTGAATCCTGGAAGTAGTTTCACATCATTTCTGTTTTACATACTCCTTGTAAGCAATATTACTTGTAGTGGCACTGTACAACCCACTGGTATATACTTCTGAACAAC
Source organism: Cygnus atratus (assembly GCF_013377495.2). NCBI lineage: Eukaryota > Metazoa > Chordata > Aves > Anseriformes > Anatidae > Cygnus > Cygnus atratus. Next base: position 14,670,311 of record NC_066369.1, on the reverse strand, counting down.
AATTGCTAACCACAAAAGCACTGTATGTAGTCTGAAATGAAAGTGAAATCCAGTTAAAGCCTAACAAGAGCAAAAACTTTTATCTGTCTGCTGCTAATAACAATACTATGACTCATCCAAAAAGCTGAATGTCTAATAAGTAGCTATTTATTTTTTTCCAATACCTTACATCTGGATTATCATTCTTTTATTCATATTGTCTCTCTTGCTGTATGAGTATTCCCACTGACTGCAATTACAATTGAATTTGGCTCAGAATTGGTGCTTGGGACTGAGCTCTGTCTGATACTGTGTTTGACAGAGAGTGACACTATTCAGAAGGCATAGTCACTAATCCTATCACTCCAATCTGTAATCCGATTAACCCTCAAACTGTTTCCATGTTTTGGAATCCTGCTTTCTGCTGTTTGTTTTTAATATATTATGAATGCACTGAACTTTATTGGTTCCACCACTGTTACTGTTATTATTCTGAGCTGTTTTTCCTAGGAGCTGTCTTATGACCTTGTCCATAGGGTGACAGTAGTGTGCAAATATAGAACAAAAATACTCTTGCTTTTCTGAATACATTCTTAAAGAATGTGCTTTATTCTACTCTCTGCTCTTATTTCCTTTAATTCTTGTATTTACCCCAGCTAAACAGTAATTGTAGTTAGTTACATTAGCTACATGCAATTTCATAAATGAGGATTTTAGACCATTAATTTACTTTTCAGTGTTCCGTTTAGTTCTGTGATAGTTTCACTGTTCCTTTGATCTCATTAGTATACACAATAAAACACTGATCACAATGACCACTGATTATTCTTTTTTCTGCCTAAGAAATTTGCTACAAGATTAATTGGTCAGATTGTGAGCCTACTTCAACTGTTTTGCACAATCCCACTTTGCATACAGTGTACCCTTGAAAAGAATTCTTGCACAAGAAAAGCAGTTAGTATAATGATAGCAAAATAAGCTACATTCAGGTTGATTTCAGGATGTTCTTGCAAATCTGAAAAAAAGTTCACTAGTACGATCTGCTAATGTGATCTGATGGTTGTCACATGAGCATGACTCAGCTAATGACTGCTGAGGCACTGGAGAGTTACCTTAGAATAAAACTGCACCTACTCCTGACTGAGTTGGGCTCAGTCAGAGAGAAATGGTGGGATGCTTCTCAGGTGAAAAAAGTTATCAGAAGACATAAAATAAGCACTGGTAGAGAACTTTGATACTTTAAACCATTCTTCTTATGAATGTTAGCCACCAGTCCATGTTTATTTTCCCACTGGCTGTATATTTTGATGATGTTAATGACAAAGCATCAATTTAAAACTTAGGTTTATCTGATAAAATGTAGAATTCACCATAGTAATATTTGCCTTCAAAACAAATTAATTATTGTTAGAGAATTCAAAACAAACAAACAACAAGAATGCTTCCATTCCTAGTACATTTTTTTTGACATCATTAGTGAAACATTACTTCATCTTGTTAAATTTTCATGACTTTTTTTTTTTTTTTTTTTCTGACAAATACCATCTAAAACCAGAAAGAGAAAGTAAATCAGTACTCGAGTAGATCAGATTTTCTCAGGGTACTTTGTTTCTTCCGTATAATTTTTTCTTGATAACATAAGCAAATTAACTTAAAATAAAAATTTAAACTCCATAAAAGCAAGAAAAAGAACATTTTGTAATAAGAAAATTTGTGGTAACTGAAGTAGGTGTTACCTATGCTACTACTGGTTCTGAAAAGTTCCAGACTTGTTTAAAATGAAAATTAAAATCATTAGCAAAGCATGATAGCGATAGCGACATTGCATACCATGATAACCCCTAAAGCATGCTAATTTCTTCCCTCTATTTTCAATTCCTCCCAGCTGCGAGCCATCCACTGTTCAGTACAAGATTAATGAATCACACTGTAATTGCTTTTCACACGTCAAACTCTACTCTGAGTCTTAAGGTTTTAAGAATCTAATGTCAAAACACTTTTTCTTTGGGCTAAATCAAAGGAAACTAACTCCATCAAATATGGTGATGCTTTAGGAAGGTTGTTAATTAGATAGTTTTTGAAGATTTCAATGTATAAATAGATTACAACATTTAACCGTTAGTTTGAAAAACATGAATTGATTCAGCCTTGCGAAGGAGGTATGCTAGCATAACAGTAACTCTTCCTTGTGTGAGATCAGTATGATCACCTTTTAATTGTCCAATAAGCTAACTTTTGCATTAATTACTTCTGTTCAACAGATTGGTTTCTGGCATATGATTGCCTGAGCTCAGTGTGTTGGGTCCCTGCATGTATAGTAAATCTCTTTTATGATGTTGGATTAAATTCAGTGGCTTTGCTATCATTAACTCTAAAAAGTTTATTCTGGTCCTCCTACATACTGTCAGGGAGGCATGGCAGGAAAGACAATAGGAGGTCAATAACTTTATCACACTGATACCAACGTAGGGTTTTGACATTTTGGAGCTGATAGATGGAGTTTAAAGCAAACTAGCCTAACTCACTGCATTGTCTAAATGCAGGGCTCAGCTGCTTGCCATATTACCACAGACCCTTCCTTACTGTTCATATGTATGTCTTCTGCCTGTTATATTTCTAATCTGTATGTGGTATGCAGATATAGGCTTCATAAATAGGAAATATGAAGCCAATAAGTTGCAGGGTTTCTTTAAAATCCTTTTCCAGTTTTGTAGATGTGACTACACAGTACAGTGCAGCCACATTCCAGTTCTTGTATTTCGCTGTATAGGTAAATGCTATACAAGTGACATAAATATGAAGAAGTGCTTGATGGTTTGTGTTATATTGATTATATTAATTTGACCAGAAGACTCTAGAGAGGGAATGGCACTGCCTACCCATGAATAATTTCCTCTTTTTTTGCTAGCATGTAGAATCAAAGAAGTCCCTTAAAGAGCATGTAATAAATGCAGCTCGGGCCTCCAGAGACTCATTCATGCCCAGGAGTTTGAAAACAACTATATTCAGCTGAATTAAAAATTTCCCCAAATACATCATGAAAATCCAAAATACTGAGCTAGTTCAGATATGCTTCTAGGTTTACCTGGCCCAGAATAACTCCTTCTGTATAAATGATTTTCTAACTTCATTGTAGACAAATAATTTCAGCCTCAGAGCCATTAAAATGTTAGCTATATATATATATATATATATTTTTTTTTTTTCTGTAGAAAAGGATAAGTAGAGGTTGATCCTCTTGAATGAACATCCCATTGATACTTTTGCTATGCAAAAGGTATGTGTTCATGTCTAGAAAGCATATGTGGCTTCCTACAGGTACAACTCTGTGTGACAGGTACAGCTTGGTCACTGCAATACCAGGTATGGAAGGCAATCAGCAGTACTCTGATAGCAGCCTTCAGAAAAAAAAGTCTGTAGTTACAGTTTCCTGACTCTGTGCTGCCTCCCTTTCAGTAAGCTGCAAGCACTTAAATTACATCAAAAGTGAGAGGTGTGTAGGTGATTCCACAACTCCTCGGTAAACAAAAGTGGCGTTTTTTTTGTTTGTTTGTTTTGTTTTTTTGTTTGCTTTTTTTTTTTTTTTTTTTTTTTAACAGTAGATGAGCATGTGAGCATATGTGTGGTGTTTGAAGTGCTGCAGTTCATACAAGATAATACATAGGTTGAGCTCAGGGTCCCAGATTTTATTTGGTGTTTCTGAGGCAATCTCCAATATGAGAGGGTCAGCTGCCAGATTCTCAGAGGTACTATCTTACTCCATCAACATGCAATTTCCCTTCACTTTTCTCCTTGTCACACTGAGTACAAAAAAGGGCTGTCAGAAGACAAGTGCAATGAAAAAACAAAACAAAACAAAACAAAAAACAAATAAACAAACAAAACTAATTTGGCTACAGGACTTTTTATTTGTGAGGATGCAGCATAGCAGAACACTGCTTTGTCTCCCACCCTGCCCCTGTATTGCAGCAACAGAGGCAGGGAAAATGGGAATCAACGAATATCCTGAGTTGGAAGGGACCTACAAGGATCATCGAGTCCAGCTCAAACAATCCTATCGCTGGTCTGGTGAGATCCCCTCATGAGGAAGCTGCAGGCTGCCATGAGGCCTCCCCTCAGTCTTCCTCTTCTCTGGGCTGAACAAACCAAGGGGCTTCAGTTGCTCATCATACACCTTGCCCTCTAGAGCCTTCATCATCTTTGTAGCCCTCCTCTTTAATGGACACTCTCTAATAGTTTTATGTCTTTCTGATAATGTGGTACCCAGAACTGCACACAGTACTTGAGGTGAGGCGGCACCAGCGCAGAGTAGAGCAGAACAATCCCTTCCCTCGACCAACTAGCAATGTCGTGCTTGATGCACCCCAGGGTACAGCTGGCCCTCCTGGCTGCCAGGGCACACTGCTGGCTCATATTCAGCTTGACACTGACCAGAACCCCCAGATTCCTTTCCCTGGCCTGCTCTCCATCCTCTCATCCCCTGGTCTATCCAGGGTTGCTCCAACCCAGGTGCAGAATCTGAAACTTGCTCTTGTTGAATGCTATATGGTTGGCAATTATCTAGCCCTCTAATTTGTCAAGATCTTTCCGCAAGGCCTCTTACCCTCAACAGAGTCAACCACTCCTTGGAATTTTGTATCTGCAAACTTACTTAGTATGCATTCAAATCCTGCATCCAAGTCATTTATGAAAACATTAAAGAGAATTGGCCCTAAAATGGAGCCCACCAGTACCCCAGTAGTTACTGTGCACCAGGCTGATCAAATTACTGGATACTTACTTTTCCAGCAGCAATTATCTGCTCAGAGGAGCGAGCACAAAGAGTTCAAGTTGAACTGAAGACCAGAACCTTCTTTGTAATTGTTTATGGAGCCCTTTGTGTCCTGCAGCTTGGCTTGTTCTTACATGTCAAATAATGATGACTGACTGTAGTAAGATCGCACAGGTTTGAAACACTGTTAGGTAGTACAGGTACTACAGACAGACAAGACCTGAAAGGAGGCCTGTAAGAGGACTCAGAGAAATTCTATTACCATGGTATGAGGAGTATTGGTTGCCAGTTAGACTTATTGGACCTTTTTTCTTTTTTCCTTGAATACTGCTGTCACTTCTATGCCCATTCTCCTTTCTTTGTCGTCTTTGAACACAGACAAGTCACAACAGCCAGTTTTTTTAAACATTTGATATGGTCATCAACCTAAGGACAAGGCCTCCATAGCCTTATAGGTAGCTGTGAGATCCCCACAGCGATGGTGAATTGGAGCTCCATCACCCTCGGTCATCCTGTTGGGGTGGACCCAGGTCAGGGGACTCTCAGTCGAGTTTATAGGATTGAGTTCATCTTTCCAAATGACAGAATTTGTACCAGGGCTTCCTGGGTGGGAGGAGGGGTCTGTGGCGCTTGGGCATATTCCAACTTGTTCCCATGTCACCCACCCTTCTGGCACACCTTGAATTTCCCCATGACCCCAGACATGTCAGATCTTGTTCATAAAATCACAGATTCATAGACTGGTTTGGATTGGAAGGGACCTTAAAGATATCTAATTCCAGCCTCCAACTCCCTTGCCATGGGCAGGGACACCTCCCCTACATCCCCAAAGCCCCATCCAACCTGGCCTTGAACACTTCCAGGGATGGGGTACCCACAGCTTCTCTGGGCAAACTGTTCCACTGCTTCACCAACCTCTGAGTAAATAATTTCTTCCAAATATCTTACCTAAATCTACCCTGTTACTCAGACAAATTACTTCTGCCTGTGGTTTTCCCCTGTTCTTTAGCCTACATCTGTGCACCTGCCGCCTAGCTGAGTTAACCTCATCTTTGAGTTATGTGAAAGGGACCGTAAGTCACACAACGTAAGATGGATTTCACACAGGGTTTCTGCTCAGAGCAAGCACTGGTCTTAGGTTTATTGTGTAAAAGCAAAGCTCCCCCATATCTTCTGCATCTAGTGATTCAAGGAGAGCTTACCACGTAGGAATGCTACTTATACTACTCTCACAATGAAGAGGAATTGTCCCCAAACGTTTAAAATACATTGAAATATGGAGATTTTTTCAAAGAGCAGGTCTGAAAACTGAAATTCAGATACTCTGAGTTCATTTTAGGGGACAATATCTGCAGGAATCCAATCATGACTTGAGCAGTGAGGTCAAGATCGTCAAAAAGGGCTAACACTCTGCCAGAGGTGATTTATGAATGTGATACAAGAACAGTGAAACTATTTACCGGTGTGCTAGGAAGTGTCTCTGCTGTGAAAATGATCTTACCCCATTCTTGCCCAACCTTTTCAAGTGCTGACAGCAATGAGGGGTGTAACTCATTTACAATTTTCTGCTCAGTGGTCCCTGAGGAAGGAAGCCTAGCTGCTAATAGTGTTCATATTGTGTATTTCTGCACAGTATTCTATAGGTGTTAAGGGAAATTCTGTATTTATTATCCATAAATCATAGTAAGAATGGGGAATTAGCAAATATGGAACACAATCAGAAACTGAACTAGTAAAATTCTCCTCTTCTGGATACCATTCAGCATCAGAGGCAGCAACTCATTTTTGAGTCCTTTTATGAATACAAGTAGATTTGAAAATTTTTAAGAAACCATTTTGCTGATTCACTAAATCCACATCTAAATGCTATTTGTTAACTTTGATGGAAATAGGCTGTGATATATGTGTTGCACAATTTTTCAAGAGTACACGCAGTGATCACAGCAATTATTAGGTTCATTAAACCACACCACCAAGTCTTGTATCACAATATAGTAATTTAAGACAGAAAGCAAAGAGAACCAAATCATACATCTAGATCAATGGCTGACAAATTTTAAAGAAAAAATGATGTCTTATGGTAGTTTGTCTTTGGATCATAATGCAGTAGTAATGACAAATACATTTGGAGTCTAAGATGCAACACCAAACATAAACAGTTCATTAGTCTCTGATCAATAAGGCCAATATTAGTGGATTCATTTCCATCTGTAGTATATGATATCCATTTGCACAGAGACAACAGTGAAGGTTGATGCAGTGAGGGTTAGACTTCTTTTCTGAAATCCTTAATATGAATTCCTAGTGATAATGAGGTACTATGATATCTCTGTATTGCTTTTCCTGTTTTACTAAATGTTCAGAAACAATACTTTTAGCAATATATATATATTAGATATCACAAATAATAAAATCATATTGGATTGGAAGGGGCATTAACAGTCTTCTAATTCCAACCCTCCTGACCTGGGAGGGAATGCCACCCATTAGATCAGGTTGCTCAGAGTCCCATTCAACCTGACCTTGAAAACTTCATGGGGAATCCACAGCTTCTCTGGGCAACCTGTACCAGTGCCTCAGCACCCTCTGAGCGATGAATTTCTTCCTAACACCTAATCCAAACATTTTAGTTTAAATCTCTTTTAGTTTAAATCATTCCCCCTTGTCCTATAACTATCTGCCTGTCTTATTTATAAGCCCCCTTTAAATACTGAAAGGCCACAGTGAGGTCTCTTCAGAGCCTTCTCTTCTGTCAGCTGAACAACTCCAACTCCCTCAGCCTTTCTTCATAGGAGAGGTGCTCCAGGCCCTTGATCATCTCTGTGGCCCTCCTCTGGACCCAGTCTGACAGATCCACGTTTCTTCTGCTGTGGGCCACAAGTGGAGCCTCACAAGGGCAGAGCAGATGGGGACGATCACCTCCCTTCCCTGCTGGCCACTCCTCTTTTGATGCAGCCCAGGATGCAGTTGGGTTGCAAGTGCACACTGCTGTCTCACGTTGAGCTTTTTGTCTACCAGACCTCCCAAGTATTTCTCTGCAGGGCTGCTCTCAATGAGTTATTCACCCCTCTGAACTCATCTCTAGGACTGCCCAGACTCAGGTGCAGCACCTTGCACTTGGACTTGTTGAACCTCATTAGGTTCTCGTGGGCCCACTTCTCAAGCTTGTCCAGGCCCCTTTGGATGGCATCCCTTCCTTCTGTTGTATTAACTGCACCACTCAGCTTGGTGTCACCTGCAAATTTGTTGAGGGTGCACTCAATCCCATTGTGTATTTCGTTGATAAAGATATTAAATAGTACCAGTCCCAGGACAGACCTCTGAGGGTCACCACTCGTCACTGGCCTCCACCTGGACATAGAGCCTTTGGCCACAACTCTGGCTGCGGCCATCCAGACAATTTTTTATCCACTAAATAGTCCACGCTTCAAATCCATATCTCTCCAATTTAGAAATCAAGATGTCATGTAGGACTATGTCAAAGACCTTAAAATATACAATACATATACACAAAATATGTATAAATAATAAGTATATCCTATCACTATGGATCTCTGGACCACAGTTTGAAAACCAGTGGACTTAAATATAAATTTGAAAAGACTGATATTGTCCAAGAAGTTTAAGATTTAGGGTTCTAACTCATACTGTTACTTATTGGCCATTGTAAAAATCATAATTAGGTCTTTTTTTAAAAGCTCACATTGGAGGTTTCATTACCATTTATTTACATAAATCATCAACCGGATATTTCTCTCCCATGTCTCATGAAAACATTTCTGTAAAATCCTCTTAATGGACTCTATGAATCAATGCGTAATAAGTGTCACAGGTTGAATCGACGGTTTAAGAACCAAGAAGGCCTTTTTATAGTCAGGTGTCAAAAGCACTGACTAAATTAGAAACTTTAATCTACGACAGTCAGTGAAATTTATGCTCCAAAGTGATAGTTTGAAGGTCATACCTTTTTTGTTGCTATGGATATGAAGATCTGTCAGGACCAAAGGATGGAAGGGCCAAAGGACAGAAGATTCACAAGTCTGGAACTCAGAAGACTGAAGGGATATATAATAAAATGATACCAGTCCTCAAATAGATAAAAGACAACTGGGAAAAAAAAAAAAAAAAAAAAGGGAATTCACAGTGTTATGGGTCAGGGGCTCTTTAAGAGCAGCAAGAGATGCAGAGGTTGGATCCTGGGCAAAACTTTCTAATAGCGAAGACTGAAACACTGGAACACATATATGGAAGTTTGTGAAATCTTCATCACTGTTTTTTAGGTCCAAGAGAGTCAAGCAATGTAAAGAATAACTATGTTGCAACTGATTTTTCCCTGCCTCTAAAAAAAAAATGCTCTCTCAAAGTCTGATACAGATGTGTTATTTGTGAATTTTATTATCATGATGATGGAGAGGATTCAGTCACTTTTGTGAGTTACATCTGTAAAACCCAACAGCTCAATACCAATGCTTTATCACTAGCACCTACCTGAAGTATTTTTCCCCCATCCCTTTCATCAGGAAACCCCTCAAAAAATGAGTTTGGACTATGTATTTTATACCTGAGGCAGGTTTGAAAAGCAAATTAGTTAGGTGGAATTATAAGAACCAGAAATAAAATACAGGTGTGGGTAACAATATCTCAACTTCAGTGAAAAAGGTAAAATCTGAGACACAATCTTATTGGTGACAATCACTCCCCTAAGCCAAAATTTAGTTATTAAATAAAATGATCTCATCAACAGTTATACCAATATTATGGGTTACAGCGTCAATCTCTTCTGAGTGACAAGCATTCAATAAGTGCTCACTTATCCATACAGATGCTGCTCAGATTAAAACCTAAGTGAAAGGAGCCCTCAAATTATGACCATTCTGTGGCTCTGCAGATTTATTATAGTTGTCAGTGGTCTCTTAATTGTAGCTTTACTCTCCCATGAACCTCATTTTTGTAATGTTGCTCGTTTGCTCTAATAGGCCTGCTAAACAATTCATTTCATTTCAATGATGGCTTTCAAGTCCTTGGCTATTTCCTCTTCAAATTCCCTCTTAGCCCTGCTAATTTCAGTTAGCATATGCACTAGTTTATGTTCTTCTTACTGTCTTCATTAATTTTATGGTTTTGTTTTTGAAGTAATTACAAACTATTAATAGATGAAATATTTCATCTTGTTTTGTGAAGAACTTATCCTCATGTACTTTTAAGAATGAAATGAGAATGCTATATATATATTTAAACATAATTTCTGATATATAAAAGAATAAACATTTAACTTGGTACAAAGCTTAGACTTTTTGAAACAGTCAAGCATAATTGACTGAATGGTGAATTAAGAGATCAGACTATGGGAATGGAGACTCTATGTATGTAAATAGCTCTCTAAAGAGTTGTAATAATCTATTGCCATTGAGTGTCATTTGATCATGAAAACATTAAACAATTAGATGAGACTGAGTTGTACAAAAATGGATATAGATGTAATTTAATGTACAGTTTGCTCAATTCCTCAAAAACTTCAATTAATTTTTATTAAAGGCACTTTCAGGTGCAAAGAGATCACGCTTCTGGAATTTATGAAGTTAGCAGTTGATAATTGCATATCAAAATATACAAAGGATAGTTTATGTCACTCAAAACAGTCTCTTCTTCAGTATATGTCCATTTAACAGAGAAGAGAATGATTATGGGCTCCCACAGAGATGTTTTAATAAGTACAGTAGGTAAGCGAGAAGGAAGAACAAGGTTTTGTTAAATTGCCCTAGGTCTCTCACAGTCCTGAGCTTCCTAGGCGATGAAGGGTGAAAAGTCATTAAGACCCTGTTAAGGACAAAACATCAAAGCTTTTGCAAACCCTTACACATCATTTAAACTCATCCATTTTAAATGAATGTGACTGCATTAGGCTTAAATGGCAAGGTTTTGGTAGCAGAGGGCTGCAGGGGTGTCCTCTGTGAGCAGAGTCCAGTAGCTGCCCTATGTCAGATCAGAGCCAGCTCCAAAGGGACCCGCTGCTGGCCAGAGCTGAGCCAGCAAACGATGGTAGTTGGGCCTCTGGGAGAGCAGATTGAAGAAAGAGGGAATTAAAAAAATGCTGTGCTACAGCATCTGGGAGAGGAAATGTGAGGAAAGGTGTGAGAACCAGCCCTGCAGCCTTCAAGGTCAGTGCAGGAGAAGACAGGAAGTGCTCCAGTCACGCAGTAGCAGTTCCCCTGAGGCCTGTCCCTGCCCCTGGTGGAGCAGGCTGTCCCCCTGCAGCCCATGGGTCCCACATGGAGCAGATCTCCACACTGCAGCCCGTGGAGGAGCCCCCGGTGGAGCAGGTGGATGTGGCCTGGAGGAGGCTGCGGCCCATGGAGAGCCCCCACAGGAGCAGGCCCCGGGCCAGAACTGCAGCCCATGGAGAGGAGCCCACGCAGGAGCAGGGGGTCTGGGGGGAGCTGCCACCCGTGGGGGGCCCGTGCTGGAGCAGTTTGCTCCTGATGGATGGTCCCTGTGCTACGGACCCATGTTTGGAGCAGTTCTTGAAGAGCTGCTGCCTGTGGGAAGCCCACACAGGATCTCTTTGGGAAGGACGGCATCCCGTGGGAGGGACCCCATGTGGAGCAGGGGCAGAGAATAACCTTGAAGCAGTGGCAGAGATGAAGCGTTAGGGACTGACCGCAGAGTTGTTCTCCCATGTTGTTTCGGGGGGAGGAGGTAGAAGAGGATGGATGGGCGGGAAGCTGGTTTTGGTTTGCTTTACTCACTTCTCACGTCTGTTACTAGGCAATACTAGACAATAAATTATATTAATCTCCTTTACGTTGAGAATGTTTGCTTGTGATAATTGGTTAGTGATTTCCGTGTCCAGGAGCTTTTTCATAATATTTTCTATCCCTGTCATTTTGAGGAGGGAGAGTGAGAGTGCATCGTGGTGGAGCTTAGCTAGCCAGCAGTATGAAACCACCAAGACCAAAGAAGTTCCTTCTGCTACAGGAAAATAAAGTTTACAATGACATATCACATCAAAAATGTCATCTTTATGCAGAAATGTTCAGATTTTTGATGAAGAAACCTTCAGCCTCAAAAAGAATATTGTGAATCAAACACCAAAACAATATTTCCATCAGTTTCTGGGTTTTGTTTTTGTTTGTTTATTTTAACTTTTATAAAATGAAGTATTTTCTACAATGACACAAAAATATGTCCAGATGACATGATTAACCAGTGTCTAGCTTCAGGTTATATTATGGTGTAAAAACTGTGTACTGATACAACACATGGAACATATATGTTGTGTTTCTACCTTTAGTTTAAAGGAGTGTTACTGAGTTGGACTCAAGGCACCAGCTTGTTCTATACAGATTTTTGAAAATGCTGTTTTTATTATGATCAACTAGTACTTTTTCCATCACATATAGTAGTTTTAGATTCAAAATGTTTAGACTGGATTTTATCACAGTACGTATGTTTTATAGAACTGTTCTTGTTTTCTTATTTTTGTGTCTGTTTGATCACCTGGGAAGCAATTCCAAAAAGAACTGCAATTGTTTTTCATGTTGATAACACTGTAAGGTGCACAGAAATCTAATACATGTAAATGATATTGGTATTTCCAATGGTGCTAATACTTAGGTAGATGATAACTTCTGTAAAGCTTCTTTGGAAATTAAGCTTGTTATAGCAGGTGTCTAATTTTCATAGAATCATAGAACATCCTGAGTTGGAAGGGACCCATAAGGATCATCAAGTCCAACTCCTGGCACCACACAGATCTACCTAAAATTTTAGACCCTGTGACTAAGTGCACAGTCCAAACGCTTCTTAAATTCAGACAGGCTTGGTGCAGTGACTACCTCCCTGGGGAGCCTGTTCGAGTGTGCAACCACCCTCTCGGTGAAGAACCTCTTCCTGATGTCCAGCCTAAACCTCCCCTGCCTCAGCTTGACACCATTTCCACGGGTCCTATCACTGGTGATTAAGGAGAATAGGTTGGCGCCTGCTTCTCCTCTCCCCCTCGTGAGGAAGTTGTAGACTGCGATGAGGTTTCCCCTCAGCCTCCTCTTCTCCAGGCTGAACAGGCCAAGTGACCTCAGCCGCTCCTCATACGTCTTCCCCTCTGGGCCCTTCATCATCTTCATCGCCCAGACTTGAGAAGAAAAAAAAAGAAAATGTTCACTTGCTTTAGAATTATTCTGGGTGAAAGCAAGAAGCGATTTAACCAGAAATTATTATATCGATACTTTTATGGTGGGGGAAAAGAAGATAAAAAAAAGTATGACAAAATCTATCCCTACATAAAAACTTTTTTTTTTTTTTTTGGGTGTTGGTTGTTTTTTTAATCAGGCTAGTTTTACATATATATGTTTGGGCACAAATGCGTGCATGTTCAGGAATGAAAAAGACAGAGATGCATACTGCTCTCTAATTTAGATTCTAATCACGAACACAATCAGCACAAGCACATATGTACCATTAGTACTGCTCCGAAAGTGTCCACAGTCCTACAACAGAAGCCTATATTAAACATGCCAAACCAAAAACCTTATGATAACGCAATCCTACACCCCAGTGGTAAAAAAAAAAAAAGAGATATCTCCAAGAAAACCTTTTTATTCAATCAGAATAAGCAAGCAAACAAACAATCAAGACAGTATGATGAGCATATTCAGTCTTGGAATTTTTCCTTAATTATTTCATTAAACCAAAGGGGATGTTTGCAAATGCTCTATCACTTCTTTTTCAATATTGGGATGCCAATCAGAATTGAGGTTTATGCAATGAAAAAGTATGTAAATCCCTTCATTGCAAAATCAGTCGTAATATGAAAAAGGGCAAGTGCTCTGTGTTAGACAAGGTTATAACAGTTCAGTTCCTATTATAATTAATGAGAGTGGCATGGCTAAATGCCATCACACCATTTTAGATGTCCTCACACCTAATTCAATTCCCACTGAAAACAGTAGGGATCACATCATTCAATTAACTTTAGTGGCCTTTGGATTGGACTTAAGACTCTACCCTGAATGTGATGAAGTTCTCTGTTGAGAGACTAAGCACTTCCAACTCCAGTTATATTTGGCACTTCCTTTTCTTCGAAATCCTCAAGTAAACAGTTTAAGTGATAAAATACTACCACCACCACTACCAAAAATACCTTCTGTCTTAAGATTCAAAAAATTATTACGGTAGAAACAGCACAAAATACCAATCTGTTTTCGTATTCAAATGTTGCCTTTTTTTTGTTTTGTTTTCTCTATAGTATCCTGCAAATAATTGTTTGGTAGTTTCTCTCTTTTGTTATAATACTATGTAGGACATAAAATTTACAACTCACTTGTTACTACTCAAGCAAAATTTTTCATCAGATATGTGTTTTTCCATATGTTTAATGGTTGTTTATGTAGTTACTCCTAAGGACACTGTCACTAAGGATGCTGTCATCTTCAAAATATCAGAAAACATATACACAGTACACATTTCCAAAAGACAGAAGTAAAATAATTGACAGACATGATTATTGTGCCCTCCAGAAACATTTGGAATGACAGATAATGATAATTTCCTCATAAATCATGTTTTAAAATGAAAAATTCAATGGAACCTCATTTTATTAATATGAACTTATCAGTACTACTGGAGGAGGATGAATTTGGGCTTACAACATTTATCTGACTTATTTTCTTTATAGAATTTTCCAGAATTTGCAGTCATGTTTGTACAGAAAAAAAATAATTATATATATATATATCATATTCAAGATGAGCAGAGCAATATATTCTGCCTCTCCTCGTGTTGCTGTATTACTTTTACTGATCTCTGATGATTGACAGGAAAGCTGAGCTGCAGCCTGCTATTTCAGAACAACTTACTGAGATAGCAGTGGAGTTTTTCTGTTCATCCGGACTAGAGAATTAAAAGAAAAAAGAGAGCATTTTAGATTCAGAAAATCCAAGGTAACAATTCTGCATTTTCTCCATGCTTTCAAGCTGGAATGTTTTAATTATTTTTAATATAAAGGAAACTTTTATGTATATACATAAATGTGTATATATATATCTGACTGAATTTGTTTAATGAGAATAAGGGTAACTTCCCCTGCATGCCATTTTGATTCATTGAAAAGCTCATAAATTGAAGTTCCAGAGACTTTTTAAAACATCATTATTTCCCCTATTTCACCTTCTTCTGAGATTTTCTATTGTTTATTACACAGAGTGCCAAGTGACTTCACAGTTGAGATGCATTTGTTTTACAGGTAACAGTTTGGGTTATCTTGGTGAACATCAAGGGAAGAAGTCTGAGCCTTGAATAAATCTTCTCTACTTTTGGTGGTACTAGGATCCAAGGGGGTTGTTTTGGGCAATTTTTGCCTTTCAAACAGCAGATTTTGTACTCTAGGAGGCTTTACCAGATGCTCTTTTCCATAGAAAGGTCCATGGCAAAATATATTTTTCACTTCCATGTATTCCCCTCAGATTGCTTATATTCTTTCAATGCTATGCAGCTGGACATCTGGAATATTGTTACAGACAGTAATAAATTCAATTTTAAACCATAATAGATTCTATGTATTGCAATCTTATAACATAGGATTGATAACAGTTATGTTGTTCTTTAGAGAGGAATAACAAAAAAAATGGAGGCCTTATAACAAGGGAAGGATTTTCTCTTCTTCCTCCTTTTAGGATGGCAGAGGAGTCACCAAGCAGGGAGAGTTGTTCAGCTGCCCAGGGGAAAATCACAGCTATTCCAACCAACATACCCAGCTCACAATTAATACACAAATTAATACCAAAATCTTCTTAACAAATGAAAAGCTTCTGTAAAGCAGCAAAGACCTGACCTGCAGCTCACACAACAGCTGAAGCTTGATCTCTCACAAAAATTTGAGGCTCCATATTCTTATTTCAAAACCATTGATTTTCATGATGCTGCATCAATGTGAAGTTTCCTTAACAACCTAAAGAATGAGAAGGAGTAACTTGAAGTAGTATTTCACTTACAAGGAAGATTATATCACTGTAATGTGCTCTGTCATAAATGTGAGTTCCCTATAGCATGAACATCTCTGCCACTGCCCTACTGCTATTGGCAAATAAAATTATTGCAAGTATTACACCAGTTCTCATTTAAGCTGCAATGTGACTATGTTAATAAGTGTCTATGTTAATAACAAGTCACTACACTGAATACCGTACTCTTCTGAAAATCTGGCTGTAAATATTACGTTGACAGCTGCTGGGTGATGAGCTGCTTTTTTAGGGATTTAATAGAAACTAAAATCTGTTGAAACTGGAAACTGTTCCTGGGTGCTGAAGAGATTTAAAAATCCTTATGCTACTAGGTTGTGCGACTCAGTCCCAGCTCCACCATCTCTTCCTCAACAAGCAGTGCAGGAGGATGGGAATGGGGGCTGTAATCAGACCATAACAGCTCCTCCCTACCATTTTTCCATTCACTAACAAGCTTTCAGAATGGTCCCACCATATTTGCTGAGGAGCTCAGCTCAGCTGGAGGGCTGGGACCAAGTGGAACCTGCTGTGTCTGGCATGGGGCAGCCCCTGATCTCCTCTTTTAGAGGCCCCCCTGCAATCTCCCATGACAACATCATGCCACCAATGCCAGTATACATCTGAGGGCTCTGGAAGTAATGCATGACAGAAGAAGAGAGAAAATTTAAAAATTGTTTTTGTTTTTGAAAAATGGTTTTTGAAAGCCAGTGTGGTGGGTTTACATGTTAAGGGAAAAGGATTAGAGGTTTCGAAGGGACCTGATAAGACTAACCAACTTACTACTACTACAGAGAAGAGACTTAGATTTTTGCAATATAACACTTAAATATGACAACAAAACATTGATTTCTTTTCTCCTCCAACTTAAACCCAAAAGACCAAGACCTTTGGGCAATAGCTGCTGCTTGCATTATCACAATATACCAAAATACTTAGAAGGTTTATTATTAAATCATTTTCCTCCCTGGAGCACTGCTGCTGATAGCCACCACCACTTCCCATCCAACCGCTTCCTCTCTCAGTATCTCCAGTGTTTGAAATCCCATTTGCCTCCCAGTTACAGTACTGGAGGGAGGAAAGAAAAGGTTTTTAAAATGAAGTGCAATTTTTCCCATTGTTTCTGCAAAACCCAGGTTTGTTGATCTTTAGATACACTACAAGGAAAAACTGTTCATAAGGACTTCTACTTGGATCAAAAGATTTGTAAACCCTTTTAGGATGGAAACTTATTCTTTCTCTTGGGTACTTAATCAACATGGCAGCTACTTATATAACCCAAATTCAGCAAAAGTTTAATCTTATCTCTTCATGTTTAGAGCTCCATTCATATATCCTGTAACTCTGCATTAGAAAATATAAACTTTCCTGCACAATTTCAGAATAAGACGCCTGAATAAATAGCAGATCAGCTGAAGATTAAGCAAATACTAGATTTAAAACAGGCAGGTAAAAACAACAACAACAGCAGCTAAATATATTTTTTTCTCAAATCTAATCAAATAATAGACAACTGATATTTATTTTAAGAAAATAAAAGTACAATAATTGATTATACTAACACACACACTTCCTCTAGTCAGTTGTCTCCAAAGTAAAATATTACCAGGCTTTCTGTTCTAGTTAAAAACTTTATTCCTTTGCTATTAAGTTGCAAAGAATTTTATATATCATGATTATAGAATTCATTTCTGAATGTCTGCTGTTCTTTAAGCACTGGCTTTGCATAATGAAAAAAATAATAAAGCAACTGAAGGCATGCTAGCATTCCATTCAATCTCAGCTTAAAATTTTGCCTTTACTTGGTAAAACCACTTGAACCTCTGCACTTTGGACACAGCTCTCTTACACCTGAGACAGTACAGAGGTGGTACCTTTCATTCCCAGCTTGACCCTTAAAAGTGTACTAAAAGAATATATGGCATCTGTATAGCTACAGACACACACATCCACACAGGTGTCTTCCAGACATCAAATGACCTGTAGTGGGTCTGTTCTTCCCCGGACATCTTGGACCCTCTCCTATTCCTGAGGCCAGGCTTGCTCACCATACTGGGGTGAGTCTAGTCGTGAAGGCAGCTGGAATACAGCCAAAATAGCCTCCTCTTCAAAGATTTCCACATAAGGTATTGGATTACCCAAAGTGGAGGTCAGAAAACTCACAGATTTCATAAGAAAGTCCCAGTGAAATTCAGCTATTTAAAGTTATTACTGCTTTTGGATAAAAAGATTTTCTTGCTATGCAACCCATGGGAAGCTATAGGTATAGTAAGCATAAAACCTTTTGACCTTTTTTTTTTTTTTTTTTTTTCCTTCATTGAAAAGAGCAATTCAGGAGACCTGTGGATTTGTATCAAACTCAGAGGAGAATATCCACTGAATCAAAAAAGTAAAGCATCTCTGAAATGCTCTAACCATTTCTTTCATATCAAAAGGGAACTGTTTTGACCATTTGAAAGAACTACTCTTCCAGTTCTTGCTACATAAGTTGTAGCCACAAACATCCCCTTCACAAAGGGAAGAAGGAGAATGATGATCACCTCATATTAAAAAATAGCTTAACTAGTCATCTGGGAGGCAGAAGACAAAATATTGAGAGTCCTAAGGCCTAAGTGCAAAAGTATATATTAGACTGTGCTTACCAGTAAACCCATAAAATTCTTAAGAATACATATTTCCATCTTTTAAGTCCTCTCTACTGAAGCCTATGTGTAAGGACAAGCAAGTATCCCCTGGAATATTTGAACAGTAAAGGCAATTGCTTGTCTGAGAGTGGACTAATATAGTGTGAGCAACAGAGGTAACAGTAATTTCTCTTTTTAGCCTGAAGAAAAGAAGTGCAATAATTTAAATATAATGTTACATGGCTCAAAATGCAATCCAATAAAATATTTTAAAATATCAGCACTTTTAACTACATGTAATGAAAACTAGCATAGGTTAACAGTGCATCTTCTAATTAGTTAGTAGGTTCAGGTCAACTCCAGAAATAACTCGGGCATAGTGTTTGCCAACATACTAGCTTCTCTGAGAATGAAAGAATCACACAGAATCACAGAATTGTAGGGGTTGGAAGGGACCTCGAGAGATCATCGGGTCCAACACCCCTGCCAAAGCAGGTTCCTTAGAGCAGGCTGCCCAGGTAGGCGTCCAGACAGGCCTTGAATATCTCCAGAGAAGGAGACTCCACAACCTCCCTAGGCAGCCTGTTCCAGTGCTCTGTCACCCTCACTGTGAAGAAGTTCTTTCGCATGCTGGTGCGGAACTTCCTGTGCTCCATCTTGTGGCCATTACCCCTTGTCCTATCCCCACAAACCACTGAAAAGAGGTTGGCCAAATCCCTCTGTCTCCCTCACCTCAGGTATTTATACACATTGATGAGATCCCCTCTCAGCCTTCTTTTCTCCAGGCTGAACAGACCCAGGTCTCTCAGCCTTTCTTCATAGGGAAGATGCTCCAGACCCCGTACCATCTTTGTGGCCCTCCGCTGGACTCTTTCCAGGAGATCCCTGTTTTGTTTTGTTTTGTTTTGTTTTGTACTGGGGAGCCCAGAACTGGACACAGTACCCCAGGTGAGGCCTGACCAGGGCAGAGTAGAGGGGGAGGATCACCTCCCTTGACCTGCTGGCCACACTCCTTTTAATGCACGCCAGGATCCCATTGGCCCTCTTGGCCACGAGGGCACACTGCCGGCTCATGGTCAACCTGTCGTCCGCCAGGACCCCCAGGTCCTTCTCCTCAGAGCTCCTCTCCAGCAGGTCGTCCCCCAGCCTGTACTGATACATCCGGTTGTTCCTTCCCAGGTGCAGGACTCTACACTTGCTCTTATTAAACCTCATTTGGTTTCTTCCTGCCCAGCTCTCCAGCCTGTCCAGGTCTCGCTGAATGGCAGCACAGCCTTCTGGCGTGTCAGCCACTCCTCCCAGCTTTGTGTCATCGGCATACTTGCTGAGGGCAGATACTATTCCCTCATCAAGGTCATCGATGAAGATGTTGAACAAGACCGGACCCAGCACCAACCCCTGGGGAATGCCTCTAGTCACAGGTCTCCAGCCGGACTCTGCGCCGCCGATCACCACCCTCTGAGCTCAGCCAGCCAGCCAGTTCTCAACCCACCTTACTGTCCACTCATCTATCCCACACTTTCTCAGCTTTGCTATCAGGATGTCATGGGAGACAGTATTGAAAGCCTTGCTAGGTATGCAAGGTAGATGACATCCACTGCTCTCCCCCCATCTACCCAGCTGGTGATGCCATCATAGAAGGCAATGAGGTTGGTCAAGCACGACTTCCCCTTGGTGAATCCATGCTGACTACTCCTCATAACCTTCTTCTCTTTCAATTGCCTGGAGATGGCATCCAGAACAAGCCGTTCCAACACCTTTCCAGGGGCAGAGGTGAGACTGACTGGCCTGTAGTTTCCCAGATCCTCCTTCTTGCCCTTCTTGAAGACCGGAGTGACAGTGGCTATCCTCCAATCTTCAGGCACTTCTCCTGTTCTCCAGGACCTTTCAAAGATGATAGAGAGTGGTTTGGCGATCACCTCTGCTATCCCCCTTAGCACATGTGGATGCATCCTGTCGGGACCCATGGATTTGTGTGCGTTGAGCCCACTCAGACGCTCCTGAACTACTCTCATAAACCGGGGGGAGCCCTCCATTTCCCAGCCCCTTTCTCCTCCTGCCAGGGTTGAGGAGTCCCAGGGGGGAGTCCTTGAAGCAAAGACTGAAGCAAAGAAAGCATTCAGTATCTCCGCCTTCTCGGCGTCTCCCGTTACAAGGACACCCCCCGCGTTCAGTAAGGGACCCACATTATCCCTAGTCTTCCTTTTACTGTTTACATACTTAAAAAAAACCCTTCTTATTACCTTTTATCTCTTTTGCAAGCCTCATCTCTAGGTGGGCTTTAGCCTTTCTCGTTGCATCCCTGCAGGCCCTGACAACACTTCTATACTCTTCCCAAGAGGACAGGCCCTTTTTCCACATTTCATAGACCTTCCTCTTCCTTTCGATCTTGTCAATGAGCTCCTTGCTCATCCACGCAGGTTTCCTGCCCCCCTTCCCCAATGTCCTGCTCTTAGGGATGCACCGATCCTGAGCTTGGAAGAAGTGCTGATTAAATGTAGCCCAGCTCTCACAAGCACTCTTGCCTTCTAGCAACCTAGCCCATGAGATACTCCCAAGCAGGTCCCGGAAGAGGTCAAAGTTGGCTCTTTGAAAGTCCAGGGTAGCAATCCTGCTTTTAGCCTTACTTCTTCCACCAAGTTCCATCTTGAACTCCACCATCTCATGGTCGCTGCATCCGAAGCTGCCCCCAACCTTCACATCCCTAACAAGCCCATTCCTGTTGGTAAGGACAATGTCCAGAAGCACCCCCCACCTCGTCGGCTCCTCTACCACCTGCGTCAGAAAATTGTCTTCAACGCATTGTAGGAACCGCATTGAAAGGAATCTACAGCTAAAAGTACCTGTTTCCACTGAAACATGCTGGAATATTATGCTGTACATATATGTGAGTATGAGTGTGCAAGTATAAGCTTGTGTATATTTGACAGATTATTATTATTTTTTACTTTAAAAAATGAATTAGGTTTTGCACTGAAGTCATATTATAAACAGTCTTTCTAAGTGTAGCTCCAATTACATAGAGACATCTTAGTAATAAACCACCTGTTACACGAATGCCATTCTATTGATCAGGTTTGGACTTGTAGTGCCTTTCTTTTCTTCCATGATGGACAGCTGTAAAGTATTTGAAATACTCAGAGAATCTTCCATGAGACAATAACCAAGAAGAAACCTTCTGCATATATTTCCTCTCATTGCCAAGTTTAAATCAGAACCCTTAATTTTACTTTAACATAGTTTGCATGTATTAATCATATCATTAATGTTATGACTGACAGATAGACATTAGTTTAATGGAGAGTTCAGGGTTCTTAAATCAAGACAGGCTTTTGGGTTTTCATGATTAATAGAGCAATACCCAAGCCACATATGCTGTAAATGAAAAGAAAAATGGATAATGAGTTCATGCATCCGTTGAAGGAATTTTAAAATATATGGTGGACTACATTACAATGATAGCACATTACACTGGAATTAATGCATGATATTTTGTCTGTCATGGTCAATGTTAAAAGAAAAAGTGCAGAGACTAAGCAGGGATATTCACAAGTCAGACTGCAGTACATTTAATTAGATGTAGGATGAATGGGGAGGAAAAAAAAAAAAAAGGAAAATTCCAGTTTGAATGGGTTGTTTTAAGTCAAAAGTTGTTTTAAGAAAAAAAAAAAAAAACAAAAACAAAAACAAAAACCAAAGATTTGGGTAGGATTTCCCTAAATTCTAAATCAAATATCTTTGTATAAACCTCATACCATTTATTTTATTTTATTTTATTTTATTTTATTGACTTATCTATTGAAATACAGTACATCATTTCTGAACTTTACCAGTCTCATAATTATTATGTAACACATGACAAGATATTCTTAAATTTCTTAAACTTATGACTTAAGAAAAGAATAACAGCATAGTGATTTTTGTCTGAATAGGGCAAAGGTTTACAGGAAAATAAAGTAATGATTGCCAGCTAAAGCAAGTAATACCAAGAAAAGCACTGATGCGTGCATGTGTTGTGTTTTTTTTTTTTTTTAGATAAGACTGAATTAAAGACAGAAGATATATTTAAAATTTCTAAATGCTTGGCATGAATACAGTGACAGTACTGATAAGAGAGAGTGCTTCCTCCCTGTCATACATGTGTACATACAGATCAGACAAAGGGTAAACAGGGAGGAATACATGTCATTACTATATTTGTATATGTGCTGCTATATTTTAAGAACACTAACAAACAAGTAAATAAAAACACTAGGAGGAATAAAAGAAAATGATATATTGTTATAACTAGAAAATAAATACTGCATACCACAAAATTGAGGTTATTTTTCCCAAAATAGATTATTCATATTTTCAGGAAATAACAAGTACATTTCAAACTTAGATCTTTGCAACACACACAGAGAACAATTACTCTTTGTTCTAAGCTAGCAAAGTGTATAAACTAATTTGCTGCATCAATGCCTGTAATTAATGTTTCCTAACTTATCTTAGATCATATATACTACATTACACCTGTAATTTTCCCAGGTCATTGGTAATACATTACTGCAGTGCTGCTAAGAATTCATTCACATGATATATTTTATTTCTGTAAAGCGAAGATTACTGCTCATGCTGTCTTAGAACCTCTTTCCTTAGAGTATGCCAGCATCACCAAAAACATACATTCTTTAACATCTGCATGGATTTGATAAAGAATTAAGCAAATTACAGTGGAAATGGAAGAAATAGTTGCAGAAGAAAAAAATATTGCGTTATTTTCCTCTGCACACAATATTCTTGAAAATATTCATTTTTCAAATGCACCATGGCACAGAAGCTGAACAACTAAGAAGAATATAGGAGGCTGCTTATAATTACCTGAATGTTGGAGCAAGTGCAAACATCCGCTTGCACTATGATCAATGCCAGACCATAGTCAAGAATGTTAATTAGAATCTCATCTTCTTCTGGCTCCAGTAAACAGCTTTAAAATCTTCAATGTAAGTTGGAATCATTGCACTGAATCAAAAATAAGATCATATTAAGGTCTATCCCAGCTAGTTTTATTAAACCATTCTTAGTCAAAACGGGACCTGGGGATATCGGTTGATAGTCAGTTGAATGCGAGCCAGTGGTGTGCTCAGGTGGCCAAAAAGGCCAACAGCATCCTGGTTTGGATCAGAAGTGGTGTAGCCAGCAGGACCAGGGAAGTGGTTGCCCCTCTGTACTCGGCTCTGGTGAGGCTGCACCTCGAGTACTGTGTTCAGTTTTGGGCCCCTCACTACAAGAAGGACATGGAGGTGCTGGAGTGTGTCCAGAGCAGGGCAATGGAACTGGTGAAGGGTCTGGAGAAGAAGTCTTATGAGGAGTGTCTGAGGGAGCTGGGGTTGTTTAGTCTGGAGAAGAGGAGGCTCGGGGGAGACCTCTTCACTCTCCACAACCACCCCAAAGGAGGTTGTATTGGGGTGGGAATCAGTCTCTTCTCCCAAGTACCAAGTGCTAAGACAAGAGGAAATGAGCTTAAGTTGTGCCAAGGGAGGTTTAGGTGTAGATATTTCACCTTATACTTCTACACAATACTTCAACTATTTATAAACTTCTATTTGCCAGCTTATTACAAGCATTACATAAAACTTCACTAACTCCAACGTTCTCATGATGAGTCATGATGAAATTCGGTGACACTCAGCCATAAAGAAATGTAATCTGACCTGAGAAAAAAATTAGTTTTGCTTATGAAAAGGAAATATTGCAAAGTAGTTTGCTTGAAATGCAACACTAAGTGTGTGGAGAAATGTTTCAAACTTAATCATTCAGGATTTTTTTTTTTAAGAATTTTCCTTAATAGTGTCAAGTTGTTTAGAAAACAAAAATAAAAATAGAACAAACCACTAAATGAAATTATTAATGCAGGCTTTTATCATAAAAAAAAAAAAAAGGCATGAGAAGGTAAGGAAGACTTAAAGACAAGCCAATTACTTTTTGATTACACTAATTCCAAGAAAAATAATGTTGTTGCTGGCATTATAGTAAGAATGAGCAGGGAAACACTACAAGTTGTCAGTCTCAGATTCAATTTCTAGTTCCTTCATGTGATTAATTTGGCTCACAAATGATGAAATGAATACCATATTTGGTAAGTTTTTCATGTAGTATGTGAAAGAACATTTTGATATACCCAGTGAATTTCTTAACTTCTGCCTACATCATTTGGCAATCTCAGTTGTCTGAGTATCACGGTGATAAAGTGACAACAAAACTACTAAGCTTGCCTGACCTAAATTAGATAGTGATTCATATGAGATGGGGCAATAGGTCATCTCTGGCAAAAAGTCAGTTCTGGTAGTTATTCCAAAGGAAATAAAGGAAATTTCTGATTTAAAGCTCATCTGTTACCATCTGCAGTCCTTTCCACCAAACACATAGCTTTCCCCATCATTCTGTTGCCCTCTATCTGTTACCTCAACAAAATTAACTACCTGCATTGATCTGCATATCTTCAGCACTTTTTTTCATGGAACTAAAAAGATTAGTACGCCACTGGAGTTTTTGTTGGTTGTCCAGAAAACAAAACAAAACAAAACTCAGATTTTTATTTTTTTTCTAATAAGCTTTTGAAATAATCATAGTAATAATAATAATAAAAAAGTAAGAAAAAAGAAAAAAGAATCCAACCCACTGCTAAGACTTCTGGCAGAGAGGGGAGAATTCATTGACAACTGCAATAAGGCAATTATTGGATGACTTACCTTCAGGGAAACTGGTTTTGTAACTTCTAATTGGAGATTTAGTTAAGATCTGAATCAGAAGGGTTTATATTCCTACTGTATATTATATTTTAATTGCTTTTTACAGTCTGGCTGAAAGTGCCACAAGGTACAGACTTATAATTTGAAGATATTATACATTTTCCTTTGGGAAGTGTCAAGAGTCAGCAGCAGAGGGAAGCAGAAGGACTGCAGTACTCCAATGGAATTGCCTCCATCCAGGGTGATTTCTCTGGGAATTAAGTACATTGCTTCCTTTACCAGTTTTAAACTTGTCCCTCTACTATTACATATCTGAAGGTGCATTTTTGCTTCTTTCCTGTTCATTTTTTCTCATTTGTTTTACATGATCAGCTGAGATAGAGTGCCTTAAGAACAGTTAAGTGCAAAAATACACCTGGAGTTTCGTACAAATGAGAATGAGGCTCCACATTTTAATGACTGATGCCTGTAAACTTACTGCTTGCTCATTAGCAGAAACGTGTGTCAGGTTATTGAAGTGGTTTGAATACTGATAGTAAATGAGCTTCAGGGGTTTTGATCTGCATTTCTTAATGTTTTAGTTACTCTTTGTGGAATCTGATATGATACAGTAGTGATGATACCAATTGGGTTTTTCAGATTCCTGTAGAAGCTATAACTTTTTATAGTGAATCACAAGTTCTTACTACAGCTACCAAGAATACCCTTAATACTTTCACAGACTGTCATAAAGGAAAAAAAAAAATAATAATCTGCATAAAGTTATTCTCTATTAAGTTGTTAGACAAAAAAAAAAAAAAAAGTCCAAAAGCTTCCTGGAAACATTACCAAAAAATACTGAGATTACTTTTAATACTGGAATGTTTCTTTGTAAGGTCACAGTTTTGAAGGATAACCTGTTTTACAACGAGATGATGCATTGCGGAGAGAAGGAGCATGTAATAGTGTTAAAGCTATACAACCTGGAATGCCTTACAAGAGAGTCTAGTGTGTCTCAGCAAAAATTCATTCCAGAAGAATTCAATCAATTCTTGGGAGAACTTTCTGATGTGAAAAAATAATTGAGTGCTTGACATCTAACTTTATAGGTCAAGCACTGAAAAGGCAATATCTCAGCAATAAATTGGGATGAAATTGTAGAATTTTAGTTGTGAGGTAAGTTTGTGTTTCTGTGGAACAGATGGTTTGGATCATGTAGGTTTCAGAGAGTGCTTTCCATTAGGACAATAGCAAATCAAAAGCAATGTTTTTATGTTTTTTCTCCCAACCTTATAGATTTTAGATTAACCATTTTATATCAAACTGAGGATTCCAGAAGCTATCTGACCTAGAGCTTAACTAGGACATGCCTGCTTTTGAATTAGCAGTCTTGGTCCACAACTTTGTCTGCTTCTTCCACAGGTTAAAAATGGGTCTAATAAGAGATTATCTCTTTCTCGCAGTATGAACTTATCTTATATTCATAAATGACCGTGACTATATCAAATACACTAATTTAATTACAAATGTTATCCACCTTCTAATGTTGCTGACCTTGATTGATAGGGTTTTAAAAAGAATCTTAATACTCAGGTATTTTACAGAATTACTCTGGTGAGCTTTTAAATAAGCAGTGATCTAATGCCACCACAATACCTTTTCACACAAATAACACCTTTTGCAGCTTTCTTTGGTAGGTTTTAATGTTTTATTTTGGTTTATTCCATTTTAGGAAAAGGAAGAAATAAAAGATTATGTCATTTTTACTTATAAACTTAAATGGGTGCTGACACTACCTATTTATATTTCTGGAGAGGAGAGGAAAAAAAAAAAAAAAATGGATGGAGGTAGTCATAGCTCCAAACAAGACCTTGCATTTGTTCTGCTCAAAGTTTGCATCAGCAGTATAAAGAAAGAAGAGGCTATAAGCCACAGCTGTGTTTAAGAAGTGTCTGCAAAACCTTGTTTTTAAGGTTAAAAAGCCAATTTGCACTCTAGATCCTTGAAAATGATCGTGTTTGGGAACATCAACAACCAGCAGCAAACCAGTCTTCTCTAGTCTTTGCCCAGTCTTCTGCACAACCAAATGGTAGAATATAGCTAGGATACATTTACAGTAGTGAAGTGTCATGAATCTGCCTCTCATAGGTAGTTCCTATTCTGCAGAAGCCTAGAAGGAAGAAAAATGTGTTTGCGTCTCTCCTGTTACAAGAGAGCCATTCACTCATATTTGACATTGCTATTAGCCAGCAACAAAAGCAATAGGATGTAGTTATTAGCACTTGCCTATATACAAAAAATCTGAAAGTGAAGAATAATAGAAGTTACTTGAAACCAAGACACCAGCCTCGATGATGAATGCAGATGATCCTCAGATTGTATATTAGCTATTTTGACAAATACACTGAAAGGTCATTGTCCCACATATCATGAAAACCTCTAAAAAAATGCATCTAGGATATGAAGCATATTTAATTAATGGGAATTTTTCAGAGGTCCTGAAAGGTGATCTTGTGCTTTTAGGAAAAACAATGCTTCTCAATCCTCTTTGGGTATAGTGTTTTCTTTGGACCGTCAAGATGACCCGACATAAGTGGTCTGAACGTTTCATATTGCAAGCTTGTAGCTTTGATGTTGTAGTCAATGTGAGATAATAATTTCACCTTAGATTCTGCCTATTATTGTTTTGTACTGTGCTTATAATGAACAGTTGTCATTGATCCTTACAGAAGTCAAAATGTGATTTTTGACTAGACAGCCATCATACCATCATGTGTTGTTCTTTTTGTTTCCTCTTTTTTTTTTTTTTTTTCTATTCCACTGCTTAAAACAATTATTTTGGCTTTTCTTGAAGAACAACTTGAAACCAATGAAAAAGACCATATGTTTCATTTTCTTAACTCTAAACAGGGGAAGCTGTTTATTCTCCTTTGAGATTAGACTGACATTCAAAGTTCACACTCAGGACTTTATTTTCTGACAACTCTCACTGCAAAAATAACAGTACTTTTTACTAGAAAAATGTGGAAAGTCTTGTTTTTAGGGGCCCTCAATTATTTTCCATGAAATTCCAAGAATTTTGTTATTCAGCTTACAAAGCTTGTTGTCTATCAGTCCAAATACTGGATCTAATTTTCCCATCACATTTATCTACTAAGTGAACAAAATCTATCCATCATAAAGTGTAAGAGCTGAAAACAGATCATTGGTACTTTGGATAGCAGCAATAATCCAATAAGAACATAAAAAGATGGGGGAAATACACTATATCAGTGCAGAATTTCAGATTTACTGAATATGTACCGCATGTCTATAAACAACACTAGATTGTGTTTTGGACGGCTACAGAAAATTTATCACAACATCAGGGTTTTTGCAGCACATAAATATTCACCACTGGGAAAAGCAATTTAGCATCTAATCAGACATATCTGACTATTTATTACACCATGATTCTACTGCTCTTAACACTGTATCGTGCCACTAATTTAACATTAATGTGATGCTATATGAACTTGTTCTAAAAAGCAACTCTTTCCATGTATAAAAGCAATATCAAAATATGAAATCTTGGTTCCAGCAGTGAAACATTTTTCAAAAGGAGACACCAATACCCACTTTTTCATTTCCTCTTCAGTAAACTGATAGCTACAGCCTCTGATATCTCCAATCACAGAAAATTGCAGAGCCACAATAGCCCATAAAAGAGTCTGTAAGGTGTCTTTCAATCTCTAGTCCCCAGACTATTGGAAAGCAGTTCTGGTGTCCAGAATCAGGAACGAAGAAAAAACCAACATGCTGTTAGATTTAAATTCAGGGTAAAATAAAATAAAATAATAAAATAAAACCAAACCAAACCAAACCAAACCAAACCATGAAGCTGGTAAATTTTAGAATCCTAATTACTAAAGAATATAATGGTAGCTACAATTTTATTTGCATGCCCAGAGATTTTTGGAGAACAGGGTTGCTGGGGGCTTTCTTTGTTTTTTGTTAAAGAAATCCACGCTGCACAAAAGAGTCCTCCAAAGATTCAAACTTACAGACAGTTTCTGCTGCAAGTACTTCCAGAAATTGCTGGCATCTTTAATACTGTCTGGATAGAATTTATTAACATATATAGCCAGAGCTCTGTCCTCTATTGAAAGGCGATATAACACACATTCCTTGACAGATTAAAGCAAGCTATACCATAAATTGTGCAGACTGAGTCCTCTTACATGGCTTACCCTAATCATAGCTCTGCCATTTGCTTCTCATGACAGGAGAAAAATAAAAGTCTCATAAAACTACAATAAAATAGACAGTCTGCCATTCCTCCCTTAGAAAACATTTGTCAGAATCTCTTCAAAAATAATTGGGAAGAAAATGTGCTGAATTCTACAATCTATTGAGTCATTTTTAAAGCTTGCACAGGCATGTTAAAATGATCAGCTAACTTGGGAAAGCACGCATTTTACATTGTCAAAAGCCTTTCGTAGTTTGCTTCTTCTCCCCCTTAAGAATAAGTTTCCCTTGAGTTTAAACTTAAATATTTATCCAGTGAGCAAGAAACAGTGTAACATTTAGGTTCACTTACTGTACCACAGTCTTCAGTGATCTAAACCATGCTTTTCCCCATACATTTCTCCTATAGCTTCATGATTTACATTTTTCCCTTTATACAGTGTCTGCTTTTGAATATTTGCTGTTTAAATGAAAGCAGTGAGGAAGCCTTCTTTTGCTGTATATGAAAAAGTTCAGCTCATGGTACATTCTTGTCTGTCTTTTTCAAATATAACTGCTGAGAAATGGTTCATTTCAGAAAACTGAACTCTTGTAGTGCAGCAGACTGAGGCTGACATCTTCAGCAATGGCAGTTGTTTCCCTTCTTGGTGAGAGAATAGAAATTGAAATGGAATTTAAATTAGGATTCATCTTTGTGCAGCAAGGCCAGGAAGCAGTGACAGAGCAATTCCTGAGGTGAACATCCCTGTATTGTACATCTACCTACCAACATGAAAGGTGTCTTGGTAAAGGACGAAAAGCATAATATGTGAACTATGGTTCCTTAAAACAATGGACTGTGACACCTAGTTGATGACACATAGGACAGCTTCAGAAGCAGGCAAGCTCTCTCTATATAAAGTAATACTTACTACGGTTTTGACACATAAAGGACCAAATTAAATACCTTTGTTAAAAATGTATTAAATAAAGAGGAACCTTTGAACAGCAAAGAGTGGCTAACTCCTTGAGAGTTCATGACTGGTTGCCCTAATTCAGGATTGCAGGTTATTTATATGTAATCTGTACTCAGTTCTTCTGCTTTCAGAAAGACTTGAACTTTCTTAGAAGCTTTTTATAATCTTTTATAGTCAGAAAGATACAGTTTTGTTAGCTACACAGTGTTTATTTAAAATAATAATTTACAGGAACTGTTTCCATCATTTCTGTACTTCTTCATTTGATTTTTTTTTCCTATCAAGTTTATCCCTGTGTTCAAATATCTCTACCAGCAACATTCCTTATACAGAAATATTGTGACATTTCCTTTTGCAGATGGGCCATGCCAGAAAAAAAAAAAAAAAAAAGGTTGATGCAAATCAAGGCCCAGGATAGTTAACACACTGAAATCATACAAAATCAGCAAAAATAATTGAACCAGAGTATAATAAAGCCAGCCTCAACAGTGCTTGGCTTCACTACAATTTGTCATATCCAATTGGATTAATGTCTCAGTCAATAGCTACAGGCAAGTCAGGTAGTTTAAAATGCTGATCGGTTGTGAGATTAAAAAAAGACTCTCTGCCTGACATGCAAAAAAATGTGCTGACATACAGTAGATTCAGATTATAAATACACAGGCGCCAGTTAGGCATTACAAACTATGCATATTGTCCAAGATTGAAAAAACATATGTACTGGGTTTGTGTGGCAAAGTTTTGGTTGTGGGTGGGCTGCAGGGTTGGCCGCTGTGGACAGAGCCCAGCAGCTGCCCCAGGTCAGTTCAGAGCCAGGTCCAGCCAGCTCCAAAAGGGATCCACTAATGGCCAGAGGTGAGACAGCGAGCTTGGTCCTCTGAGAGAGCAGAGTTAAGAAACTGGGGGCGGGGAAAAAAGAAAAAAAAGAAAACACCTACTGGGCAGCAGCAGCTGGGAGAGAGAGGAAAGGAGTGAGAACCAGCCCTGCAGCCTTCAAGGTCAGTGCAGCAGGAGGGCAGGAGGTGCTCCAGGCACGCAGCAGCAGTTCCCCTGCGGCCTGTGGAGAGGCCCCTGGTGGAGCAGGCTGTCCCCCTGCAGCCCATGGGTCCCACATGGAGCAGATCTCCACGCTGCAGCCCGTGGAGGAGCCCCCGGTGGAGCAGGTGGATGTGGCCTGGAGGAGGCTGCGGCCCATGGAGAGCCCCCACAGGAGCAGGCCCTGGGCCGGAGCTGCAGCCCGTGGAGAGGAGCCCACGCAGAAGCAGGGGGTCTGGGGGGAGCTGCCGACTGTGGGGGACCCGTGCTGGAGCAGTTTGCTCGTGACGGATGGGCCCTGTGCTACGGTCCCATGTTTGGAGCAGTTCTTGAAGAGCTGCTGCCTGTGGGAAGCCCACAGAGGATCACTTTGGGAAGGACACTGGAGAAGGGGAAGAGAGTGAGGAAGAAGGAGCAGCAGAGACAAAGCATTATGGGCTGGCCACAACACCCAGTTATGGGGGAGGACATAAAAGAGTGTGGTTGTGGGGAAGGTGTTTTTAGTTTGCTTCAGTTCTCACTGCTCTCAACTGTTATTAATAGGCAATAGGGTACATTAATTGCCCCATGCTGAATTTGTTTTGCCTATGGCAGTTATTGGTGAGTGATCTCCATCTCCTTATCTCAATACATGATCTTCTAATCATCTTTTGTCTTCTTGTACTTTTGAGGAGGGAGAGTGATGGAGCATCGTGGTGATCCTCAGCTGCCTATCATTTGTAACACCACCACACCATGAAGGATTGGTACTGGTAGGTGCTTAACATCTGTTACAGAAGACTAAGTCTTCCCTTCACTGGAACAACAACTGAAGGACTTTATCTTTTTGCTTTTAACACACTTGAAAACACCGATTCTTTCAGTCCATAGTATTCCTCTTTTACATGACTACCAGAGTTACAGCATCATAAAACTGGTTTTCCACTCAATGTACTCTAACTACTCTGAGTGCCTGGCATCTGCTTATAGATTAGGGAGCCCATTCAGCTATGCACAGATTACATTTTAATTTCTAGTTCTTTGAGGAATCATGTGCCTAAGACAGAAAAGATGAACAAAACATATGTTTTTTTTTTTTCTATTAAAAATAATTATAGTCCATGTCCATTGTGGCATATTACCATATCTCAGATTTTGTACCTTAAGAATATGCATTGCAAAGCATGTGTATGATTAGTCCTTTCAATCATGTTGTCTCACTACATTTTTTTTTTGAGGCAGAAACAGTTAGATTTCCAAATGGATTTCATTGCTGCAAGCACATCCTGAGTTACCTGACACTCAGAGTGGAATTCAATGTCCTGGATTTAGCATCTTGGAAAGAAAAACATTCTATGTCTCAAAATGATTTTCACAAACCATACAGGGAAGCTGTCGCTGCTAACCAACAGGATAGGAAGTTCTGGACAATCTAGTTGGCATGGCTAAGAGCAGTCTTTCTTTCAGTTTTCAATGCAAAATGCTCTGAATCTTCAGTTCTCTAGAAGAAAAACTGAACAGAAAACATGTTTTTACATAGAAAATAAATTACTTGAGCGGCTATGGCAAAATGTGCAAAAGCATATATAGTGCAGAGACATAGTGCATGCATTTTCTCACAATAAAAACCAAGTGAAATCAATGGTTTTGAATGTGCTATAGCTTTAAAAATTGTTTTCATATCATGTGTTGTTGTGAAATACATTGCTGAAAGCCAAAATACATTTATAAATATTCATAAATTATAAATAATTGTGGAAAAGTTAAAAAAAATCAAATTCTATTGCTGTCTATTAACTGATAATTGAAATATATTCATGGCTATTCCTAAATCATATGGTTATTACCAGAAGCTGGGAGGGGGGATTACTCCACACTCTTCCTGTTCTTATTCCCTTTGCTTACGCATCATCTCTGGTTTCCAGTAGAGGGATAGACCTAGCCCAGCTCTGAAACATCTATAGAGTTGAGGGAAGTAGAAGGAAGGGATAGGACTGGGGAACAAAATAAGTTTGAAACACAGGTGAATAAAAGAAAATTGGGTTTCAGGTTAAGTTCAAGTCAAAAGAAGTAAACAGTGATGTCAAGAAGACTGTACGTCCCATTGATCATAATGGTTTCCAGTTGTAAGGACAGGCCCAGGCATACCTGGTGAAAAAAATGAAAAGCTTTCCCAGAAATAACAGACCTCTGGATTAGTGAACAATATATAAAATGGAGACAAGTGATAAAAAAGAAGAGATGAAGACAAGATATTAAAAATGAGATAGTAAGAGTGGTATGAAATCTACAATCCTGTGCTGTTTAGACCCTCAATTTAACAGTGAAAATAAACAGTTCTTACATCCCTACCAACTTTTAAAACCCAGCAAGAGGTGATACTTCTCCATTTTGATCCAGTCAGCTAGTGTTTTACAATAGTTATCGCCAGTGCAGCTTGTTTTTTCTATTCCTTCTTGCCCTGTGAGGTTTCAGCCAAAGATACTCCACATTCAACTGAGTCCACCTCAGAAGTTTTCATCTCTATTTGGAATTTAACATTGATCCTTAGGGGCAATCGCCCAATTATGAGTTTAATTTATCCTGACTTAGAAACAAGCTCAGAATAAAATATAAGTTCTTGTCTAAACTTTATCCTACTATCCTCAATACAGTTTGGAAGTTTCTGTAGAGATGACATTTTCTCCTATGACTTCTACCAGTTTCTAGTTTCAGCTGGATTGAAGAACAGCAAAAGCCATATGATAAAGGAAGTACTTTTTACAAAATTCCAGAAAAAGTTTAGGTTCAATTTGTTTTAAGATTTAATTGGGTGACAAATCATCCCCAAACCAGCAAGCATTCACAGAACTATATCTAGATGAATCAAG
Source organism: Cygnus atratus (assembly GCF_013377495.2). Taxonomy (NCBI): domain Eukaryota; kingdom Metazoa; phylum Chordata; class Aves; order Anseriformes; family Anatidae; genus Cygnus; species Cygnus atratus. The sequence goes on along the minus strand of NC_066369.1, from coordinate 14,636,166 downwards.
TAAAGAAGATACAGTAAAGGATCTGTTCCCACAGCTCTTGGCAGACAGCCCAACTGTAAAGGTTTTTCCCTGAGCCAGAGACAGCAGAGAGGATTCATTTAGCTACACACACTCATAACAGAATTTCCTTCTAAGAAATAGCTTCCCCAATAAAAAATGTAGAGATTCTTACACACGTAATATATGAAACACTAAATTTAGTATCTCCGATTATGATGCAGAAGTACTGTGCTAGTTGAGTAAAAAAAACAAAATTGCCTTCCTCCAAATTTTAGATAATAATATAATGGAGAGTAAAACATAGGAGACCTGACTTTTTTTTTTTTTTTTTACAAACAATGAAAATAGAAAATATAACATTATATTACGAAAACATTATGAAAATAGAATTCTAGATCTGAGCCATTGGAATACAGTTTCAAAAATGGCTGAAATGTCTTTTCAGTACAGATCTTTTCTATATTTAACCTTTTAGAAATATAAACAAATGGGAAAAATATATATATGTACAAAGTCTCTGCAAATGAGAAAGTTTTTTTTTTTTCTTTTTTTTTTCCTGAGAATTTCAAATTGTCATGCTATTAAATCTGAAAATTTCCACATAGGTCCAGTTCAAACTGCAAAACTTCAGAAAGTACCAGTGAATATTCCAATGAGCTACAAAATCAAAGCTTTAATGTCTATATGGAGAAGTCGAGTACATCCTGGTTAGAGAAGGATAACATTTGGGATATATTTGTCAGTAATTTCTCATGGTTCAAAAACAGAAGGAGATTCTTCTAAAATGAAACCTTGGCATCATACTGATCATTAGGTATGAAGGTTTAGTGTGTGGTATCTACAAAGAATGGTTATAAATCAGACCATATGTCATGCTGTACAGTCGTTACTAGTTTAATAAAGATATTTTAATGATAATGAATTTATTTCACAAGCTGTCACTTAAACTTTTTGAAAGTCAGGATGAAAAATCAAGGAATGATTCAGATTTAGCTTTCTAAAACACTATATAATTATATTTTATAATTTTCAACTTATAAACACCTAGAAATAAGAGAACTTACTGAAGTAAATTACTAAGAACACAGCAATATCACTTAAAATTAACATATAAAACAAAGCTACATTGAAATCATTTGATATTTCCCTAAGTGAGTCAGAGAGATCAGCTGCACATAATTTTTTAATGCATCAGGCACAGCGTGCTAAATGTTAATGATTACATTTTAAGGGTTTAATGGTTACTATATTTCTAACGTAAGAAATAGCTGTTCTAATGGGAATGTACATACACTTTACTAGGCAGCTAGTTCCCCAGTTAAAGATATAAAAAAAGATTCAGAGTTCCTCAGGGAAAACCAGAGTTGTAAATGTATCAGGGTTAATTGTCTGAATTATTGGGACACTTTTATCATGAGCTTAAGTTATTAAAATGGGAGGCATTGTGCAGTGAACTTTAGATTCATACTTTTGTCTGAAAATACAAGCTGATTTTAGGCTAAAAGAATAATTTTAAAGATAGCTCTTAGCAAAGAATTTTAAAACAGAGTAAGCATGAAATATTAAATTTCAGATTCTTTAAGAATTCTCTTCTGGAATGCTGACCTTCTGGCAAGCAAGAATACTCTGACTGGTAGGTTAGAAACTTCTTGAGCCATGAATACTTTTTTTTCTGTATTGTCAATAGATTTGGAGGAAACAGGGAGTCAGAGAGGAAGAGGAGAGGGAAAAGGGGATAAGAAAAAAACAAAACAAAACAAAAAAAAGTATCTTTTCCACCTCACTCCCAAGATAATTCCGAAGGAATACAGTGTTCAAGATGGATCTTTCTGTCTTTGCACACAAAATTAGGAATTTTTAGATTATTTTTTCAAGATGCCTTCAGTGTAAAAGGAAAGCACTGTACTGGAAAGGGATTTCTCTTTCTCTGTTCCTGGAAGATCTGGGGAAAATAGCTGTCCTCATAGTCAAGCATGAAAAATTGAAATTTACTTTTAATTATGCCAAAAGAAAACAGGGAAAAGCATGGATGAATTCCTAAAGGAACCATAGGAGAAACCACTGCGTAGAAGAAAAAAATGCTTCCCTGAACGCAAAACTTCTTCAGAGAATATGTGTGGTATTAGCTGCAGATAGTATTCATGTCTAATCTTGAAAGACGTCTCTATTTCTTAAACAAATTTGGGATATTTGAGGTTCATTATTTAAAGTCATCTAATGCATTCAGTGAAGTGACTTTTGTTCTTACCTACCTAGGACCTTAAGGCCTTTCCAAACATGAGGAAATATGGTCCTTCTCTAAGGTACAATTAAGAAGTTTTCAAAAAGAAAAAGGAATGATAGTCACAGGCAGAAAGAATATGGTCACCTATTATTCATTCATATACCCCACATTAAAAGGACATTACAGCTGTGAAGTTAAGCTCTTTAATGTAAGGAAAAGTTAAAGTTAAGATTGGCTCACAGTCAAGCACAAAAGGTTGAAAACAAATTCAGTTCATGTCTGACAGCTCTTACCTGTTTCTCCCATCGCACAAATACACAGAGAAGATCTGTTTGGTGGTGATGTTACCTGCAAAAGTGGCCCTTTTGCCAGTTACTGCAGAGGACAATCAGAATGTTGGAATAAGGATATTCAGGTTCTCCTTGTTCTTCTTCCACAGTCTGAAATGGCATATCTGGTGATGGCTACGGACTTCTTTTCCACCACTTTTTTTCTTTTCTTTCTTTCTTTTTCTTTCTTTCTTTCTTTCTCTTTCTTTCTTTCTTTCTTTCTTTCTTTCTTTTTTTTCTTTCTCTCTTCTTTCTTTCTTTCTTCTTTCTTCTTTCTCTCTCTCTTTCTCTTTTTCTCTCTTTCTCTCTCTCTTTCGTTCTTTCTTTTTCTTTCTTTCTTTCTTTCTTTCTCTTTCTCTCTTTCTCTCTTTCTTTTGCTCTCTCTTTCTCTCTTTCGCACTCTCTTCCTCTCTCTTTCTTGCTCTTTTCTTTCTTTTTCTTTCTCTTTTTCTTTCTTTCTTTCTTTCTTTCTCTTTCTTTCTTTCTTTTTTCTTTCTTTCTTTCTTTCTCTTTCTCTCTTTCTTTCTTTCTCTCTTTCTTTCTCTCTTTTTCTTTCTTTCTCCCTTCCTTCCTTCCTTCCTTCCTTCCTTCCTTCCTTCCTTCCTTCCTTTCCTTTCTTTTTCTTTCTTTCCATCTCTGTTTCCTGTAACCCAGCCCATTCTAAATCCTTTTATTTTTTTTTTCTAATTCTCAGTCCTATTCAAAAGGCATTTGATTGTCCCATTAAGAGCATTGCAAATGCTCTTCAGGACTTTCAGTACAGGCCATAAACACGTGATCATACCATTTCTCACAGCTTCTCCTCTTATTGGTCATTCCCTTCATAAGCATGCAGGCTCATCCTCTCTACCACGCTAGTCCAAAGAATGTGTTTAAGCTTCATTCATTAAGATGTTTCTCCTTAATTCTAAGGCAAAACACTGACACTGGCCAAAGTACACTAGTACTTGCCATCTACCTGAGTATTTCTGAAGTCTAAGAACACCGTTAATTAATTCAATAATTTGCTAAGTACACCTACACAAGCTGTTCAAGGTGAGGTAGCAGAGTGGGTCTGCCTAGGATGGAATTTCCTTTCTTCATAGCAGTCTAGTAAGTAAGCCTCTGCCTGGGGCTGCCTTATATGTTGCTTTAACTGTACTTCTGGATAAATGCTCTTAATTCTAAATTGCAGTGATATACTGAGGCTTTCCTTGCCTAATCCTTCTACAGTAAAATTTCTCCCTCAAAAAAGTAAGTTGGGACAAACAAAATATTTCATTAGAAATTCTTTTTTCTGTTGTCTTTTTAAAGGACTGTGGTTATGGTCTGTAGCTTGTGTTCCTTTTTTTCTGTAGTATCACGTGCAAGTCAACAGGGAAGATCTCCCGTAACTCTCCTATCATAGCTCTCCTGCCAGCTCTGAAGAGACATGCACTGGTTAAAGCCAAGTGAACAGTGCTGAGAGGAGCTCAGCACCCAGGAGTTACTCTGGAGCCTGAGCCAAAAAAAGCTCCTTGTAGCCAAAGCTGCAGTTTGTGAAGAGCACAAGTTAAAAGACACAGAGGGTCTGAGAAAGTATTTCAGTCTCTGAAATGACTTTTACTGATTTCAGTGGTCTTTGGACCAGAATCACATCTTTTTTTTGTAAGAAAAAATAAAACTGAACAGCAACAACAAAAATAAAACCAACAACAACAACAACAAAAATAATAACTTCCAGAGCTCTTAGGCTGTAAAGACAGCCTGTTCACAGGGAAAAATACACTGAGGATTACTCTCAAACTGATGCTATAATTCTCAGTCCTGTATCCTGTCTTGTAGATTTTGCACTTTTGTTATGTATGTCTATTCATTTTTGTTTGTTTGTTTGTTTGTTTTGTATATTAAAATTAGTAAACTCAGATGAATAGGGAGGAGGAAATAAAAAGAAAAAAAAAAACAAAAGGATTCTGTGAGAATGCCTTGGAAAAAAAAAAACCACTACTGACATAAGATAATTTTCTTTTCTTCAACAGAAAAATACAAATGGAATGAATGTAATGAAAGACATCAGATTTCCTAATGAAAATCCCCGTGCACAGCTCTTTGACAGAGACTGTAAATCCTGCTCATGGAGGATTGCTCCAATAATTACAATGAGTAGGAAAGACAACACAGACCCACTGACTGGGTGTCTCTGCTCCCGTGAGTGGTCCATCCAGGAGACAGAACAGAGGAGAGGAGAACCACCATCCTATGGCATTGCTGTAGCAAGACCAAGAGGCAGACCGGGATGAAATGAGGCTCCTGGGCTGCCAGGCAGAGTGAGAAGTGCAGGTAAAGTTGGTCAGGGCCACAAAGGCTTTCTAGTGCATTAGGGTCCTTACAGGAGGAATTAATTATCTTTGGATATAATACAAGATAGGTAAATCTAGGCAAAGTATTACCATTTCTATGCTACACAGAAACATAGCATTCGCTGCGGGCAAACGTCTATATGTCTTCTTTGAGTAACTTGAGCCATCTGTAGTCTCATAAAAGAAACTACCTGAGGGGAAAGTGAGGTTTTTGTTTTTGTTTGTTTTTTGTTTGTTTGTTTTTAATCCTCCTAATTGTTGTTTCTAACACAGATTTATGTGCAAGACACTTATCTGAGATTCTGAAATGACAGTCCATCAGGAGGCTCGTTGTCCATCCCTCTCCCTCTAGAATAGACACAGACATGCAAACCACATCCTGTGTCTCCACTTGCAGCTCTGAGTCCCTGGTATATTGGTGCCTGCCAAGCAGCAGACAAAAGAGGAGGTGTCCCAATTGCTTGTCTGAAAGCTTACTCAGAAGGCATGAACTCATGAACTCAACCAAATCACTCAACTCTACTGATTTCAGCCTGCTCCTAATTTATCCTCTCTGAGGAATTTTGCTTCAACTAGGGAAAAAAGAAGTAACCCCCCCCCCTTTTTTTTTTTTAATTTAAACAGCTGGAATCAAAGAGATGTGACATAAATTAGTTCTGAAAAATAAAGCACGGGTAAAAATGCTACCCTTTTGCTTTGTCAAATGAAGCTGACAAGGGACAACTATGTTAGGATGAGTCCCAGACCTGGGAAACGGTTCAATTATACATAAGTAAATTATATATGCAATTCACATCCTGGCAAAGCCATATATTAAAATGAAGTAATAGATGATGAAATGGATTCCTTAGGGTAAGACTGTATAATATTCAGAGAAAATGTAAAATACTACTTTTGAAAATCATTTTTTAAGTAGGCTTGTGTATTTATGGATAGCTATTCTTCAGCCCCCTGTCTTGTAATGTATTCTACAGGCATCTCTCGCAAATTTTCAACTTTACAAAAAATGCTTGTCTCCAAGGAGTACACTGCCAGCTATCATGTTTCTTTTCATAGGCACTGTATTAATCAAAGTTCAGGCAGAAATAATTCTGCTACTTTCATTTATGCCCTTGAGAAATAAGGCTTTTGTGAGGCCCATACATTAGTCTCAGAAAAATCCCCTGCCACCTTCAGTCACCTTAGCTGTGCTTTCTTATCCTGCTTTCTTGAGCCTGTAGATGAAGGAGTCCCAACAGTTTCAGGGTCTAATCCCACTTGACTACATTGGACTGCTCAGGCTATGTCAGCCATCTTCTTTGCCTAATAAAATAAACATCACAGGGTCTAACGTATTTGAAAGGAAGCCTTTAACTGCACTTAAGACAAAGCCTGAATGTCTATGTAATACTAGTGCAAGCAGAACTTAATTAGCATCAATTGATACTGTGTGAATCATTTAACCAAATGATGTAAACTTGAAATAGGATTTTTCAGCCATCTTCAAGTGAATCACATTTCCAGTACCATTGAGTGAATACCTGATTTAACCACGGGAGCAACATTTTTCTTCCAAAGCTCTGGCAACACCACAGTACATAACACATGGGTAAGTCCTCACAAAATCCCAGGCTAGCCTGCAGAAGTATAGTACTTAGTTACGCATCACATTTATCATTTTGCCACTTGCCTTTGAAACTTGAAATATGACTGGGGCTTATTTATTTTGCAACTGTGAAATGGTGAAAGTTACTATCAGGTTGCTCTGTTCAGATATTTTTAATGAAAGAACATTCTAATGCCTACAGAACCATTAAATTCCAAGGTTCTACTTTATAACAGTGCCAAGTATCACTAACCTTAAAAAAAAAAAAAAGTAAGGAAACTGGAAATATCAGGAAGTAAATACAGAAATGGATCCTGAAAGTCCTGAACACCTGTTGGTCATCTTTCTAGAATAATCACCCTAAGCTGATTTTAAGTACAGTAGCAGCCAGTTTACAGGGAAACAAAATGGTTGTGAGTGATAGATGAACAGAATTTCCTCTTCTTAAGAAAACCTACTTTTGTTTCAAAGGCAATAAGAAGCAATAAAGCAAAACCACTTGATCTTTACCCAATTTTTAGAGTTTTTTCTTCTTTACCTTTTAAAATATATATGCTATTTATATTGCTTGTAATAAAGTCTTCACACCAGGTCCTGTCTACCTATATTGGTATGATAGCTAGCACAACAGGGTCACCTGAGTTTATAATTGGGGCTTGTAAGAGCTGTGGGAATACACCAAAATAAATATTTATAATTTATTCTATTTCAGCAATGCCCCAGAAGCAATCCCTGTGCAAAGATCATATAAACAATCGAAACATTTTCAGTGAAACTTATTAAGATACCATAGGAAAAAATAACCACACATGTACCAGTTACAGCAGTATCAAGAAAAATGAGGTGTAAGCTCAAAGGCTCATTCAATCTGTTAAAAGCTAAGACCTGAACTCAGGTCTCCCAAATCCTCGGTGAATGCCCTTATCATCAAGCTACTGCTGCATTGGTAAAGCTGTAGGACATTTCAGCTGATGTGTTTCTACTTTAAATAACTAATACACTCATTAGGTCTGAAAGAGTTCAGTGAAGCAATTTCTAGTTTTCATCAGGAGGAAGACTGGGCGATCTCCCTGGGAGAGTGCTCTAATGATCACTGTAGTGATGGTCACTGAACCAATGTTACAAGGGCCAATTTTAGACAGACACCACTACTGAGTATCTAAGCAAGCCCAGACTAGAGTATGTTATAACTCTGTAGCCAAAGCAGATGCCTGAAAGGTCTGTAAATTATAAGTGTACTAATCAGGATAGAGTTAATACTGGTTTCCATTCAACCCCATATAAGCATTTAAAATAGTGTAAGGAACATCAGTATGCAAGTATTTGGTAATGTTGTGATAGTACAGTTAGACACAGTGTGCAAGGACTTCATGTAAGTGTGTGAGAAATGTGATCACCAAAATGCCAAGAGGCAGGACAGCCTGACCAATAGACAAGGATGACTGTCAAAACCAAAACCCAAGAAAGCCATCATAAGCCCTTCTGAGAGAGCTCTTGTCCTGACCATTCCTACTGTGTAGCTTCAGCTCTGTGATATGTTATGCACCTAATCATTTATGATACAAGCATAAAAAAACAGTTAAAAACAGTTTCGTATATGTATTGATATGTTACATAATGTCTAAGATCTAACCACTGCCTTGAAGTATGCTGTTAGTGAGAGAATTTAGCAAAAATGTGTTTTGAAGTTTAAAATTAGCATGATTTTGTCAGCTTTCCCATCAAAGTACTCTCCACATCACTGATATAAATACAGTTATATACAGATACACATATATAAAAATCTTCATATATTCAGTCGCAACAAATATAGTAGCACAGATTGTTTTTTACAACTCATTGGTTCATTGACGTTTGCTTTATAAGCTCCAGTGAATGCGCTATATGACTTGGGCATTCAGTGCCTGCTCCTCTAAGCTTTAAGATCAAAATCAGCTCATCTCTTCAAGATGAAGATAGAACCCTCAGAATCTTTGAATTTGATGAGTGTTTTAGGTTTAGATGGTAAGGTTTTTGTAGTGGGGCAGCTGCAGGGGTGGCCTCTGTGAGAAGGGTCCAGAAGTTGCTCCATAGTAGAGAAGAACCAGTTCTAGACAGCTCCAAAGAAGAGCCTGCCACTGGCCAAAGCTGAGCCAACAAACGATGCTTGTTGTGCCCCTCAGAGAGGACATTGAAGAAAAGGAAAAAATGCTGTGCAACAGCAGATAGGGGAGAGGAGTGAGAAAATGTGAGAGCAACAGCCCTGCAGACACCAAGGTCAATGAAGGAGTGGGAGGAGGTGTTTCATACGCCAGAGCAGAAGTTCCCCTGCAGCCCACGGAGAGGACCGTGGTGCAGCAAACTGACCCCCATGCAGCCTGTGGTGTTCCACATTGGAGCAGATCTCCATGGTGGAGCAGGTGGATCTAATGTTCAGCCCATGGAGAGCCCCCACAGGAGCAGGCCCCGGGCTGGAGCTGCAGCCCATGGAGAGGAGCCCACGCAGGAGCAGGGGGTCTGGGGAGAGCTGCCACCCGTGGGGGACCCGTGCTGGAGCAGTTTGCTCCTGGGGGATGGATGGACCCCGTGGTGTGGAGCCGTGTGGGAGCAGTTCTTGAAGAGCTGCTGCCTGTGGGAAGCCCACACAGGATCAGTTTGGGAAGGACGGCATCCCGTGGGAGGGACCCTACGTGGAGCAGCGTCAGAGAGTGACCGTGAGGGAGCGGCAGAGATGAAGCGTTAGGGACTGACCGCAGCCCCCATTCCTCGTTCTCCTGCGCTGCTCGGGGGGTGGAGGTAGCAGAGGGTGGATGGGGGTAACGTGGTTTTGGTTTGTTTATAGGTCTTACTGCTCTAGCCTCTAACCTGTTATTAGTAGGCAATAAATTATATTAAACTCTCTTATGCTGAATCTGCTTTGCCTATCACGGTAATTGGTGAATGATCTCCCTGTTCTTATCTCAACCCAGGAGCTTTTTCATCATATTTTTTCCCCATCCTTTCAAAGAGGGGGAGTAAGAGAGCATCATGGTGGAGCTTAGCTAGCCATCAGTGTGAAACCACTACAACAAACAGATCATAGATAAGACCACTGAGACAGTCTGGCTTCTAGCAATTACCATGTTTTGTCACAGAAGTTTTTTTTTTATGAAGAGCGTAGGGATGAAAATGGTAATTTTAGTTCCAAGAGCAACCAAAAAAAATATTATTTTAAATTTATTTCCGAGACTGAAGTAAAGTCAAAAGAAACGCATCCAAACAAGTGAACCTTCTCCTCGCATACTCTTTGAAAACGTGGAAATATATGTCTGCAAATGTGACCTGCATGCTGAATAAACAGGAGAAATTTGGATGCTCTTTTTAAAGGGATTCACCGGATAGCTCTCCAATACTGGATGTAAATGGCAGCAGTAAGTTTTTCAGGATAACAAGCATCACTTGCAAAACTTTGACCAGTTTATGACCAACCCGCAAATGGAAGTATGAAAGCAGACAGGTGCAGAGGACTTATACTGCTGTACAGGAGCTTATGAGATTGCCTTAATGAGTCCATCAGTGAAAATGTGATATTGCTCATGTCCAGGACCCAATTTTGGCCACTTAGTATTGCAGTTTGGATGTTCAAAGGGTTAGTTGCACATTGCCAGTGAAAGACTAATCTTGCAGGTTGCACTTGTGTTCTCATGCACTAACACATAAAATGAACTTGCATATTTCTGTGACTACAAAGTGAGTTACTGGAGATAAAACTCTGAATTTGGTGAGAGAGGTGCACTTCCAAACCAACACTAGGAAAACTGCCAGGGACTGATTTATTCTTCAGGATGTAACACAACTGCAGGACATGCAAACCGATGGCAAATTGCTTGTGTATTTGTCACAAGTATATTGCTGTGAGACCAAAATATGCAACTCATTTCTACTCCTAATGTAAGTGATAATTACATAGTCTAACTTATTTTCACAATTCATCATCAGTTTAAATGACAGGTCAGCTATCAACTTGCTCAGACAGCACTTCTTTAAATAAAAGCACGTAGCATGCCACCTGCTGTTCCTCTGGAGTGTATCAAATATTAACACCCAGCAGGGAAGCTAGAGTAGTACTTCTAGCCTCCTTCAAGTAGCAATCGTATTCAGAATTCACAGTGAAAATCTGCCTCAAAATACGTGTGGATATTCAAATGAACACAACCAATAAGAAAAATAAAACTGTCTCAGCTTTGACAAAAAGGCTATAGAAAAAATAGGCGAACAAATTCAGCTCACTCCATGAATGAGGACCAAAACTGGTCTGGGCTGCCCGTAATTATAAATTTGCTCAAAATAAAATGGGACATTAAACACTGTATGAATTCTTCACAGTGGGTAACGATAGCTATATGTTAAATATTGAATAAATAAACATCTGACTTTCAGGCTTATTTTTTAATGGAAGCGTGTTTTCCAAAGCTATTCATGAAACCTTTATGTATGTTAGATACTTAAACCTCCTGGAAGTAAGAGTACTTTGAAAGCACAGCCCTTGACAAAGTTATTATGAGTTAGAGCATTGAAAGTTCCTGTAAATCTCCCTATTTGACAGACATGAAAACATTTTTTTAAGTTGTTACTTGAAGTCATATGGAAAGCTTGGTGGAATATGGCCTTGAGAAATAAAACAACATAAGACCTGAGCCATCCAGCCTAGCCTTGAATACTTCCAGGGATGGCGCATCCATGGCTTCTCTGGGCAACCTGTGCCAGTGCCTCAGCACCATCATAGTAAAGAATTTCTTCCTTACATCTAATCTAAATCTACCCTCTATTATTTTAAAGCCATTACTACTTGTCCTATCCCTAGACTCCCCAATAAAATGTCCCTCCCCAGCTTTACCGTGGGCTTCCTTTAAGTACTGGAGGGCTACTATAACATCTCACTGGAGCCTTCTCTTCTCCAGGCTGAACAACCCCAGCTCTCTCAGCTTGTCTTCATAGAAGAGGAGCTCTAGCTCCTTGATCATTCTTGTGGCCCTTCTCTGGAGTCGTTCTAATACTTCCATGTCCTTCTAGTGCTGAGGGCCCCAGACCTGAACACAGTGCTCCAGATGGGGTCTGACGAGCGCAGAGCAGAGGGAGAGAATCCCCTCCCATGCCCTGCTGGCCATGCTTCTTTTGGTACAGCCCGGCATACAGTTGAATTTCTGGGCTGCAATCACACATTGCCGGCTCATGTTGAGCTTCTTGTCAATCAACACCCCCAGGTCCTTCTCATCAGGGCTGCTCTCAGTTCATTCTCTACCCATTCATGTCTGGGACCACCCTGACCCAGGTGCACGACCTTGAATTTGGTCTTGTTGAAGCTCATGAGGTTTGCACAGGTCCACCTTTCAAACCTGTTAAGGTCCCTCTGGATGGCATTCCTTTTCTCCAGTGTGTCAACCGCACCACACAGGTTGGTGTCATTGGCAAATGTGCTGAGGGTGCACTCAATCCCACTGTCCATGTCACTGACAAAGATGTTAAACAGCACCGGTCCCAATACTGACCTCCTGAGGAACACCCTTCGTCACTGATCACCTGGACAGTGAGCCATTGACTGCAACTCTTTGAGTGTGACCATCCAGACAATTCCTTACCCACCAAGTGTTCCATCCGTGAAATCTTTGCCTCACCACTTTAGAGACAAGGATGTTGTTCAGGACAGTATCAAATGCTTTGCACAACTCCAAGGAGATGATGTCAATTGCTCTTTCCCTATCCAAAAATGCTGTAACCTTGTTGTAGAAGGCCACCAGATTTGTCATGTTGGCATCACCAATTACTTCTTCATTTTCCATGTGCCTTAGCAGAGTTTCTGGGAGGACATTGCTAGGCACAGAGGTGACAAAATGTCTAGCAGCTGGACAAACACATAATACAATGGGTGAACAGTTGGCTGATGGCTCAGGCTCAATTGGTTATATAAATGGGGTTACACCAGGCTGGTGGACGGTCAGATGTGAGGTTCCCCAGGGCTCCATTTTAGGGCCAGTTCTCTTCAATATTTTTATAAATGATTTAGTTATAGGACTTGAATGCATACTAAGTAAATTTGCAGATGATACTAGATTAGGCAGAGCTGTTGACTCCTTTGAGGATGAATAGGCCTTGCAGAGATACCTTGACAAATTAGAGGGCTGGATAATTGCCAACCGTATAACATTCAACATGTGCAAGTTTCAGATTCTGTATCTGGGATGGAGCAACCCTGGGTATATGTACAGATGGGGACAAGAGGCTAGAGAGCAGACCTGAGGAAAGGGATCTGGGGGTTCTGGTCAATGGCAAGCTGATCATGAGTCAGTATTGTGCCCTGGCATCCAAAAGGTCCAGCTGTATCCTGGGGTGCATCAAGCACGACATTGCTAGTCGGTCAAGGGAAGTTACTGTCCTGCTCTACTCTGCGCTGGTGCAGCCACACCTTGAATATTGTGTGCAGTTTGGGACATCACAATATAAGAAGGACTTAAAACCATAAGAGAGTGTCCAAGGGAGTGCTATGAAGATGGTGAAGGGTCTAGAGGGGAAGATGTATGAGGAGCAGCTGAGGTCCCTTGGTTTGTTCAGCCCAGAGCAGAGCAGGCTGAGGGGAGGCCTCATGGCAGCCTGCAGCTCCCTCATGAGGGGAGCAGAGGGGCAGGTGCTGAGCTCTGATCTCTAGGGACAGTGACAGGACCCAAGGGAACAGCATGGAGCTGGGACAGGGGAGGGTCAGGCTGGGTGATAGGGAAAGGCACTGGAACAGGTTCCCCAGGGCAGTGGTCATGGCACTGAGACTGCTGGAGTTCAAGGAGCATTTGGACAATGCTCTCAGACGCAGGGTCTGATTTTTGGGTGGTCCTGTGTGGAGCCAGGAGTTGGACTCAATGATCGTTGTAGTTCCCTTAAAACACAGGATATTCTGTGTTTCTATGATTCCATGTATTACAGTATCTTCACACCACAGGTAGCCTGAAATAACAGGCAAATAAAGCCATACTTCAGATGCCATTCATGATGGTTTAACCTTGATCAGATGCTACACCTCCACCCAGCTACTCTAAGTAACCCCATCCTCAACAGGGTGTGGGGAGAAAATAAGATGAAAAAGTTCGTGGGTCACAGGAAAGACAGGGATATCACTCACCAATTACTATCATGGGGACAACAGATTCACCTCAGGAAAAATTAATTTCATTCATTGCCAATTAAAACAGTGAGGACAGTAAGAAACAAAGACAGATTAAAACACCTTCTGCCCTTCACCCCTTCTTCCCGTGCATAGCTTCACTCCTCAGTCCCAACTTTGCCATTTCCTCCTCCTCAATGAGTAGTGCAGAGGGATGGGGAATGGGGGCTGTGGTCAGCCCATAACAGCTCCTGTCTGACATTTCTTCCTGTCTGACTTTTCCCCTGCTCCAGCATGGTTCCTCCACAGACCACTGCTCCAGCCAGGAATACCTGTTGCACCATGGTCCTCTCCATGAGCTGCAAGGGAACTTCTACTCTGACTGTTTCTCTCACACTTTTTTTCTCACCCCTCACTGCTATGCAGCATTTTGGCATTTCATATATGTGCTTTCCCTCAGGCATTGCCAGCTGTTGCTGATGGGCTCGCTCTTGGCTGAGGTGGGGCTGTTGGAGCTGGCTGGAAGTATCTGAGTCTGGCATGGGGTAGCCCCTGATTTTCTCTCACAGAGCCACCCCCTCAGCTTAACCACTGCTAACATCTTGCCAAATACATCCTGAATTAAGTCCTGTAGAACACTGACAATACCAAAATGTATTGAATCAGTGAGAAACCTCATAGGGGGTGTACTGGTTGTGAAAAATTAAAGCTAATTTCTGCAATTGTGCAACTGGTGATCTGAATCACAAAAGCATGAGCTATCTTCATTCAGTCCAGGCCTATGGCTGAGAAGGAAAAAGGCAGGATTTGGAGCTAGCATCAGCACAGCCTGCATTCAGCCTACATTCAGTTCTCAATTGCTTTTTCTGCTGCACAGTTCCCTGCACTAATAAAGAAAGGTTGAATGCTATGCTCAGATATTATTAGAGGACTCTGGTTTTAAAATTGAGTGCAGAGATATTTTGGTTGTCCAAAAAAATAATTTGGGCTGACTTCCATTTATTGAGGAGTTCAGTATAACTTACTTTAAAGAAGAAATTTAATATTTATTTATTTATTGTAGGGAAATTGCCTAGAGTTTTCTTAAAATAGGTCTTGGAGCTCCTGGAGATCATTAGATGATCCAAAAATCAAGTACCCCAAAATTGTTTGTCCTTTTTGGCCAAAACAAAGGACAGTCTTGAAATTTAATCTCAGACATAAAAAACAAACAAACAAAAAACCCCCATTGTGTTACTAGCAAGAAAGTCAAATAATATATATATATAAATTAAGATATAAAGCTATATAAATAACAAAACATAACAATAAAATTCAGATATTTTAGTACCCTGATTTGTTTTCAGTCCCCCGAACAAATGGTTCCAAAATTGCAATCCACCAGCAATCTGCATAGTAAGTGGCTAGTAGAGATCTCATAGTGTCACGTTATATACAGCACTGTTTTTGTGATCTTCCTAAGAGTCAGTGATAAGCTTCATAATAAAAGTTCTGTGCTGAAATTTGAACAGTTGAAACAAGCTTTCAGGCTGAAGAATTTGGGAAGAGTTGCAATGAAGTATAATGCTGCCTTTCTTTTGAAAGGCAGACCCATATCTCTAATGGGTGGACTGGGTGTGACGTAGTGACTTTTCAGTCTGAAATTCTAGCTGCTGCTCCTTTTCAGAAAGTTCTTGCTTTCATTAGGGGACAAAGTGCTCATTTGAGATATTTTATAAAGCTGAAATATATGATTCAAAAGTTCTACATTATCCAATTGTCTAGTCCTGAAAATGAAGATATTAAAACAAGAGAAAAAAGTTCATTTTATAGTTTCCCTGTCTTGCAAATTAGTCTGATATTCATTCCCATTTACATCATCTATATGCAGAGACCTGTGTATTCTGATGTTTCATGTCCTCAGTTTTATAATAAGAATCAGTTTTATAATAAGAATAAAGAGAGAAAGTCTGTATCTTTGGGTCTGATTTTCAAGGCATTTCGGGGACATAAGTTCCAACATGTCATTAATCCTTACCAGGACTCGAGTATCTGCCTGTCATTCATGGCACAGAAAGCATTTCCATATATATTTTGTAATTACTTTGCAAGATCATATTTTCTTCCTCTTTCTTAATTTCCATTGGTGGGTCATTCATTACATTATGCCACTGCCAGGTGTATGGAAAGACAAAAAAATTACACTTCTATCTATGGTTTGTTGATGAAAATTCACTTCCACTATCCTAGTAGGATCTTTTAATGATATGTGGCATTTGGTTGTGTAAATTACTGCATATTTGCCATTGTTCTTTAAGTATATAGTAAGTGTACTCCTTACTCTCATTTGCTTCATAGCACCAAAAACTCAAAATGCAGCGACCTGAAATAATAAAAATCATAGAATATCCTGAGTTGGAAGGGACCCATAAGGATCATCAAGTCCAACTCCTGGCACCACACAGGTCTGCCCAAAAGTTTAGACCATGTGACTAAGTGCACGGTCCAAACGCTTCAATTCAGACAGGCTTGGTGCAGTGACTACCTCCCTGGGGAGCCTGTTCGAGTGTGCAACCACCCTCTCGGTGAAGAACCTCTTCCTGATGTCCAGCCTAAACCTCCCCTGCCTCAGCTTGACACCATTCCCACGGGTCCTATCACTGGTGATTAAGGAGAATAGGTTGGCGCCTGCCTCTCCTCTCCCCCTCGCGAGGAAGTTGTAGACTGCGATGAGGTTTCCCCTCAGCCTCCTCTTCTCCAGGCTGAACAGGCCAAGTGACCTCAGCCGCTCCTCATATGTCTTCCCCTCTAGGCCCTTCATCATCTTCATCGCCCTCCTCTGAACACCCTCCAACATGCTTACATCCTTTTTGTGCTGTGGTGCCCAGAACTGCACACAGTACTCGAGATGAGGCTGCACCAGCGCAGAGTAGAGCAGGACAATCACTTCCCTTGACCAACTACCAATGCCGTGCTTGATGCACCCCAGGATACAGTTGGCTCTCCTGACTGCCAGGGCACACTGATGGCTCATTTTCAACTTGCTGTCAACCACAAACCCCCCAGATCCCTCTCTGTGGGGCTGCTCTCCAGCGTCTCTTCCCCCAGTCTGTACGACCCAGACACGGTTGCCCCGTCCCAGGTGCAGGACCCGGCACTTGCTCTTGTTAAACTTCACGTGGTTGGTGACCGCCCAGCTCTCCAGCCTGTCCAGATCTCTCTGCAAGGCCTTTCCACACTCAGCTGAGTCTACAACTCCAAGTTTAGTGTCATTGGCAAATTTGCTCAGAACACCTTCTAGTCCTACATCCAAATCGTTTATAAAAACATTGAAGAGGACTGGCCCTAAAATGGAGCCTTGGGGGGACCCCACTTGTGACCATCCACCAGCCTGATGTGACCCCATTTACCACAACCCTTTGAGCCCTGCCCGTCAGCCAATTGCTCACCTGTTGTATGATGTTTTTGTTTAGCTGTATGCTGGACATTTCAATAGGATCCTATGGGAAACCGTGTCAAAAGCTTTACTGAAATCCAAAAAGATTACATCAGCTGGTTTCCCTTGATCGATCGACTAGATGGGTGATCTTATCATAAAAAGAAATCAACTTTGTTAGGCAGGACCTACCCCTCATGAACCCATGTTGGCTGGGACCAATGACTGCATTGTCCCCCAGGTGCACTTCAATAACTTCAAGGATTATCTTCTCCATATTTTTACCAGGCATTGACGTGAGACTGACAGGCCTGTAATTGCTAGGGTCTTCCTTCTTGCCCTTCTTGAAAATTGGCACAACATTTGCTAGCTTCCAGTCTACTGGGACCTCTCCAGATTCCCGGGATTGTTGAAAAATAATTGAGAGAAGTCCCATGATGACGTCTGCCAGCTGTTTAAGCACCCTGGGATGAATCCCATCCGGACCCATGGACTTGTATGGATCCTGGTGAAGCAGAAAATCCCACACACGTTCAGGGGCAGTTGGGAGTTTATCATTCCCCATCATGGTCCTCCAGCTCAGGGCACCCTGGGTCCCGAAGCCCATCATCAGCATTGAAGACAGAGGCAAAGAAGGCATTAAACGTCTCTGCTTTGCCTATGTCCTTGTCTGTGAGGTGACTTTCCCCATCAAGTACTGGACCTATGTTTTCTTTGGTTCTCCTTTTTCTGTTCACATATCTAAAAAAACCCTTTTTATTGTCTCCCACAGACTTGGCCAGCTTCAACTCTAGTTGGGCTTTGGCCACACGAATTTTCTCCCTACAAATGCGAACAGTATTCCTGTATTCCTTCCACATCGCCTGACCCTCCTTCCAGCAGCCATACATTTTCTTTTTTTGCCTAAGCTCCAGTAGAAGATCCCTGGTCAGCCAGGCCAGCCTTCTGCCCCGTCTGCTTGACTTCTGATATTTTGGAATTGCCTGATCCCGTGCTTTTAGGAGGCAGTGCTTAAAGACTGACCAGCACTGATGGGCGCCAATAAGGTTACATCAAAAGGTTACGTCAACCTCATAAAGCAAATAAAATAAATAAATTAATTAATTAAAAGTTTTCTTATTCAAAGTCTGCATATAGGCTGACACTGCATTTATCTAAGAAATCCTTCATGACTTCTGAATCCTCAAAACAGATGGAGTAAGAAATGTTTTATTTCAGCTTAAGAACAAGCTGGGAGTTCTGTTTTGCAAGTAACAATTTTTCATGCAGCAAAGTGAAGAATCTATCAGGGAGCTGAAAATGTCTTCCCTGTTTCTCCCTTGTTTTCCCAAAGACAGAAAAGTGTGTCCATTCCTCTAATTTCTAGTTACAACATGACCACAAAGGTAGGGAGCAACAGGCAGGAACTGCTAAGATACTTTGGGGATACACCTATATTCCATCTCTTTCACCCCTGTAGCATTCCTGTCTGCAATGTTTGTTCAGCTCATAACCAGATAAAGATGAAGGATGTCACCTGCTTTAACACAGTAACTGTCACCATTGTGGGCATGAAATCATGGGGACTCAGGACAGTACTGGTGTGGGGAATAGCCCCCAGTGTTTTGCTGATCTTCCAGGCTCTCATGGAGCTATAATCCTTCCTCCATAGGCTCTACCTGACGAAGATGGTTTAAAGTTAGCTTGGCTATGGCCTTGTAAGCTACCATCACTGTGCTGTAAACATCCTCATAAAAGGACTGACTCTTCTTTCCAGCATCTGCTCTGTCTCTCCCTCTGAAGTCAGCTGAAGGCATTAAAAAAAGAAACAAACAAAAGGTCTGATATTGTCCCTTTTTCTACTTAATTGTCATGAATCTCTGCCTGATTTTCTAGTTCCAGCTGAGCCAATCTTCCAGAAAATGTGCTGCCAGATATGCAGAAACTTCAAAATTAATGAGGCAGGCTGGTAATAAGTACATTTCCAGTCACCCCCAACTCATTAGCATGATGCAGTACCCTTCTAACTATTGACTTGTAAGTTGTCTACAGTTTGTCTTATATCCTCACTATATGCATATTCCTCTCAGTTTTCCTGACCACAGTGTCACTTTTTTTTTTTTTTTTTTTTTTCATTCCTGACTACCTATTCTTTTGTTCCTTTGGACACTCATTTTTATTTTTCATCTAGTGTACTGCTGTATCTTCGTAAGGTCTGGTATCTCTGGTCTAAATTACTGAACCAGAGCTTTTCACATCTATTAGCAAGAAGTGTTATTTTTAGTGCTAGGGATAGAAGCACTGTATTTCAGAGACCAGTTTGGACCTGAGCTTCCTACTCAGTTGACAATTCCAGGCTCCATTGGTGTGGTGCAACCCTAGGGATGAGGTTTTGATTCCACACTGCAAAAATATGATCAAGGCAATGAGCAGCTGCAGGGAATGGCTGAAATCTAGGAAAGGAGATTTTATTGTACTGCTAATCTTCAACATATTCTGAAAATTAGAATACAGGGGACTTAGCAGCAGGTGAATAGTGAGCCAGAGATTTATTTATTTATTTCTAATTTGATCCAAAGATTATTTTTTTCTGAAGTAAAGATCTCTGGAAGGCAAATACGCATGAGGAACTGCTGAGTATGGGTCACTTAGGGGAAAAAAACAAAACAAAACAAAACAAAACAAAACAAAACTGTTGGCAGGGGATTTTCATTCTACTCCATAGTGGCTGAGTTTTCAGACTGATTACTGAACTGAATTTGAAGAATGACCTTGGAATTGATAGGTAAGGGAAGGAACAGATGTCTTAGGGCAGCAGCAACTGTTTGAGCTGTTAGAAAACATATAATCCTATTTACATACAAGGACTAGTTCTATACATTTTGGAATATTAAGAAGGAAATATAAGTCAAGAAATAACATGCAGAAAAGGGCAGAGGATAAAATAGAGAAAGGAGCATGTGAGGAGACGGTATGCACATGAAGACACTTGTTTCATAGGAAAGCTATAAAATAGATATACATCTACGTTTGCACTGGCTGAAGTAAGGAAACAGGTAAATCTGAGGAGTGATGCAGAGACCAACCACTGAGTTGTTTCATTATCTATGGCAATCACTCTTCATTGTTTGTTTGTTTGTTTGTTTGTTTTTTCCTCTTTATTTCTTCCCATAGCAGGTGTCTAATCATATGCCAACTGTGATGAAAAAAAAAAAAAAAGATTGGATGGTGGGTGTTTCAGTGTGGAAGACAATGCTATAAAGACAAAGCTAAAGTTTCATTTCCCAGCTAACTGCTAAATAATATAAATGCTTTTACCCTGATATTCATGACAGATCCTTGTCTTAATTGTATTAGAATTCTTACCCCATTATATGCCTCTATTGTTTCACTGAATTATGGAGAAACATGAAAGTCTCAAGTTCTCTGTTGTAGTCTGTTCTTCTGTACTGTGAAAGGCAGAGTCAATTTGAAAGCTGCATCTTTCCTACCTACAACTTAAAATGAATGATGATAGTGGGACAGTACTTTTAGTGAAATGGAAAGAAGTAACCTTTGCAAGAAACAATTTTATTTATTTATTTATTTTTAATTATGAGTTATTATGCATCAAGAGCTTATCCAAATTCATATAACTTCAGAGTAAAATCAGGTGACCTGATTTTTTACTTTTACCCATAGAAAAGAGTTGTTTTTTTTTTTTTTTTTTTTTTTAACCTACAAAAAGTTGCTCTTATGGTTTAGGACAGAGTTAAATTTTTTTTGCTAAGGCTCAAAAAATGCTCCGTTTGTGATTTTGGATTTTAGATGAAACTAGTCATGATAACACACCGATAGTTTTAGTTGTTGCAGAGCAGAGCTTGCAACTGCAGAGTGTGCAGAAGCTGCTGGCTCAGCATCTGTTGGTCCTGACAGGCCAAGAGAAGCGCTCTGTGTGCTGCTGAATGCCCCTCCAGCAGCATCTCCATTTGTCTTGTGGGAAGACTCAGGCCCCTGCTGGGGGGGTCTCAGTCCTGGCGAAGTCTCAAGGTGTCTTCCTTTGCTGCCTCCCTCCTGACAGGTCCTTGGTAGGAGGATCTCTTTGCTCCTCCTCCTGTGCCAAGTCCCTCAGAGACATGTCTTTGCAGCACAGAGCTGCCCGGCCTATGTGGGCTGTGGCTGTCCCACGCCTCAGCTCTGCCCCAGGGAAACCCCCAGGGCACGAGAACCTGGGCCTGGGCCGTGGGCGCTCAGGGCCAGGCCTCATGCCCTGCTGCAGTGCCCCACCGCCTGGCGCTCTTGTTGCTGTGTCGGCCCTCTCCCTCCCTCCCTGTCCCACACGTGGCAGCACTCCTGCACGCTCAGCAGCCCTTCATTGGGCTGGGAGTGGGCCTTCACCTCCTGCTCCTTGGGTATCTCTCTGTCCTCTCACAGAGACAAAGACACAGGCACCCAGGGCAGCTGCTGCCTCCTGACGGCGCTGCACTCCTGGGAGTGGGCACCATGGGGGCTCGGGCCCCACAAGGCACACCGCCACTGTGGGGACACCCCCCCGTCACAGTGGCCTTGCGGCCAGATGCTGCCCCTGTCACAGAGCCGTGGTGCTCGCCATGGAGCCACCTTGCTCCCAGCAGCCTCCCATCGAGACACCGGCTCACAGCAAGGTGGGGGTCAGGAGGCACCTCCGGGCTCCTCTAGTCCAGGCCCGCTCAGTCATCTTGGTGGCCCTCTGCCGGACATTTCCCAGTACAAGACTGTAGCGAGTCCCGAGGAGGGCTACTGATATGATGAGGGGACTGGAGTACCTGTCGTACGAGGACAGACTAAGAGAGCTGGGCCTGTTTAGCCTGGACAGGAGAAGACTGCGGGGAGGGAGACCTCATCAATGTATGTAACTATCTGAGGGGAGGGTGTCAAGCGGATGGAACCTGTCTCTTTTCAGTTATGCCCAGTGACAGGACGAGAGGCAACAGGCACAAACAGAAGCACAGGAGGTTCCTGCTCAATATGAGGAGACATTTCTTTACTGTGAGGGTGACAGAGCACTGGAACAGGTTGCCCAGAGAGGTTATGGAGTCTCCTTCTCTGGAGATATTCAAAAGCCGCCTGGATGCCATCCTGTGCAATGTGCTCTAGGTGATCCTGCCCGGCAGGGGGTTCCACTAGACGATCTTCAGAGGTCCCTTCCACCCTCAGCCATTCTGTGATTCTGTGATTGAGCACACCCTCACCAAGTTTTCTGATGACACCAAGCTGTGTGGTGCAGTCAGCACGCTGGAGGGAAGGGATGCCATACAGAGACCCTTATAGGCTTCAGAGGTGGGCCTGTGAGAAACTCATGAACTTCAAAAAGGCCAAGTGCAAGGTCCGGCATCTGCTCTGAGGCAATCCGAAGCACACATACAGGCTGGGCAGAGAATGGATTGAGAGCCGCCCTGAGGAGAAGGACTTGAGGGTGCGGGTGAACAAGAAGCTTGACACGAGCTGGGAATGTGCTTTTCAGCCCAGAAAGCCAACCGCATGTTGGTCTACCTTAAAAGCAGTGTGGCCAGCAGGGCGTGGGAGGGGCCACTAGCGTCCCCTGCTGTGCAGACACAGAGGGCCCCAACTCAGCACCAGGTCACCTGGGCACAGAGCTGCCTGGCCCAACCAGGCCACAGCCGTCCCATGCCTCAGCTCTGCTGCAGGGAAACCTCTGGGGCAGGAAAACCTGGGCCTGCGGCGCGGGCGCTCAGGGCCAGGCCTTGTGCCCTGCTGCTGTGCCCCACCGCCTGGCACTCTTAGTGCCGTGGCAGCCCTCTTCCTCCCTCCCTGTCCCGCAGCACTCCTACATACTTGGCAGCCCTTCATCGGGCTGGGAGCGGGCCTTCGCCTCCTGTTCCTTGGGCATCTCTCTGTCCTCCCATGGAGACAAAGACACAGGCACCCAGGGCAGCTGCTGCCTCCTGACGGCGCTGCGCTCCTGGGAGTGGGCACCACGGGGGCTCGGGCCCGACAAGGCACACCGCCACCATGGGGACACCCCGCCTGTCACAGTGGCCTTGCGGCCCGATGCTGCCCCATGTCAGTGCCCATATGCATCCCAGTTGATCTTGACCGGGCCTTGCAATATCAATGGTATTCCCTGGGCATTTGTGGAGGAGTCAGGCACGGCAGCAGGCAAGGGAGAAGGTGACTTAGCATCTCTGGGTGCTGATGCGGGCAGAGGCTCCTTGTCCCCCTCACTGGCAGGACCTGCGGCCTACTCAGAAGCTGCTGGCTCAGCACTGGTTGGCTCTGAGAGGGCAAGCGATGTGCTCTGTGTGCTGCTGATTGCCTCTCTGGCAGCATCTCCACTTGAGTGGCGAGCCAGTGCCTTGCTGGCAGGCTGCGTCTGGGTCGTGGCGAAGTCTCAAGGTGTCTTCCTTTGGCTGCCACCTTCCTGACAGGTGCTTGTTAGCAGCATCTCTTTGCTCCTCCTCCTGAGCCAAGTCCCTCTGCGCATCCCTTGACGGTCCTGCAGCAGTGCACTCTAGCTCCTCCAGAGGCTCTGGCTCACTGTCCAGGACTGCCAGATACTGTGCCACGTCCCCAGGGTGCGGGGTCTCACCCTGAGGGTGGCAGGTAATGCCGTCTGCCTGCGCTGCTGGGCCCAGTGCTGCTGTCAGGGAACATGGCTTGGAGGTCCCACCAGCAGCTCTTGTGTCCTCCTGAGCATGGTCATCTGTTTCTGTCTGCGCTGCCAGCATCTTTTCAGTCTTGGTGGCCAGCACCTGGGCTGTCCTTGCAGGTGTTTCCAGACTGCTGCGGGGGAGGTGGTGCCCTCAGCGGCATGCTAAGTCTTGGGCTCATGGCTGCAGCATGGGTCAGGGGTAGCCCGTTGTGTCGCTCGGGTCTGGCCTGCAGCAGTGCCAGAATGGATGCGGGGACTTGCAGGGCTGACCCCCAGCTCTCAGCACTTGCTGCCATTTGATGGTTACTTAGGTTTCCCTGAGGATGTGGGACGACCCTGGGGAGTCTGACAACCGTGGTGTTCATGGCGCGTGCTCTGCATGGCACAGAAAAGGTGGAGCCTGCTGCCTGCAGAGTGGGCAGCCAAGGGACATTTGCAGCTCCCACTGAATGCTGAGGTGGGTCACCTCTGCAGGGAGAAGGAGGTGTGGGACGGCGGCAGCTGCGCTGCCACCAGCGTTCCCTGCGGTGCCGGCACACCTGGCCCCAATTCAGCACCAGGTCCTTGCGGCACAGAGCTGCCCGGCCCACGCGGACTGCAGCTGTCGCAGGCCTCAGCTCTGCCCCAGGGAAACCCCCAGGGCAGGAGGACCTGGGCCTGGGCCACGGGCACTCAGGGCCAGGCCTCATGCCCTGCTGCTGTGCCCCACCGCCTGGCGCTCTCGGTGCCATGCCAGCTGTTACACACTCGGCAGCCCTTCATTGGGCTGGGAGCGGGCCTTTGCCTCCTGTTCCTTGGGTATCTCTCTGTCCTCTTATGGAGACAAAGACACAGGCACCCAGGGCAGCTGCTGCTTCCTGACGGCGCTGCACTCCTGGGAGTGGGCACCATGGGGGCTCGTGTCCCGCAAGGCCCATCGGTGCAGTGTCAATCGTATACTGGTCTACCTTAAAAGCAGCATGGCCAGCAGGTCACGGGAAGGGATTGCCCCCCTCTGCTCTGCTCTCTTCAGACCCCACCTGGAGCACTGTGTTCATCTTCTCGAGCCCTCAGCACAAGAAGGAGATGAAGGGATTAACTCCTGTGGCAAAATTACTACATGGACACCAGGGTTCTTTTAGGATCACTAACTGCTACCACTTTATTGATGACAATAACTTCAACTACTTTATTTATGGCATAACTTCAACCCCACTATTGAGGACATAACTTCAACTAACTTTAGTGAGGACAGGCTCCCTTCTTATACCATTAGCTCTACAGCAGTACTTTTCCACGAACTATTCATTTGTCAACAACTTTGCCTGGCAACAGCAAATACCCAGCAACTTCCATTTCTTAACGACTGGAGAACAAGTTGTCTGAGTCAGCAAGAGGTCTCCTGAATCACTATTCTTTGTTCCTTCTAAACTCTTTACATTCCTTATGGCCTCATCATTAAGAGCCTGATGGTATCTCCAACCATGGAGCTTGTCGACCCCCATGGCCACACTCCTACAAACTCCCACTACACCAGGTTGCTCAATGCCCCATCCAACCTGGCCTTGAACACCTCCAGGCATGGGGCATCCACTGCTTCTGTGGGCAACCTGTGCCAGTGCGTCACCACCCTCTGGGTAAAGAATTGCTTCCTTACATCTAATCTAAATCTCCCCTCTTTAATTTAAAACCATTACTCCTTGTCTTATCACTGCACTCCCTGACAAAGAGTCCCTCTCCATTGTTTTTATAGCCCCCCTGTAGGTACTGGAAAGCTTCTATAAGGTCTTCCCGGAGTCTTCTCTTCTCCAGGCTGAACAACCTCAAACTCCCTGAGTCTCTCTTCATATGAGACATGCTCCAGCCCCTTGACCATCCTCATGGCCCTCCTCTGGACTCACTCTAATTTATCGATATCCCTCCTGTGCTTGGGGCCCCAGAGCTGAGTGCAGTACTCCAGTACTCCAGTGCAGTCTGACAAGAGCAGAGGAGAGGGGGACAATCCCCTCTCTTGCCTTGCTGGCCATTCTGCTTTTGATGCAGCCCAGGATATGTTTGGCTTTCTGGGCTGCAAATGCACATTGCCGGCTCATGTTTAGCTTCTTGTCAACCAGCACCACCAGGTCCTTCTCTTCAGGGATGCTCTCAACCCATTCTCAGCCCAGTCTGTATGCCTGTTTGGATCGGCCCAGCTCAGATGTGGGACTTTGCACTTGACTTTGTTGAACTTTATGAGGTTCATGTGAGCCTAATTCTCAAGCCTGTCCAAGTCACACTGGATGGCATCCCTTTTTTCTATATTATCAACTGCACCACTCAGCTTGAAGTCATCCTCAAACTTGCTGAGGCTGCACTTAATCCTCCTGTCTATGTCATTAATAAAGATAGCAAATGTTACTGGTCCCATTGCAGACCTCTGAGAGACACCACTTATCTCCACATGGACATTTGAGCCATTGACTGCAACTCTCTGGATATTGCCACCGAGACAATTCCTTGTCCACCAAATAGTCCATCCATCAATTCCATCTCTCTACAAATTAGAGACTATTTAGAGATATTGAAAACTAGAAAAAGAGGAATGGTTGTGAGCCTTATGCACTCAGTTAACTTCATCATCTGAAAGTCTGAGTATTGATGATGGATTTTGTCCTTATGAAGGAATTCCTCACGCCTCCTTTCCTTATGAAGGAGGTAATATGCGAAGAGGAAGGAGGTCATAGGAATTGAAGGGAATAGGATAAATTGTAGTGTGCATAGCTCTCAAAATTACTATTGTATCAGCTATTTGAATCCTCGTAGTCTTAGCATCATGAAGAATTGATATATTTGCCAGTTGTGTTTTTGTTGTTGTTTGCTTTTTTTTTTTCCTGCTCTTTGTTGCATCTTTCCTTCCCTTGCTGAAGCACATCATTCAAATCTGCAATTGTATATCTTTGGATTCACAGCAATTCCTCAATACATGTAATTCAGAACCGTTTATTCCTTGCATTTTATTTCATTGACACCTTCCACCCATCCCATCACCTTAACATTACTGAATTAACATTCCTGGTCTTAACTGTTTTGCAGAATTAAACCCTCTGTTCATAAATCATGTGCAACCTACAGGGCTGAATTATTCAAAGTCCTCTGTGTTTGCTTTATTGCCCAAGACAGAACGGCTGAGGACTCTGAGCTGAAAATCCCTAAAGTATTCCTAAAATAAACATCAGATTTAGCTGCCCTTTGCAAGTGCTTATGCCCTCATTGGTCTTAAATATCTGGAATGTATTTGTGGTTGAAGTGTGTCTCCTAATACTGCAGCTAAACCAGGATGAGATCTTCAGATTAAAAAAAAAAAAAACTTTCTCACTGATTTTAGTGATGTAAGTTTGAGTGACACCAGCAGATATAACATGCTATATCGTTACTATAAATGAAACATGAACAGAGTTTTGTTTTGCTTAGTTGTTTTCAGGGTATCTCCAAACATTTCACAGAGCAAAAAGGGAAATGATTATATAATAATTACTTTAATATTTACTATGGATAGAAGGCAAATTCATCTGCCTTTTTGATTTTTAACAGCATCTTGTGCTCTGTTTCTGACATTACCAGTTTTTGCACCAAAAGTAGAACAATTATAATTAGTTGAAATGTCACATTTGATCAACAAAAGCAAATCTCTAGTTTCATGTAGTTCTGTGTTACCATTGGTCACATGCTCAGTTCCTAGACTTGAATGCTTCTGAGGATAAACTGTATCCAGATTGGGCTATATCTTAATTATATCTTACTTGTTTATTTTAGCTGTTATACATACAATAAGTAATACAAAGATAGAGATTACATACAGCCACCAATTTACCTAGTATTCAGGCATAGCAAAAACTTATTTAAAAGTTTCCTTTTTGTCCTTTTGGGCTTTGCAGTACTCACTCTCCTTTGGACTAGAGAGTAGATACCACTGCCATTTAGCTGGTTAGCCTGTAGATCTATAAGCAATGAAGAACCTGCCCTAATCTCTGGACCTGTAAAAAAAAAAAAAAAAAAAAAAAAAGAAAGCGCTGTGATTTTCTATGTTTATATAAACATAGTTATATTTACACTTACATGTGAATGATTTATATTTTTATTTATATTTGTATTTGCTTGTTGGCATTACCTCAAACCCTGTAGAGGAATACAGGCTCATAGATTCATCATATCTGTGTTTTATCAACACGAAACAAGAGCTCCTAACCAAAACAGTTTAAAAGTGATATAAAAGCAAAATACATGCAACCAGATGAAAAAGAGAAACAATTTGCCCCTAGTCAAAATGAAGGTCTCTCACAGAGGTGGACTTTGCCTCTAGGGCTGTTGATCTATGCAACTGCAATGGTTCCCAATTTTCCTAAACCTTTTACAGTTCCTCTAGACAGCATGTTGTACATGTTACCTAAAAAGGAAATGTGCAGATAACCTTGGAAATGTAAATTCAAGAGGCAAGGTGTAGTAGTTGCCTCATAGAGCCTATCCATTTCTAAATGATTACTCTGACAGCTGAACAAGTGCACAAGGACAATTATTTTTCTTTTTTTTTTTCTTTTTTTTTTTTCTGTTAAGTAGAAAGCTGCTGTGCATGGACTCATCTCTGCTAGTACTTACAGCATTAACAAAATGTGTTCTCCTGCTTGATTTTCACATATATAGCTACTAACTGTAACAACTGTGCTGCTAAGAAAGTGTATCAAACAGCTCCTAATTTTTTCACTCTGAACCAAGTACCTTTTTTACCCCACTCTGATTTAACAGGAAAATTGGAAAATGTTTAAGTAAGTGATGTTAATAGAGCCCCACTTGGTACTCATATCATATATTAACATATCAAACATAGTTTAACAGTCAAAATATCTCCTGTCTGGCAGTCAGGAAATTTTGCTGTAATATTAATGTACATGCCCGTATTAAATTTTACCTCTATAATAGACAATCTGTTATAATGAACAGTAATATAAAGAACAGTAATACTGGTATAAAGAACAGTAATATATCACAGATATTACAACACAGAACTGCAAAGATAAAATTTCAAATATACATACTTATACAGCTACTATCTGAATATCTTTATTTTGAATAAGTTTGCTGGATAGTTTTATTTGTCCAGCAAATAAACCAATAAATAAAAAAATATATAAATAAATAAAAATATAAATAAACTCAATGAAAAGCTACATGCTGGGGTAACAGACATCATGGAGAGGAGGAGGAGGAGGAGGAGGAAGAAGTGATAAAAGCACAATCAGTGTAAAAGAGTGTAGGATCACATGAAATCTGGGGGCAATTCCACCTCCCCTCTGCCCACAGCCATCTCTCCCCACTGCCATCTCATACTTATTTGCCTCTGGTGAAGCAGATCCATTCATTGACTTGATTGAAATTTAACCCTGGTGGGAAAATATGCTTTCAGCCAACTCATGCAATGCACTGCATATCTGCATGGATGTTTTAACAACCCCAAGGAAACAAGTAAGAGGACACAGCCAAGGGAGTGATGTGCTGGGGAAGAAGAGAAGCTGCCCATGCACAGCAGCACAGAATCCATCAACTTAAGCTGGTTTTGAAACTCCACTGTAAAGAGATCTAGTAAGTTTTAGAAAAATCCTCAACAAAAGAGGTGGAAATATATATTTTTTTTTCCACAAGTTTGAAGTAGCTTAAAATAGTATGTGTGTCTTCTAAGAACAATGCCCACATTTCCCAGAATTCATCTTTATTCAATTTTAATTTCAAAGAAAAATAGTTATTTAATTTGGATTGAGAGTGACCTTAGAAACCCAACTCTGAGAAGCCTTGCCATTTCTGGATCTCCTGCATTCCCCTAGTTTTATTAAAATGAGATACAGACATTACAGTTTAGTATCTGTAATGATGGTGCCATCTGCATGACATATCTCTCTGGAGCCCTAACATCTGGGAGTGGTTTTCAGCCAAGTTGTGTGTTCTTTTAGACAGCAGTGCTGCCAGAAAGCTGCACAGTTTGGAAGCAAAGCTTCCCAACATATATTCTCATAGAGTTATCCAGTAATTTGAGGAAACAGAATTCAACTGTTCTGAAACAGAGGGAGAAAAAGAAGTAGTGTGAACGTACAAATAAAACTGACATATGGCCTGAGCAGATTCTAATGAACTTCCACACTTGAAGTTTAATTTTTATTGCTCTGAAGAAATCCAAATGAATTTGACACTTGCTTATGGGAAACAAATAAATAAATAAACAAATCTATTCAAATACTGAGATCAGTGAAGGAGGCCAACAGAAAAATGGGGAAGAAGTAAGTTTTGCCAGCTTGTGTCAACCTTCTCGTCTACCAGCACCCTCAAGTCCTTCTCCTCAGGGCTGCTGTTAATCCATTCTCCGCCCATCCTGTACTTGTGCTTAGGATTGCTCCAGAGCAGATGCAGGACCTTTCACTTGGCCTTGTTGAAACTCATGAGGTTCGCACAGGCCCACCTTTCATTCATATACATATAGATTAAATTGAGGATGAAGAACCTGAATGTAATAATGAGCTTTACTCGAGATCTATAGGAAAACTGATTTACTGAATCCAACGAGTAAGGCAAGATTTAACTAAAATATTTAGTTTAGATAATGCTGGATGGAACAGCAATGTTCAGCTTGAGTAGAGGAACAAGAACAACCACAGTACGTATCATGTCCCTTGATATAAGATTTAACAGTATTTTGGTATGATAATATATCTGTTTAATTATAGCTTTAGCAGTTACCAGTCATCCTATAAATAATAAATAATAATTAACGGTGGAAGTATTTACCAGCCTTCAGAACATCTTCTTGTACAATATTAGCTTTCTTTGGACTGCAGAGGAAGCAGTGTGCTCTGCCTCCATCTGTCCATCTATGAGGCAGAAGCAAGACGTTAGTAACTTCCATCACTTACGGAACAAACTCACTTTTATTAGTAGTTCCCTTGTTAGGACATTGCAATGTCACTTGTAGATGTAAGAAACAATCAGTGCAACCAGTGTGCAAAATTGTCCTCTGAGACTGTACTGTTTATTTGGGAAATATTTGACACATATTCACCTCTCCCCAGGTCCAGGGCCACTGTCACCTTCTCTACTCTCATCCATCCCTGCTGCTACAAGACATCAAAGTACCAACCTGCTTGCCTTGACATTGGTTGACCTTGCAGAAAACCAGCATGTCAGGTAGCACCCATGAATGTGGAGTCAACTGCATTATGCCCTTTCTGATATGGGAAACAGTGACCTGCAGTATCCTGCAGCTGGAACAGTAACCTGCAACTGTGTCCTGGTTTTGGTTTTGTTCAGCTTCTTCACAGTTGCTGCTATGATGCCATGTTTTGGATTTAGGAGAAAAATAATGCTGATAGCACACTGATGTTTTAGTTGTTGCAGAGCAGTGCTTACACTAAGTCAAGGACTTTTCAGCTTCTCACACCACCCTGCCAGGTATTCACCTACACCACCTACCCAGTGGCAGGCTGGGCTGCACAAGAGGCTGTGAGGGGACAGAACCAGGACAACTTACCCAGAGTGGACAACAGGATATTTCATATCATATGGCATCATGCTGGGCAATTAATATGAGGGCAGTTGGCCAGGGACATGGCTGCTGCTTAGGGACTGACTGAGCATCAGTCAGCATGTGGCAAGCAATTGCATTGTGCATCACTTCTTTTGTATATTATTATTATTATTGTTGTTGTTATTATTATTATTATTAATAATAATAATAATTTTCCCTTCCTTTTCTGTCTTATTAAACTGTCTTTATCTCAAGCCATGAGTTTTACGTTTTCCTAATTCTCTCCCCCATCCCACTGGGGGCAGTGAGTGAACAGCTGAGTGGTGTGGAGCTGCCTGATGGCTTAAACCACAACCTAGACTCCTGGAAACCTCCTTCTGAGCTCCAGCAGTTTTACATGTCCCTGTTCTTCTGTCACAGTTTCCTCTTCACCTTTGTTTTTCTTTGGTCAATTTAAGCCTCTCAAAGTAGAAAATACCTCTTACTGGATGTCTGTACACTCTGCAGCATACCAGGCCTGATGAGAGTCAGAGCCTCTACATCATTGCAAGTCTAGATGAAAACACCCTGTTTCTCATTTTAATTATTTTCTTTCTTTTACTCCCTGAAAGCAAACAAACAAGAGCAGTGCCACCATGAACAACTGGTGTTCATGAACGATGAACATAGTTAGAGTGCATTGAGTCATACTGCTAGCGAGTGCTGCCATTCCACATGCTTGTCAGCCTCCTGCATTGCACACAATACTTTTTTTTTTTTAAATAAAACCAGCTAAATGTTGCCTTTCGGCTAGATTTACTACTTCTGGCCTCCTTGGGCTGTTCCCAGGACCCACAAAAGTCAACAAAATTAAAGCTTTCCTCTGAGTTCACCACAGCTTTAGATCTTTCTGCTGCAGCTAATTAATCTTGTTCATTAGTTACTCCCCAGGTCCCATTGCCTCTTCCTCATCAGTTCATGCTAGTGCACATAATTTTTGTCTTTTAAACATTAATTGTTGCTGTGCATGCCCTTCCTGTAATATATTAAGATTAAATCCCCCCAGATATCCACCTTCCCTCTTTTGCCAATGCTTCAGAGACTGGGGAGCCGGAATATGGCAGGTGCAATACAGACCAATTAAAAAGCAAATTTCTGCTAACTGATGGGTAATCTTCAGTGGAAATCACAAGTGACATTCTGGGATACCTGGGGAAAACTTTCATTACACAAATTCTTTCATTGCTGGCACAGCTCTGACACCTCTGCACGTTGTAGCTTTTGAAAAGTAAGTTCCCTATACTTTCAACCTTGGATTTTTTCCTTTTGACCACTAACTCTTATATATACTACCATTTTATTTTTTTATTTATTTATTTTTATTAAACCAAGGAACAAAGGAACTCAGGAGTAAAGTGAATCAAACCAGGAATTAATCTATTTGTTATTTACTTCTGCTTTTTATTTATTTCTCTTTTAAGAAGAGAAGAGAAGAGAAGAGAAGAGAAGAGAAGAGAAGAGAAGAGAAGAGAAGAGAAGAGAAGAGAAGAGAAAAGAAAGAAAAAAAGAAAAGAGAAAGGATTTGAGTCATTTTATCCATCTGAAAGCATGCTGCTGTCTACAAGCAAAGTAACCACCCTTTGTCACTAAGACTAGAGGAAAGGCCTGGCTATGAACTTAATAAATATGGTACAGTCTAAAGTTTGCAACTAGCTAATAACTATAGGCTCTCCTTATGTATGTGGAAGAATTTCCATCAAAATAATATAGACTTTCTTGATATGAATGCACAGGCTTAAGTTAAAGAGATATTTGTGATTACCGGAAAAAAAAAAAAAAAAGATTTTTGAATTACCAAGCTCATATTTTACATTCTTAAAATTAATTTATTTTTCATAAGTCTACTAAAAGAATCACTTTCAGGCCAGGGTTGAAACTTCTGGTGTTTCTGCAATAAAAAGAAAAATAAATATTTATAGTTCTTGCTAATCAATATTAATATGGTCAGTTGCAAACAAACCCAAGGAATAGATGCTGGAGGACCTAAGCTTACAAGATTAGCAAATCTTTTGATATCTTTTTGATAAAACAAGGTGAGAAGAAACAGCTTGAAAGGTTTCAAAAGTTTAAAACCATGCTTTGTTTCATTTATTTATTTATTTATTTATTTATTCCTTTCAGAGAGTATAGGGAACATACAGGCTAGTGTGGTTGCTGTACCAAATGAGTGTAAAGCTTGCAAAGAGGGAAGAAAGTCTTAGAAGGGTCAGTGCCATAGGCTACCCAGAAGAAGGCTGTACAAAGTTGCATCATGATGAAATAAACTCATATGTGGCAGCAGCTAGAATATATGATATGTCATCTGACAGGACTATTCGGTGTACACAAAACAGGGATTTATTTATTTGTATTTTTTTTTCCATCAAGTATTTAAAAGAAGGCTTTTATTCCCATCATCTTCTATCCTATATAGTATATTTATTTTGTGCAATGTTTCAGATTATGAGATGTTGAAGACCAGTTCTTGTCACCTTCAGCACTATATTTTGCTTTTCAAATGTGAAGTCATTAGTTTGCAGCTCAATGAATAGGATTGCCTTTTTCCTTAATGCCATCCAAATGAGAGACTGTATCAACTGACATAGAATGGCCTGGGTTGAAAAGGACCTTAAAGATCATCTAGTTTCAACCGCCCTGCTCTGGGCAGGGTTGCCAACCACTAGAGCAGGCTGCCCAGAGCCGCATCCAGCCTGGCCTTGAATGCCTCCAGGGATGGGGCATCCACAACCTCCCTGGGCAACCTGTTCCACTGCCTCACCACCCTCTGAGTGAAAAACTTTCTCCTAATATCTAACCAAAATCTCCCCTGTCTTAGTTTAAAACCATTCCCCCTTGTCCTATCACTATCAACACATGTAAACAGATGTTCCCCCTTCTGATTATACACTCCCTTCAAGTACTGGAAGGCTGCAACGAGGTCTCCCTGGAGTCTTCTCTTCTCCAAACTAAATAAGCCCAGTTCCCTCGACCTTTCTTCATAGGAGAGGTGTTCCAGCCCTCTGATCATCTTAGTGGCACTCCTCTGGACCCATTCCAAGAGCGCCATATCCTTCTTGTGCTAGGGGCCCCAGGCCTGCACGCAGTATTCCAGATGGGGTCTCACAAGAGCAGAGTAGAGGGGGGCAATCACCTCCCTCTCCCTCCCAGCCACCCCTTTTTTAATGCAGCCCAGGACATAGTTGGCCTTCCGGGCTGCAAGCACGCACTGCCGGCTCATGTCCAACTTCTCGTCCATCTGGACCCCCCAAGCCCTTCTCCGCAGGGCTGTGCTCAAGTTCTTCTTTTCCCAGTCTATATAAATACCTGGGATTGCCCCAGCCCAAGTGCAACACCTTGAACTTGAACTTGTTGAACCTCATTAGGTTCTCATGGGCCCACTTTTCCAGCCTGTCCAGGTCCCTCTGGATGGCATCCCTTCCTTCTATTGAATCAACTGCACCACTCAGCTTGGTGTCATCTGCAAACTTGCTGAGGGTGCACTTGATTCTGTTGTCTATGTCATTGATAAAGATGCTGAAGAGTACCAGTCCCAAGACCGACCCCTGAAGGACACCACCACCCAGACACGAACCATAACAGAAAAGCATGTTTTAAATCACATGTAGGTTGCTGATTTAATGATTAGCTGAAAAGGTTTCCCCAAAGACAAAGCAGTCTGAGTAACTAAGATATTGATAACATACTTATTTCTGCTACAGGAAAGTATTCCCAGTGACTTCGACTATACTGCAAATTTACATCAGTGGGATGGATATCATGAGCTTGGTCTATTGTCCCAGAAGCACAGGAAATGAAAAATGTCAGTGTGAAATTAAGATTTAAATTTTCCAGGAACAAATCTTCAACAATATGCTTCCAAAGCTAGAAGTCTGTTTATATGGTCCAGTGGACTGAGCATTTCTCAAAGGAAATTTCTTGCTTGAGATAAGGAAGACTTGTACCATGCCCTGGAATGATGATTCAGGATGTCCACTAATTTTTGTGAAATATAGATAAAAAGTTACAAGGTTCCCTGAACTTTGACAAGCAAAAGGGTGAGGTTTAGTTATGTGAACATGTTTACGAATTTATATTCCCTTAGTACACAGAATATATCCTTTCCTTCATTTCCTTTAGAGACTCATGTCACAACCTTACCGAAATATACCTCACAACAGTACAGAATTTGTTCTGCACTACGTAGAGACAATCTTCAGTTTACTCCAGTGGGAGATTCATCTGGGAGAGCCTGGCTAGTAATTTTGCAGAAGGTTACTGAAAAGGCCAAGAAAAATCAAACTCTCCTAAAGCTGGGTTTTCAGATGCATTTCAAAGTAAAACCCCTAAATTCTTTCTTAGGTGATCTTTAGCCCTAAAGTACTGCAGCTTCCAAAGGCAAAGTTACCAACACATCTTATTTTCTCTTATTTGGCAGATTCAGATTTGGCTATGCCCCAAGAAGATAAACATAGTGGACTTTGGTATCCGGAGGTCTCCAGGACTGCTGGTGCCATATCCAAAGAACCCCTTTCCTCCATCTACTTTAATTTCTCTGATCCTTGCCTGCTCTTTGTGCTTATTTTAAGTGGTTTTTAGTCAAATAGCGTAACACCGTATGATGTGGAGTTGAGGATAATTTAAATTTTAGATATAATTCTCCTAAAAAAAAAAAATCTGAACATTGCTACCAAGACCATTCTGCCTGTAAAATTCCTGCAAAAAGACGAGTTCTTGGTGTTCTTGTCTGAACCAGATGCCTAGGTCTGTATGTTTGATTGAAGAGAAAGTCCATTTACTAAAAAATCTACCAAGGAAGAGCAGAGATGATTGAACTGACTTTTCCTAAATAAGAATGTCTTCTGAGTTCTTAATGGTAGTAATTTGTATAGCCTTTGTTCCTCACTTTGTACACAACTTTATTTAAAAATCCCATTGACAAAGTTTGTAACACCATTTGAGGCTGATAAAACTATATAACCATCATAAAATAGGAATAGTCCATACGTGGTCTGTGACTTTATTTAGAAACTCCTGGAGAAACTTTGAGTTTTTTAAAATGTTTCTGTTATCTGTTTTAAGTCAGTTCCAACACCCATAGTTTAGAAATTATCCCTCAGTTTGGAAACCTATGTCTTTTTTTTTTTTTTTTGGCTCACAGCACTTAATAAGTCTTAATTTATACATGTAGGTATAGCACCTCACAGAATCATAGAATCATAGAATATCCTGAGTTGGAAGGAACCCAGAAGGATCATCAAGTCCAATTCCTGGCACCACACAGGTCTACCCAAAAATTCAGACCTTGTAACTAAGAGCACAGTCCAAACTCTTCTTAAACTCTGACAGTCTTGGTGCCATGACTACATCCATAGAATCATAGAATATCCTGAGCTGGAAGGGACCCACAAGGATCATCGAGTCCAACTCCTGGCAACTCATCCTTCATATTGTTTCAGACTATAACAGGCTTCAAATTTAGTATGCTTTCGTCTTTTTTTTTTTTTTTTAATCTTTGAATGCACAATTAAAAAAATCATATCTTCAAATGGCCAGCCTATTTCAAGTAGTAAATCAAAAATGTGAAATAAAGATCAAGCAAAATTTCTTATGCAAATTCACAATTGTCAAAATTCATCACTTGTTCTTGCATTTATAAACGATATGCTGTATTTTTGACTATATGGATGTGCTAAATGGATAAAGAGCTCTTGTTTTCTCAATAACACTGATACTCAATAATGCTGATACAAGAAATTGAGTTATTTCTGAAAATGAAATAGAATTTCACAAGTACTTAGATAAAGTGTTCTACAGGTGTAATAGTTCTTGTATTAAAACATTGTTTCATATATTAGACATATTTAGATACTGTGGTTGTGAAAGTAATCATCAGTATATCTAACATTATATCTATATACATTGTCATGATGGATTTAAAGGATTTTATGATAAAAAATCCTACTCTGAGACAAAAATTTATGCTATTTGTTTTGACATGTTGAGTCTATGTAATAACCAACCATTTTTTTTATTTTACAGATTTATTTTAGATAATTGCTTACACAATTAGGGGACTGCAAAGCCAGTGATGTGTTCCACTCATTTATTTTACTGACTAAGCAATTTTTAGTGATGTATTTTATTTAAAAACAAAATGTTTTGGAATAAAGTAGCACCATGTCTAATAAACTATCTTCAATCCAGTCATCCAAATTCCAATTTTAAGCTAACCCTGGAAATAAATAAATAAATAAATAAATGTGTAGTTTTAGAGCCCAAACAGTCTTGAGTATTAGGATCTGATCTCCTTGCACTTGAATTATCATACTTTATCATTTTCCTCTCTTTTTACTTTCTTCTTAAGTCTTGAGGAATCACAGTATTTCTTTTCTGTATGAGCTGTAAGGCAACAGAAAATAAATAGCATCTTTTGCAATCACACAATGTCAATACACGTCAGATTAATAGGTCTGGAGAATGATGATCTCTGATACCATCAAGGAGATAGAATAGTTTCTACAGGAAAAATAACAGTAACAAAACACATTCTTTGTTCAGTATTTCTCAATCTTTGTTGCTTCAAGGATTTATATCTGGATGAGGAAGTACAAATGCATAAACAAGATGGCAGGATTGCCGTAATTTGGATAACTAACTTGTCCACAAAAGATGGATGCCGTACAATATACTTGATGTTTAGCAATTATTTCTCTACCTATGTACTGTAATTGCAAATAGAAATTATGGTTCATATCAGGACAAGTCCAGTGTTTTTATTTTGGCTCTATGTATGGGAACAATATTTGTGTTTCTTGAAAAAAAATTAATTGAAACAAAAATCATTGGAAAAAGTTTTCTTGGAAAAAAATGAAAAAGATCTTCAGGGTTTTAATTTTACTAACTGAGTCCTTTGGAATTACCTTTTTAGGAGATTAATCATATTTTTTGTTCCTAAATAAAAACTTGCCCTGCTTTCAAATTTTGAGAAGGACACTATTCATACTATCCTATCATATTACAGAGCAATCCATACTCATTTGGTGGTTTCTTGTTTTATTAGCCAGGATGCTATTTTAGAGTAAATCTGTCCATTGTGTATAATAACATCAAATACCTGGAATAAAATGTTGGTATTTAAAAAAGAAAAGAAAAAAAAATGTTACCTAAAATATGAAACAATATTTACAAGGAGAGGAAGGAGGCAAGGGAAATGAAGCCTGGAGAACTAAGTTATTATACACTGCTAAACCAACCAAACAAAAAAAAAAACAAGAGAAAAAAACTTTTGGCTGAAAACCTCAACATTAGGTAATTATATTTCTAAATGAGGGAATCATTTTTTAAGGTATGAAGAATATAATTAATTTTATAACATTCTGTAGTGTTGTAGTCAATACAGATAATAGGCTTTTTGAGATATTAGCTGTCCAAAGACTTTCCACTAATTTGAAGAATCTCATTGTGCATTCACTTAACTGAATTCGACAGTAACAAAGCCCTTCTCTGTCACTCCAATAAATTCAGTCAATAGCTGAGTATTTCTTCAATGAGTTAACTGAATTTAAAGAAACAGTGTAGTTCTATTTTTCATATATTCAACCAGTTTCTAACTTTATTTCATACAGTTTTCAATTTGCAAGCAAATTGTACAGTTTAGTATAAAGTGTACCAGACTTGTCTTTTCTGTAATTACATTGCCTACAGCAAAAGGCTTACTGCCTCTGTATAGTACAGAAGGTTAAAAAAAAAAAAAAAAAAAAAGTTTGAATTACTTTTAAGACCTCAGTGACTCAAGTGAGATCCTAAAACAAAATCTTTCACATGTGAATGTAGTTTTCTGCATGTAAACGATTATTTATGGCTACAAGATAAGTTTGTTATCTCTGATGAATATAGAGATCATAATTTTATCAAGAGGCAAACAGCTTACCTCTTTAAAGTAAAGCCTAGGTCTACTGAGACTTATGCAAACAGAAAGTTTTGAATGTAATGGAATGCTTGGAAAGAGACCAAGAAAGTAGAGATTGCACTGTGCCACCATTCCTGCATCGTTCATACTCTGATGATGATTAATTTCTCTATTTCTAATGCTACTGAAAAGCAAAATTTTGTCCCACACCCTGAATATTTTAGAGTGGACAGCACAATGCTTAAGGAGAAAAATTAATTCTTTTTGTGGCACACAACTAATTTTAAGAGGATTTTTTGATCTGCAGAAGAACTCTGTTATTATTGTCTACAAGATGTAAAAATTCTGAGAAAGACTTGCATATTATGGAATCAGGAATGAGATGATCATGGTGATTTGTTGGACAGTCCATGTGGAAGTGGATGACGACAATGCAAAGGTGAGTCACTTTCAATATATTTCCACTTAGCATCTGCACAGAAACACCTCTTTATAAACCTTAAAACTAACATGGTAGCATGTTAGTCCCAGTAGCTGTCGCCAGAGGAAGTGGAGGTATTTGGCCACCTCTAGTCAATGGCTTATGAATATGGCTGAAAAGAAAAATATTCAAAATTCCCATGTGTTACAAGGTATTGAATACTAAGCAGAAGCCTGCTTTTTGGATAGCTCTGCAGTTACTGATGAATTGCTGTAAGTTTTCATTTTTAGCTGATATATTTTCCATGGCTATATGCAATATCACCATAAAAATACAGGAACTCTTTTGTAGATGCCATATTTGAGTGTTCGAATCACATGGCACAAAAAATTATGGACCACCTGAAGAGACTGGATTTTAATATCAGGTGTATATGGGAGCACTAATAGGTCATCATAGCAGAATCGGATGGGGAGGACAAAAGTGGCCACACTTGGTCCCCAAAGATAGTCTTTTTGGTGGCAGGAAAAATGCCACCCGTTTGCATTAGAAAGCATCCCTGATGAAAAGGTGTGTTAATATGATTTCAGCAGGTTCTGTTTTTTCATCAGGAAAACAAAACTCTCTCTTGGGAGGAACCCCAAGGCTATTTTTGAGAATTTCAATAGTATTATGATCTTTGATGGTTAAAATCACAGCAGGCACTTTGTGGAATCTTTTTCCCTGTGCTTGCCTTCAGAGTAAATGGCAAACCAATGCTTCCCTTGTGATACTCTCACACAGAAACCTGCCAAACTGCACGCACCTGGGGCAAACTCAGTCAATGGTCCAGTCTTCCCAACACCAACATGGTAAGAAAACCAGAGAAGCATCCAAAAAACTACCTCTTTTCTCTAATTGGTGAAGGGCCCTTGTGTGATTTTGTCACTGATGCCGTGGCCAATATGTTGTGGAAGCACGTGGAAGGATACTTAACCCCAGAGCACAGCACTGACTAATATAAGAAAAATTCAGCAATAGGTAGAAGGAAACAAAAGACTTATTTGTTCATTCCTTTCTGTGTTCCCTAAAGTTAAGTTCTACAGGTAAAATTGTCAGCTCAGTGTTAAGAAAATGTACACAAGTAAGTTTTGTGTGACATGCAACAGAGAAAATGGATGTGATAAAGATCTTGTGAATAATTTATGGACTACTATTTGTTTATAGAAAGTGTGTCTATCCATTTAAAAATGACAGATTGATGCACATCAATTAAAAACTTATTGGGTAGTTGATTTGTGAAAAGGATCTGAAATCAAGAGTATACTTATTTTGAATATTTTTACCCACTTTTTCATGTAACTAGAATGACAATTATAACACTAAAAGGACATTTTTAAAGGACAAAGTGTGGATTTTTAAAGGACAGTGTGGATTTATCCTGTGAAGGTCAGATACCACCAAAGTACACATATCTATTAGCATTCAAAGCAGGGATCATTGTAATTCCTGTTGCCCTTCATACTACATGCCTGCACTGACTGATGTCATGAGAAAAATATAACGTACTTTCTGAGCTGATAGGAAGAACTTTGTTGAAACATCTATGTATCCAGTCATCAGTACAAAGGCATGCTGTGAATACAGAAAATAATGCAAGTCTCATTGCAACAACAAAGCTCAGTCAGGAAAAGAGAACTAATTTTCAGAAATGATGCAATTATTTTATTTACATATCACAGAATATTTTAGTCATGCTGGGAACAACATGAACTTCAAACACAAATGTGTTCTTTGTGTACAAACTTAAAGCAATCCTGAAATCAGTCTTTACAGACTACATTAAAGCCATTGGTATCATAGTAAAGTAAGGATTAACTTATTTAGTTTTTTGTTTTTTTGGGGGGTGTTTTTTGGCTAAATTGCTTTTTATATATATAAAAAAAATAATAATTTATAACAACTATCACCATTATAGTAAAATTTGAAAAACAAACAAACAAACATATGAGGCTTTTGTGTCATGGGAAGAAACCTCTTCTGCTGCACTTTCATAGTCTTCTTGGACTGGTATGGAGTCCAAACCACAACATAAGGCAACACATCATATTTAAGGTATTTATAGGCATGACACCTTATCCCTCTTTTGGAAGAGCTACCTGCCCTATCTGAAGCATATGCTGGGTTTCAGCAGTTCCTCTGTCAGCAACCAGCCGTATTTTCTGAGATGGGCAGATACAGCCTGTTATCAACAGCATGAGAGCTACATCTGAAAGCTACTGAATGAGCAGGAGCCATATTTTTATTCCATGTAACCTTTCTGCTCTGCTTGTCCTTAGGAGAAGGAAAAAAGAAAAGAAAAGAAATCGCACTGCATGTTAAATGCAAGCAATAATTTACAAACTGAATGACCCAGGCAGATAACACTGAGGGAGAGAGAAGCTTTTTAGAGCTTTCTCTGTAGCTGTGCCTGTTCATACCTATTAGTTACAAGATATGAAAAGGATGGTGGCAATTGTGCTTAAAATTAAAACCCTTAGCACAGTATTTTGTCTTTCTGGCTTCAGCAGTTCATCTCTGTCATCTCTAGTCCACCAGTAAGATTAAACCCAGAAACTTTCAACCCTGGCCAGAGCTGCCCAGGGGCAATAGGGTCCAATGCTCTCTGGAGCTAAAAGTGCAGCTTAGAGCCCTTGTGATAGTTCTTCATTTTATTAGTAGTCATCTCACCCCACTGACCCTTTCCAGCTTTTTCCTAATTTACAGATAGCCATTTGTGGCAGGTACCCTATAATTTTGATGTTTCCTCAGCCACCTTTTACTTGTTCTTTCAAATAAATGTATTACTCCTTTGTTTAAAGCCTTTGCTTTCCCTCTCATTTGTACTATTTCTGAGTTGAAAAATGGAATGCAATTTATTAAAGCAAACAGATTAATAGAGAGAAAAACAAGAGACATTAAATAATAGTCTCAGCAATTAGATAAGGAAGGGAATTAAATAGCTTAATTCAAGGGCCTTGGCATTCTTCAATACAGGGCTTAGTTTGAATTAATACATAGTGTACACACATTTATAAATGTCATATATGGGTGACTCTTTAAGAAGTAAGATTGAAAGTAATAGCAAAAAGGATTAATCCTTATATTTTCAGTAAAAGCACTTATTTAAAGTCTGGTGAACTACTGTTGTAATGAGAATATTATTACTGTAGCAACTGAGTGCTGTAAATGAGACAGACTTCAGCTGTTGGAAGAGCTCTCAGATTTCAAAGTAATATATATATATATAATGCTTTTTTACTATTATTTTAATCTTGTTAGGGTCAACCTTCTGGTTTGACGGCCACTTTGACTATCACAGTCTAATCAGCACTATGTTGAATGTCAGTGTTTTTCACAATCTGCTTTATTCATTTAAATGAAACATTTTTCAAGGGTTAGTTTAGCTGAGACTGGAAATTGCAAAGTCATTACACTATATTTCTTCTGCTTTCCTGAAAAAGCTTGTTACTCTTTTGCTCAGGTTCAGAAGTTTTAAGGCAAAAGGTCAAAGTTTATGAGAAAACTGTTTTGGGGGCATAGAACACAAAAGTGGATTTTTATCTATTGTCAAGAGCTGAGAGGCTCATTCAAATATGTGTAATAGAGCTGTAGGAAAAGTTTATGTATTTGTTTGCTTACTTATAAGCTGTTTCTAAAGGCAGATTAAGAGAATGCCCAACTAAAATGTATTTATTTTTATTGGTGAAATAAAATACTAGCAGTCAATCTCTCTAACAATGTCATGAAACTGCTGGTTCTGGAAGTTTCCTTCAGACTTCAAACTTTGAACAGGGGTGACTTCCTGAGTCAGTGAGTGAATTATAGTCATAGTAAATTGCCATCTGTCTTTACTGTCGTGACTGTGCAATTAGCTAAGGGTGAGTTTCACTTTTTTTTTGGTCAAAATTTATTGCTATTTAAGTTGGTGTGCAATGCAGAAGGTTTTTTTTCTCCTATGTTCTGGTGAATATTCTCCCACGTTTCCTGATACAATATTTACTGGAATCCTGTTGAAAGGAAAATAAGCTACTTGGCAAATAAACACAAGCCCGCCCGCCCGCCCGCCCGCCCTCCCTTCCTTCCTTCCTTCCTTCCTTCCTTCCTTCCTTCCTTCCTTCCTTCCATCTTGTGCTACCTAGAATATTTCATTAAAAATAAAAAATAAAAAAAATCAATGGCAGGAAGAGAATGCCTGGTTTCAGCAGTCTCAACAGAGTCCTAGAATCCTAGAGTACTTTAGGTTGGAAAAGATCTCTAAGATCATCTACTCCTTGCACTGACAAGTCCACCACTAAACCATGTCACTAAGCTCTATATCTACATGTTTTTTGAAGATCTCAAGGGCTGGTGTCTCAACTACTTCCCTGGGCAGGCTGTTCCAGTACTTCACAAACTTTTCAGTGAAGAAATTTTTCCCAATATCCAACTGGCACAACTTAAGGTCATTTCCTCTTGTCTAGTTTTACCAGTCCAGAAATACCAGTTTTGCTGATGAGGCAGCAAGGATCAGCAATAACTAGAAAGCTGCAGACAGAGAAAAATATCTATTAGATAACTTACAACAAAAAATAGCAAAGAAACAAAAACAGAAACGGTTTTACTCATGCATTAAGAGCTCATAAAATACATGCCCCAACGTGATTTAGTGATCTTACTATAACAGCTTTTTCACAACGGATTTTTTTTTTTCCACAAATTCTTAGTCACTCAACAATGCATTTCAGTTTCTTAATAGAATTTGTTCAATAAACATATCTAATTGATCTTTCAGAACATAAAAAAGGACTTCACAGTGGCATATATCAATTCACTGGATATAATTATTAATATATATTTATGAACTTCTTTGTCCATGTCTTATATCAAAACAAGCTCAGCCATATGAATGAATGCTTTGTAACTTCAACATTTTGAATATGTTTGTCAAATAGTGCCTTATTAAATCAGAAGAATTAATTCTTGTTATTCTTTTTTGTTTTGCATATATTTATCCACCACATATATTGTCAATCTTTTCTGCTCTGCATTAAATCACTAGTGAGTGAACTGTGCATACTTAGCTGAAATTTATTGACTTTTTTTTTTTTTTTCTTTTCCCCTCTGGAAAATACAATAATTATACAGTTGCCACTGTTCTAATTGGATAAGATTGTCATCATCTACCAACTGAGCAATTGATTACAGGAACAGCTTAAATGTCTGTCCTGTTAATACCCCTTAATGGCAGAGCTTTCATTAACACAATGTGGTGCTAAAGAGTGTAGCCAATTATCCATTATAAGTCCGGTTGTGTTCAGGGTACTGAACTATCACGATTACGATTCAGAAATAACATAGCACACCCTCACTCTAATCG
Organism: Cygnus atratus; assembly: GCF_013377495.2. NCBI lineage: Eukaryota > Metazoa > Chordata > Aves > Anseriformes > Anatidae > Cygnus > Cygnus atratus. Next base: position 14,591,330 of record NC_066369.1, on the reverse strand, counting down.
CATTCCATGAACTATCATGGTCACACCTAAAGAGTTTGGTCGCGTTCAATGGAAACTGTCATGGCTAGGTTCAATGCAATCTATTGCAATTTATTAAAGCAACAGGTACACAGGTTCTTTGGATTGCTGGCGATAAATTCACTGTCTGTAAAGCACAGTAGCATGCCAAAAGTATGAGTAACACAGCCTGGCTATTAATGTGCTAAAAGGCACAAGGACTCTAGATATTTCTAAGTTTCTGTGGAGACACCTGGTATAACCAAGTATTAAAAACTTACCCAGAGGCATCCCAATGGGGGGAGAAGACAGACTCAGCCCATCAACTGATCCCAGAAGTCGCAATGGTGTCTTCCCTCACATTCTCTCTCTTAAACCAATTTATATTATTTTCTATCTTTAGGTGGAGCTTGAGTGACTCTAGTCATGCATATCTTGTTTACAATTGGTGAAAAGTTTTCTCACTTTTGTTTAAAGGTATAGGCTCTGAGAAATTCAGAGCGCGTGCTCAGTGAGAGATGGTCTTACCTTGGAGGCAGGTAGCTTTTGGGATGGAGATGTGTTTTGGTATTATAATGATATAATGAGCAAAGTTCACTAGAGTACATCATTTTGTCAAAAACATGACAAGTATTTGGGGTAGCAGACGTGCAGCTTACCAGTCTTGGTGTGCACAAGAACAATCAGGTCCCACTCTTGTCACAGAGCCTAGCCTCAGCGTCTCCACTCCGCTTTACGCTCCATGCTGTTCCTTAGAGCCAGCACACCAGGTTCCCCCAGTACAATAACATTTAAGGCTGGAGGCCTAGGGAATGCTTAGGTAGTGCAGCTACACTCCACCCTGGAAGCTTCTTCAATGCTGTACCTTTTCTTTAAAATGTGAATATCAGTTTAATTTTCAAGTCACCTTAGGCAATTATTCCAGTCAAAGGAAAGCCAGGTTTAACATACCTAGTATATTTTTAGCAACTTGTCAGTTTTTATGAGGTTTTGTGGGTGTTTATATTTTATTTTCATCTATAAACCACTTTCTTCTTATGAGGAACAATATACGGATAATATATTTTCATAGAATCATAGAATCGTTAAGGTTAGAAAAGACGTCCAAGATCGTCTGGTCCAACAGTTCCCCTACCACCAATATCACCCACTAAACCATGTCCCTAAGCACCACGTCCAACCTTTCCTTAAACATCCCCAGGGATGGTGACTCCACCACCTCCCTGGGCAACCAGTTCCAATGCCTAACCAATGCCTAATTTTGTAACAAAGCAAGTAATTCACATCACTGTGGTGGAAAGAAGGGGAAATGGTAAATGAATTCAGGTGAAATATGTCATATACATATTTCTAATGGGACCTAACATTATGTTTATTTGCAACAAAATGGTAAAACTAAATAACTTCATTAGTGTTTGGAAGCTCAAGAACAGATTTACCCTTTCATCCTTTCAAGTATGCAAGGATTTGATTGACTGGGGGAAATTACTTAAACTGTGTGCAAAACTAGCTTCATTGTTGATCTTATAGTGTATTTTGTAATGCTCTAATGTATTCTGGGAAAAATTAATTTCAGGTTGTGCACAAAGAGACCTAAAGTACAGCCACAAACCACACTTCAGATTCTCTAAGCTTCTGATAAATTAATAGAGAGGAAGGTAAATAAATAGAAATACAATTTATCACTTTGCTGATAATGACCGTAAGGAAAAATTTAGGGTTTAAGCCATCATTAACCACACAAAAGTGTATGGCAGTTTTACAAAACATGTGGCTATGTTTCCATGTAGAACTAAAATTATGACATTCTATCCTGCTGAAATAGTGGACAAAATACACATCTCCCTATTTTTGTAAGATCTTAGCTGTGTCTAAAGTGGAGCAAGAGAGAAACCTGCTTTAATAACTTAAATATTCAGATTACATTTGATCAAGAACTGAGATATTTGCAATAAAGATGTTGCTAATCCTGATATAAATTGGAATTATATTTTTCAAAGAGTCCTAACTCCTCATTTCAGAAGTTAATTAGGTGCTTGCAGGTCTATATAACAGGGAAAGGGAATACGAAATTTAGTTTAAAAGTTCTTATGAGACATCATTTATAAAGTACTGCTGAAATCTAGAAAATACTGACTGTTAAGAAAACCTGAAGTTGTAAGGAATTTGATAATACATTAATTGTTTGATGAGTTAATCATTATCGAACAATGAAAGTTAATCCAGAATGTTTTCTGTAAAGTGGCAGATCTCCTGAGGGACTCAGCTCAGGTCTCAAGGGACAGGTACTTCCAGATGCATTAGCTAGTGGAAGCAGTGGCCTCACTTGTAGGAGGTTCTGAGGCACCAGGTGAAGGAGATGAAGAAGAGGTGGCCATCAGGGAGGATGAACAGGAGATCAACAGGGTTTTCAGAGAGACCCTGTGGACCCAAGAGACTCATACTGTGAGAAAGGAGGGGATCTAGAAACTATCCCCAAATGATCTGTGGATGGAAACTCCTGAGAAAGACTGGAAACATGATTTCTGGTAACTCATCTACAACTCCTTCTCCACATCCAGATTTGTAGTTATAGACCAAATTAATATGCTGGGAAAAAATGAGGAAGACAAATTCCTTGAGTGCAGACGTCAGCTGAGCCTTAATCAAATACACACAGAAAGAAGATAAGCAGGTTGGTAGGTATTGGAGATTCACTCCTGCAGGGAATGGATGCCCATAAACTGACTAATTTCATGTCTGGGGAAGTTTGCTGGTTACTTGTAAGCAGAGTCCAGATTACTGTAGAAAGACTGTAAAGTCTTGTCTGTGCTGCTCATCCCTGTGGGCAGCAATGACTCTGCCAGGGGAGTCCTCCAGCATTCATGGTTGGTTATATGGTTCCCACGTTGAAGGTACAGGACATGGGGATTCCAGGTATAAGGTTTTTCCCCATGAGGACTCAACACAGAGGTTGTGCAATTTCGATCCTTCGAGGTTTTCAAGACATGACAGGATCAAGTCCTGAGCAACTTGGTCTGATGCCAAAGCTGTTCTGCTTTGAACAGAAGGTGAAACAGAGACAGACTTCCTGAGGTCCTTTCCCACTTGAGTTATCCTGTGATCCCATGAAATCTGATGAAAAAAAAACAAAAAACAAAACAAAAGAAAACAAAACAAAACACATGAAGAGGAATGATGTGGTCTTTTACATTTGCATTTACATTTTGTAATCCAGCTCTGAGAAATAAGAGATGGGAGGAACCGTAAATCTGAAAGCAAAAAGAGGATTAGAAGTAGAACTGGGAGACATATGTGAGACAACAGGAGTTTTATCTTGCCTATGGAAAGAGTAAGGTGTTTTACTGCGGAATCTGCCAGTCGTGCCTCTGAATACTCAAAGTCTCACAAATCATCTGAGTGTTTGCTGATTCACTAGGCAGTGCAAAGATGTCCAGTTACCAAGTGCCACTCTCATCTGGTCTTTCCAGTGCTCTGACTGAGATTTAATCTTTTCTTTTGTTCAGATAATCCTCTTTTGTCCTTACCTTTACATTCAGATAATAATGTGACACTTTGTGACACAATAAGGTAGGAAGATAATGCTTTATGGTTGGATTTTCAGTCAATTAGGTGCTACAAGGCTCAGACTTCAGGGTCACTGCATGAATGCAGCTGGTGATGGAAGACCCCTGGGCATGAACCAGGACCACTTCAACCAAAGTCAGACACAGCTAGCCATTCTGGTTGCCCAGATGTAGAATGTTTTTTTTTTTTTTTTTTTTAATATTTCTAATGCTTGAAAATACAAAGTGTAGATGTTTAATGTCCCTGTTTGCCTGAAGCTTCCATATTCCCTAAATTGCCAAGCTTCTACAACATAAATATCTTTTGTTTGGTATTTTCCAAACAACTTGCCTTTCTACCATGAGTTGACCAGCCGAGATCAAATCTATCAAAAACATTTAGCTGGAAATAATGCAGTGAGAGAAAAATTCAAGCTCTCATTCATAGTAGGTCGACTTCATTACCCTTTTTCATGTGGGAAGACATTTAAGAAAATTTTGGCATTGTACTACAGGTAGAATAATCTTCATAGCTGTTTGAAGTCATTCTCACATTTTGAAGGAATGGTAAGGTGTGGAAATGGTAAATGGAGAGTCATATGAAAATCTGCATCAATGTTAATATATCACCATTTATTAGGCTACAGTAATAAGTAAATTCAGAGTGAGTAAAAAATACATATTTATTGACACCTGGATCCTACATATGCATTTCATTTATGGTAGCTATTTCTTTGCATAGTTTACACATACATAAAATATATATACATATACTTAGGAAGTACAGAATGAAAAATAATTATTTAAGATTATAGTAAAGATATATCCATGGGCTATTTAAAGAAACAGTTCTTTTACATTCAGAACAACATTTCTGGAAAAGATTGTAGTATTCCATCCTTAGCTTCCTTTGCAAATAGCTGAAAAAAAAGAAGGAAAAAAAAAAAAGACCTGTAATACTTTTCTTGTTTTTGTTATCTTTTTCCCATGCAGTCATACATAAATAATTTTGAAAAGCCATTTAATTACAGTATACAGGAGTGAGGTAGTGTATTCCTGCTGTTTACATCAATCTAAGCAGAGACTAGGTATACCAGATTTATTGGTGTCCTAATATATTAAATCAGACAACAAGCATTTGTACTAATAAAGAAGTGCAAGTATTTGCCAATTTATGTACTCCAGCAGAATTTTATATTAAAGCAAAATGGAAGTGTAACAACGTTTCCTCCCCTCTCCCTCTTCCCTTTCCTTCCTTCAACTTTCTTGGTAATTTCTGAACAGTCTCCCACTCTCTCCCTAGCAGAAAAGCAATCATTCCATAATTGTGTGGTTTCTAATCTTAGAGCTACAGACGTAAAATAGCACAAGGTATGCCAAACTCATAATGCCAGATTTATTCTACAGATATAGAAGCACAATGTGAAATCTCTTCCAGCTATCTCAGCTGTGTTTACACACTTCTACCTACTATACTGCAAACACTTCTGTACTGTTCATAGACAAAGACTGTCTTCTGGATGGCTTCTTTCTCCAATTCCCAAAGCACTTTGTCGTATGTTCCTTATGGCAACTATAAAAAATTTGGTTACACAGATAAAAAGAAGTGTTAGGTTACACAGCAGAGACAAGATGAAAATAGACTTACCAATACATGTGAACAAATGGTTTTATCTACAGTTGGTATTTTTAGCAACACATTTTAAATGTAATCCTTTTTTTTTTTCCTCGTGTTATAAAAGGATTCAGACATTTTTGACAACTGAAACATTTGACAAAATTTTAATGCAAAATTAAAAATAAGTCAATTTGCAAAATATCAAAAACTGTGAAATTTGTTTGTGATTTTGATCTCTGTATTTCTACAGCTTCAGTTTTGCTCCTACTACCTTGAAAAATACAAAATGATCTATTCTTTCTTGCCAGTGGTGGTGAAAACTTCTGACTTGCTAGCATAGAAATAAAAAAAAAAGAGAACACATTCCCTTAATATTTCTTTTATTGTTTTCCAGCTACAAAACTATATCACATTTTAATGTTACTCTTTAATGGCATTCTCTGCTATTTTATAAGATAAGTTATTGCTAGCTATTCTTCCCATCAAGGATAAAATAATTGATATATACAGTTTCTGAAAAGCATTTTGTCTGAGAGACTTAACTGTGTACAGAAGAGAAATAAAGGTGGGAGCATTTTTCTGTCATAATACTTTCAGAAATGGAACTGCTGAGTGTTTAAGCACAGATGTCAGTATAATTTAAAGAATGGCTATACACTTGTGAACCCACTCCACCCTCTTTTGCATTCATCTTGGCAGGAAAGCACTTCATAGTTGTTTAGGAAGAAAGTACAGAGAAAAAATTATGATTGATAGATCAGTTTGGAAGTGATGAAGGCACCTGGAATTTAGTACTTACATGCTTTCAAAAATACATGAAGCATGTGTTAATACTGCTTGTGCTTATCCTACAAGTCTGTGCTTGCAAACAAAAATACAAGACTAGACAAAAGCACTTGAAAATATACCAAAAGAAACAGTGTGATGGCCTCTTTTCTATGCTCATCTTTGTTGAAATGTGAAGTATTTGCAATAAGTCCAAAACAATTTTGAGATTTAGGAGTTTTGGAATGGTATTATTAATTTTTTATTCACTTGTATAATTAACTCTGATCAGTGTATCATCTTCGTGGGAATACCCATAGAAACCACTACCTTATTTCTCAGTGAATTTAATAAATAAGATTATGAAATCAATAATGAAAATATAAGGGACTGAGTTTTAATTTAAGCTTAAATTGTATTTAAAATACTGGAACTTGTCACATTAGTCTTGTTACTGTTTCTTGGAGTGGGATGGTGGTTATGCTACAGTGGGAAATGGCATGAATTTCATATGAACTTTCATTAAACCCTGTATTCGACTTAACAGACAACTGTAAATCTCCCTGCTTCATAGATTTACAACACAATTTAATAAAAATTCCTTAACTCCTGATTAATGGATATTTTTCAAATTAATGCTTCTTAGGTACATGTTTTGTCACCATGAATGTTACTTATCTACAAGTACCTATTATTGCCGTATCAGGATGAAAGAATCATTCTTGGCCTCAAGACTATTATTGGACTATTCCTTCATTATGGACTATTCCTTTAACACTGTGTTAGTTGTGTAATTTATTAGTATACAGGTATTCACCAGAGCACTCTGCGTATTCCCATGGAGGGGAACCAGCTTCGTAGGTGATGTCTTTTTGTATAGCTATCACATGTGTCTGTACAGTAGTTAAAAGGCAGGAGAAGAAAAATGGAAAATGTGAAGACCCAGCAAGGTCTTCACTTCTACTCTGTCTCATAATATATTAAACTGAAAATAATAATAATAAAATACTGAAATAAAATAATTTTACAAGCTCCAAATCTACCTGGTGATCCTTTGGTGCTGGTATTAGAGCAGACAGCTCTAAGACTGTTTTGAGGATGTTTTACCAATCTGCAGTAAAATATATATGCTAGGAATCAAAGAAATACAGACTGGCAACATGTTAAAGTCTGAGAAAACAGTAAGATGTTGGAAGAAGATAAAATCTTTTTTAGCTTTTCACTGTGTTCAAGTTCTGCTTCTTTGTGTATACCTGTCCTCCATGCTACAGTAAACATGTGTCCATAATAGCTCTGTGTCAATGAACTCAGTGTAAAAAACTGTCTGGCCATGGGGATAACAGAACCCCACTTGGAGCCATGACAAACCACTGTGTACTTTATTATACATATACGTATGTTTACTAAAAGGAACATAATGCTCCTGAGAAGCTTCCTATCCTTCCACGGCACTGGGGACAATGGTTTTGTGCATAGAGGTAAAATATTAGAATACTTACAGTCATCAGTAAATAGATACTTAATCTTAGAAACTGACATAAAACAAAATGAGACCAGTTGCTACACAAGCTCTTCCACACACATTCAGACAACATAGTAAAATACAGGTGTAAAAACTTCTGCTAACTTACATTTTTGATAGTTTCTGTCAGGTTTAAAGAGATTAATTGACCATCAACTTCCCATTAAGCAAAGATTCAAAGCTGTCATTTGAAGTTAATCAAGTCTCCTGAAACATTCTCATAAAAAATGCCAGATGTGTAATTTTAACATGCTGTAGACATATACTTTAATCCAAACAGGTCAACAGCTTTCAAGGTGTTTGTGCAGATCAAGAGAGAAGAGCTTTTAACTTTAGATTTTCCTTTTTATTCTGCAAATAGGGTTAACATTTTCCAAGGATGGAGAATATGATTCCAGTACAGGCAGTTGCTTAGAAAAGTAAAAGACAGATTGAAGTTGGCAGAATATCAAAATTAGACACTTTCAAGGTTTGAAATCAATCTTAGAGAAAGTTTACAAAATATTTGTGAATTTACCTTTCCTTTGAAAACTTTTTTTCAGCTGTTGTTTCAGATATAGATGCAGGTAGTGAGTTTTTCTTCTCTGTTCCAGAGCCTTTGCCCTCTCTCACCTAAGCATGACTTTGCTACCGTTGTTATGCAAGTGTTCCTACACTGCTTTGAATCATATAAGAAAGGAGAAAAGATAAAATCTTCTTCCTTTTTACCATCTTGCAATAATTTCACAAGGTACAACTTACCAACAGATAATTCGTTCATTTAATTTGAAAGTTATAGCTTTTTTAAAACAGAAAATAAGGGAATTTAGAAACTTCACAGGAGAGAGAAAACAGGACAAGGACAGTTTGAGGAGACATTCTATCATCAAATTTTCTTGTTGGAAAAACATTTTAGACACTTTATCCTTTTTTTCTTATACACATCAAGGGTACTCAGACAAGCAGAAATAATGGCCTCTGACTAATGATTGAAAGGTAATATCAAAGAACTGGTAACCCAAGCACACGTGACTTTTAACAAATTTCCCTCCTCTGCTTTCTTTTCTCCTCTATCCAGGATAAAAACATAACACTTAGCAAGTATGCTGCCATACACTGGAGACAGAATCACAGAATTGTCTAGGTTGGAAGAGACCTCCAAGATCATCTAGTCCAACCTCTGTCCTAACACTAACAAGACCTCCACTAAACCATATCACTAAGGACTACATCTAAACATCTTTTAAAGACCTCCAGGGATGGCGACTCAACCACTTCCCTGGGCAGCCCATTCCAATGCCTAACAACCCTTTCAGTAAAGAAGTTCTTCCTAATATCCAACCTAAACCTCCCCTGGCGCAACTTGAGCCCATTCCCCCTCGTCCTGCCACCAGGCACGTGGGAGAATAGACCATCCCCCACCTCTCTACAGCCTCCTTTAAGGTACCTATAGAGAGCGATGAGGTCTCCCCTGAGCCGCCTCTTCTGCAGGCTGAACAACCCCAGCTCCCTCAGCCGCTCCTTGTAAGACTTGTTCTCCAGACCCCACACCAGCCTCGTCGCCCTTCTCTGGACTCTCTCAAGCACCTCCATGTCCTTCTTGTAGCGAGGGGTCCAAAACTGAACACAGTACTCGAGGTGCGGCCTCAGTACTCGAGGTGCGGCCTCAAATTACATAGAGTAATTGCATAGAGTAATATTATAGGTTGGAGGGGATCTTCAGAGGTCATCTACTCCAATCTCCCAGTTAAAACAGGTACAGTTAAAGCAGGCTATTCAGGGCCTTTTCCAGTTGAGTTTTGGTTATCTATCTTCAAGAATGCAAATTCCAAAACATATCTGATAAAACTGTGCCAAGTGTTAGGCAGACCACACGGCAAGCATTTTTCCTTACATCTAATCAGAATTTCCCATGTTCCAGCTTGTTTCTGTTGACATTTGTTCTTATTGCTTTGCACAGGAGAAGAGTATGCCTCTATCTACTCTACACCCTGCCATCAGGTAGCTGTGGACAGCACTAAGATCTCCCCCAAATCTTCACTTCTTCAGACTGAAAAGACCAGTTTCGCTCAGTCTATCTTTTTATATCACTTTGGCCAGCCCCCTAAGTATTAATGGCTTTGCTCTAGTATGCCCAAATCTGTCTTATACTGCATACCCAAAAGTGGACACAGTACTTCAGACACAGTCTTACAAGGGCCAAATGGAGAGGAAGAGTCCCTTCCCTTGAACTATTGGCTACACAGCTCTTAATACAACCAAAAGAGTGCTTGACTTGCTACTGCAAGGGCATACTTCAGACACATGGTCACCTCATAGTGCATAACGATTCTCGAGGCTTTTTCTGCACAACTGTTTTCCAGCCATTTGCCCTGGGGCCTGTACTAATGCATGAGGTTATCTGAACTTGAGGCATTTACCCTGGGTTATGAGGGTTCTCTTAACCCATTTCTCAGTCCTGTTGAGGTCTCTTGATGTTCTTGAGGTCCCTGCAGAATATCTGGGCATACCTGAGTGTGACATTGTCTACAAACTTGCTGTGAGAGAGAGTGCTTTGTCCTATCACCACTAATAAAGATCATCTGTACTGATACCTGAGGGCTGCCACTGGCTGGACTTTGTATCGCGAATCACCACCCATTGAGTCCAGTTTTCCAGTCCATTTTCCACGCACCTTATCATGCCCTTATCCTGTCCATATCTCACTGGTTTGGTGGGAAGAATTTCTTGGGGACTCTGTCACAGACCTTGCTAAAACCAATGTAAAAATCATCCACTGCTTTTTCCTTGTCTACATGTCCACTTGATTTACCACAGAAAGCAATCAGGTCAATCATGCTTGGTTTGCCCTTTTAATATCCATGCTGGCTCTTCCCAGTCTTGAACAGTTTGGCACGGGCCTGGAAACACATGAAGAAGAGACTTAAGGAGGATGCACTCCATTGCCTTCCCAGAGATAAAGGTGAAGCTGAGAGGCTTGTACTTCCCCCAATCCTCCTTCTTGTCCTTCTTGTAAATTTATGTGACATCTGCAGTCAATTTCGTGCACCTCCCTGATTTCATTCATTATGTCCCCTGCAAAGCCAAAATAAATTTAAAAAATAAGATTGTGATTTTTATATGTGATGTAGTCAATGCATTCCAGATAAGTCATGCTTTGTCCTTGGTGAGAAAGGCTCATTTTTTTCTCCTGTTTCTTATAAATGTATTTGATATCCATGCAATTTTCATTAAATATGATTAGAAGAGGACTGTATGTCAACAAGATTGACCAGGGATGATCTTGATTTAACTTAATCTGAAAAGAAAGCCGGTAATGCAAATACTTAGATATGACAAAGACAGATCAATTGAATTATCATTTTTGTTGCTCTTTGTTTAGTGATTAAAATGACCTTCACAGTGATTCCATTAGAAAGGGGGAGAGGGAGGGGTCCACATTATGTGTCAGAAATTGGCTTCTGGCTTTTATGGGAGTTTTCTATATGTGTAAGGATATAAGATTAGAGACCTTGAAGGCACCTGTGTTTTAACAGGATTTGATAAGACATGAAGAATTCCACTCTCTTACTTTTTTCATACATCAGAAAGGATGTTTAACCAGCAGCTGTATTTGTTTTGAAAGATGCAATTGGATTTAGCCTAATCCCAGAGACAGGGAGAAAGAACCTCAGTTTATTAGCTCCTCTAAAGGGAGGCAACTGAACGAATTCCGGAGCACTTTGCAGTACTTTCAGCTCCCGGGAGAGCAAGAAAGACTCAAACTGAGTTGTACTGTTTATTCTATAACAATATGTTCTGATATATTTTGAAATTGATGATCCAAGAAGCCAGGCACAAATTATGATTCACAGCACTGTAATGTTGCTATCCATTTACTTTCAATCAGCACGGAAATATACCACAAAGTGCTTATATACAAGGGGGAAACTTATTTACATCTACATCACAATTCACAGAATTGTAAATATATTGCAATTGAATACATGGAAATGAAATGCACTAAAACATTTTCTCTCAGCAATTTGTGCCTAAGCACACAACAGAGCCGGTGGTGCAACTTAATAGATTGTTACAAATTAGAACATCATGAAAAAAGGTCTCACAGCTTTCATAAATGAACAGTCTTAAACTTGGTTTTAGCAGACCAATGGAAGACATTTTTTAAATACACAGGGTATGTATGCTTTGCTGCTCTGCTCAGAATACTTCATTATTGCAAGAATAGCGTGTGGAGGAGGGAGCTTACTCTTTCTAGGCTTAAAATGTGAACAAAGAAAAATGCTTCCCAGAAGGGGATTTTAGTTCAGGTGCTCAAAGTGCATTTGTGGGGGACCATTCTCCTAACATCTTTAACATACCCTAATTTCTCATAGAGAATTTTGAGGACCATCTGATGGGTGCTTCCCGCTACTTTCTAGAAAGCCTCTCTTTGAATTTTCTGAGCTCAGGAAGAAGAAATAGTTCAGTCCCATTTCTTGTTCTCTTCCCTCCCATAGTCTCTATTATCTAAGAGATGAAAGGTTGCTGCAGATGGTGGAATAACTAGTACAACCCTTCTCGGTTGTGTTGGTATCTTTCCTTTTGAGGGAGCATCACCAGCATGAACCAGAAAATGCTCTCATCAGAAAAGGAAAAAAAAAAAAGAGGCGGGGGGGATGATTTGAAAGAAAGAAAAACGAAACACCGCCATGTTTACCTTTCTCTTGATTTAGATAAGGCATTTTGAGTTTACTGACAGAGGATGGAAAAAATAGAACTTCTGAAAGCAAACTTCATCAAGGTGGACCAGGGAAGGATAAGCAAGGGGAGATGGGGTGTGAGAATAAAGAGCTGGTGATGTGTGAGCAGGATGCTTGTTTGTTGCTGATGCCTTCACCTGATTACAGCACTCTGACCTATCTTTTTATGAAACTCCATTTTTACTACTTTTACTACTTTCTGTGTGTGTGTGTGTGTGTACATGCTAGTGAGCTGTGAGAAATGTATTTCTAGTAAGCAAAGGTCGTTAGAAACAAGATTGGACTATTATTGCAGTCTTAATTGATGTAAGTGCCTGCAAAGGTAGTCTGCTCTGGTGTCTGTTAATCTGTCTGCGATCAGCCATGGCTGTAGAGTGTGTGTGTGTGAGAGAGAGAGAGAATCTCTGAGAAGAGTCCGGCTCCACGATGTCTATAAGCACTCAAGGTGGAGATGAAAACCACAATTAGCACCCTAGTGAAATTAATTCATTAAATAAGCAATTAGTCTAAGCAATGAGACCATCTCTCTGAAGACTGTTTCTTTCAGGTTCTCATGGTACATCATGTTTTCCAGTCACTTCATCACCTTGGTGGACAACCACTAAATTCACGCTAGTTTGTGAATGTCTTTGTCATATAGGGAGCCAAAAACTGGACCCAACACTCCATACTCAGTCTCACAAATGTCATATACAGGCATGGATCACTTCTCTGGACCTGCTGGCTATGCTCTTGCTAACAGCCCAGGAAGCTGTTGGTCTTTGCTACAAGGACACTGGCAACTCTGGCAACTTATGCTCAGCTTGTCCTCTGGGACTGTCAAGACTTTCTACAAAAGTAGAAAGAACTTCCAGGAGACTCCTCTGGCAGGATATGTGCTGGGTGGGACGTCATCTGCTTCTGCTACGGCTTCTCTCTCGGGACTCTCTTCCCACTCTTCCTGAACATCCTGCAGAGTGGCCTCACTGGTTGCAGTGCAAAGGAAGGGAAGGTGCTGGCCCATGGTCCTTACTGCCACCTCCTGGTTGCCTGACATGCTCGGAGCAGTGCCAGGAGCTGTGTCACCATCATCTGCTGCCTGAGTCCTTTTCAGCCTTGGAACCCTCACGCTGCTCGGCCAGGACACATTCCACCAGAACAACCGGTGGCCTCGCCTCTCCCCGCTAGGAATGGTCCGCATTGCTGGTGGAAAGGAGCAGTGCCCATAGACATCCCAGTTGATCTTGACCAGGTCTTGCAATGTCAACAGTCTTCCCTGGGTGTTTGTGGAAGAGTCAGGTATGGCAGCAGGCAAAGGAGAAAGCAAATTAGCATCTCCAGGTGCTGATGCACCCAGAGGCTCCTTGTCCCCCTCACTGGCAGGACCTGCGGCCTGCGCAGAAGCCGCTGGCTCAGAATTGGTTGGCTCTGACAGGGCAAGAGATGCGCTCTCTGTGCTGCTGACTGCCTCTCCAGCAGCATCTCCACTTGTCTTGTGGGGCGAGCCAGGCTCCTCCTGGGGGGCTGCGTCTGGTTCCTTGTGAAGTCTCAAAGCATCTTCCTTCTGCCTCCCTCCTGACAGGTCCTTGGTAGCAGCATCTCTTTGCTCCTCCGCCTGCACCAAGTCCCTCGGCGGACCTGCAGCGGTGCTCTCCAGCTCCTCCAGAGGCTCTGGCTCACTGTCCAGGACTGCCAGATACTGTGCCACGTCCCCAGGGTGCGGGGTCTCACCCTGAGGGTGGCAGGTAATGCCATCTGCCTGCACTGCTGGGCCCAGTGCTGCTGTCAGGGAACATGGCTTGGAGGTCCCACCAGCAGCTCTCGTGTCCTCCTGAGCATGGTCATCTGTTTCTGTCTGTGCTGCCAGCATCTTTTCAGTCGTTGTGGCCGGCACCTGGGCTGTCCTTGCTGGTGCTGCCAGACTGCTGGGGGGGGGGAGGGGAGTGCGTGGTGCTTTGGTACTCCCAGCTGCATGCTGAATCTTGGGCTTCTGGCTGCAGCATGGCTCGGGGGTAGCCCATTGTGTTGCTCGGGTCTGGCCGGCAGAGGTGCCAGAATGGATGCGGGGACTTGCAGGGCTGTCCCCCAGCTCTCAGCACTTGCTGCCATTTGATGGTTACTTAGGTTTCCCTGAGGATGTGGGATGACCTCGGGGAGTCTGACAGCTGTGGTGCTCGTGGTGTGTTGTCTGCATGGTGCAGAAGAGGTGGAGCCTGCTGCTGATGGAGCGGGCAGCTGGGGGACATTTGCAGATCCCACTGAATGCTGGGGTGCAGCTGTTGGTGTCACTTCCTGCCTTGGGAGAGACGGCAAAGCTGGCAGAGGCTCTCTCCTTTAACTGGTGGCACTGCTGCAGGGCAGTGCCTGCCTCAGCTCTGTCCTGTCTGTCTGCAAGGGAAGCAAAGGAGAAAGGTCACGTTACCGTGGTCCTTTCCCACCTGCCCACCTCCAGCACGTGCTGCCTGCTTCCCAGCAGCTCCCAGTGCTCAGGAAGGCATAAGACCCCGTTGCCCTTGGGCTCCCTACCTGTGTGCACTGTCTTTCAGAGTCCTGCAACCTGTCTGATCAGGGGAGCAGTGGCAGCCTGACCCCATGGATGGACGAGGACGGGCTATGGCTGCACGGTGGTCCTGCCTGCGGCTGGGTGGGTCGCACCTGTGGGGAGAGGGAGGTGTGGGATGATGGTGGCTGCGCTGCCACCAGCATCCCTTGTGGTGCTGGCACACCCAGCCCCACCTCAGCACCAGGTCCTTGCGGCAAAGAGCTGCTCGGTTTACGCGAGCTGCTGCCGTCCCAGGCCTCAGCTCTGCCCCGGGGAAACCCCCAGGGTAGGAGGACCTGGGCCTGGGCCGCGGGCGCTCGGGGCCAGGCCTTGTGCCCTGCTGCCATGCCCCACCGCCTGGCGCTCTCAGTGCCGTGCCAGCTCCTACACACTCGGCAGCCCTTCATTGGGCTGGGAGCAGGCCTTTGCCTCCTGCTCCTTGGGCATCTCTCTGTCCTCTCACAGAGACAAAGAAACAGGCACCCAGGGCAGCTGCTGCCTCCTGACGGCGCTGCACTCCTGGGAGTGGGCACCACGGGGGCTCAGGCCCCACAAGGCACACCGTCACCATGGGGACACCGCCCCATCACAGTGGCCTTGTGGCCAGATGCCGCTCCTGCCACAAAGCCCTGGTGCTCCCTTCCCACAAAGCCCTGGGACTCCCTTCTTAAAGGGACAGAGGCCCTGACTCACCATCCGGACCCAACCCACACGGAAGTCTGATGCTTCCCTGGGGCTCAGGCAAGAGACATTTCTAGAAAAGTCACTTGCCTGATTCAGCCCTCTGACTACTATCCGTTACTGTTTTTTCAGGCTGGTAATGACGAGGTAGCAAGGAGAAGTCCAAGGGCAATAAAGAGGGACTTTAGGGCTTGGGGGCGCCTGGTCAAAGGATCCGGGGCACAGGTTGTGTTTGCATCTGTCCTTCTGGTAGCAGGGATCAGTCGACAGGCAGACTCAGCTCATCAACACATGGTTCTGAGACTGTTGCCACCAGCAGAACTTTGGGTTTCTTGATCAGGGGAAGGTGTACGTGATACCACACCTGCTGGCACCAGATGGGATGCACCTCTGTCAAAGGGGGAAAAAGATTTTTGCCCAGGAGTTAGCAGGGCTTTAACAGCTTTAGCAGGAGGATAGGGCTTTAAACTAGAGTTGAAGGGGGAAAGGGATAAAACCAGGCTGGTTTAATGGTGATAAGCTATGTGATGGCATGCCAGAATCAGAGAGACTGTGCGCTAGTGAGGTCCTTCGGTCTGCTCCACGAGGTGCTGCATACAATGAGGTGCATTTGAAGTGCTTCTACACTAATGCATGCAGCGTGAGGAATAAACTAGAGGAGCTAGATGTCTTGGCCCAGTCCCGGAGCTAGGATATCATTGGCATAAGCGAAACTTGGTGGGATGAGTCCTGTGACTGGTGTATTGCAATAGACGGTTACAGGCTCTTTGGGAGGGACAGGCAGGGCAGGCAAGGTGGTGGGATCGTGCAGTATGTAAAGGAGGGGCTGGACTGTGTGGAGCTTGCAGTAGGCGATGGCAAAGTTGAGAGCCCCTGGGTAAGGATTAAGGGACAAACAAAGAAAGGGGATGTCGTTGTGGGAGTTTATTACAGACCACCTGGCCAGGACGACAATGCTGATGAATGATTCTTTGAGGAACTAAGAGATACCTCAAGATCAACTGCCCTTGTCCTCATGGGGGACTTCAACTTGCCAGATGTTAACCGGGAATAGCACACAGCTGCATTAGGATGACTGTTGTTAGCATGTCAATGGATGTGATCCTTCCTTTCTACTCAGCACTGGTAAGGTCACAACAGGAATACTGTTCCCAGTTCTGGGCTCCCTAGTACCAAAGAGACATGCAACATAAGAGACAACTCTGCAGGTGACTGAACAATGGAACAGGTTGCTCAGAGAAGTGGTAGATTCTTCCTCCTTGGAGATCTTCAAAAGCCATGAAAAAAGGACATGTTCCTGGACATGGGTTTGGACAAAATGTCCTCCAGGGGTCTCTTTCAACTTTGACCATTCTGTGATTCTGCGTTACTTACAATTATTGTTTTTTTCACAACAGTCATACTAAGATATCAGATGAATCCTGTTCTGTTTTATCCTGTTTTATAGGTTTATTTTACAAAATGAGGAAAACTGTTTAATATGACTTTTATTCTATAATGACTGCTCTAACTCTCCCTCAGAAATTTTACTTTCCCTTCCCAGCTGTGCATGGTGCGCTATTTTGATAAGTTTGAAATATTGTTAACATATTTAATAGAGTATCACTCCATGAAATGATAGACATTACAGGATAAATTAAGATAAAACACCATGTAAAGGAATCACTGAGGTGTTGGAATTAAAAGAATAATAATAATGAAAAAGCAGCATTCCTTTGTACCAGCACAAAATCTTAGTATGGATTGGACAACCTCTACAATTTCACAAAACCTCTTGAATTCATAGAGTCATAGAATCATTAGGGTTGGAAAAGACTTCCAGGGTCATCTGGTCCAACCATCACCCCACCACCAATGTCACCCACTAAACCATGTCCCCAAGTACCAAGTCCAACCAATTCTGCTTTATTTGAATGTTTGGTCAAATGTGATGAAACATAATACCTTATTATAATCAATAGTTTAAGTGACAGCTACGAGAAGGAGGAAGGGAGAGGAGAGAAACAGAGAAGGAAAGGGGAGAATGTGTTTTTTCTAGTCTGAGGTCTCATTATTCTGTGTCAGTTATATTGCTTGACATGCATTTTCTTCTTCCAAGACTGCGACAAACACTATGCACCTAATAAAAACAAACCATTACAATATGTAGACACTCAGAATTCACTCAATGGGTTTTAAATATATGAATGTATGAAAAAAATAATGTTTTCACAAATACATGATCCAGAAATTTAAATGCTTGATAAAAGAAAAGTCTCCCATTTAATATTTCAGTTTCAATGTTTAGTTTTTGCTATAAGCAGTTAATAAATCTCTAAACATCAGGTATTTGTGTCCTGCAGTATGATTAAACAATTTCAAAAGTAGTCTAATAAGAAATACATCTCAGGTTACCTCTACGCATGGCTTAACCATAAAGTACAAAACATAGATATTTTAACCATAACAATATCAACTGTAGTTAGATTACCAAACCATGTATTTCAAGGCAAATAACGTTTGCAGCTGTGTTATGAAGGTGAATTAAAGCTGAGCATAAGTAGTTGCTGGGCTTTGAAGATGTCCTCCAAACCATAGAGGATTCTTCCAGCAAAGTCATGATTTGTCAACTGTTCACTGAAAGCATTTGTTTCACCCTTCTATGGGAAGTGTTAACAGTATTACAATCCTACTGATCTGGACAGGGCATTTATAATATACCCAAGAAAATATGTGTCCTCAGAGAGTCTGAAGAGAACAGTGAACTCCAGAATGAAAAGTAATAAACAGACTTTGTTGTCCTATAGTATTTCTTCTGTCTCCTGCTTCTAGTAAAATGTCTCAGTCTGTCTCTGCTGTAGGTGCAACATAACATACCTGACTTCCCTAACGATGAATTATGTCACAAGCCAAATAGACATATGGATAAATTATTCCCTACAGAAACCTGCTCTTCAAATTCTTTTTCTTTCTCCTCTTCAGTCCCCATGTTCCCCAGCCAATGATGTGTTAGAAACTTGTTGATCACATTAACATATTTTATGACTGAGCAGAGGAATGACTCTCATTAAGTTTTACTATTTGAAATATTAGCCTCCTTTCAAAGAAAGTGTAATAACTAAGTGTCGATAAGATTAATGGAAAACATGCTGCTTCCTTTTGACATGCCCTTGAATTTCTGAGTTGTAGTAACTTGAAAACCTCATTATTTATGCTAAAGCTGTGGCTACCAAGTTATATGGGTTTTGTACTCCCCCATTGTTTACAGGATGACATTTGTTCTTTTGTATCTGGAAGGATAGTGTGGAAACAAGGGAGCTGACACACAAACAAAAGGTTCTTTTTAAATGCAGAACTGTTAACTGCAAACATGACTCACATTCTGCCTATTATGAACTTTGCAAGACAGGTATTGTTTTCTCAGATAATAACTGTAAATTCAGCATGCTATTCAGAGACATCATCCTCCTACTCTGTTATAGATAAACAGATAACTAATGACATACCAGCAAGCATATTTTAAAGATTTAAAATCTAAGCTGGCAAGGCAACCAACCCTTAATAAGAGCCCTGCATATCTGCACATTACAAAATGATCTGTAACAGCATAACTGCAGTTCATTTTTTACAGAACACCTTTCATCTAAAGCACACGTGCTCAGTACACTTGGGGACCTCAGAAGGGACCTTTCCACTTTGTCAGGAGGAAAACAGAGTTTTGATGTCTATTGATAACAGTTACTGACTTGTTAACATTTCCTCTTGCTGCATACTATTTTTTAAATAACCATTCCCTCCCAAATCCTTGTTCTTATTGACCCTCTCTGTCCCATTACCATTTGGAAAAGGTTTCACAGGCTAACATCCTGCCTCAGTCCATGGCAATGTCTAATTAAAGCTCTTTCCCAAAGGGCTGATCTATGTACTTACATTCCTGCTCCCCATCTTCAGGAGCTAAAAGCCCATCCTCAGGAAAGATTCTTGATCTGAAAAAAAAAAAAAAAGAAAAAAAAAGATTTAGTGCAATTATATCTACTTTATTGGCCAGCTTACTGTTTTGCTGTTGAATGTTTCTTGTCAACGGCTTTCTATTACTAATGCCCAGGGAAGCTAGAAGCTGTCAAACACAATAACATGAATTCAAAAGCATCCTTCTATCTGTAAATCAGGTCCACATTTATGATCAATTCTTTTTCCTCCAGATACTCTACTATAATCCTAAAACAGGTATAATGGAATAAGAAAGAATACCTGATACTTAATGGACAATATCTGCTGAAAAAGGGATTAAGGAAATTATGCAATAAATATCAATGCCTTATATATATTTAGAAAAAAAAAAAAAAAAGATGGTTAAGTATAATGAGATGCATTTTAATTACTCTATAAATTCCTAGTTGTCCCAGTGAGCTTGGAGAGGGAGAAACATGATGGATTTATACCATTAGGAATTTGACAAGCTGAAGTGATGTACATTAAAGGCTTACTTAATCAGTATACTTAAGAACTATTTACAGGCTCGTTGTATTTTTACGGTGTTGGGCTGATCACATTTATTATACTGACTATATTTGACTGACTATATTTGTTTTATTCTCTGTATGTATTTTATTTTTCCCTTGCATTAGATCATCATGTTTCACCTACATTTTGGAATTTCTCTGTGTGGCAGTCTAGCTTATCTCCTGCACCAGCATAATAATATCAATAACTTCTATAATTGCAGGGACAGTGACAAAGAGATGGGCTGGTGCAACAAAGGGATTAGAAAGGGAGCATGAAGCTGCAAGTGCTAATGGAAAAGAAGAATAACTCTATTGTTGTGTTAGCAATTACACGCTGCTGCGATGCTTCCCACCCCTGGAATTAGCTGCTGTACAAGCCAATGCAAAGCACAGCTGCCTCTTCAGCAGCAGATGAGCAGGCAGGAGTTGGGTGGAACAACTGCCACATACTGTTACTATTGGATCATCTACCAAAGCAGTCAGGACTCACAGAGGGAGAAAAACAAACTGCTTATGAAGAAAACTGAATATCTGCCTGAGCCTTGAAGCAGAATCCATACCTTTCCTCTCACTTAGAGGCAACTTCATTACAAGATCTAAGGATAAGTTATGTTCTCTCTTTCTGAAAAGATTTTTTCCTGAAGTGCTTCAACCACTTCTGGCATGGGATAGATACCTCAACAAATACCTTGGGCTAGCTCTTCTAGCCATCTCTGACAGCCTATTTCATTTATCAGGACATATGCTACAGCTTCTGTTTTGCATACTTGCTAACAGACAGCCATCATTAGAAAATATAATGCAAATAATTTTGCAAGACAGAACAAATTGTTCACAGCTATTCATAGCAGATAGGTTTAAAAAAAAAAAAAAAGATATATTCACCTTGGGCAAAATGTGTTAGTGTGTGCACAGACAGTACTGCTAATCTTAAGAATGCAATATTTTAAAACAGATATATGTTGCAATTCAGCATTTCAAGGACTATGAAAAATTTAGATGACTTTTTCTACAGAAGTGCTTTTTCTTTTTTTTCTTCATAGTGGACAATTTGCCTGAGCCCATGGGCTACACAACAAAATCTTAATGTGGCTGAGAACCACCAGACACAACCTGTTGTCTTAAGAAACTGGACAAAGCTCTTTGAAGAGCCAAGAGAAGCTCCAGAGTCATTCTTAATTGAGAGAGGACAAAAACAACTTGGGCTTGGCTGGGGCTGAGTTATAGTATGACCAGTTACTGTATCCTTCAGCAAAACCAGCTATGTGGATCTTCCCCAAACTTAAGAAGTTACATGTAACAGTGGCTACCCTTTTCACCACAGTATGTGTTTCTTTTTTAATATTTCTAAACAGTGCTATTTCATATATTTTATTATTTTCAGAAGGCTTAGCCCTGAATCTGTTCATTTATTGCTTTCGATAACTAAGCTGTTATTGTTAGAACAGTCTTTGTGCATCACACTAAAAATTCCAACAAGTGCATGTAAGAGGTTTGTCTTCCATTAGAGCGATAGCATTTTGTAATCTTGACTTCATCCTCTGACAGCAATAGCTCAGGTAATTGAACTAAGTCCTTATTTCTTATTTGGGTTCATTACTCAAAATAGAAAAGAATAATGGAATAATTATGAAAATATCACTCTTTAAAAAGAGTGAAAGGAACAAAAAGAAAGACAGTTCACATCCGTAAGTGGAAGGACCTGGTGTCTAACAATTTCCTGCTGGGTAGAACTTAATTAGTTCACCCTAAATTAGTGAGTTTGTTAGATTTAGATAACTTTACAATGTTTAACAATGAAAAAGGTTTCTAAGTTTCTGCAGTTCTATCTGGGTGCTATTAACAATTGTCTACATTTAATTTTCATAAATCCATTAAAAGGTTACAGCAATTAGAGGAGGACTGAAAAAAAAAAAAAAAAAGTCATTCCTATCTTCAAGAAGGAGAATTCAGGCAACTACAGACTGTTCAGCCTCACTTCAAATCCCGGGAAGGTGATACAGCAAATAATCCTGGAAACCATTTTTAAACATATGAAGGGGAAGCAAAGTAGTCAGCATGAATTTATGAAGTACATATTGTGCTTAAACAACCTGGTAGCCTTCAATGATGAGATGAGCAGCTTCACTATTCCTACAGTCCTTCTGTCCCGTGACCACCTTGAGACTTCTCTGCTCATCGCCTCATCCCACATAGAGTCTGCTGGCATTCAGACCAAAAGGTCCAGAACAGGGAGCATACACATGCAGAAGACAGTTGGAAATAGGATATAATGAGAATATTTAATTGACTGTGGTGATCAGACACAGGGCTCAGTCAAGCAGCACTTGCTTATGAATGACTGGCCCCTTTATCTCTTTTTTCCCTTTATTTTCCCACACTTGCCCTCCCCAATCGATTATGATCCCTCTCTTCCTGCTTCTGGGCCTTCCTTTAAGCATCCTATATGAAATCTTTTACATCTCAACAATCCTCTGAATGCCTTGAATAACAAACTTTGCACTATCCCCAACTACTCTTCCTTAGCATCCTATACGTCTTATGCCTCTGTAGGTTATAAGTCTTTTTATTTTGTATGCTGTTCTGTGGAGAAAATTTCTTTCCTTGAATTCATCTCACTTCAGGACTACAGGAAAATCCTTCACCTTGGATAGCTCTCTGACTGACCCAGTCAGCGGCTTGAGCTCTACTTATGCTTCCTGTCCTTGTTCCTCTGATCCTTGCCATGTCCTTGTGTTTAATGGGATTAGCTGTTAGTCAGATAACCTAACTGACTTCAGCTCCTAGGAACCAAGCTACATTTCAACTGAAAATATGTTTTCCACATGGCTGCAATTTTCACAGGGAAATATCTGTTTTCCTCCCAGTGCTTCTGCATGAAAGGAATAGGAAAAATAAAAATAAACCATTTTGTGTCAGATTGGCTCCTCCTAAACGGAAACATTGGCATGTTTAACTGAACTGGATGATTATTTTTTGACACCCCAGTGTTTTCTTCAGCTTTTACAAGGCAGGTTTCTCATAAATAAATAAGATGTATAGTCTCAAGCATATATATGTAGAGTAAAATTATTGTACATTATTCATGGTATATGATATGACATAGTACTACTTATAGGATAAAGATCATGAGAAACCAGGCAAAGTGACCTAACCACTAATATCTAATATTGCATGAGATGTACAACAACAAGAGCAACCAAAAAAAAGAAAAAAGAAAAAGCAGTAGAAATATAAAGTACCTGCCAGGAGATATACTTAAAATATATGTATTTAGTGTAGTCATTCATTATTTGTATAATTTTAAAAAATAATAATAAAAGTCCAAAGGAAAGCAAATTTTAAAAAGTTATCTTCTAAATAGGCATTAAAATACTAATGTTTTATTCTTGTAGTGAACTTTTTAATAAGAGCAGAAGATGAAAATGATTGTAACAGGTAATGTACCAGTTCCCATTTTAGCTGTCATTTTAACAACATAATTTTGTGGTTCTGTCTGCTTGTTGGAGCTCTGTTGATCCCAATATATTTCATTTCCTTGCTAAGTGCCTGCCTGTGTAAGGTAAGACTATTCCAGTGTAGTGCCTTAGCCTCTGCAAAAGTGTTTGAGTTGATCTTTAATCTTTTCTTAAAATGAATTTTTCAAAATTATTTTAAACGAGCTTTTAGTGCCAGTGAAAGGTATAAGATCTATTTATTGACTTTTTTTTTTCCTATTTTCCCTCCTAGTAGGGATGTAAGATGCATATCTCGTTACAACTGACAATTTCAAGGATAAAAAATTTCTCCCATTATATCACAAGCTGTGATAGTGCAAACTTCCCCATGCTAACTATTATAGCCCACACTATTAATATCTCAGCACTTCACAATCTATGTTTCATATGAGTGTAATAACTTTGCAAATGACTTTTGCAGATCCAAGAGAACACCAGGCCAATCTTCTTCTCCCACTCCAGCATGTTCATTTCAAAATTTTGTATGCCTTTACATCCTTTCTCCTTTCTAATTGGCACTGATTTCAATTTAATACTTCAGCGAAGAAGCCTGCCCACTAAAATATAGTCTGAAATTTCTGTATCATTTCACGAGAGAAACAGAAGAAATTTGGTGAGCTTCAGGCTATCCCAACAGCAGTTTGATTTTAACTGGTAAATACCATATTGCTTATTGATGATCTCCTATTTGTTTTTTCAAGGAGCATGGGGGAACAGGTACAAAATGCACACATGCATAAACCATTTATTTGCAGCAGAATTTTCAATGAAGTTTAGTATTAAATCTATACATAAGGGGTTATCCAGCTGCCAGTGGCTAAGTTAATGTAACGGGACTAATGGATTTCGCCAGGACTCCATTCTGATGGGACTGAAGTGTTCTCCTATCCTGACCATTTCCCGTGACTCACACACCACTTCCTGCTGCCAGTTTTCTTTTTGGCAGTAAAAAAAAAAAAATCTCATGAAAAGTTCACTCATCCATATTCAAATAACAAAGATTGAAAACATGTAGTCATCTAAGAGCAAGAAAAAGAAAGGAACAACATAGATTAGGAAATAATATATGTTATTTCCTTGATAAAAGGAAATGTAGTCTTCTATATATTTTAAGTTTATTAAAACTGCCAAGACGAGAAAGTACAAAGAGGTTACAGGTGAAAGTCTCAGTAATATTTATGCTACAAGAAAAAGAGATTCTTGTCTGCAAAAGCTAAAGAAAATGATATGTACTGCAATAAGGCAATTTAAATACAATTAGCTTAGGGATCAATGCCTAGCGAGCTTTCAAAGCATATCACAAGATCTGTATTCGATAGACCAAAGCACCAGACCTTTGAATTACTGGTGATACAGTACACGTGCACATACTGTACTGTACACTGCACATACTGAAAAGACATTTCACTGAGGAGCCCGCCTCACACTGAGTCACTAAAAAATTTAACAGGTTAAGAAGAAATAGAGACAGACATTCAGCTTAATTTCTAAATGTCATTTCTCTATTATGAACTCAAAGCTATGGAGTATAGATATGGAAGACCTCTCTCAAAAGTGACAAGACTTGAACCTACTGACCCTGCAATAAAGGAAGTACTTTGCTATCTGCTTAACAAGAAAACCATAGACAGCCGTGAATGCCAGGCTTTCATTGCACTGTAATCTCTTCTTTGAAGTGCTGCATATAAGGAAAGGTTATGTTTAGAGGAGCAATGTAGCATTATAGCAGGCCAGTGGAGAGGTGGATCTAACATAAAGAAAAAACGCTAGGAGATGATGTTATTTAAATTTAAATTTTCACTCCAATAATTTCTTTTTTTGTTTGTTTGTCTAATCAAACAATGGCTACAAGTCTATTTTGTACAAGTCAAATGCCTACAGAGCCTTGTTTTTTTTTTTCACTTTGTGTGACAGATTTGCTATGTATTATGGTATTATGTGGCTTTATTCTAAAAACATCTCTTCAAATGTATATTCACTTGTCCCTTAAGTATTCTGCCTGTTCCAAACAGTGGGTGGGAGACAAAAGCAGAAAAAGTTAGCCCCCAAATGTCTGCATTGTGCCCTGGTTCCTTCTCTTGCAAAATATGGATTTCTGAGATGGATTTCTCAAATAGCAGTACCATTTTGAATCAGATTAACCTCACAGGAAAAAAAGACTATTTACAGGCCCAAAACAATTAAATCTGTAAGTTCACGATTTATTATGAGATGTATGTCTGATGACATGGTCCCACATGACATCCTGGTCTCCAAATTGG
This sequence comes from Cygnus atratus, assembly GCF_013377495.2. NCBI lineage: Eukaryota > Metazoa > Chordata > Aves > Anseriformes > Anatidae > Cygnus > Cygnus atratus. The sequence continues at coordinate 14,565,718 of NC_066369.1, read as the reverse complement.
AGAGAGAGAGATTTGAAGGGTGGACCATTCAGTGAATAGGGAATTGGCTTGAAGGCTACACCCAGAGAGTGGTGGTCAGTGGTTCCATGTCCAGGTGGAGGCCGGTGACAAGTGGTGTCCCTCATGGGTCTGTCTTGATTAATATCTTAACCAGTGACACAGACAGTGAGATCAAGTGCATCCTCAGCAAGTTTGCAGATGACACCAAGCTGAGTGGTGCAGTTGGTACAACGGAAGGAAGAGATGCCATCCAACAGTGCCTAGACAAGCTTGAGAAGTGGGCCCATGTGAAACTAATGAGGTTCAACAAGTCCAAGTGCAAGGTGCTGCACCTGGGTCAGGGCAATCCCAGACATGAGCACAGGCTGTGAGAAGAACTCACTGAGAGCAGCCCTGAAGAGAAGGACTTGGGGGTTCTGGTGGATGAAAAGCTCAACATGAGCTAGCAATGCACGTTTGCAGCCCAGAAGGCCAGCTGCATCCTGGGCTGCATCAAGAGAGGTGTGACCAGCAGGCTGAGGGATGTGGTTGTCCTCCTCTATTCTGCCCTCATGAGGCCCCACCTGGAGTCCTGCATCCAGGTCTGGGGCCCCCAGCATAAGAAGGATGTGAGTCCGTTAAAATGGTCCGGAGGAGGGCCACAAAGATGCTCAAAGGACTGGAGCACCTCTCTTAGGAAGAAAGGCTGAAAGAGCTGGGGCTGTTCGGCCTGGAGAAGTGAAGGCTTCGGGGAGACCTCACTGTGACCTTTCAGTACTCGAAGGGGACTTATAAAAATGATGGAGAACAACTCTTTGCTCAGTCAGATAATAACAGGACAAGGGAGAATGGCTTTAAACTGAAAGAGGGGAGATTTAGATTAGAGGTTAGGAGGACCTTCTTCACTCAGAGGGTGGTGAGGCACTGGCACAGGTTGCCCAGAGAGGTTGTGGGTGCCCCATCCCTGGAGGTGTTCAAGACCAGGTTGGATTAGGCCCTGAGCAACCTGATCTAGTGGGTGGCGTCCCTGCCTATGTCAGGGGTGTTGGAACTAGGTGATTTTTAAGGTCCCTCCCAACCCGAGACCTTCTATGAATCTATGATTCCATGATTCTATGATTTCTTACAGACATATAGAGAAACTATTTAGCTCTACATAAGGCTTATTGTTTATGTATTTATAAAGCTAAAAAGATGGGAAAAAAGGGTTGTTTTGTTGTTGCTGTTGTTATTTATTTATTTTGCATTATACCACCTTTTTTTTTTTTTTTTTCACTGCAGTTCTTTCAAAGCAAATAAAAGTTAAACACATTAAAAATACATTTTTCAACCTTCTGAGTAATTTATCATGTACTCTTAGACTCAGAATCATAGAGTCATTTTCTTTGGAAAAAAACAGTCTAAGATCATCCAGTCCAGCTTTGAATTAACATTTCCATGTTCAGCATTAAACCATGTCACTAAGCACTACCTGTACATGTTTTTGAAGACCTCCAGGGATGGTGACTCAACCTCTCCCCTGGATAGTCTGTTGCAATACTTCACAAACATGTCAGTGAAGAAATTTTTCCAGCCACTCTTCCCCCAGCCTGTAGCGTTGCATGGGGTTGTTGTGCTCCAGGTACAGGACCCGGCACTTGGCCTTGCTGAACCTCATAGAGTTGGCCTCGGTCCATTGGTCTAGCCATTTACACTCATTATAAATTGTGTTCAGTGAACTACATAAGTCTTATAATGCCCTAGAGATGAATGCAGAAATCTCAGTAAGTGCTATGGTTCTGCTGTGATAGTCCCTAAATACCATAATTTGATAAGATTTGAACCAACATTGTGTTCAGTACTTTTTCCCAGCTGTGGCTGTGGGGGGTTTTCACCTTTCTTCTTTGGAGGTGTTCGTGTTCCTTTCAGTGCCATGGATGAGATCTAGCCATACGATTTAGACTTTGTTTTCAATTCAAATTCTCTGTTAATCATTGCACTTGCTCTCCTATAGCACTATATGTGCAGCATTGCCTTGATCTATCACTTCGGTAATTTCATCAAAAAGCAGCCAGGCCTGCCTAATATAATCTGTCTCTGTAAATCCACGATGCTGGCTGTGTCTTGTACCACCAGTTCTCATCCTTTTTCTTTCATATGTCCTTTTTCTGTGAACAGTTGTGTTATTTTCATAGCTTAACTCTTTCTTTCAGCTTGCTTGCTTACAGTGAATACAAAGATGTTCTTCTATAGGTGAATTAGGTATCTATGGAAATGTCAATCTCATTTTGGCAGTATCTAGTGAAAAAATTAAGTGTGCTCTTAAAAACATAAACACACACTTTAATTCTATTTCATATTGAAGCTTCTGGGAATTTATATACATTTTGTAAATACTTCATGTAAGGAATATCCACACGGGATATTGACTATACATATCTAATTTAATATTTCTCATAGTTAATCAGTTATGGTGCATTCACATTAGTGCTTTTTTAAGCTTTGACTAACTAGCTAGCTGCTACAAAGGCTTAGTGTTCAGGAAATGGAGTGCACCCTCAGCAAGTTCGAAGGAAGGGAGGAAGGGAGGAAGGGAGGAAGGGAGGAAGGAAAGAAAAGAAAGAAAAAGAAAGAAAGAAAGAAAGAAAGAAAGAAAGAAAGAAAGAAAGAAAGAAAGAAAGAAAGGAAGAAAAAGAAAGAAAGAAAGAGAAAGAAAAGGAAGGAAGGAAGGAAGGAAGGAAGGAAGGAAGGAAGGAAGGAAGGAAGGAAAGAAAGAAGAGAAAAAGAAAAAGAGAGGAAGAGAGGAAGAAAGGAAGAAAGAAAAGAAAGGAAGAAAAAGAAAGAAAGAAAGAAAGAAAGAGAAAGAAAAAATAGAAAGAAAGGGTAAGAAAGAAAGAAAAAAAGAAAGAAAGAAAGAAAGAAAGAAAAAGACAAATCTGTTAAATTGTGATGTCTCAGTAGACTAGAGACTCTCAAAGTATGGTCAATAACAGTGTATAACATTAGCATGCTAAGATGTAAGAAGTAATAAATCCTAACTGCAGAGTACAAGAGTACTGAATTTAAAATTAGAATCTTCTATTGCACTCAGTACCAGCCTCTGGTTTTCCCCACACTTAAGACATACAAGTCTTCATGCAGGTTGCAAGGGACATGACTGTAATTGTCATTGTTATAATACTATCAGTACTAACTTATTATAATAATTGCTATCATGTTATAATGTATGCTACAAATAGAAAGAAATATAAAGAAATGTAGTGTAACGAAAAGCTAGGAGCACGGATCTCTTCCTACCCCTGTCCCTTCCCCAGCAGGGTCAAATGTTATGCCTTACAACTTGCACTGCTGAAGCAAATGAGCTTCTGTGGGAGAAATCCTGGGTCAAACCTGTGGACTTACAGGACTAGTGTACTTTCTAAGGTCAGATAACTCTTTTCAGCAGGGTTTCAATGCTAGTTGTACAGTTCTGAATTGTACCGTTTAACTGATAATGAGACAATTTGTGACAGCAAAATAAATAACGTTGTGGCCTGTCCAAGTTCTAAAGCTGGTATATAAAAATAATTTAATAATAATAATAATAATAATAATAATAATAAAAGCTTTACTGAATAGTTGTGTTTCTATACTAAAGAAAATACATTCTGTTCAGAACATGTTGCAAAGGTATTTTGTTCCACTTTTAGTTCTCTCACAGTTAGATTTCAGGCAAACCCCATTTTCTTGCAAATGGAGTTACACAGCATGTTTTTTTTCCTCCCTTGCTTCTGTCATTCCTCATTTGCACCAGAAATCTTATTTCCATTTCTTTCCATCCAGCAGGGCAGTGTTATTTATTATTTTGCTTCCTGCTGATTATTGATTCCACTCTGCAGAATAGATTACAGCTGCTGTATGAATTATTTTTTCCTTTGGGAATGGAGAAAATCTTTATAAAAAGAAAGTGTTTAGTAAGCTTGTCTACCAATCCTTTTGGTGTTGAGATTCAGACAAGACCTAGCTAGAAATTTCAGGCTCTTCTTGTTGCTCTTTATTTCCAATGAATGTTCCAATGTCAAGTCAGGAGTACATTTTATCCATTAGTTGTAGCTGAAGCAATGTATATTTTTATGTAGCTATCTGAAAGAATTTTGATTACTTTACCCTCAATTGCAGAGGTTTTTGAGTACTTAGCACATTTTTTTTCCCAACAAATATGTTCTTTGCCATCTTTTTTGGAACAGGGAAGCAAAACTAGCTAAACTTTGTGTGATTTTTTTCATGATTTTTCATTATTTTATCATAGGAGATAAAAATAGCAAAGTCCAGTAAAAAGAATTGGAAACTGTAGTTAGGAGCCAGTTGTGCTGTACTTGTGGAGGTAGAATCTCAGGGGCAGATCTTACAAGAAGAGGTTTCAATATCTAAGGTTAATGCAAGATTCACCTCACTGTGCAGGAACAGGAAGAAAGCTGCTGTTATCAAAGATCTATATCACACATCCAATTTTGTCATAGTTATCCTGAGTGTAATTCAAGTCCGGGTTATTGCTCTGTTTAGGGTTAAGATTTGAGGGAAGAGGATGTGAAGGACACATTATCTATTAGACTCTCCTTTGCTAACAAAGATAGGAAGTTAACATGGGGAGTTGTTTCCTTAAGTTGCATTTTGTGGTAGATGCTGCCAAACATCTATAATTATAGCTATGATTTTGCAAATGCATCATGGTTGCATGCTACAGGGCTCTGAAATTAGGAACAGGTTCATGGGATCATGTGAGCCTTGTCACATTTTGCATAACCGCTGGCTGAAATAAAGACTAGGGCTTGGGCTATGGGGTGTTCCCAGTGGGCTCTTGAGATAGGAAAATGGTGTATATCAGCTGGTAACTATGTTGCTTTTTTTTTCATTTTTCAGATGTTTTTTTTTTCATTTTTCAGATGTTCACTCTATTGATATCGTATTGGTTAGGTTTAGGGTAGTTAAATATAGGAGAATCTGTTTATATAGTTGGATGCTGCATGACCATGAGAACTAGGAAGAGACTAGTTGGCAGTCCAATCTTGTTTTTCCCTATATCAAACTATCTGTATATTCTGCAAAGCCCTCAGAGTTTGGGAAGGTGCTAGCATGGATTTAGGAGAAAAGCAAACTTCTTTAGGTAGGCAAACTGGATTATGATACAAAGTAGGGTTTAAAGGCTAGGACTTGTAAATCTAATGCCACTGCAGCCTGCTATATTCCGATATGCTTCTAGACTCCCCAGGGTAGGAAGAAGGTTAGTAGAGAGGGCTGTGATGTCTCTCAAATTTTGGCAGCTTTAAGATTAGGTTTAGGAAATTCAAAGGTTGATGGTTTATTGCAGTCTTCTGCAAGGGCCACAGAGTTAGGAAATGAGTTGCTATACATTAGGGGCTGAAATACATGTTTTTTCCGCTTAAAGTGACCTAAAAATATAAATTGAGGGTTAGGAAGATGGCTGATATCATTTTAGGAAAAAATTTTATCCCTCATTTTAGTACATTGATAACGATAAAACTTATTTTTAAGTTTTGGACTCAAAAATGTATAGTCAGTTTGTATTGCATTCTGAAAAATCTTCAGAGGTAGAAATAGGCCTATCACAGATTAGAGCCAAATCTTATAATATTTCTACTATAGCATGGGAGGCACTGGGAACGTTCTTTTTCCAGATGCCATTGGGCCCTGAAAGATCAGAAACGGGCTGTGCTAAAAATTGCTAAGGCCTTAATTACTGAATTTCTTACACCCATGGAAAACTGGTTTCAATAGACAAAGATGGATTCATTGTCCTTTAGAAAAGGAATATTTCCTTGATGCAAAATAACTTTTGGATTTAGATTTGAGCAAGATTTTCAGATTTAGAGCCAGTCTATATTTGCAATCTTCTACACCCACGGAATTAGGAAGTTGACTGGTGTTTGCACTGCCCAGTGTATTATGTTGTATTTTAGTTTAGGCCCATGCTACCTATATAAAATTATTCAGTGAACTTTGTGGTTAGGGCGTAGCATTCGAAATGAAATGTCCAAGAACCTAGCCCATTACTTCATTCTCCGCTACCTACAGAATGAGGAATTAGGTAAAGACAAAAAGAAACGGATTCCTTTTTTTTTTTTTACCTTTTAGTGTGGGGAAATGTTTCTTGCATTTTAACTGGATAGGGGTTAGCATTTGGGAATATGAAACCTTAGGAGACCAGCTTGCTTTTAGATTCTCCAGTGACCACAGAGGTAGAAAGACTTCTTTCTGCAGAGGCTTTATATTTTCTGCTTCTTCTCTAGTTATAATGTAGAGTAGGTTATGGCTGAGGTTTGGGAAATTAAAGTTCCAAAAGCTAAGCTTATTACCTGATTTTGTACTTCCCGCCTACTGACTTGGAGAGCTTATGCTGGAAGTGTTGGACTGAAGCCTCTGGGAAATAAGCTTAAAGAAGTGAAATTGTTCAATTTTGCTCAATTCCATTTTGTATCATTGATAGAGACAGGAAAAGAGCATTAGAGATGGTGGTTTCTACTGATATAAAGCCATGTGTTACCATTTAGCGTTACAGACAATGTGGTAATTTTAATTGAGGTTAGGATTTTGCAATCTAAAACTAACTATTGTACTGGACAAAGAGAAGAAAGACAAGAGATGATGCCAATAAGATCAACTGCTTTATCTGGTCTTTTTGTTGAATATAATGAAGATTAGGGTTAGCATTCTGGTCAGGGAGCCTAAAGCTGCTACAAGCCACGCTCTTACCGGACTGTGGTGGTTTTACCTTGCTGGGTGGTTAACTCCACCACAACCACCATCTCAACTCCCCCTCCCTAGAAGAAGAGGGGGAGAAGAAAGTATACTGGAAATAAAAAACAAGACTCACAGTTTGAGATAAGGATCATTTAATTAAAGGGAAAAGGAAGGGGAAAAAACAACAAACAAAAGCCTGGCAGAAATTGAGAGGAAAAAAAACAAAAAAGATTCTCTATTTCTGATCACTGAGTGATGTTCAGCCACATCCCAGGAAGCAGGGCCTCAATACACATAGCTTATTGTTTAGGAGGACAGATGTCTTCATAACAAGAGGCTCCCCTCTCCTTTCCCTTTCCCACCTTTTATTGCTGAGTGTGACATGATATGGTATAGAATAATCCTTTGGCTGGTTTAGATCAGCTGCCCTGGTGATGTCCCCTGCCACCTCTTGCCTACCCTCTGCTTACTGGCTCTGGCGGGTTTGGAGAGAGCTCTGATGCTGTGCCAGCACTATTCAGCAGCAGACACAACACTGGTGTGATACCAATGCTGTTCTACCTACAAGTGCAGAGCACAACACTGTATGAGCTAGCTGCTGTAGGGAAAGTTAATTCCATCCCCACCAGACCTAGCACATGGACTCAAGAAGTCCCTTGGTGATTTGGTAAGAAGGAACAGTTTAGTTTTCCTCATGGCAGGATTTGGGCCCTGAAATTAGAGCACCTGGAACTGAAGTTTAGGAAGAGGCTTAGCCAGTCAGGGTCATCGGCCAATTGTCCTGGTGTGACAATGTAACATAAGGTCACCTGTGCTTGGCCTTACTGCTGATAATTTTAACTGTGATACAATCGGGAATTATGGGTATTGTTAATATTAAGGCCTTTTTGAAGAACGTGTTTGTATGAATCCCCAGTGTGGGAAAAGACTTGTGTTTGCTAACTGATGTCTTACATTTGATTACTTGAAGACCACAGTCCAAGAAATTGCAAAATAAGGACATCCACAAGTCCTTGCCTGTAGTTTCACCATTCAGCATAAAGTCAAGTGAAAACAGCATGTCTTTAACTGAAATTTTTGCCTGAATCTATAAAATTTCTTAAAAATCCAGGAGATATAAAAATCAAGGAAAAAAGATTATCCTATTTCACTCACAGTGCATATATCCATAATATCAGTTATCATGGTGTACAGTATAGAAGAAAGATCAGAATAGTTGTTTGTGTGTCATTTTCTCTGACTATGCTATATTGTAAAATCAGAGAGCAATTTGAAAAACTCCTCACAAGACTGTACCCATCAGAAGATGAATACTTCCATGACTACTGGTATGATAGATGCTCAAAATAAAATGTGTAGCAGTATACTTGGGCAAGAAGAACACTTAGAATAACAGTATCACTGCCATAAAATCACGGTATTGTTAGGTTGGAAGAGACCTGCTGAGATCATCTTGTCTAACATCCCATGGTCAACAGTTTCACCTAAGACTAGTTGCTCGGGACTGCACCCAGACAGGTTTTGAATATCCCCCCAGATGGAGAGTCCACTACCCCTTTGGGCATCCTGTTCCAAAGCAGATCTAGTATATCAGGTGATGACATAAAATTTGTTCTAATCCCATAAAAACCTGCTGTCTTTGCCTGAGTAGTCATGTCTACTTCATTACCACCAGATATCTCAAGGCTTCTAATTATCATGAAAGAAAAATCTATCCAGGATGGTTCCCCACAAAGTCAGTAGATATGGCTGAGAAACCCCCCAAATTCACAAAGAGTGGGAGAGTATTTTGAGGAATATTAGCCCTATTTTCTTGTGCTCCCCTAGGCATACACTAATAAGATATTTAACCAGGATGATCAGGGCTACCTCTGACCCAGAGGTTATATGATGATTCTTATACTTATAGATATTTTATGCTTAGGAAGCAGATTTGTAGCTGTAGTCCAGCTGCGTTGAAGGTACTGGGAATAAAAGGTAGGTATTGACCTTGAGTAGGAAGAAGGAATGAGATGACAGTCCAAGAATCAGAGAATGTGCTCTAGAATAAGGTGATTGTAGTTTGTGCTAAGTAACACTGTTGCTTCAATTTTGCAAAGAATTCCCATTTTGGAAGGAGTTACTGTCTAGTTGTGTTTTGTTTTTGTTTGTTTGTTTGCTTGTTTGTTAATTTGAAAGTATCTGACTGTAGAGTGTCTCTTACTTTTGGGAAAGGTGTCTCCACAATCTACCCTCTTAGAGTTCAAAGAGAAGAAAATCTTTTTACCTATTTCTTGCTCCCTTTTTTCTTATCTTCTTTGTACAGAAGGTTGTTTCTCCACCTGATCCACTGAGGTGAATAGTGAATTAATAGATCCTCAGTCAGGAAACACTTGCAGAATGCAGATAGTATTGACATGAATATAAGGAAGATGCAAGGTCTTTGCTCTAGATGTTTAGGTGGTTTACTCATAAAGACAATTGTTGCTTTGATACACTGCTTTCTTTTTTTCCTCTGCTTCTTTAATTTCTTTTTCCTGCTGTGCTGCATACTGAGAGGTAGTGGATACTCTTTAAACTTTCATACTCCCTGCCATAAATTTCCATTCAGCTGCTATGCTCATAAAATCATGCACAATATTACTATGAAATAATTGATCTTTGAATAGAGGACATCAAGATTAAATAAACCGGAAAGGTTTTTTAATGTGAAGCTTTTCCAAAATTAAGCTTTAATTATTTGCAAATCTATACTTTTACATAGTATTTTATTTTACTAAATCTACCACCTTGTACCATTTTGTCAAATGAGAGATGGAAATGTTTATATTTTCTTTATTTACCAAATTAAAGTTTCAGAAAATCTATTGTTCATTAGAATGAACACTAGATATATATTTTTTAAAGAAAACTTATTAAATGTTTAATAAATAAGTATGCAATCCAAAGTCTCTGCAAATCAGCACAACTGAACTTGTATCCTTGGTCTGTCTCTTCTTTTTGTAATTTGACTTCCATTTGTCTAAAAATATAACCTGCAAGTAATTAACATGACCAAGGAGCACTTGTCTAAAGTTACGTAGGGAACATATTCCTAAGTACATTTTGACTTAGGGTTTACATTCTACATTCAAATCTTTTAAAGTACATATTAAGAGGTTTTTTATTTAGCATGTAGTTCTCTTTTCAGTAGCAGTAAGCTATTAAGTTTATGAACATTTGGCTTCTCTCAGGTTATCTGATGTTCTCATTTGCACTTTGAGGACTCAAAATCATCACTGTGTGTGGCAGACATAGGAACAGTCATCAAACTATGTGCACATGTGTACTGTCATTTTATTGTTGTCAAAAAGTCACAGTTTTGTACAATATGTATATAACTGAAATAACCCAGAGAGTTCAAATAAAAAGAGCCTAGAATTCCTAAACTGTGCCACTGTCCTTAGAAATTCATTGTACCTGAAACTCTCTGAGATTTGTGACTAAATTTATTATCAAGTTTTCTTCTACTACTTGTTATATTAATCTTCTGGCTTAGAAGAAATTGGGAGATCTTTCCTGAGAGAAAGCAGTTGACTGTATTTTTCAGTGCTGGACTGGTTTATATTGACGTTTATATTGCAAGCTGACAAAGGAATGTACTTATTATGTTTTCTATTGTTTATTGTGGCTTATTGAAATATATTAACTTCTCAATTGTATGAAATAAAAGGAGAAAATAAAGGAGAAAAAAGTGTTGTTTTTTTTTTTTTAATTATTTTCTTTCTTTTTTCTTGCTTGGACTGGGATGGATTAGGAGCAAAAAGGACCAGAATGGATTCACATGAGAAACCACTAACTTATATTCTATCTTTTCACAAGTAATAGCAAACAAGTTTTGTGTAATTCTATAAATTATGTCCTTTATCAGCATTTCTAATATAATTCCAAGTGGAATTGAAAGCCTCAGAAAGCAGTTGTTTGAGTACTTTTAAAATACATTATGGTACTTCTGCAATGTTGCAAATGGACAAGGGAGCTTGTATTTTCTTTCTCTTCCTTCCTTCCTTCCTTCCTTCCTTCCTTCCTTCCTTCCTTCCTTCCTTCCTTCCTTTCTTCCTTCCTTTCTTCCTTTCTTCCTTTCTTCCTTTCTTCCTTTCTTCCTCTTTCTCTCTCTCTTTCTCTCTCTCTCTCTCTCTCTCTCTCTCTCTCTCTCTCTCTTCCTTCCTTCCTTCCATCCCTCCTTCCTTCCTTACTTCCTTCCTCCCTTCCTTCCTTTCAGGAGGCTGCCATCCGAAGTAATGATTGCCAAGAGCAAATATAATTATTCAGATCTTATTAGATTGTATTAATACAGAGTTACATGCCTGCCCAAGACTCATACCAAACAGTGCAAAATGGTCAGACCAAGCTTGACATGGTCAGGCTTCAAAGCCAGAAAAAATAAGCAAATTAACACTTAAAGCAGTAGAAGCTGAGAGTAAAGTCTGAAACACTGACCTTATACCAATATAGCTCAGTATTGTAATGTTCATAACATATTTAACATTTAACATTTTTTCACAAATAAAAACTTGATACAGTATACTAGAGTCATATTCACCAGTTATAATAAGTTTTTAAGCAGAAAAGCTATGATTACTCAGACAAAATTATGAATATTGAAAAGGTCAAAATAGTCTTTCATGTTATTAAGATTTTTACTCTGCTTATGTGGGACAATTAATTTTTTTTTCCCCAGCACACAAGATGAGCCACCATTAGTCCATTCTTCTGATAAAGTTTTCATATGAAAAGAATGAAAATTTACAGAAAATGAATACGTTGACATTCCAAAATTCTCTCCTCCAATTTAATGATTCTTCTTTGTAGATGTAAAAAAAAAATTTTTCTGGCTCTCTGCATATAAAATAATTTCTTGTCTTATAAAAAATAGATCCATAGAGTTTCCCGGTCAAGGAGTAGATTTCTAGGAGTGCATGTTTACTACAAATCATGGTAAGCCTTATCAATTTTTTTAATATTTCCTGAACACCTCTTGCCAAGAGTAGTAAATGGCAAGAGGAGCCTACATTGAGAAATCTTGAAAAATGTTTCAAGTTAAAAAAAATAACTGATGTTGTTTTTCTTAGGTATGACCACCTCTGAAACTCTTAGTCCCTTGAAAATGGTAAACAATATAGAATTAAGAATGGAAGCAGGGAGGATAGGGGAGGGAGGATGATGGGGAAAGGTATTCATTACACAGGAAAGTAACATATTTCATATAATTTTATCCTGCAAATAGTTAAACAAACAAACAAAAACATAAATAGCTTGCAGCAACAGAGTTTCCTCCTGCATGTGGCCGGTACCCCTAGCAAAAGGAGCTTTTGAAACAAAAGGTAATGACAAAATGGCTCTTTGGAAACATTGCCCTGAGATAACCATAAAAGTACAGGACTCAGGAAAATATCCTCATACAGCTTATACTGTAATTTCCTGTAATTTCCCTTTCTAGAGAAAAATCTCAGTGTGTCTTGCTTCTGGAAACAGCTCATAAGGATGGCTTTTAAGCATGAAACAATGAACTTCCAGTTGATGTTGAAATGTATGTTCCATCGTTGGATGACCATCTAGGGTATTTACAAGCAAACAGGTTCTGGAAAGGAAAAACACACCCTAATGTGTCTTACAGACTCTATTTGGTTATGATATGCATAGCTATAGGTCTGACTGTGTTTAAAATGGAAGATATTTCATTGTTTTAGTATGTGGATAAACAAGAATTATAACTGTCCTTGTCTATTGTCCAATATCTCTATGCTAATGTATGCAGCATGGGCAATAAACAAGAGGAGTTAGAGATGTATGCATGCCTGCTAGGCTATGACCTCATTGGCATTACGGAGATGTGGTGGGATGGCTCCCATGAGTGTAGGTTTAGTATGGAAGGATATAGGCTCATTAGGAAGGACAGACGGGGAGACAAGAAGGGGCATCACCCTCTATGTAAAGAACAGACTTTGGCCTCTAAAGGGCTGAACGTGCGAATGAAGAAGCACCCACTGAAGGAGAAGATCAAGAAAATTAAGATCAGGATCAAGCTGAAGAGGCATGGATTTGAGGGATGGACCACTTATTGGGTAAGGAATTGGCTGGATGGTCACACTGAAAGAGTTGCAGCCAATGGCTCAATGCCCAGGTGGAGATCAGTAACAAGTGGTGTTCCTCAGGGGAGAGTGTTGGGACAAGCACAGCTTAACATCTTTGTCAGTGACATGAACAGTGGGATTGAATGTACCCTCAGCAAGTTTGCCAATGACACCAAGCTGTGTGGTGCAGTCAACACAGTGGAGGGAAGAGATGGGACCTGGACAGGCTTGACAGGTGGGCCTGTGCAAAGTTCAAGCAGTTGAACAAGGCCAAGTGCAAGGTCCTGAACCTGGGTTGGGGAAATCCCAAGCATAAATACAGACTGGGCAGAGAATGGATTGAGAGCAGCCCCGTGGAGAAGGACCTGGGGGCACTGGTTGAAGAGAAACTCGACATAAGCTGGCAATGTGTGCTTGCATCCCAGAAAGCCAACCATATCCTGGGCTGCACCAAAAGCAGTGTGGCCAGCAGGGTGTGGGAAGGGATTGTCCCCCTCTGCTCTGCTCCCGTCAGACCCCACCTGGAGCACTGTGTTCAGCTCTGGGGCCCCCAGCACAAGAAGAGCATGGAAGTATTAGAATGAGTCCAGAGGAGGGCCACGAATATGATCAAGGGGCTGGAGCATCTCTCCTATGAAGACAGGCTGAGGGAGTTGAGGTTGTTCAGCCTGGAGAAGAGAAGACACAGGGGGGACCTCACAGGGGGCTTCCATTGCCTAAAGGGGTCTTACAAGAAAGCTGGAGAGAGACTCTTTGTCAGGGAGTGTAGTCATAGGACAAAGAGTGATAGCTTTAAACTAAAAGAGAGTAGGTTTAGCTTAGATATAAGGAAGCAATTATTTACACAGGGGTTGGTGAGGCACTGGAACAGTCTGCCCAGAGAAGTTGTGGGTGCTCCATCTCTGGAAGCATTCAAGGCCAGGTCGGATGGGGCTCTGAGCAACCTGGTGCAGTGGGAGGTGTTCCTGCCCATGTAAGGGGACTTGGAACTAAATGATCTTTAGGGTCCCTTCCAACCCAAACCATTTTGTGATTCTGTGTTTAGCTGTTCTGATGGACAAAGGCTTTATTTTTTGGTTGAAGTAACTCTCTCAGTCTGAACTCAGCCATAACTGCAAGAAGCAAAAAGGATTGTTTCCTGCAAGTGTGTACTGGAGTAGTACGCCGGATAATATTATGGCTGTGATGGGAGTGGATAGATATGGTATGAATCATAATGAGTGGAATGTGTCCAACTGTAGCAATATCACAGACCTCACTTATCACCATTAACACTGAGTATTGAGCCGTTTTCCTTGTAAAATATTTACATTTTGATTTTTAGACAGTAACTGGAACTCATGGAGATGATAACAGATCTCGAATCTAACTTCATCCAATGAAATGTATTTATTTTAAATCTAGGAACTGAACTGAAAGCTATGACAATTTATTACTTTCTCAAAAGTAATTAAACAAAGGAGAAGGAGAATATCCAAGAAAATCGCATGTTATTGACATAATTAAATGCAAAGTTAGTTATCCTTGTTCATTTTTTATTTCTCTAGAAAGAAAAAATAAACTTGGAAAGAACCCTTTGAAAGAGCAATTGAACTAATTAAAAGTAATAAATGCCACTATCCTTAGATGAAGGTATAGATCACTTTTTAAGGATGCTAGAGAGTGTCATTCATTAACTTTACAGGAAGACTGGAAGCATCAATCGGTAAGGGAAACCTAGCAAAAAGTATCAGACAACATACAGATTGATTTCTCAGCAGCCTTCTTTAATTTAAATGCTTTGCTCAATACTGCAGAAAAAATATTGTCTCATTTATTGCTCTGAGAATGGAGACAGAGAGCTGTTAAAAGAGTATCTATTCGGAAAAGAACTGCATATGGGTGAAATACAAGCAGGTACAGTGTTAATTTAGGTCATATAGACATTGACTCAAATTACTCTGTAAACATAAATAAATAAATGCATAAATAAATAGAATTAAAGAAATAACCAGGAGCTCACAGGCAAAAATATGTTTGTTTAGAAGGCTGACTTTTTTCTAAGTGGTCAATTCAACCATGGGTGAGCAAGGTGGGTTCATTCAAAGGTACCAGTCTTTTCAGTCTTAGAAGACATAGTTTATTAAATTAACTTTGAAAAGTTGCCCAGGAAGATACTGAATAGACATCACTGCTAAAAAAAAAATATAGCTAATTGGCCATTGTCTCCACACTACAGACTGCTGGAGATCATGCTATGAACTGTAAGATTTATGTACAGTATGCATGGAAGTTTAAAATTTATGCTACAGAAACATCTCTGAAACAATTTCTTTGATCTATTAAGAAATGAGATAAATAAACAGAAACACCATTAAAAGGAAGGAAAAGGAAATTTAAGGTCAAAAACAACCAAAGGGTTATAGCACAAATTCACAGAAACTGTATTATAGACAAGACAATTTGCATCTTATGGCACTATTGGATGGGTAAAACTTATGGATGGGCAACATTTAAGTGTACAGCATTTTGAGAAGAAAGGCAGTCTATCCTCCTCCCTTTCCCATCTCTCATGGTTTTATTTTCTATATTAGAACACTGTATTATGCAAAAATATATGTAACCTTTATATTTTCCAATGATTTTCTCTATTGTAAAGCAGTTGAGGCTTTTCAAACTGAATTCCTCATAGAAAGAAAATAAGTGATGAGTGACATAATCCAGCTGACAGTAACTATGTAGCACAGGTAATCATACAAAACAAACAAAACCAAACACTAGCAAACACGCTCTTTGCAAGTGACTCAGCCTTACACGATCCATTAGCCTTACCCAGCCTTACATCATGCTGCAAGGAAAGACCCTAGAACATCATGGGAAAGTAGGAAAAAAAGCACATACTACAACACATGGAGCTACAGTCACAAGTATAATACAAACAAGCTGCTCAGCATTTCAGTGAGGTTAAATCTTGTCACTCCTTAGAAAAAGAAAATGGAAGATTATGGTGCGTTGACTGTGGCCAGCTGCCAGATACCAACCCAAACTGCTCTCTCACTTCTCCTTTTCAGCAGAACAGAGGGAAAAAATAAGATGAAAAATCTTGTGGGTCAAGATAAAGACAGTGAGATTGTTCACCAATTGCCATCACAGGCAAAACAGATTTAACTTAGGGAAGGTTTATTTAATTAACTTCCAATTAAAAATGGAATAAAATGGTGAGAATGAGACAAAATTAAACCCACATTCCAAAAACCCCTCTTACTCCTAGAAATTCATTCATTTATTCCTAACTTCATTCATTCATTCCTGACTCTTCGTAGAATCAGATAATCATAGAATATCCCGAGTTGGAAAGGACCCACAAAGATCGTCGAGTCCAACTCATGGGTCCCCAAAAGACCACACAAAAATCAAACGATGTGACTGAGAGCATTGACAAAATGCTCCTTGAACTCCGGCAGGTTCAGTGCTGTGACCACGTCCCGGTGTTGCCTGTCCCAGTGCCCGACCACCCCCTCGGTGCAGAACCTTTTCCTAACCCCCAGCCTGACGCTCCCCTGTCCCAGCTCCATGCCATTACCTCGGGTTCTGTCGCTGTCCCCAGAGACCAGAGCTCAGCGCCTGTCCCTCCGCTCCCCGCGAGGGAGCTGCAGGCCGCCATCAGGCCTCCCCTCAGTCTCCTCTGATCTGGGCTGAACAAACCAAGTGTTTTCAGCTGCTCCTCATACATCTTGCCTTCTAGAACTTTTACCATCTTTGTTGCCCTCCTTTGGACACTCTCTAACAGTTTTATATCTTTCTTACACCGTGGCACCTAAAACTGCACACAGTACTCAAGGTGAGCACACAGTACTCAAGGTACTCTGCACACACTACTCAAGCTGCACAGGGAGGATGGGGTATGGGGGTGGCAGTTAGTTCATAATACCTCATTTCTGCTGCTCCTTCCTCCTCACAGTTTTCCTCTGCTCCAGCATGGGTTCTTTCCATGGGCTGCAGTCCTTCAGGAATGGCTTGCTCCATCATGAGACCCCCATGTACTGCAGTTCCTGACAGAAAACCTGCTCCAGTGTGAGCTCCTCCATGTGCTGCAGAGTGGGTATCTGCTCTGACACGGTCCTCAGTGGGCTGCAGAGGAGCAAACAACGTCGCTTATTGGCTCAGCTCTGGGCAGCAGTGGGTCTGTTTTGGAGCTGGCTGAAATTGGCTCTTATCTAACATGGGGCATCTTCTGGATTCTGGATTCTCACAGAGTTCACTCTGCAACCCCCCACTACCAAAACCTTGCCACATAAACCCAATACAAGTTGCTACACAGAATTTTTTGCTGTCTTAAATATACTATCACAGCGACACCATCAGCATCACTCATGGGCTCAGTTTTGGCCAGCTGTTAGTCTATTCTGTAGCTGGCTGGAACCATCCAGGTCTGGCATGGGACAGCTCCTGGTCTCTTCTCACAGAGACCCTCCTACAGCCTATCACTTACTAAATGTTGCCATGTAAAGCCAATACAAAGATATGCCAGTGTCATTATGTGTGCCATTCTCCTTTGGCTGCCTTTGTTTTACCAATGCTTATGATTTTATTCTTAGTCTCAAGCTACTTCACACTTTTTAATTGGAAGTCTTGTGGTTGATATAGAAAAATCCAGACATCATTTTGGTTTTAAATGCACATCTAGCCCTCAGGGTAGCAGATGAAAGTTGGAAAATGGGAGTCTTAACAGATCAAGCAAAAGAAGTCAATTAAAATGAAATAAGTTGCTACTTTTAGAGCACATCACTATAAAACAGATCTCACAATTAAAGGATGTTTTCCATTAGCCCTAAAGCACCCCAATAGTCTAGATAAAATGCAACAACCTAGGATCTGCAGTATTGACTGGACAACACTCCAAAGGTGTTTTTTTGTTGTTGTTGTTGTTTGTTTTTGTTTTTGTTTGTTTGTTTGTTTTAGGAGGAACAAAGGACTGATGCAAAAGCAGCTATAGTAATTCCACAACCCCTAGAAAATATTATCCCAAGACTTATTCCCTTGCTTTTGACCCTGAACAAGCAATAAGGAATACAGGATTTTCTAGTTTTCTGTTAATTCTGCTTCTACAAAATGTATTTTAATCTTTAGATTAGGTATCACAAGGGATATAAAAAAGACACCAAACAAGGCATGATGAGACACTTCAAGTACAGTTTGAGACTTCCCTAATTATTACTCAGCTTCTGTTTCAGTGAATGCCATGTTAAAAATGTACATGAATGCTCCCCACTGAGCAAGAGAATGAAATTAACAGCAAACATTACAGGGTCTGAAAATAAGAATTAACATCTTCTCAGTGTTGAACTCTCAACTATGAGTTAGAACATACAATCCAAAAGGTTTTCCCATGTTTGGGGGTTTGTGCTGAAAATACTGAGAGGTAACCAAATAGGCCTTGATTTACTGTGTGCAGTCTTCCTGATCTTCATGGGTTTTGGCAGAAAGAGCTGCTTTGATAAGTCAAAACAAGGATAAATAATCTCAAATATGCCTTCTATTATCTGACCTCAACAACAGAAGTGATGTTATTCTTTATATAATAGTCAGAGGGAACCTTGATATATTTGTCCAGCATGCTAAATTAGCTCAGCCGGACTGCAGACATAGTAGTAGAACTGTTTAGCCAGTCAATGAGCTCACAAACTGCACTTAAATTAGTAACAGAAAGCTACAGCTACTGGGAGCTCACAGAGGCTTGTACTTTGGTACTAGTCCTCAAAAACTAGAGCTGCTAATTTTCCAAGCTCTCAGTGGCCTATATCACCAGCCAAACACAACAGTGGTCTGCCACAGTCAACTAGTGTAGAGGTGGCTGATGATCATGTTGTGAAGTATGAATGAACTGTGCATTTCCAGTTGAAATTTGGCCATCCAACATGCAACTATTGCAGGTAAAGGGTGTAACAATTGCTGAACACATTCCTCTAAGGGTTCATGCCCTCCATAGTAATTCATGATTGTCTAAAGAAGCATTTCATGAAAATATTTATTGACTTCTGTTCAGAGATGGCAAAACTTGACAAGATCTCTGAGCTAAACACAAACCAGCCACAGCTGTGTTGAATGCTTTTGTCTTTCTGTAAAAACTTAAGTATTAAGCTTGATACAGTGTGTTGTATCTTTGGAGGGAGGGAATGGATACTGCTAAAAGTACAATTATATATATATATACACACATACAGAATACGATATTAGTTGTAATAGCTTCACACTATATCTGTCAGTTTAATCTAAGAATATCAAGCATTCAGGCCTGTTGTAATTCAGTGCATTCTTTTTAATGTAAATGGAGGTGATAAACCATATTTTCTCTGAGGTACCTGTTTATACCAACCTGAAAAATTTGATATTCTAAAGAGACATGGATCATAAACTGTTCAGCACTGTTCTTGGCACTTAGAAATCAGAGCATTGCCTGCCAAAATAATTTTTGTTTTCGGAGAACTGACTGAATTCATTTTTATTAACATAGGTAATGGGTAAAAGAGGGGGGGATTTGGTCTTTTATTATTTATTTATTTATTATTATTTTTTTTTTTTAAAAAAAAAACAGTTCTAAAGATCAAATTTTCAGGAAATTTATTCTCTAGAAATACTTCAACATTGCACCGTGTACTATTAATTAAAATTATAAACCATAAGATAGTCTCAGAAATAAATGAGATGTCAATTAAAATATTTGCAGATCAAATTCTTCATAATGATGTAGATTTACATAGTATTTGTGAAGTTGTTATATAAAAAATGACACATACCAGAAAAGGGGAACAAAGCCAGCATCTGTGTTTTTAGAAGCTTCTTTAAAATAACTTCTTTTTGAAGTCTCTCCTTTTTGATTCAATTGCAGAACTGGTCAATGAATTTGAGGAGTATTCTAGTTTATTTGCTTTTCAAAAGATTTCTTATTATATTTCTTATTATTTCTTATTATTTCTGACCATGAAGACTGATTTTTTGTTTCTTGTGGCTTTAAAATTATTCTTAAAGGCAAAAAGGAAGATAAGAATTACAGAATCATGTGCTTCTTGAAACTATACGTTTAGAGAAATGTAAATATGTGAACCATTATCATTATAGAATTGCAAGAAAAAGGACCTGTATATCACCATACACAAACAGAGCTTAGACTGTTTTATGTAGGCATGTGTAGTCATGATCTTTCCCAAAAACAGTCTGTTGCAGAAGCAAAAGCAGAAATGAGCTGCTTCTACTAGATTTTACGCAACTATGCATTTTAAAACCCTATCAGGGATAACAGTTTACTTACTCTCCCTGTGAGGATGATGACAACCCCCAGAAGCTGGATATTTTTAATGTGCATTCATATAAAAACCATCCAAGATTTATGGATATATGAAAGATGGGAGTAGTCATGATATGCTCACGTTCTGTGAATCTGAAGTGTTTTAGAAGGTAAATAGATAGCCAACATTACATATACACTTCTGAAAATGTCCAAGTAGTCCTACTACCATTTAATTACATACAGAATGCTAACACATAAATAGGAAAACAGTGATATGAAAGCACACACTTAAAGTTTGGCAGCATGGGGCAGCTTACAAAACTGGGAGCACTTTCACTTCATTTTTATTTAATAGTCATGCTTTGATCTCTCATCCAGGCTGAGATCCCATAATCCAGAAGTGCTTAATTAGTAAATGTAAAACTTCAGTTTAAATGGTCCTGACTAACTCAGAACAGGCAAGGCGTCAGTGCAAGTGAGGTCACACAGAATATAGAAATTCAAAGTTGAGAAGTTAAGAAAATTAAGTTCCTTAGTTAATAACAAGAACAGGGAACAAACAAACAACAAGCAAACAACAACAACAACAAAATCTCTTTCAGTTAGTACCCCATGGTTAAAATGAAAGCATGGAAATGGTCTTTTAACCTCACCATGGAGGCCTTACCCAAGATGCTCAAAACACTTGATGTACAATCAGGTATAAAGAGAAGAAAAAAGAAGAGACATACTGACATAAGATTATTAATGAACAAGATACTATAAAAGCATCTAATGGACAGACAGAACAGGACTCCACTGAGAAAAGCATTATGAAAAATAGATAAATAATTCTCTCTAATACATATCTAGTCTTATAGCCATAATAGCCAACAGGGCTGTAATGAGTGCAATTCAGTCTAGCAGAAAATCCCAATATTTCAAGATATTTTTGACCTGGAATCAGGACAGGTTTCCAAGTATTTCCATTTTTAAAAACTAAGGAGTTCAAGAACTATGTATTTAGAGAATATTTACTTTTTTAAAACTTACTCCTGCCAGGACAAGCTTTTGTAGATTGACTTTTCCAACCTTCTTTTGCTGTTGTTGTTTCAAGCCTACAAACTTCTTGTTAAGAAAAACTCCCAGTCCAGGCTGTGAATCTTACAATATACTAGCACCATAAAACTTTCTTGGTATGTGCAAAAATTCTGTCAAATGAGAGGGACTACAGTAAATCTGCAGAGTTTATCAGGGCCCAGAGGGCACTCAGAGGCCACCCCGGTGCTGACCAGCCCCCTCCAGGTCCCCACTCCAGCCCAGGACGACATTTTAGTCCCACTCCAGGGGCATCCCAGTGGCACTGTAGGATGTTGGTCTCCAGCCCTGGCATCACCCTGTCCTGCCCTGCCTGGCCCCACTGAGCGGAGCCTGACCCATGGGCTGAGGGGCTGAGGCACTGGCCTGGCCTCAGTCCATGTCCCTGCTGCCCTGACCAGTGATCTGGGCTGAGACAGTTCCCACCAGTCCACAAAAAAAAAAAAAAAAAAAAAAAAAAGCCTTTATTTTCATACATTGTTTTATTTTATTTCTATTAAAATACAGCAGTGTCCTGTATGATGAAAACAAGATGAAAGCCTTGGAAGGGTACTCCAAAAGTTTTAAAGGAAGTCAGGGTGGAATAGATGAATCTACATCTAAGTACGTAAGATTCCTGCTATAATTCTATTTCCCACTATCATGTCATCACCCTCTCCATCATCCGCCTCCACACACAACCCTCCCTGCAATTGACACAAATTTTTGTGATTGACACCAGTTGACTACGGCATTTATTACAGCTATGTCAAACCCTTTACCTCTTCTTTTCTGGTGACTGAATTTCATTGTATTGTGAAGAGACTATAAAGTTCTCACGACTTGAGTAAATGAGAGAGGGTCACGGTAATGTGTCTCAGAAATAGGGACTGGGACCAAAATGAAATGGTGAGCAAAGATTGCTGTGGGACTTTGTTAATTTTCTACAAGTTCAGCTGCGAATAACCAAGAAGCTACCAGGCTCACAAAGTGCAGGTTGGCTAATACACGAGTCTAAAAAAAAAAAAAAAAAAAAAAAAAAAGGAATCTGGAAAACATATCTAAAGAAATACTTTCTGAAAGTTGCACAGTCACTACTGGGCATCAGGAACTCTATAGTGATGAAGGATACCTAAAATTAAGAGATAACAGTACTAAGCTCTCTTTTTTGCAGGCACAAAATGATATCTGGGATTTGACCGAGTCGCTCTCTATTGCACCAGACTTCATTTTAGATCATATCTGGATGTCTCAGACTTCTTTTACCTAGCAGAGGATTTATCCATAACAAAACAAGAGTTTTGTAATTAAGTTACTTGCTTTTCATTGTAGGCCTCATTCTTTACACAACAAGACAAACAACCTGCAAACACCTTTGTTTCTGGAGGGGATAATCTCTTTAATATAGGTTTAACCCAATTAGTTTTGGATTTACACTCAGAAAAGGAGGAAACTCAGACTGAAATAATTCTTAGGGCCCTAAGTTATTTGGAAAAGTGCCTTAAATTGAAAAATTATTCCATGAAATGAGTATTAACAAAATGACTACAATTCATAACAGTATAATGTGTTGCTACCACTTTAGAAGTTATAAACACAGACTAAAATTAATAAATATGTAAAATTGATGCTGCTCACCCACTCCAGATGAGTACTTCTCTTTGGAATACCAGAGAGTGAATTTGTGGAAGCAAGAGGCAGCAGTAAAGTTCAAATAAAATAGCTCGGACCCTCCTAATTCTCCTAGTAAACGCTGACAAAAAACAATGTAACACTATCTTTTGAAGGCTTTTCCTGTGTCATCAGCTTAAATCAGTGCTTGGCACTGTAAGGCAAGGTCATTCATGTCGACAGACCACATCATTCAACGGTGTACGTAGTCTTCTAACTGGCATTCATAAGGGTTTAAACAAAGAAAAAGAAAAAGAAAAAAAAAAAAACAAGCAAATGAAATAGAACAAAACAAAACTAAAAAATATAAATAAAAAATAACAAAGATAAAGAGAAGAATGAAAAAGACGTATAAAATCAAAAGGATTGATCGCCTTATACTAATGGGAAGGGAATACAGACATATTTATAACTGGTCTTACTCCCACAGGACATGAACACATTTTATCTATATTTGCATTAGTACTGTTCAACAGTTTAAAAATAGAGCTCCTGAAGATGTTTGGAATTATCAAGACATCAATCCACAGTTTCACAATTTCTTTTCTTTCTTTCTTTTTTTCTTTTTTTTTTTTTTGTTCAACCCTAACTAATAATTTATTATTACTATTAGTAATATATTATTATTGTTATTATTGTTGTTGTTAATTGAGAAACAACTTGAAAAATTGATACGCATTTTGACATTTTTCTACCACTTGGAACAAAGTCACTTTTAATTTGTGATCTTGGAATGTCCCCATAGTTAGGCTTTAAGACAGGTACCCTGTGTATAGGAGTGGTGAGCACAGAAGTAATGAGAATTCAAGGGGGCAACTCTGCAATACAATAGCAGAAACACCTGAGGTGTGTAGATTTGGCTATTTGTCCTCTAGCTAAAATAAGAAATGAAGTTTTCAGAGCTCTTAAACAGTCATGCAAAACATTAACATTAGCTAAAAAGTGGAAATGTGATCAAGTTAAGAGGGTGAGGATCACAGGTTAGACCAGCATGAATCAATAAATGTCTGCCACAGCCCACCTGACAAAGAAAAGGAGACAGACAAACCCTTCCAGTTGCACCTGCAGTGTCACACCTAGTTCTGGGCTCCCTAGTTCATGAAAGTTGGTCAGATTGAACCAAGTGCAGTGATGGTCCACAAACATTATTAGTGGTCTGGAAACCATGATGTGCAAGGAGAGGCTGAGATTTGGATTTGTTCAGTTTAGGCACTACCTAATGGAAGACCGTAGAGAAGATGGAGGCAGACTGTTCTTAGAGGCGCAAGACAACAGAAAAAGAGGCAGTGGACGCAAGCTGGAAATGGGAAATTTTTATTAGATATGGGGAAAATTTTGTCATGTGAGGGGTCAAATTTCAGTTGTCTGGGGGCACCGTGAAATCTCTGTGTTTGAAGATATTCAGAATGCAACCCGGACAAGGCCAAATGGCCATTGGAGATCCCTTTGAACCTACATTTTTCTGTGATCTTATGATCTTTATGAACTCATGGAAATAAGTCCTGCAAAAGTATTGCAGTCTTTTCCTTTTAACAACAAAGCATGAATAG
This sequence comes from Cygnus atratus, assembly GCF_013377495.2. Taxonomy (NCBI): domain Eukaryota; kingdom Metazoa; phylum Chordata; class Aves; order Anseriformes; family Anatidae; genus Cygnus; species Cygnus atratus. The sequence goes on along the minus strand of NC_066369.1, from coordinate 14,541,386 downwards.
AGAAAATCTAATGCATTTTCTCTTTGAAGTATCGAACACTGTGACTCGTATTTGGGGTATATAAACAGTATGGATGCAGGAAATCAGAAGTTTCCATTGCTTTTCAAATGGCTGCCTTGTGAAGGAATATAAAACATTATAAGGAGAGTGGAAATGACAGGGTAATCTCAAAAATAAAATGCAAACAAAATAAACATGAAGATACTTAATCTGGCAATATGCGTTCAAATTTTATTAGCATGCTCTGGCCTGGCATTTGACACTCACTTTCTGCAATGTCTGAAGTTATTCCTCTGAGATGATTTTATTTCTAATTTAATTCAGATGCTCTCATAGCCCTGTACAGCACCTGCTTTATCTCTCAGTTTCTCACTCTGAGGGAAAGCAGAGAGAATGTTTTTTAAAAGCCAAATTTTAAATGCCCCCCCAAATTAACATACAAATGGGAGCAGATGTTGCTTTCATAAAGGTTCACAGCACACACACAAAAGTCAATACTACCCACTACAGAGAGTTTAATCTCCTTCCTCTCATTCCATTTTGGAAATAATTTGTAGTACATCGTTGGTGTTGGGATAGATGGCCATTAGTTTTGTAGTCTAAGCCTGTCTTTCATTTTCTTTCTTTCATTATATTTACTCCCAAAGAACGAACATAATTTCCTCCTGGGCGTATCCTAAACCAGAATCACTAAACAGCTTATTTCTATGAGCTGCATCTAATTTCCAAATTAGACCAAATGCCAATATTTGAGTTACAGGCTGTTAGATGCAGCTGGCTTTGTCTGCACTCTGATTTTCTGACCCAGATCTAATTCGTATCCAATATTCTAGTGAAGTCTTGAGGAACCCCTGTGTATTTTCCGTGCTTTTAATGCTGAAAAGAATCCAAAGCCTCATTGTATAAATACAGCATTTGAATAAAGCATCAAATACAGGTTGTAATTACAATTAAGTATATGAACTACTTGAAGGGCACAGCCTGAATACTTATTTCAAACTTGGTCCAGAATCTTCTGAGGTTTTCAGTGGGTTGTTGAACTTCCTTTGTTTGTGATGATATTCAGCTTAGGGTCCTGGCTTTGGTTATAGAATCATAGACCCATAGAATCATTAAGGTTGGAAAAGCCCTTCAAGATCATCTGGTCCAACCATCACCATACTACCAATGTCACCCACTAAACCATGTCCCCAGGCACCACGTCCAACCTTTCCTTGAACACCACCAGGGACGGTGATGCCACCACCTCCCTGGGCAACCCTTTCCAAAGCCTGACTGCTCTTTCTGAGAAGAAATGTCTCCTCTTTTCCAACCTGAAGCTCCCCTGGTGCAACTTGAGTCCATTCCCTCTAGTCCTATCACTAGTTAGCTGTGAGAAGAAGTTGACCCCCGGATCCCCACAGCTTCCTTTCAGGTAGTTGGAGAGAGCAATAAGGTCTCCCCTGAGCCTTCTCTTCTCCAAACTAAACAACCTGTTTCCTCAGCCGCTCCTCATAGGACTTGTGTTCCAGGCCCTTCACCAGCTTCGTAGCCCTTCTCTGGACACACTCGATGTCCTTCTTGTAGTGAGGGGCCCAAAGCTGAACACAACACTCGAGGTGCGGCCTCACCAGAACAGAATACAAGGGGATGATCACCTCCCTGGTCCTGCTGGCTACACTATTTCTGATACAAGCCAGGACACCATTGGCCTTCCTGTCCACCTGTGCACACTGCCGGCTCATGTTCACGCAAGCATCAATCAGCACCCTCAGATCCTTTTCCTCTGCACAGCTTTCCAGCGACTCTGCCCCAAGCCTGTAGCACTGCATGGGGTTGTTGTGGTCAAAGTGCAGGACCCAGCTCCTAGCCATGTAGAAGCTCATCCTATTGGCCTCTGCCCATTGACCCATCCTGTCCAGGTCCCTCTGCAGAGCCTTCCTACCCTCCAGCAGATCAACACTTCCCCCCAGTTTGGTGTTACCTGCAAACTTTCAGAGGATACACTGAATTCCCTCATCCAAATCATCAATGAAAAATTGAAGAAGATGGGCCCCGACACTGACCCCTGTGGAACACCCCTGGTGACCAGTCACCAGAACCAGAACTGAGAATATTTTTAGGAAGATAATCAGTACGTGTACTGCACTTGGTGTATTTCAAATAAGTAATATTTTGGACAATAAAAATGCAAAGGAGTAGCAATAGAATGGGAAGAGGATTTCAATATATGCCAGAGCAGCAGAGAGCGCTCATCAATACCACACAGAACCTCTCTGATAGTAGTTAGTACATGAGGAGTTATGATATTCCATGTAATGGGAAGGGACGATAAGCCACAAGAGTTGCTGTTTTTTTTTTGTTTTGTTTTGTTTTGTTTTGTTTTGTTTTATCCAGTCATATCTATTGGATAAAGGTCCCCGTTGTGAAGCTTTGAATCCCAGAAATTTAGCATTGCACAATTACAATTTATCCTTAAATATATCTTATCTCCTTCTAAAGCCTATGAAGCTAGGGTAGGTTACTTATACCTCACCCTGACTGTCTCTTTTGTGTGGTTAAACAAAACAAAGGTAGAGATGTGAAACCAACAGGTGCAGTGTCAGCTTCTGTCAATAGCAATCTTAACCAAGTGACTAGGAAATAAAATTACTAGTAGATGATTTGTCAAAACCAAATGCAGACATTTTTCAAATGTTGACAAACCAACTTTCGTGCAGCCTGACCCAGGGCCAACTCAATTCACTGCTGTTGTCACCTAATAACTCCGTAAATAGTCCTATAATCCAAGCCAAACTCCTTGACTGTCCACACAGCCAGGATTGGATTTACATGTTGCTTCTTATCCTGAGGGTACCGAGTCACTCTCTAGACAGGAAAGCTCAGTCTCAGGGCAACCAGGATGGGACACAGGAAAAGTATGCACACTGCAAGAATCAGTAGTGTGCATGAATTGGCTTAAGCTACTTGACTCTGTGAACTCAAACCTAAACTCAAGGCCCAGAAGCCAAAGCCTATAGACAGAAATAGAAATTCCCATTGAATTCAACTAGCTTTTAATTAAGCATGTAATATGGAATGTCTGAAGGCTCTAATCCCAGACATTCTTCTTTTAGAAAGACAGCTGCTAGCTGGCAGATTCCCAAAGACCTTGTCACCTGCAACATCCCTACATCTCTTTCCAGTACTACAGGTGTTGCAGAGGTGGGCATAAAATCATCCACAGAGACAGTGAGTGTCTTTCTGGGTGGAGAACATTTGTTTTCATGGGTCAACAGAAAAGGCAGACTACCACACTAACCACTAGGATTCAGGTTGCTTTGCTTATAGAATGGAATCATATATGTGATATCTATCCCATGCATGAACCTGCCCACAGACAATTGCATCCAGGTACCGCTGCAGCATTCTTCTCCCACAATATTAAAAGAGGTAGTTTCCAGCTCCCCTAATGGCAAGCTGTCAAGCTTATACAAGAAGTAGCAGCTGATTTTACATGTCTCTGACCCTCAAATTTTAAACTAAACTGAAGTATACTTCTTTTACTGGTAGATTAATGTTTTAATGATTCCCTTAACAGTGGATGATTGGATTTTCCATCTCCTGCTGACATGACAACACTGCAAACAAGTCTCTGTAGGATTTCCTGTGAAAATAATCAGATAAATAATTAAAGATGTTTGCATACTAGAAGTTAATGAAAACAAATCAGGAGGCATTCCTGAGCGTGGAACTGGGGCAAGATTTTGTCTTTTAATCATTATGAGCAGAAACGAGACAGAGTGGAAAGGTACCAGAAAAAGAGCAGAAAGTTAATTAAAATGCACAACCTTCTGGTGTTTCCAAATTACATATTGACCTGTGGCAAACTTCTAGTTTCATCCACCAGGATTTTCTGTAAACATAAATTTAAGAAAGTGCTTGTTCCTCTAGAATCATATAAAAAGTACTCCTTTAACATTTAGTCATTTAAACATGTAGAATTGTGTATTATATTATCTACCAAGTTCATTTTCTTTCCACAATGTATGTAGAATTTGTTTTATATTCCTTCAGAAAATGACCCAGTTTCTAAACTCATACATGAAGCTGGTATTGAAACTCACGGAAACACAATTCCATGTGACAGTCCTTCCAGCAGCTTCAAGGCAGATAATGTTTTTCAATTTAAATATATTACTTTTTTATCTCTACCAATTTAGAAATTCCTGCAAAAATCCATATTTCTAAACATTCACAATGACCTTTCTCAAAGATCACGTCACTCGATCCCTTCTGCCACCAATCACTTCAAAAATCTAGCCATTAGAAATCCTGAAATAGTCATGTAGAGGCTTTCTGCAGGAGTGTATCATGGGGTGGCTGTGTTCTTTGGGGCTGTTAGTGTTATTAAGACTCCTCTCATGAGTTCTGGCTGAGCTGTATTTGTCTATTTATTCCAAGGAATAGGACTAAAATTTCCTTGCTCACCATCCAAAAAAGCTCTTCTATATTTGCAAAATTTCACAGAACAGTCCAAGAACAATAACCATAAATTCATAGAATTTATGGTTATATTCATGTGAAAATAGTCCTAAACAAAATTTAAATAATCAATAAAAAATCATCATATGTAACTATGACACTAACTTGTTTTACTCCCTTAATTAATATAAGTAATGTAAATATATATACAGTAAACAACTCATGAGTATCATCAACCTGCCCTCTTTTCAGAAATACACCCATAACTCTTTCTGATCACTAAAACCAAATACAGAGAAGAGAATACATATCACACTCACCCCAGATGACGTATTTTTGACGTATTCCAGTTTTGATGGAAATGTGCTCTAGTACGTGTGCACATTTGGCAACCCATCTCTGCTTAGGGACAAAACTACCTCCTAGTTCTTTGCTGTGCCTTTGCTATATATATGTAGTATTCTGGCTCAGAGTGAATCTTCAGCTATCTGCACTGACTCACACAATGTCTTTGGTGTCATATATAATTTTGGTCAGCTTTGGAAGCAGCATGTTTTTTTTTTACCTCTACAGGTTCCTCTATTAAGAACAACTGTTACACAACTCTTCTACAAGGACTTCTACCCTCTTCTTTAGCTATTGTTAAATATAAGGCCCATGCTACCCTTTATCATGATGTCACACAAGGAAACGACCTGGCTGATCATTCTGAAAGGACCACAGCCCTTCCCAGCCCTCAGGTTCCAGATTTTGTTCTTATTTGTCTCTCAATCTGATTCAGGATTTTCATTGCTGCAAATCAATGCACTTGCAGCTGAGAAGGACTTGACTCCTCAGTGGCTGCCAATTACATGCAGATGCTTTATGGCACTCCATATGATGTCCACCTGATAGTGCCTCACTACTAACCTCCTTTGCTTGTGTGTCACCTTCCGTGGTACACACAAGTAAAGGGGGGTGATGGCTTCAATACAGTGAGATTGTTTTATTTCACACTTTTCAAGAGACGCACAGCAGTTTTGCAGTGATTGTTCAATATGCTTGGCCCATAACACTGGCCAGCATATAAAAATAACCCCTGCAGCACATTCCAAACCTTGTGGACACTTTGTTAATCTGCAGACAAATTTAATCCAAATGCCTAAATGTTGCAACCTGGAATAAGTGGGAGACAAAGGAGGGAGTGTGGTGGTAAAATTATTAATATTTAAAATTTTAGAGGTCTGGCTAAGAAATTTATCCTAACAAAGGGAACATTCCTTTAGATCAAAAGCTAGCAATCTGTTTGTTTCTATCTCACACTTCTGAGCTAAGATAATAATAGGCGTGCCACTCTTACAGGCCCCACCATAGTGTTAACTGTCGCAGTTAACAAGATACATAGGAAGTCCATGCCTCCCAGAAATAGGTACATATGATTGATTGTCTGGAGTCTATTCCTCTCAAGAATGAACACCTGGCTCCATTCCTTCCAAGAATGCACACCTGGCTTCCTAGTCCTCACCTCTTTCCTTTCTTCGAAACAATATGTAAGTCAGGTCTCTGACACCATTGGGAAGAGAGCACAGAAGCAGAGGGAGAGATGCTTCCTAGGTGTTCTCTCACTATGATCATAGTTAATAAAGCTTCTATCTAGCCTATATTAAACTGTACTTGTGTTGTTACACACTTGGAGTCCGATATTTGCTATCATAAGCAAAACCCTGTTTTCAGTGTGCAAACTGAGAGATCAGACATAAATCCTTCCTCAAACAGTCCTAAGGCCTCTTCATGAACCATTTCCAAATATGATGATAGTATTATGGGAAGTATTTATTACCTTAGAATCATAAAATGGTTTGGGTTGGAAGGGACCTTAAAAGGTCATCGAGCTCCAACCCCCTACCATGGGCAGGGAAACCTTCTGCTAAACCAGGCTGCTCAAAGCCCCATCCAACCTGGCCTTAAACGCTTCCAGGGATGAGGCATCCACAGTGAGCCAGGGTTGTTGATCTCTTTCTTTTCCCTCTGTAAATCATAGAATAACAGAATCAGGAAATGTATGAGGTTGGAAGGGATCTCTGGAAGTCATCTGGTCCAACCCTCCTGCTCACACCTAGAGCAGGTTGCCCAGGACCATGTCCAGACATCTTTTAAATATCTCCAAGGCAGGAGACTCTACAACCTCTCTAGGCAACCTATTCCAGTGCCCTGTCACCCATATTGTAAAGAAGTGCTTTCTCATGTTCAGATGGAACCTCCTGTGTTCTAGTTTGTTACCATTGCTTCTTGTCCTGGCACCGGGCACAACTGAAAAGAGCCTGGCTCCGTCTTCTTTGCACCCTTTCTTCAGGTATTTGTAGACGATGATAAGATAACCCCTGATTCTCCTCTCCTCCAGGCTGAACAATCCCATCTCTCTCAGCCTTTCCTCACAGGAGAGAAGCTCCACTCCCTTCATCATTTTCGTGGTGATTTGTTTGACTCTTTCCATCCATGTCAGGGAATCACAGAATGGCCGAGGTTGGAAGGGATCTCTGAAGATCATCTAGTCCAACCCCCTGTCGGACAGGAACAGCTAGAGAACATTGTGCAGGATGGCATCTAGGTGGCTCTCTGGGCAACCTGTTCCAGTGCTCTGTCACCCTCACAGTAAAGAAATGCTCCCTCATATTCAGCTGGAACCTCCTGTGCTTCAGTTTGTCCCCGTTGCCTCTTGACCTGTTGCTAGGCACAACTGAAAAGAGACTAGCTCTATCTTCTTGACACCCTCCCCTCAGATATTTATATACATTGACAAGGTCAATGTCCATGTCTTTCTTCTACTGAGAAGCTGAGAACTGAACACAGTGCACTGGACACAATACTCCAGGCGTGGCCTCACCAGTACAGAGCAGAGGGGAATGATCACCTTCTGCTTCACCACCTCCTCTTGGTAACACTTGGCCTAATGCAGAGCATGATACTGTTAGCCTTCTTAGCATTAAGGGCACATTGCTGGCTCATTTTCAATTTGGTGTCCAGCAGGACCTCCAGGTACTATTCTGCAAAGATGCTTTTCAGTTGGTGGTCCTCAGCATGTCCTGGTGCCTGGGGTTGTTCCTTCCCATACACAGAACTTGGCACTTCTCCATGCCAAGTCTCACAAGATTCCTGTCAGCCTATTTCTCCAGCCTGTCCAGGTCCCTCTGGATGGCAGCACAGCCATCTGGTGTATAAGCCACCCCTTTCGGTTTTGTGTCATCTGCAGACTTGCTGGGTGTACACTCTGCCCCATCATCAATAAACTACTACTTACTGGTCTCCAACTAGATATCGCACCACTGACCACCACCCTCTGAGTATGGCAATTCAGACAGTTTTTAATGCACCTCACAGTCTCTCATCCAATCCATGGCTTCCCTATGAGGATCTTATGAGAGACAGTGTCAAAGTCCTTCCTGAAGTCCAAGCAGACAATATCCACTGCTTTCCCCTCAACTACCATACTGGTCATTAAACCATAGAGGCTTATCAAATTGGTCAAGCATGACTTCCCATTGGTGAATCCATACTGACTACTCATGATGATTTTCTTCTCCTTCACTTGCCTGGAAATGGTTTCCAGGATGAGCTGCTCCTAGGGATCGAGGTAAAGCTGACCAACCTGTAGTTCCTTGTGTCCTCCTTCCTATCCTTCTTGAAGACAGGAGTGACCTTTGCTTTCCTCCAGTCTTTGGGCACTTCTCCCAGTTGCCATGATTGATCAAGGATTATTGAGAATGGCTTTGAAATGACATCTACCAGCTTCCTCAGCATTCATGGGTGCATTCCATCAGAGCCCATGGATTTATGTATGTCCAGTTAGCTTAAGTATTCCATGTCCATATCCTCTTCCACCAAGGATATGTCTTTCTTGCTCCAGACTTTCTCCCTAGTCACTGGGACTGGAGATTCCTGAGGGCCAGCCTTGTTAGTAAAGTCTGAGGCAAATGCCTCAGCAAATTTTTTAAATGCTGGATAAGCCTTGAATCATATATGCGTGTATCATGCAGATACTAAGCAGATATTAAGCAGAGTTTTCCTGTAGGGATTTCTTCCTTTGCTATACCAATTATGTGCCTTTAACAATGATGAATATTAAAAGTTCTTATGGCTCTACACTGAATGAACTGGGGAAATCAAATCTGTATTTTAAGGAATATTTATTAGTCTTGTTTAACTGAGGCTAAGATTATTATTTGTTTTAATTTACATGAGCTAAAGAGTATAATAGTCCTGAACATATCTGCATACAGAGAATGTCAGTAGTGCTCCAAACAACACTTACTCATTTAGAGATTAAGGAACTGATTGGATTCCACCCAGACTAATTAATGGTAATCTACTAAATCATTCTAAGTCTTTTCTCTGTCTCAAAAGGTGCCTGGTCTAATTTCTTTCAAACTGAAATTAGACAGCCAACAAAATTGAAAACCTTAGGAAAAATGGAGGTATTAAAAAACAAAACCCCAAACCAGAATTTTTTTGCCTCCCTATGTATACCTTTTATGTGGAAAGGAATGAGTTGAGCATTAAAAGTGGAGCTCAGCAAGGCAGATTTAAGCCACCTACATTTTTTTTTTTAACATGATAAAATGTAGAAAAGGAAAAATAGCATTATCTGGAATCTATTATTTATTCATAATGTTTTTCAGCTCTCTGAAATGCCAAATTCAGACCCAGTTCCAGTGAGAACACACAAAAAAATATATCTATGCATGTTTTATGCATGTAATTATATGAATAGAAAATTATAAATGTATAGAGATACTTGTTAAGAGAGACATGCAAGCTTTAATCATATGAGTTTTATCTCTCTGGAAACACACCTAGTATAAAGTTCCTGATTTTATTGATCTGAGCAAGACAGAGAATTTACATCATATAGTTACTGCAGCATTTTATTGGGCCAAATTTGGTATTATAAGCAGAAGTGGCATGCTGAGCACATCGCATCCATGGTTGTAAGAAATGTAAAGTGTACTGCCTGGAAGTCAGACAAGAAGTGTAGCAGATGGAAGATAATACATGAAAAGTGGTTGTTTCATGGAACGCAGTGATCCCAAGGGTGGCATTGGGCAGAAAGACAGCGTGTGCATGCCTGACACCTGGCTTTTTCTGGGACTACATACCCTGGATCTCCTGTAACTCTGCATTTTGATATATCTTCTTGACTACAAAAAGAGAGGAAAAAAAACTGCCATAGGTTTGGAAGGCAGGTTGGCAACATTTAGGGGAAATAAAAATTTTGCTGATATTGGCTCCCTTTTAATTTTATTGTAATTGCTCTAGGCCAACTAAAAAAAAAAAAAAAAAAAATTAAAAAAAAGAGGCCATCCCAAAGGGAAGAGGCACCAGAGAAAGAGAAGGATAATGGAAGAAAATGTATCTGAGCTGTGTAAATGAATGACCCTGTAAATTAATAAAAGAAGTAGAGCAGAATGGATGTCAGTGTCTCAAAAATGCTGTGACGTAAAAACATAATAAGAAGGGAATGATTACCTTGGGAGTGACTAAAAACAATATAAAAAATTTTAAATATATAAAGGGAAAGAGATAAAGGACTGAAAACTGAAATAATTAGCCCACTAAGGGATTAGGGGAAAACTTGATAACAAGTGAGCAGGATATAGTAGAAAAATTAAATGAGTTTTGCACTTCTCAGTATTCATGAGGGAAATCCGAGGTGAAATGGTATAAATAAATGGAACCATATTTTCCAACTGCTGAGCAGTACAAATGGAAGAATATCAGTGCTCAAGAAGACCTGAGTAAGTTAAAAATCACTAAAGCCATATAAAGCTTCAAAAAAATGGGTTATCCCTTCAGTAACTGAAAGGAATAGTAGAAATTGTGGAGTTTCTTTTGAGAGAAGATATGTACAAAAGAACTGCAAAAGAAAAGGGATATTCACATCACTCTGCTTTAGAAAACAAATAACAAAATAGTAAAGCAGTAGCTTAATACACAGATCGTCAAATCCAGCTATGAAGATACACAGCAGAGAATGCCACATGAAAATGTTAAAAGTACATATTTTATTATTACATGATTGTCTTTCATGAATGGATCCTTTAAAGTTCTGTTCTTCAAATATACACCTCACAACAGTGTTATTATTTTAGAACTACATATTTTTGGTTAGTAGGGAAAAAGAAGAAAAAAAAAACACAGTAGAATAAGATTTGGGAGAAAAAAATTAAAGACAAGAAATACTTCTATTTTTGATAATTACAAATGTGAACATTGGAAATAAAAACAGTCTATTCAAACTTTAACTGTTTTTGTGCTAATTACATGCAATTATTATACATGAACTGCATACAAAAGAAATATCTCTGAATATCTCTTTTGTATTGTCATTGTGGCACTCTAAAGAAATTATTATGCACTCAAAGTATATTATTAATAAACACTAATATACAGAGAATAATAATGCATAATTCCCATACAGAATTCTTTATAAACAGAACCTCATTGTATGAAGTGATAAAATGAATATATTCATCCTAATTCTGCAAAAGAAAAGTAAGGCCAATGAAGTGGTTTGTCTTTCGTTACCTCCCAGATTGTCCTGGTTCCAGTCCAGAACCTGAAAGATGGCGCTATTTGTCTTCTCAAAAACATCTATAATCAGCCTCTGAAGATTCATCCAATGATAATACTAAGATTTATTTACTGTTTTAGCACCACTGTGGTCAAAGAATTGCCTTTTCTATTAATTATTACATTTATCAAATTTATGAGGATGCACGCACTTTTTTAAGTCACCATGATTAACTAATTTACCACGCAGGTATTACAATTGCTTTCCTAAAATTGACTGTATAAATCCCCGTCTGAAAATACCACACAGTGACTGTGTAAGACCACACCATACTAGTACTTTAAGTTTTGGAAAGTACTAAATGAAAGACACAAATGCTCTTAAAAATCAAAGGCTTTTTTTAAATCAACGGGGAGTACTGTGTCTAACTACTTTGGATTTGAAGTTGGGACTAACCACTCTCTGAAAAACTGGTTTTAGGTTCTTGGGGGTGTAAACACAGACTATAGGAGGACAACAGAGAAATCAATCAATAATAAGCCAGATAATACAATAATACAATTATTACTTATAAATAACCTGAGCAGATATCTAGGATATTTTCCCATGGTAAAAGTTGATTTCTATGAAAATAAATAGTATTTTTGTAGTTGTACTATTGGACAAATAGTGCGTGTGTATATATATATACATATATATATATATTTATATGCTTATATTAAGAAGATCCAGAAAACATTCAGGTTTCAGCACCTAAAATTAGATTTTACTTAGAAAAATTCAATGTCACCAGTGGAATTTTCTTGGGGAGGGTGGAGAAAAGTCTCTTTTCCATTGGCTTGGTAGATACCAGCCTCCATTAGACTTGACAACGTATAGCAGAATACAATCTGCTTCTTCAACAGGAAGTAATATTCTTAATTGTTCATTTAATGGGTCTAACTTAGTAGCAAGAAATCTATCTTCAGAAAAATTAGTTTTCAAGCTTAGGTCTTCCTTATGTTAGCACTGTTTTGTTTGAATGTAGGAAAAGAAATAGAGGTATGATCATTTATGCTTTTTTCTTAAATAATATTCTAGCTGCAGGTTTTGTAATAACCAGTTTCTTGCTATTACTATTTTTTTTTTCTATTCAGAAATGGATTTGACCAAGACAAAGAACTCTTTGAAGGTCCCTGTCAGAACCTACTAGTTGCCCTATGACGTTTTTCTGTGATTTCACCTGTAACTCAAAGATTAATTGATCAGCAAAGTGATTACTTCAGGCATCTGAAAAAATTTCTGCAACACAGATCACAAAGAGTCTGCAAAGCGAGTGGCTTATTCCTCAAAATTCCTACAACAGGTAGCCCACAGGTGGACAGCACTGACCTGCTGTACCTACATACAACCTTTAAACAAACATTGCTGGTTGCTGCCCTCCTAGAGCAGGGATCCAAACCTCAGAAAGTCTATGATTTTTAACAGGAGACAGTTATTTTATAAGTGCTTATTATTTGTCTTATTACCCATGTATTTTGGCAATTCAGACTTGCAATTCTAGGTTTCAGCCAGCATAAATTAATGACCTTTGCTTAAAATATTCTACAAATATCTTCAGTCAATTGTTTTTTATTATTTTCATGTCTGTAGACATTACGCACCATTTTTCAGGTAATTAATTTCAATGGCACCATACATAAATGAAGTCTACCTTCTGAAAGGGACAATTGGTGCTTATTTTTCAGGTTTCACTGCAGTACAAGAAATGATGGTCTCACTTTGCAAGAGCACAGGCTGCTGTGAGATTATTAGGAATAATATATCTTAGCTGCTCGCCTGTCAGCACAAGAGGGGTGACCCATTTCTTTGGGGGAGTAGTCACAAATGGCAAGCAAAAGAGTTATCTCTGTCCTGTATTCTTTCTTCTCCAGGCATTTTTGTAGCCTTACAACAGTCTAACCAACCAATCTGGTACATTATGGGCATGACTCATGTCCTGTGATTTCTCTGTCTTTCAGCATCATGTAGCACACATTTCTACTGCTGTTAATGGACCAGCAGATGGATCACAGCAACACTCAGTGCCCGCTTTTCCTTCCAAGGATGAAAGCAAGAAGATTTAGTAAGGTCATTACAGATCATACCTACACTCACAATTATCTGTCTAAACCTTTTGGATATACTATACCAATATGAATATATCTGTAAACATATATGTACACATATATGTGCACACAAATAAAAATTCCTTATTGCTTCAACATTGTATATCTACATTTTAATTAGAACTGAGATGAAAAGGGGACACAATTCCAACAGGATTTTGTGGTGCAATAAATCTGACTGATTCCTAACATGTAAGCAGACATTGCACCTGTTAAGGAAAAGATTAACTGGATTCCTGTGAGACAAGGGAACTGGACTGATGATATGGGAGGTCACTTCCCATCCTATGCATTCACTCAGGAAAAAAATACATGTCTAACTAGGATATTTCAGAGAAGATTGCAGAAGATGATGCCAGCCTGGCAGACCTCCTTTGAAGGAAGGTTTTTGAAATCTGAACAGTAGCTCTGCAGAGCATCAAATTGCTCAGGGGAAATCCAAGACTAACATTGGCCTTGGTTGAAAGAAAGCTTTTAAATACTCTTTTGAAACGTGAATTAACTTTATTTTTTTCTTTTTTTCTTTTTTTTTTCTCTCTCCCCCCCCCCCCCCCCCTCCATTTACTTGTTTACTGGGTTTACAGTACACAGGGTTTTGGTAGCAAGGGGCAGCAGGGGTGGCTTCTATAAGAAGAGTCCAGAAGCTGCCCAATGTTAGATAAGGGTCAGTTTCAGCCAGCTCTAAAGGGACCTGCTGCTGGCTAGAGCTGACCAAATTGTTGATGTTGTTTGCACCTCTCTGAGAGCAGATTTAATAAAGGGAAACAAACAAACAAACAAACAAAAAACACAAGCAAGCAAACAAACAAAAAACTGTTGTGCCACAGCAGCTGGGAAAGTGAGTAGTGATAAACATCCCTGCAGACCCCAAGGTCAATGCAGCAGGAGGAGGGCAGGAGGTGCTCCAGGCACACAGCAGAAGTTCCCCTGCAGTCTGTGGAGAGTACCCTGGTGGAGCAGGCTGTCCCCCTGCAGCCCATGGGTCCCACATGGAGCAAATCTCCATGCTGCAGCCCATGGAGGAGCCCCCAGTGGAGCAGGTGGATATGGCCTGGAGGAGGGTGCGGCCCATGGAGAGCCCCCGCAGGAGCAGGCCCCGGGCTGGAGCTGCAGCCCGTGGAGAGGAGCCCATGCAGGAGCTGGGGGTCTGGGGGGAGCTGCCACCCATGGGGGTCCCGTGCTGGAGCAGTTTGCTCCTGACGGATGGACCCTGTGGTATGGACCCATATGAGAGCAGTTCTTGAAGAGCTGCTGCCTGTGGGCAGCACACACAGGCAGTTCAGGAAGGGCGGCATCCCATGGGAGGGACTCCATCATGGTCATGGGTGGAGAGTGACTGCCAAGGAACCAGGGAGATGAAGCATCATGGACTGACTGCAGTCCCCTTTCCCTGTTCCCCTGTGCTGCTCCAGGGGAGGAGGGAGAAGAGAGTGGATGGGGGGTGGGGGGTGGGGTTGGGGGGGTGGGGGGGCTGTTTTTAGTTTGTTTTCTTTGTTTCTCGCTTCTCTAGCTTGTTAGTAATAGGTGATAAACTTCTCTAATCTCCCTGTGCTGAGTCTGTTTTGCCCATCATGAAATTGTTGAATGATCTCACTGTTCTTAACTCAACCTTTGAGCCTTTTTTATCGTATTTTCTCCCCCTTTCCCTTTAAGGAGGGGGAGTGAGAGAGGGGGTGTGATGGAGCTTGGCTGCCAAACTGAGTAAAACCACCGCAACTTGCATCAAATTTTCACTAATCTTACATCTGTTGCTAAGTGCATATCAACTTTAAGATTTGAGCCTCTGTCCACATATTAACAGAAGCAGTTTTTGTAAAAAGACACTGAAATACTAATTTACTGTAATTAACGACCTGATTCCTGTCTGTCCACAGTGTGCTTAGGCTTATTCACACAGTATCTCTATGCATTTCCACTCCTATCTTGAAAGAGCCCTAAGTAAGAAGATAAAGAAAGTAATGAAATTTTCTGTTTATTTGGAAAGTAAAGACATTCTGCACAAGGCAATCAGCAGCCAGGCAGCTCTCAAAGGTGTTGCAGAGGCTACTACATACAGCTACAAACCGATTTCCTAATGGCACAGCAACTTGTAATTCCTGCATTAAGACAGTAACTGTTGTCTGTCAAAGGTATGGGGTATCTTTCACAGTATTTCTTCCAAAACCCTATTAGCGAGAGGCAGCTTATGTCCTGAAGGTTGAAAATTTATTATGCCTTCCAAGGTGTGTGTTTCTTTACAGAGGAAGAGGAAATGAATCTTTGTTTAGGCTTTAATATGACAACTCATGGATCACTGCAATTATCCAATTGATTTCAAAATTCTTCAGAGGTCTTGGCCTTGGTGATATCTTGCAGTTTTAAAAGGAAAGCTAAGTTATAATGAGCAACATGTGTCTTTAAGATTTTATATAACATACGACAGCAAGTACTTATTTCCCTTTCTGATATGTCCTTGAGAACAAGGTTAAGTAGATAACCCACTGATTTTAAGCATTTATAGCTGCTTCCTGAGGGAAATGAACACCTGCTGCTGCTAAATTTATCTACTTGGTCATCTCTTTACAAACTGTCATGTTCAAGCAACCACTATAGGCTTAAGAAACTGATGGTACATGTGTGTATACTTATAAGCATATAGTTAACACGCCATGAGGCTCTGAGCATTTTTTTTCTCTGTGTATTTTTCTTTGGAGAAATACTTCAAATACTAATTTCCTCTGTACAGCTCTTTTTTCTTACCAGGTAGGAGAAGTTCACTTTATATTAGTACTTTTACCAGCACAGTAGCAATTACAGTGACACTCATTATTTTTCCACAGCAGTTAACCAACTTTAAATTCTGCCTAGGGAATGACCATCAATTCTACTATGTGCAATAAACTTAACACTAACTAAACTTTAAAATATTCCATCTTCATTTAACTGCATGAAAGTTTGTAGATATCCATAAACGTACATTTGGCTTATTTATAAATTACATTAAGAAAATACATGCTGTAAGCAAAAATGAATCTGTAAATGAAAAAATTTATTTCCTATTTTGAAAATACTTAGACACTTTCTTTTTCCCTGTGATCAGTCTGCTAATATCTTTATTATTGGGATTTCAGTAAAATGTAAACTATTTTCTATGAGCTAAATTCTAAATAAAAATAAAAATAAAGAAATCCAATATAAAAACGAAAGGGTTTTCACTGCTGTTGTTAGTTGCTTTCCAGTTCTGTTTCATTTTAATGAACAAACAAAGATGTGCAAGTGGACAACAAATAAATAAAGATACTAAAATTGGGATCCTGGCAAAAGAATGCCCGTAAAAACACTTGTCGTTCTGATTCTGCTTCCTTTTTACATCATTAAATAGGACCTAACTCCACAAATGCCCTACTAGGTATTTTCTCATTCTGAAATGTGATTCAAAAATGAAGTAACTCAGGGATGTCCAGTGTGCAAATGTGTTGCATTATTTTGTGTCTGGAGTTTATAGAACATTCCTGAGTTTTGTTGTGTTGAATATTTGTGTTTTCTATCTCCTTTCCTGTTCAACTTTATAGTTTCATCGATAAATTTTTAGTTCTGCAAGGATGTATGGAAATTAAAGAATGTGAATTATGAAGAATAACTAAGTAGAATCAGAATCAGTCACTATAACTTCACTGATGTGTACAAAGCTGCCAGTATTCACTTTCTGACTGCCTTTCTTCCATACTATTTGTTGTTTTATGAATACCAGTAAAAGCCTCCATTATCTTACAGAGATTACTATAAATTCTTTTAAGCATGTGGCAAAAGTGGGGAGGAGCTCAACAGCCTGCATTTAACCTAAAAATATTAATAGTTTGTACAGCACTTTTGACTGTAATTTCGTGTGTCTTTTTGACGTAGTCATCATTTTAATAATTGAAACTTTCAAATTCATACAACTGTTTGAGTTAATTTAATTTATGCATGTAAATATACTAAAAAAGTATTCCTGAAGGCCAACCTTTGTCTGACAAGGCTTATCTCTATAGTATGGAAAGGATAAATCATGATGATAACCTTCTTAATAGCTGTAAGCTAGCTTCTTTTCTTGCTTATCCTCTGCACTGAACATAGATAGAGCCTAAGAAGAGCAGACTATTTAAAGTTACAAATTCTGAATATGCTTTGCATATATGAATTTAAAACCTATTTTTTCATATTTCCACATCTCCACTAAAAGAGATATTTAATTTTTGGAAATATGTGTATTTAACTGCAAACATACAACTTGATAAACCTATTCCGAAGTGCATGGCAGCAGTGAAGTAATGGGAACAGCACATTCCAAGTAAAATAAAATTGCAGTTAATTACAATTACTCTTGTAAATACTTACATTTTCATAAAAAACATATTAGTTCAGCTTATCCTGCCCCCAATCATAAAAAAATTCCTTGAGACTTTTCCCTTCATAGGACTGCTAGTTCCTGTGCAAAGGATAAACATTTTGATTATTATGAATTACTTTTTTCCAGGAAGTTTTCTTTATAGACTGTGGCAAGAAAGGTGGATCATCATGTCAACTAGAAAGTAAAGATCAAAATTTTTCTAATTCACACAGGTGTACCAGTGAGGAACAGAATTGACAGGACTCTGATCCAGCTCCACTCTGTCCACAAAGAAAAAATATGAGTTGCATGTCCACATCTATGCATTCCAAATCTCTGTAGGAGATGTCAGTCATCAGGGACATGGAGATGATCAAGATCAGAAAGGATCTCGTCACCAAACTTTATTCTGACATTTTAAATTGCTCTTTATGTTTAATATACACATTTTCAAATGACATCTCCTAAGCAGCACATACTACTGTAAGCATATCAGCTCCTGTCCTCTGGTCTTTGGTCCCATTGTTTACAGAATTTTCAATCAAGTTCAAGGCTGTGCTTTGAAACTTTAAAACTCAGTGCTCTTGCCCATTTATTTCCTCAGTTATTGTCTCTAATTTCACTCCAATGCAAGCATCATGCTACACACACTTTCTTTTCTTATCAAGACATGACAGACAAATGAGCTGTGTACAGACAATACGTGTAGGTTGTTGGAAGGTACTTGCTCTTTGGGAGCAGTTTTTTGAAACATAATTTTTTATTTAGTAATGCAACGATTCAATTATGCAAGAACACGGATTTTTAAAGATAATCAGACTCTTCACTGCTGAAATAGAAATTCCCTTCTCCCTTGGAGAAAAAGGCAGCTTTCTTACTGTTCTCTCTCTTTTCATAAATTATTTGGATGCAGGAGTAGAGTGTATGCTAAGGAAGTTTCTGGATGACACTAAATTAGGAGAAGCGGTTAACTCCATCCAGGGTAGAGACGCCTTGAAGAGAGATCTTGACAAATTAGAGGGCTATGCAATCACCAGCCTTATGAAGTGTAACAAGAGCAATTACCAGATTCTCCATCTGGGACAGGGCAACCCTGTGTATATGTACAGACTGGGGGACAGGAGGCTGAAGAGCAGACATGAGGAAAGGAATCTGGGGGTTCTGGTTGATGGCAAGATAGTTCTGAGCCAGCATTGTGGCCTGGCAGCCAAAAGGGCCAGCTATGTCCTGGGGTGCATCAGGCACAGCATTGCTAGCTGGTTGAGGGAAGGGATCTGCTCTGCTCTGGTGTAGCCTCAGCTTGAGCACTGTGTGCAGTTTGGACACCACAATATAGGAAGGCCATAAAGCCATTAGAGAGCATCCAAAGGAGGGCTATGACAATGGTGAAAGGTCTAGAAGATGTATTGAGGAACAGCTGAAATCACTCGATTTGTTCGGCCTGGAGAAGAGTAGCCTGAGAGGAGACCTCATGGAGTCCTACAGCTTCCTCGTGAGGGGAGTGGAAGGGCAGGCGCTGAGCTCTGCTTTCTGGGGACAGCGACAGGACCAGAGGGAATGTCACGGAGCAGTGACAGGGGAGGGTCAGACTGGGTGATAGGGAAAGGTTCTGCACCGCGAGGGTGGTCAGGCACTGGAACAGGCTCCCCAGGGCAGTGGTCATGGCACCGAGCCTGACAGAGTTCAGGAAAGCATTTGGACAATGCTCTCAGACATAGGGTTTGATTTTTGGGTGGTCCTGTGTGGAGCCAGGAGTGATCCTGACTCAGTGATCCTTGTGGGTCCCTTCCAACTCAGGATAGTCTATGATTCTGTGGTTCTAGTGCAAGAGAACTAAAAGGGTTGAGTCCACATAAAATTAGTGGAAGAAATAAAAAAGCTTTGTGGCTTGAGGAAAACAATTTGTTGCTATAGAGCAGATCAGAGAGTCATTATGTACAATATTTGTAGCAGTCTCAATAGAAAAGAATAAGATTCACATTAAAATTCAAGAAAGTTGTTCAACCTGGAATATTTAATAATATTTTTACATGGTGATAAAAAAATAATTTGCATCTTTGGACATTAGTGCATATAGTCATAGATGTTACAGCATTGGAAATGTGAAAATCTCTGAATTTGGTAAGAATATTGTGAGCAGCATGCATCTAAAGCCAGAAAAAAAGACCATACTAATTTTATTCTATTTCTGTTCTGAAGGATAAGAATGTTAGCAATACAAAATTTAAATCCTGAAAGGGGCATTTACAGGTCAGTTGCAAATGTTAAAGAAATACAGATGAATGCTACCTGCAATATACAATTCCATGACAAATACAAAGCAATAACTACAGATCCAAAAAATATTCAAATCAGTAGAGTGAAAAATAATTTAGAAAATATGTCTCATGTATACAAATTGCCATAATCCTCCCAAAGATCAGGAATTTTCAGCTAATATCCTCATTAAAGCAAGAAGGGAGAACAGAATACAGTCTGCAGAATCATTTTGTCATTTTATTACCTTATCCTATGACTCTGCTGTTCCTTTTTAAGAAAATGTATTTTTCTTCTGTCCAAAAATAAATAAATAAACTGAAAGCCATCGCTTTTTTTTTTTTCCAGCTGATGCACCATATGAAAACAGATCTAGATTTTACACATACAGAACAATGCATTTATAGTGCTGACACCACCATCTGAAGTTCCATTATGGAGATCTTATTTACAAAATCATAAACCTCTGTTCATAAGAGACATTATGGAGGAAAGAGAAACAATATTAACTCCTCTTTTTCTCTATTTTTCTTCATTGGAAATTTTAATCTACCTATGAACCACCTCTGGTCTTCCAAGCAACCATTCATTACTTATCTTTTCCAGCTAAGCATCCCACTCCTCAGGAATAATTTTATTTTGATTTTCATTTTCTTGGTTGTGTTTATCATAGTTTATTATATGATTTTGTAGTTCATAAGAGATTGCTATTAATTTGGGTAACTTTTAATTAATTCATGCATTTATAAGATATATTTGATAGCTTGGACTTCACCCTTGTCATCAGAATATGCAGTTTTCCCTTCAATGGTATTTCCCAAATATAAGTATGATTTTCATTACAGTTGCTGCAATTTTGGTTGAATCCACATCAATTCTATGTTAGTGATGACATTGGTCACCCTGTTATAACAAGCTATTCCTGACTGCGTCCACTAAATCTTTCTTGTTCTGACTGCACAGGCCCTAAGTGAAATAAATGCACGACTATCTGACTTTGCCAAGCACCAGACATCTGTTTGGACCTTTCTATCCTTTCATTTCTTTGTTGAGCAGCAAAACTTGTGCATTTTGATCTCTGGTGCTCTAATAGCAACCCACCACATCTAATAAATTTTGCTTCAGGTCATAAGTCCTGCCTTAGAAAGTCATGATCACAATTTTTACACTAAAATATAGCTACGATGAGCTGCTTTTTAAAAGCCATGAAAACCATTAGGAACAGCTTCTCTGTGAACCTATTCTAACACAGTGCTTCGGGAAAATGTAACACAATTTTCTTCTTGACTCTCAGTGAGATAGGTAATACGTTCCCAGATTCAACAAATGAGACTGTGAGCATCCACTGCCACTGCAGACACCAGACCACTCACTGACAGAGACGAGGGGACAGGACAAAATGCTACTTCTGTGCAGGCACACTACCTGCAACCAGCAGCATGGACATTCTTCAATCGCAGTGGCATGTTTATTTTTTAGTGTGTTGATATCCTTTCAAATTACCTTTGCACCAGTGTCTGCAGCCAAAGTTTGTCCTAGACATTTATTCATTTATTTATTTCATTTATTTATTTTTTTTATGGTGAGCAAACACAAAGCATTACCTAGTTTCTGCTGGGAAAACCTATGATTTTCTTCTACTCATTGACTTGGTCATGAATATATTAAATTGTAGTCAGTTCAGTTTGCCCTTTTATTGAATATCTGGCTTTTAAATTGAAGTATACCCTAATGTGCTTCTGTGTTTGTTTGTTGTTTTAATCCCTTTTCACATGAGGCCACCACATTCATATTTAATTCATTATAGTTTAAGTAATTAAGGAATAAAAAATGAATAAAATTCACATATTTAATACTATTATATTTTTAAAGTCTAATTACAACTACAGTAAGCATATAATCATGCAGATACCCCAGTTTTTTGACACAGCACATGTCATTAGTGGTGTTCTTTTCTCCAGAATTTTTAAGATCATACTGGGGGTACTAAAGTACTTCCTGAAGTACCAGATGGCATCATATCTAGAATATCTATCTGTAGGAACTTTGGTACATCAACACTCTTTTTTTTTTTGTCCCAAATCAATATAAACATTTAAAATTTCCAAGACATGAGAAGCGATGCTAAACATTGATACAGAATTCTCATTATGTGATATATAAATCTGCACTTGATTTATATCATAAATTATCTGTAGCTATAATTATAAAACTATCTGTACATACAACAACACAATTCCTTATGGCCATCTTAATCCATTTATTTATGAATTCTGGCCATAGACATTGATGGATTCTTGCAATAATACAGCGTAGTTAGGAGTAATTTACCCATTTCGGAGGGATGTATTTTTTAGACAAGGAGACAGACATTGGGCCACATTCATTATTATTCTAATAAGCTTGGCTAGATGAGTCAGAAAATTATATTATTATTATTATTATTATTATTTATACTTTATGGGAAGTCAAACCTTCTTACATACCTAAGAAATACAGATGGTTTTATCTTCTGTGGGGCAACCTCTGAGTTTTTCCAAACCTGTCAGAGGATAGGACTTTGCTGTTCCTGATTAGTTTGTGCATAAAGTAAAAATAGATATATATATTTTTGTGCATTATTTTTTAAATGGTGGCTTATCACTAATCTTACTGAGTCTATGCATTGAAATTCATAGTTTTCTAAAAGCAACATTTTCTGCTAAATTC
Organism: Cygnus atratus; assembly: GCF_013377495.2. Classification (NCBI taxonomy): domain Eukaryota; kingdom Metazoa; phylum Chordata; class Aves; order Anseriformes; family Anatidae; genus Cygnus; species Cygnus atratus. Next base: position 14,518,936 of record NC_066369.1, on the reverse strand, counting down.
ATGTGTATATATATTTACATATACATCGCAGCCTTGCCTAGCAAAGATTTTCTTCATTTTTAAAAGGTGCTGATAATATTAATCTCTGTAACCACTGTGAAAAGAAACATATTTCCTGAGTTTCAACTCATATTTCTTTTATCCTCTTTACCACTTTACTTCTTATGTTTAAAGACATTTGAAAATGAGGCCTGATGACTTTGATTTTTAATCACTAACACAACAGTTAGTTGAAATAAAAGAAAAATTAAAGAATTTAAAAACTGCTTAAATGAGGAGAAACAGGTTATGCTAAAGTGGATAGTTAAAACTATCACTAAGGAAATAATGTTGCACTTAGCTGAATTGTACAAAACTAATAATAAGAGATATGCAACAACTGCACAGATATCTGTTTCAATGTTCTTTAGCACATTCTTCTAAGGAAGAGTTGATTTTTTTTTTAGATGTTTTCTACAATCACATTTATACATTGTAAGATTTTCAATAATGTATGCTGGAAACCTACTGGAAACACAAGGTCCAATTCTTTTCCTAAGTGAAAAAAACCACATACAAAGTGGTGTTACCTCAAGCATTTCTGTCCTTCATGTCTCCATAGGAACTCCATATTCAAGTGAACACATTGAAGAAATATTATAGCATCGACTTCTTAATTGTTATAAATTATTGCGTACCACCAATGGGATTTTCCAAACTTCTTAAGGGTATGAAATTTCTATTTATCACTCACCCTTAATGTAAATTGGATTAATAGATCTGGTGGATAATTTTGGAAGTTTCAGCCCAAGTATTTTTCATCTTGATCTATTAACCCATCCATAATACTTTCCTTTCTCCATGGTTATCTAACGTGTTCTGTATTCTCCACTTTAGCATAAAACCAAATCGGTTAGGACTGTGCTTTAATTAAACAATAGCATTCCCAAATACTGCAAAGACAGAGAAGAGGAACTGTTCTCTGTTGTGAATACCACTGTTGCTTTCTTGAAAGGGTGAATTTTTCATCAAAACACTGCTTTCTGGTTTGTTCATACCTTTCACATCTTTTCTATAGTCCTAAATATTTTATTATCTCAGAAGTATCCCCTTGCTTACAGATTCTACTGTGGAATTTCTAAGCACTACCATAAAGCTAATATTCAGGTACTTAGTTACATTGTTTGGGGCATTATTTGAGGTCCAACAGCTTTTGCCTGTTCCAGCAGTTAAGTGGTATTAATACCCCTTAAAATTATTTTTTTAATATTAATGACGTATCTTGGACTGCCCAGTCCTCAGAGTTGGAAAAATATGATTGGAGAAGCAGTGTTTTTCCAACTCTAGCCCCTGAAATTGTAAGGGACCACTTTTATCAGTTGAATGTTCATAATTCCATGGGGCTTGATGGGATTTCCCCCAGAGTACTGAGGGAGTTAGCAGACATTATAGCTGGACCCCTCTCAACAATTTACCAAAGATCATGGGAATCTGGGGAAGTCCCAGCTGACTGGAAGCTAGCCAGTGTTATGCCATCTACAAAAAGGGCATGAGAGAAGACCCAGGAAACTGCAGACCTGTTAATTTAACCTCAGTGCCTGGAAAAGTTAGGGAGAAGATTATCCTGGGTGCTATTGAAAGTTGGTTAAAGAACTAAGCAATTCTTTCTGTGATAAGGTCACACACTTAGTGGATGAAGGGAAGGCAACAGATGTAATCTTTCTGGATTTCAGTAAGGTCTTTGATACCATCCCTAACAGCATTCTTCTGGACAAATTATCCAACTGTGAAACGCTAGACTGGGTTCACACTAGACTGGGTGGTGAACTGGCTCAACATTAGACCTCAAGTGGTAGTAGTGAAAGGGGCTACATCTGGCTGGTGGATGGTCACTAGCAATGTTCCCCAGGGTTCAATTGTAGGGTCAGTCCTGTTCAACATTTTTATGAATGATCTGGATGCAGGAGTGGAATGCATCCTTATCAAGTTTGCTGATGATACTAAGCTGGGAAGTGCTGTTTACTCTCTGTAGAGATGAGAGGCCTTGCAGAGGGATCTAGATATACTGGAGCATTGGACAATCACCAGTGACATTTAGTTCAACAAAGGAAAATGCACCCGGGTGGAGTAATGCTGGACATAGGTACAGACTGGGAGATGAGTAGCTGGAGAGCAGTTCAGCAGAAAAAGTTCTGGGGGTTCTGGTCAACAGTAGGGTCAACAGGAGTCAGCAGTGTGCCCTGGCAGCCAAGAAGGCAAACTACATTTTGGGGTGCATTAAACACAGCATAGGCAGCCATATATTTTGGAGTTCTGGGCTCTAAAATATAAAAAGGGTATTAAGATACTTGAAAACATCCAGAGGAGCACAACAAAGCTGTAAAAAAGGGCTGGAAGGCATGTCCTATGAGAAGAGGAGGCCATGGATACCGGGTTTTTCTAGTTTGGAGAAAAGAAGGCTAAGCAGTGACCTTAGGATAAGGTCTCTACAACTTTGTGAGGAGAGGAAGCAGAGAGGGAGGTGCCAATATTTTCTCCCTGGTAAACAATGACAGGATGCACAAGAATGGCACAAAGCTGCAACAAGGGCAGTTCAGACTGCATATTAGGAAATGTTTCTTTACCATGAGGGTGGTCAAACACTGGAACATGCTTCCTAGAGAAGTGGTTGATGCCCCACGTCTGTCAGTGTGTAACATTTAGATAGTTCTCTAAATAGCCTGCTTTATCTTTTGTTTAGGCCTGGAGTGGTCAGTAAGTTGGATTTGATGATCTTTGTAGGCCTCTTCCAAATGAACTGTTCTGTTCTGTTCTGTTCCGTTCCGTTCCACTCTACTCTAGTCGACTTGACTTGACTCAACTCTATCCTAATACGCAGTTGCTGGCTACAGCTGCTTGGTTCCAGGACCCCCAGTGAGCCTAGCACCCAGGGTCTCTGCCCAGTCAGAGGGATGCAGCTGCTGCTTTCCTGTTTGCAGGTTCAACCAGTAGGAAAGCTGAGCACACAACCCAGAGGCACACATACATACAGGACACTAATATGGCTAGTCATGCAGACTGCCAAAGACATGGTGCTGCTGTCATAAGCATGCATGCAGAAGACCCACATTACACCTGTACTGACAGCCACATCCCCTTCTTCTCTGGGGCTGGCAGGGACAGCAGGTCACTGGTGCAGGCACTCCCATAACACTCCCAGGGTTCACAAGCAAATGCATGCTCATGTGTCCCCTGGGTCCTGGCTGATCTTCCTGGAAGTGGTGCCTGTAGTTTCTTGATAGCCCATCAATTAGTGTGAGTAGGACGTTTGTTTCTTGTCATTGTCTCCATACTTTTTTATTAGGGCTGTGTCTTTGTATATTCTGTTTTTGTTTTCCCACTTTTTTTTTGCTTAGTTTCCTACTCCATAAAGTCCCTGATTAGATATCCTTGCTGGAATAAACACTCCCCCACACCAACATCAGTCAGTGGTACTGACCAGGTTTGTTCTCCTCAGTGCGTCCCATGTCATGTTTTGGTCACGTCTGTATTTCTGCATGCTTGTTTGTGGCTTCCACCTTTTCTTATTACACCTTTTTCACATTGAAAAAGGTCATTGACCAGATGCTCTTGAAAAAGCAGGAACTTCCCTTCCACATACTCTTACATCTGTAGTACAGAATTATGCTCCTTCTTAAATAGAAACCTATTTAAAGTGACTATCACATTCTCTAGAAAAATAACCTGTACAATCATATGACAATACGAATTCTTGTGTTAAAATACAGAACTATTGGATGAGTTTCTTTTTGTTGCCCTTTTCCCCTTAGGTGTTGCAGATCTGTGTACCAAATCCCATTGACTTCAATTTACCTCCAATACATTCTCCCAACTGAGGGATCCAACTTCTTGTCTTTGACTTTCTACATGCCAAAAAGCACCTTAGTAAAATGGCTTTTTCTCTATCATTCCACTCAGTTCACACCAGTTTAATATTTTATAGTCAACATTTCAAATACTGTCTTGACTTTGTTTGATTTCTGGCAGAAGTTTAATGTTCAACTTTCAGTGTGGTACAGGAGATACTGGGGTCTCATTCAGCTCTGGCTGACTATACCAAAGATATCTCTAAAGTAACATAAGTAACATTTTTTTTTTTTTTTGGGGGGGGGGGGGCAGGGGGGGAAGCAGGAAGAGAAGGGGGGAGAAGACCCAACAGTGGAATGAAGATGAGAATCTTCTTTTACTTGAGTGCAGTTTGAGTGGTCAATGATCTATAAAAGGCAAGGCAATTTTTGTCTTAATGTAAAAATTCTCCCACTGAAAGATCTGTGTCTTTCCACAAGGGAAAATGAGGACTTTGGGAATGTATTTAAGTTTTTTTTTTTTTTTTTTTTTTTTTTTTACTTCAGAGCCAATAGTGGGATTTTATTATTATTATTATTTTTTTTTCCCCTGGGAATTTTTGCACACATATTCTAAGGGAAGATAGAGGGCGAACTTGAACATATGTTTTTTAGACGAATTTTCACAGTAGTTCAACTGTCAAGTGTAGATGACAGGTGAAAAAGGGGATTACTTATATTTTATGAAAGGTTTCTTCTTTTGGGGATAAAAAAGAACTTATGAGTCACCTAAAGTGCAGACAATTATCTTCCGTGGAGACTGAGCAGCAGTTTTCAACCTTTTCCAGCTTGTATCTCCTTAAAATATTTCAGTAGATTCCACGAGACCAAAATTATCACAATGAATCTCATCCAGATTTTCAGTTATTTTAGTTACTGTGTCTTTCAGTCTCAAAAATTTGAAGCTCACATGTTGGTAACCTTTGTGACTGCTGACTACAAACATTTTCCGTTGGAAGGGTACTAATCAGAAGCTTGTCTGGCTGCATCATAACACAAAATTTATCATCTGACTGGCATTTCCTTACCAGCCTGTAATGAGATAATTTACATACCTATATAAGCACATCACCACTAACTACCCAGCCACTTGCACAAACTATCTCAGCAGAAGGACTAAGTAGAAAAAATGACTACCCCAAAAGCAGGGTTTATTCTCCATGTCCAGAAGATAACTGGCTGCTGCCAGATATTATCCACATCAACAAAGTCTGGTCCACACTTTTTCTAAGGAATAGTTAAAAAATCATTTTTCCAGGCTATCCATCTGATACTTTTCATAAGCATTATAGACAGTATCAGAAAAATGTATTTTTATGCTGCCTCTGCATGTAATCCTTGATGTTTGTTTAACAAGTTGAAAGTGCAGAAAAAACAAAGGAAGAAAGAAAGAAAAAGAACCCTAGAAATCTTCTGAAATCCTGGTTTTATTTATTTATTTTATTTTATTTACAGTAGAAAGGAAAACATTTACAATGTAACTGTTTAGAAACACCTCTAAAGCTTTCTGATTTTGCCTAAGTTGAATGAAACAAAGCCATTGGAATATCTTTAACTTTGATATGTTCTTAAAGAGGGAAGTAGTTTTGTGTCAATCACAAATAAGCTATTTATTTAAAAACTTAAATCAAAACAGCCTGAAACCCATGGATGCACTTCAATGAGAAACAAAAGAACTGCCTGTTTAGAATTAGTCTTGCATTGTAAGCTGGCTACTGGGGACATTTAATGTAAAATCAGAAGTCCTGTGTAAGCATAGGTGTTGGAGATTTTTGCTTTAGATGAGAGGTTCATTACAGGTTGGAAAAAAGGAGGTTTACCCTTCAGGAGTAAAAACTCCTACTCTATTCAGGAGTAGGACTCTAGGAAATGTAATCTGACAATGGCTAATTGCAGAGAATGCAGACGTTTTATTCACTTGCAAATGCTGGTGCCAGTATTTGGAGGAGACAGGATTTCGTTCTTTTGTGAATGTAAAGCAATGGTGGAGTCACCAGGCATTGACAGCGTTCATAGAAATAAAGCAGGGATTTTGCACTGACACAGTGAAAACTCAATAACCAAGGCTATTAAGCGGGTATTCTTTATTATGGCGCCGGCTGTGTGGTGGATCGCTCCGCTTAACACACACACCAAGGATTACTGACAGTGTGCTTATCTTAGTGGGATATATACATATTTGTTTCATTTCCTGTAAGTCTCTTGCATATTCATCAAGTCTCCGAAGAATCATTAACATAGGTTCCCGCCCCTATTTGCATGCGTACTGGAGTCCTTGGGTGGTGGTCCGGCGTACTCTGGTGGTCTTTTGATGAAGGCCAGAAGTCTTCCTTGCTGCTAAACTTCTGACCTTTCCTTTCTTTGACAGACTTCAGCAGTTAAGCCGGTTCTTGCTGCATACAGTCTTTTACTCCCTTATCTCTGGGGTCGTTAACATACAATTGTGTTAGCTAAGACCTACAGAATCAACATCCTTTATCTTGTTCCCTGTCTAAGCACAAAAAAAATTTTACTGCCAATTTAAACATTTCATCACCTCAACCTGAAAACTGCATGACAATGTAGAGCAAGAAACCATTCAACAGCAGAGAAATGCTTCCCCCCCCAAAAAATCTACCTGCCCACATACAGACTTTGCTGTATTTCATGGGATATGCTTCTTTATTCTAATTCCACTGTGTGGTTCATGATGGCTCTTTGTAACACCTTCTCATATATCCTTTTCACTCTGGAAAACAAGCTGGATGTCTTTAATATGCAAAGCTTGCTTCTGCTCCTATTGAGGTGGATGAGATTTTAATAGGAGCGGAAGTGAGTTTTTGAAGAGTCTATTGAGTTGCAAGGGAAATACTTATACTGGACTATCGATCAAGCTACTCTTCAGCTACCGTATCAATTACACATGTTGAATAATGTTTGACAGAGGTGGAGCCAGTAGTGGACATATGCTCAATTCATTTCAGAAACATTGGTTTTTACCTTTTCATTCATGGTGTGCTGTCAATCAGCTCCTCCCTACATCACAACTTGTTGCCACTGCTGTGCAAGGGTGAACTCCACGGAGTGGTACTGAGTGCTGTTTGACAAAATAGTAAGTGGATTCTAAGGCTTTAATATCACATAAAAATGTCATGATCACATGACACAAGGCATTGCTGTTATAAATTCACATTATGTTATAAATTCACAATTTGAACCAGCTTGTAGTGGTTCAAATTTGTTCAGAAATTTTGATGGATTAATTTTGTGCCAACAGATTGTCTGACTGATCAGATATCATCCATCCTGCAGTAGCTGGCACAAAGTCATCATAATGGTGTAAGCACAACATAAAGGCTCAGTTGTGTGATGTAGCTCATTCAACAGGAAGGTACTTTGATCTAAATCATATTTGCATAGCTGGCTGATTTGGATCAACATCGGATTGAGTATTATTCACAGAACTGCAGTTTGTTTAAAAACAAAACAAAGCAGAACAGAACAAAAGTAATGGGAGTAAATTAAATACACTAAAGCCCTGCAATACAAATGCCATGCTACCTCTACATCAGGCTACAGCTAGCAGCTCATTGAACACCTCAGGAGCACACTAACCAAATATTAACAGCTGAGCAGGGCTGCTGGATGTGGATTTGCCCCAGTTGCAGTGTGATTGATGCCCATTCATCTCAGTGGAAGCAACTTATTTGCTAATTAGTTCCTCTTTTCAGCGTATTTACTGAGTTTATCTTCTCAGTGATATGCTTTTTGGGAACAAGTTTCCAAGAACTGGCTGTAATTGTTCATCATTGTCACATGATAAAGCAATCAATTTGTCTTTATGGTACTATCCTCTCAACCTAAGGATTGTGAATGCTGACTCTTCCTTAATTTGTGGAGATACTTGCAATTAATCTATTGTGTTATTTATGTTTCTTCTATATTATTACTTACATCAGAGATAGACCCCAGACCCCATGAACAACACGTGTTTTTTTTTTTGCCAAAGGCCATACAGAAGTAAACATGAGTTCTACCCAGTAAAGAGTGGAAACAACAGAGTCATTTGTCCATGCCACATCACAGTTTCCAGACTAGCAGATTTAAATCAAATTAACATGGTCATCTGTCTTGTGAATACACTCATGCTGAAAAGAATAAGTGATGGTAATGAAACAGAAATTCAGAAAGATTATCACATATCGGCTGTTTCAGGAGTATAAGGTGAACAGAATTGGTTCAAAGCCAAAATATTACAGGAATGATTTTGATGAAAGACCGGTTGTAGTGAAAAATTGGAATGAGACAACAGAACAGATGATGAGACAAAACTTTCCTGTACAAAATATGAAATAATAAGAGCACCCTGATGGGACAGATACAGGGTATTGCATTTTATAAGCTAAATTAAAAGATGAGAACTGGCAGGCAAAAATGTCCATTATTCAACAATAAACCAAAATTAATATTTTTTAAGCTTGACATTTCATATTGTACACCTGCTTCTTAATTACTTGACTGCTGCTCCTTCTACAACTACTTCTTAATCGACAGAAAGTACACCTTAAACGTCATTTTGCCTCCTTTATAGACTGTAATGTTGCATGTAAAGTATAAATAAAAACCTAAAAGAGAGAGAAATAAGTTGGCAGTGCGTGCTTGTAGCCCAAAAGGCCAACTGCATCCTGGGCTGCATTAAAAAAGCAGTGGTCAGCAGGTTGAGGGAGGTGATTGTCCCCCTCTACTCAGTCCTGGTGAGGCCCCACTTGGAGTACTGCGTCCTGGTCTAGAGCCCCCAGCACAAGAAGGATGTGGAACTGTTAGAGTGGGTCCAGAGGAGGGCCACAAAGATGATCAAGGGGCTGGAGCACCTCTCCTATAAAGATAGGCTGAAAGAGCTGGGAATGTTCAGCCTACAGAAGAGAAGGCTCTGGGATGACCGCATCGCAGCTTTCAATACTTAAAGGGGTCTTATAAAAAGGATGGAGAAGGACTCTTTACTTGGGTAGATAATGATAGGACAAGGGGGAATGATTTTAACCTAAAAGAGGGGAGGTTTAGATTGGAGCTTAGAAGGAATTTTTTCACTCAGGGTGGTGAGGTACTGGAACAGGTTGCCCAGAGAGGCTGTGGATGCCCCATCCCTGGAGGTGTTGAAGATCAGGTTAGATGAGGCCCTGAGCAAACTGGTCTAGTGGGTGGCATCCCTGCCTATGGCAGGGGGGTTGGAACTAGATGATCCTTGAAGTCCCTTTCACTTCTAACACAGGCTATTCTATGATTGTATGAGAGAAATTATACTAACTTTACTTACTTGTCTTTATTAAAGGAGATCAACTGAGAGTGACTTTTTTTTATTTTTTTTTTTTTTTATTTTTTCTTTTCCTAGTTTCATTATCTGAGTATTTGGATTCCTATTTTCAAAGGAGCATGAATGCAAAGTTATAATCTACATTCTGAATTGCATGAAGTTTATTAGTTTATTGAAAATTCTCATTTATTAGTCAAATCTCATAGGTGAAAACTGGTCTTTACTAAAATAACAGGTAACTTGGCAAGTAGATATTTGGCAAAATGCTTTCAGAAGCATGAAATACAATTTTTCCAGCTGTGGTGAGAACATATAAGCTGAATACATATACAAACAAGATATAATTTTTGATAATATTTGAACACAGGATTATTCTGACTGCAACAATAGTTTCATGTCTCATGTCATTACTAAAACAGTCTATAAAGTAAAAATATTGGTCAAACAGGAATGAGCTTTTAGGAAGTGTCTACTTGAGTAAAGAACCATGTGTTTCTCTTGTACACTACATCATTTTAACTATAGAGTATCTCTTTAATCTAAAAATTTGGAAGGAAATATATGCAAAGTGATAACATTTCTCTACCTTTCCTCCCAAACACATAAGAACATGTCATACTAATCTAAAATGTTTATAATATAAACAAAGCAATTAGAGCTGGATTTTGTTTAATAGAAACTGGAATGTCTCTGTATGTCAGTTTATTCCTCCTAAGTACCCTGCTGTTTCAAAATGGGAGATCATTCCTTCAAATTCAAGATAATGAAAGTTTAAAAGTTTTAAGAAGTTCAATCCAGGTGTGAGTGACAAGATAAAAAAGGTTTAAGAATTGGCTTTTTGCTGCAGATGAGAGTAGATAGTGCTGAGATAGTTATGTTGAAAATGTATTTATGTATGTATATACACACAATCTTTTTTGAAATTCAGAATGTTGCCTTTTCTGCATGCACACACTCAAGAGTTATCTCAATTTCAGACCTGGCAAGTCCAGTTTCAGCATTTTTCTGAATAGAAAAGCAAGCTCCAGCTACTAACTCACAATCAAAGCAGTATCTTTCCCAGCAGGGTGGTTAGCCGTGGAAATGTGACCTTACTCTAGGCGGTTTTGCCTATTGTCATGGTGATTGCAGTCTGTGAGTGTGAGCTGCTGCTGCCTCTTTTGTAATGAGTCTTTTGACACACTTGATAATGAAAGCTGCTGTAGTGATCGGCAGCCTCTGGCAGAGGGCTAATGCAACAGAAAACTTTTAAATGAGGAAAAGCACAAAACACTAAAATAAGTGGTTGTGTGGGAAAACCAGGTTGGTCAATATTGTGATATGACATTCCAAAGTGATAATTACAGTTTTTGGTGACAACATTCTGATAGATTAAAGACAAAGTTTTGGTAAAATGAAATTTGATCATTTAACTAAATAATGAAAGTATTTTTACACAGAGTAATGCATAATCCACAGTGTACTTCAGTGAGGTGAAATTCAGGCTCTATCTATTTGATCAAGTTTGTGCTGTCCTATGCCTTGTAAAATAGAAGGTTACTAAGGTACAATATGTTATTGTTATAAATGAAGATACAACTCAATCTGAATTTAGTAATATTTATAAAAGGCAAGTAAACAGCGCTGGGTGCGCGGGGAGTCTACACTCTACCAACACGCACACACAGCCGTCGAACTTCCTAAATATACAGAACATTGCTTTTACATATTCATAAAAAACCCGAGTATGCCTATACATATGTACAATCAGAAAAGGTATCAATTGAAACATAAACATGGCAAAGTTTTCCGAATTCTGGCAAGTGTTTAACAAACAATCCTTTAAGTCTATTACTATTAATGTCCATGACTGGGAAGCATAGTTGGAGTTGGTAATCCTGGTTGAAGTGCTCCCATATCTTCCATAACTTCATTAATTTTTCTCAGATCATATAACAGTCTCCATTTTCCATTCCTTTTCTTGATTACAAACACCGGAGAATTCCAGGGCTACCCGTGGGAACCATATGTCTCGCTTTAAGTTGCTAAGCAACTCGGCCTTCGGGCCGTATGTATCCTTTTCCTCCTGGATCGAAGGGAAACAGATCCGTCTCCTTTTCAGGGCCTATAGGGCCTGGATCAAAAGGAACGTCCAGGTCACCAGGGGGCGTAATAGCAAAGGCCTGCGATGGCAGTAGCGGCGGGGGGCCGATGGTGTAGCAGAAGGATCGGTGGACGAGCCCGCAGCTCCCTCACTATCTGACAAACCACACGTTTCTGATTGTGGTCGCACACGGCTCTTTAAGGCCTCAGAGATTGCTCGACAGGTGCCGAGCAATCCCACCGCAACCTTGTCGTTTTTAGTAGCAGAGTCCCAGGCCTTGACGTCATTTTGGTCCCATGTTTCAGGATCATAAACTATCTGATTGTTAATAAAGGGAATAAGCTCTAAAGTTACCAGTACAGTCTAAGGACGTATGATTCCCCATAGCACGCAACTGCTTACCTTCGGCCAGCGAGGGGCAGTTGTGTGCGCGGGTCCGCTTCTCTCAGCTTGAGCTTCCTTCCAGCTCCGGTGCGCCTATTTCCAGCGACTTTCTATACGAGTTTCGTAGAGCGGTTTGCTGAGTTTGGCCGAACCTATCTTCATTAGGCGATCAATGTCCCTGTTCCTGTCCTGGCCCCTGTTCTGTTAGCCTGTCCCTGTTCCTGTTGTTCAGGTCCCTGTTCGGGTGCCATTTGTGGCGTAACGACCACACGGACACCAGGGTTCTTTTAGGATCAGTAACTGCTACTATATTGATGACTGAACTTCATCATATCGTGTTGCATCCCATATTGAGGACAGGCTCCCTTCTTATACTATTCGCCCCACAGCAGTCCTTTTCCACTAACTCTTCATTGGTCAAACAACTTTGCCCGGCAACCAGCAAACCCCCAGCAACTTCCATGCCTTAACGGCGGGCGGACAAGCAACCCGAGACAGCATGGCGTCTCCTGAATCACCCTTCTTTGTTCCCTCTAAACTATTTACATTCCTGATGGCCTCTTCGTTAAGAGTCCGATATTATCACCAACCATGGGGCTTGTCGACCCCCATGGCCACGCTCTCACATCTCCCCCTTCTTTATTAACATCAACCATCTTCTTGACACGAATTATTACTCCATATATCACATTATAAACCCACATATGAACAACTCTTACATTAAGATTTACATTACTTATGTAGCTGTATATAGAGAAATTATCTGTCGGGAGTATTTTCAGAGCACAGTCATTCAATGTCAATGTAATTTCATCCTCAAATTGCAATCCAAGAATAGACAAAAATAAATATCAGAGGAGTTTATACTTAATTTTCTAAAGACAAAAAATATCAAAGCCATTTTTTGCAGTTGAATTTTGAGGCAGAATGTGTCAGATTTGAGAAATGTCTTTACTCAGTCTGGGGATGAAGCAGGTTTCTATCCCAGATCTCAGTATGAGGGCAGAGACAGTTGGAGGATGCATTAGATCTGTGAGCAGAAAGTGGGAAACCATCACCATTGCTGTGTGTTGCAAAGCATAACTACCAAAGGATCAATTTCAGCGAGCACCAAGAACTTCCGAGGAAGTAATAATAATACAAAGGTCTTAAAAATAAGACCAAAATAATTTTTTCAAGATGAAATTTCCAGCTATTCAGTTTTCAGTTATCTCTATTCAATACATAGCAGCTCTCATTTCCTCTGACACTGATACTTCCCAGTTGGAACTGGATAGAAAAAGGAGGACGAGACCCAACATTGAAAAAGTTGAGAAAAGAATTCATTTGCTGTAGCTTCCCATCACAGTAGGTTTTTAATAGTGAGCACTCAAATAGTTTTATGGGGCTTTCAGACGATGATTAGATGTACTGTTCCTACCAGTGTTTTTACAGCTGAAAAAATGTTGTGGAAAATCAATGTATTTTAAGCTACTGAATAACTCCAGGAGTTATTATATATACACTAATATATAATACACTAATGCCTTACAACTGCAACAACAACAATAAAAAGAACCTATTAATTAAAAGAGAAGATTAGAGACTGTCCTGATTTTGTGCAAATGTGCATATCATTTAGTCTATTTTGTAGTACAACTGAATAAAAATTTACAACCCTCCAAGTTTTATTTTTATCAGAGCCCCAAATAAAGTGTTGTGATATTCTGATGGTTTGATCCAGAATACAGATAGTATCCATTGCTGAAAGTCAGCAAATGATCTACCAGATGCTTGGGATCTGCAACTACAGATCCCAGCCATGATTTTAGAACGAAGAATTGAAATCTTTTCTCTTCAACAGCAAAGAAATGCCTCATTAGTGCCATAAAGGAAGAACTGAAGGCACATCGCTACTATATATAGAACTCTACGTTTCTCATTAGCTCAAGTCATTAATAGTCTTAGGAAGGAATGAATTTCCAGACTGATAGATATGCTTTTTATGTCCACAGAGCATGGTGATGTATTTTGTTTGCAAACGTTCTGCCCATTTTTCATCTGTCCTTGGCTTCCCCTGAATTCACTAAAAAAAAAAGATATATGTATATATATATATATATATTTTTTTTCTCCAAGTGAATATTGAGTCCTAACTTAGAAAAAGGAAGACTTTTCAACAGAACAAAATCATCTGTTCCTATGGTTATGTTTTGCTTCATTTATGAAAACCATTACCTACTCTTGTGGTTTAACCCAAAAGGAAGCTGAGCACCACATAACTGCTCTCTCACTCCTCCTCCTTGGAATGGGGGAGAGGATCAGAAAAAAGGTTAAACTCATAGGTTGAACTAAAGATGGTTTAATAGGATAGAAAATCAGAAGAGGAAGATGATAAAAATGATGATAATAATAATAATAATAATATACAAAACAAGTGATGCACAATGTAATTGCTCACCACACACTGACCGATGCCCTGCCAGTCCCCAAGCAGAGGCTGTGACTGCCCATGGTCAACTCCCCCCAGTTTTTGTTGTTCAGCATGATGTCCCTGAAAAAGAAATTTTTCACATATCTCACAGCTCACCCAGGGATAGGGTGAGCATTGTTTACTTCTGCTTCTTCCTCCTCCTGTTTCCATGATGGCCCTGCTTCGGTGTAGACTGCCTCATCCACCTCTTCCTCTTGCCCCTCGTTAGTAGAAGTTTCTTCCCTAACTAGATAAGCTGACTTTTGCATCCATTGTTTGGCTTCTGTGTAAGGGTAACTGATACTGGCATGGGTGGGTTCCTTGGTTCAGCTGCAGTGCCTTTTGTGGGGGTTGGAGAGGCCACAGTTCCTGTTACAGGAGTTGGATCAGATCCAGAGGCATTTTCTTCTTCCTGAAGATGCTGAATACTGTTCAATAGTGTTTGATAGATGCAGGCCAGACTCCAGCATAGTGAGGTGAGCTGTAAATCTCTGTCATTGCCAGGATCAGGACATATCTTTTTAAAACATTCTCTCAACATTTTAGGATTCTGCATTTGTTCAGAGGTGAATTCCAAAACCACTGGTGGTGACAATCATGATAGATGTCTCCCACACACATTGACACTCATAACCATCCTCCCTCAGGACAGATCTCTGGGTGGTATTTTTAAACAGTCATCTAACCTTAGACTAAACCAGGAATACATGTAGGAGACATACAAATGAATGATGGTAATTTGAACATTCCAAGAACATTCAAAGTTTTCAAAATATATTTTAACTCATCTGGAGTAAAGTGTGTACTTGTTAATAGTTTCCGTGGTAAGGCTCCTGAAGTGCAAGAATGATGGCCACACAAAGTACTATTACTAGCCAGCATGGGTTCATGAAAGGCAGGTCCTGCATGACCAACCTCATCTCCTTCTATGACCAGGTGACCCACCTGATGGATGAGGGAAAGCCTGTTGACATAGTCTGCCTAGATTTCAGCAAAGCCTTTGACACTGTCTGCCACAATATTTTCCTGGAGAAGCTGGCAGCCCATGGCTTGGACAGGTATACTGTTTCCTGGGTTAAAAACTGGCTGGACGGCCAGGCCCAGACAGTAGTGGTGAACAGAGTGAAATCCAGCTGGTGACCTGTCACCAGTGGTGTTCTACAGGGGTGGTTGTTAGGGCTCATCTTCTTTAATATCTTTATTGATGATTTGGATGAGGGAATTGAGTGTACCTTCAGTAAGTTTGCAGATGACACCAAGCTGGGGGGAAGTGTTGATCTGCTGGAGGGTAGGAAGGCCCTGCAGAGGGACGTGGACAGGTTGGGTCAATGGGCAGAGGCCAATGGGAACAAAACCAAGTGCTCGGTCCTGCACTTTGACCACAACAACCCCATGCAGTGCTACAGGCTTGGGGCAGAGTGGCTGGAAAGCTGTGCAGAGGAAAAGGATCTGGGGATGTTAATCAATGCTTACCTGAACATGAGCCAGCAGTATGCAGAGGTGGACAAGAAGGCCAACAACATCCTGGCTTGTATCAGGAATAGTGTAGCCAGCAGGACCAGGGAGGTGATCGTTCCCCTCTACTCTGCTCTGGTGAGGCCGCACCTCGAGTGTTGTGTTCAGCTTTAGGCCCCTCATTACAAGAAGGACATTGAGGCCCTGGAACCATGAGCCCAGAGAAGGGCCACAAAGCTGGTGAAGGTCTGGAAGACAAGTCCTGAGGAGTGGCTGAGGGAACTGGGGTTGTTTATTCTGGAGAAGAGGAGGCTCAGGGGAGACCTTATTGCTCTCTCCAACTACCTGAAAGGAAGTTGTGGGGAGCTGGGGGTCGGCCTCTTTTCGCAGATAATTTGGACTAGAGGGAATGGCCTCAACTTGCACCAGGGGAGGTTTAGGTTGGAAATTACGAGACATTTCTTGTCAGAAAGAGTAGTCAGGCATTGGAACGGGTTGCCCAGGGGGGTGGTGGCATCACCATCCCCGGGGATTTTGAAGGAAAGGTTGGATCTGGTACTTAGGGACATGGTTTAGTGGGTGATGTTGGTAGTAGGGAGATGGTTGGATGAGTTGATCTTGGAGAGCTTTTCCTACCCTAATGATTCTATGACTGAATGATTCTAAAATTCCTACCAATATTTGGTCCATTTCACTTTTGCTGCAGCAGCCTTTTCCTGTCCTGTATGAATGCCTCAAAATTCTAGTTCAGTATATCTTTCCACAGTGATGTCTCTAAAGTAGTTCCCCTTCTGTCACAGCTACCTTGAATCCTTTCCCTTGACTTTTGACCATTTACCAAGTAAAACTAAACTAGGAAATCAAGCCAAGGGGCCTCATAAGTCCCAGAAGGTGATCCTTCAGTAACCTTATTGAATTTAATTAGTATTTATACAATACTTTGCTATCATCTTCTATAGGAATTTGTCCGTGTTCTTCCCCATGACTGCTAAGTATTAGACAGATAGTGTAATGAGTCTATAACTGACTCAGCTGTAAAAGGAAAGGGGAAGAAAACAGAGAATATGCTTCTGCCCTACTTATGTCTTCTTCATTCTCTTTTTATAATCAGTTCCCTACAGTTGCACTGAATTTTTATTTTTATATTTAGAAATAAAAGGTCAACACCTCCAACCATTAGTTAGTTTAGCAAAGTTGAGGTCATAGGTGAATACCATCCTAATTTAGTTCAGCACAAAGGAGACTGCTGTTCAGCAGTTTTCTTCCCACTGGCAAATATTAGTCTTACTAAGAGAAATATATAGAACACACAGAAGGAAAGTAGATGAAAAACATTTAACTAGCCAAATACAAATAGAACTGAGACTATGGAAAAAATGTCTTGAAAATACAAACTCAAACAAACAAACAAACAAAACCCAGTATAGATTAAGACTAACAATTTCTTTTTGTTTGGAAGGAATACAAGCTTGATTATAAAACCTTTATTCTCCTTGTTGGATCCATTTTAACATGCTTTGAAGACATTAAAATTCAAGGTTTCACCAGTGAAAGAACACTGAAAATGACATTGTACTCAAAGGAGCAACAGTGATTTTTAAAAAGGGCATAAAAGCAAGAGACTCTTCCAAGATTTTTTCTTTAAAAGGAAAAAAAAAAAAAAAGGAAATGGCAATAATTTCCTATAGGGATCACAGAACGCGCAGTGTGGCATCCATGATGTTTTGAAGATATTAAATTAAATGCAGAACATCTGCTGTGTCAAGTATCAAGATAATTTATCAGTGTGAAGTTCCATGATGATTATGTGTATTCAGCTCTTTCTCTGGATATCACAATTCCTCTTCCTCATTATCTTGAAAGCCAGAAAAACTGCCATTAGGAAACAAACAAAACAGATACTGTATTCAAGCCATCCATCTGGGTGCAACAATAATGAAATTGCATTCTGTTTTGACTGTTTCCCATGTCCTGTTGCAAGAAGACTAAATGGGGGCTGTAAACTCTCAGAGGCCATGCTTATTCCAGAATAACTCACCTACATGTGAGTTCATCCATTTGCTAATGGTTCTCCCCAGTCTGAGGGGGAAAATGCTTGCTTACCTCTTTCAGTGGAAGACTCATTTTCTGGCAGTACACAGGTGAAGCAAGGATTATAACAGGCATGTATATGTACAGATAAAATAAAGGACAAAGGATTATGAGGTTTTATGGAAATACACTGTAGTTCTGTGCTGTCATACTAAGATTCTCTCATCTTACAAAGATTCTGATTTCCCATATGGGAAACATATTAAAAAGAAATGATGTTTCTTTCTCTATTTGATTCTCTAAAGATATGGATTGTTTGATGCAATGGGCGGGAGAGAGAGAGAGAGAGAGAGGGAGAGAGAGAGAGAGAGAGAAAGAGAGAAGGAAAGAAAGAAAGAGAAAGAAAAAGAGAAAGAAAAAGAAAGAAAGAAAGAAAGAAAGAAAGAAAGAAAGAAAGAAAGAAAGAAAAGAAAGAAAGAAAGAAAGAAAAAGAAAGAAAGAAAAAGAAAGAAGGAAAGAGAAAGAAAGAAGAAAAAGAAAGAAAAAGAAAAAGAAAGGAAGAAAGGAAGAAAGGAAGAAAGGAAGAAAGGAAGAAAGGAAGAAAGGAAGAAAGGAAGAAAGAAAGAAAAAGGAAGGAAGGAAGGAAGGAAGGAAGGAAGGAAGGAAGGAAGGAAGGAAGGAAGGAAGGAAGAAGAGTCCTCACTTAGCACACTAAAATCAAGAATTTCAAAACTTCCATAATCACAGACAGAAGCTTATTATTAATGTGTTTTTCTTTATGGAACTTCTTCACTGAAATAGAATTCAAAACTGATGCTGAGGCTCTGGAATATTGTTCACTGCAAGAAACTGTTCTGCCTCAGAAGCAATACATTTTTGTGTTTAATTTTACTCTGACTATATACAGCACTTGTTTATGTCCTTAAAATGTCTTTTAGAAAGATTGATTTCAATGCATCTCTACTAAATCCAGCTACAAAGATTTAATTCTCTCCCTTATGCAACAAGACAGCATTTACATTTTATTTTGGTAGCTCATATGTGTAATAGGCAATGATAGACATAGTATCTAAATGCATGCATGAAGATATACGCCTATATTTATTTCATATCTTCAGTGTAGCTTTAATTATATAATTTTAAAGTTTTATTACTAGCTTCAGATCACTCTTTAGCCTCAAGTGCTGTTACCAGATTTGCATCTACAGTAAATTAGGTTCATGTAAATGCATCCTTTTTCTCTGAGAAATAGCAGTGAAAGGTATACAAACATTTTAGACTATTTTATGAGCATAACCCAAGGTTTAACACAGATATAGGCATGACTGTGTGTGTCTGTGCTTTTCTTTTTACATTTACGATGGACATGAGGAAATCAGGAGGTAGGTTTGACTCCTGTTCCCACCATGAACAACAGGGATCCTGAAGGAAAACCAAAACCATAAGCCTGCAGAAGTTTATCAAGCTGGTCTGGTATCTCAATGCGAATGCTATTTATTACAACTTTTTTTTTTTTTTTTTTTTTTTGTAAAAATGACTTAAGGGAAAATAATGCCATAATTATTTTGGCTTTACTCATTGTTATTCTGCTTGTTTCCCCAGTTCTTTAAATATTAGTGCACTCAGATAATCTCTTGTCATATTAAGTACATTTATAACATGGCAAATTTACCTCCAACCCTCATCACAAAATCATTATCCTTTCCAAAATCTAAATCACACCTTATTTCAAATGCACCAAGTGTGACCAAGTCATCCATCAACTTAGAATAATAGAATAATAGAATGTTTGGAAGGGAATTTAGAGATCATCTAGTTGCAACCCTGCTGCCATGGGCACAGACACCTTCCACTAGACCAGGTTGCTCAAAGCCCCATCAAACCTGGCCTTGAACCTTCTAGGGATGGAGCATCCACAGCTCTTCTGGGCAGACTGTTCCAGTGCCTGACCAATCCCTGCATAAATAATTGCTCCCTTATATCTAAGGTAAACCTACCCTCTTTTAGTTTAAAGCCATTACTTCTTGTCCTATCACTACACTCCCTGACAAAGAGTCTCTCTCCAGCTGTCCTGTAGGCCCCCTTTAGGTACTGGAAGGCATCTATAAGGTCTCCCTGGAGCCTCCTCTTCTCCAGACTGAACAAGCCCAACTCCCTCAGCGTGTCTTCACAGGAGAAGAGCTCAAGCTCCATGATCATCTTTGTGGACCTTTTTCTGACATCATATTTTTTCTTCCCCTTTTCTGACAGGTGGACCCCATCAACCCTCATCAGCCCAGGTCCCTCAAATTAGACTGGCCCTTTCAATCCCCTTCCCTTTGACTGGTAGGACTGATGAAAAGACTGCTTGCACTCCTTAGTCCCTTACAGCTGCTCCCAGGGCTCTGTAATCCCTCCTGACACTCCTCAGACTGCTCCTGGATGCATCATAGAGTCATAAAGATTGGAAAAGACCTCCAAGATCATCTGTTCTTACCATCCACTTACCAGCAATATTACCCACTAAACCATGTTCCTAAGTACCACATCCAACCCTTCCTCCAATACCCCCAGTCACAGTGACTCCACCACCCTCCTGGGCAACACCTTCTAACGCCTGAACACTCTTTTGCAGAAGAAATTTCCCCAAATTTTCAACCTGAACCTTCCCTGGTGCAACTTGACGCCATCCCCTCTTGTCCTATTGCTAGTTAACTGTGAGAAGAGGCCAACCCCCAGCTCCCCACAACTTCCTTTCAAGTAGAATAAGGTCTCCCCTGAGCCTCCTCTTCTCTAGACTCAAAAAAACAAACAAACAAACAAACAAAAAAACCACCAGTTCCCTCAGCCACTCCTCACAGGACTTGTGTTCCAGATCTTTCACTAGCTTTGTGGCCCTTCTCTGGACACGCTCCAGGGCCTCGATGTCTTTCTTGTATTGAGGGTCTAAAGCTGAACACAACACTCGAGGTGCGGCCTCACCAGAGCAGAGTAGAGGGGAACGATCACCTCCCTGGTCCTGCTGGCTACACTATTCCTGATACAAGCCAGGATGTTGTTGGCCTTCTTGTCCACCTCTGCATACTGCTGGCTCATGTTCAGGTAAGCATTGATTAACATCCCCAGATCCTTTTCCTCTGCACAGCTTTCCAGCCACTCTGCCCCAAGCCTGTAGCACTGCATGGGGTTGTTGTGGTCAAAGTGCAGGACCGAGCACTTGGTTTTGTTCCCATTGGCCTCTGCCCATTGACCCAACCTGTCCACGTCCCTCTGCAGGGCCTTCCTACCCTCCAGCAGATCAACACTTCCCCCCAGCTTGGTGTCATCTGCAAACTTACTGAAGGTACACTCAATTCCCTCATCCAAATCATCAATAAAGATATTAAAGAGGATGAGCCCTAACAACCACCCCTGTAGAACACCACTGTTCGCTAGCTGGATTTCACTCTGTTCACCACTACTGTCTGGGCCTGGCCGTCCAGCCAGTTTTTAACCCAGGAAACAGTATACCTGTCCAAGCCATGGGCTGCCAGCTTCTCCAGGAAAATATTGTGGCAGACAGTGTCAAAGGCTTTGCTGAAATCTAGGCAGACTATGTCAACAGGCTTTCCCTCATCCATCAGGTGGGTCACCTGGTCATAGAAGGAGATGAGGTTGGTCATGCAGGACCTGCCTTTCATGAACCCATGCTGGCTGGGCCTGATCCCCTGGTTGTCGTGCATATATTGTGTGACTGCACTCAAGATATCCTGTTTTATAATCTT
Source organism: Cygnus atratus (assembly GCF_013377495.2). Taxonomy (NCBI): domain Eukaryota; kingdom Metazoa; phylum Chordata; class Aves; order Anseriformes; family Anatidae; genus Cygnus; species Cygnus atratus. Next base: position 14,497,635 of record NC_066369.1, on the reverse strand, counting down.
CCCTGGCACTGAGGTCAGTCTGACAGGCCTTTAATACCCTGGATCCTCCTTATGACCCTTCTTATAGATGGGTGTCACAGTAGCAATTCTCCAGTTATCTAGGACCTCTTCGATTGACCATGACCGCTGATAGATGATGGAAAATAGCTTGACGATCACATTTGCCAGCTCCCTCAGCACCCTTGGGTGGATCCCATTTGGCCCCATGGACTTGTGACCGTCCAGGTGGAGCAACAGGTCTATAACAGTTTCCACCTGAATTGTGGGGGGCGTATTCTGCTCCCACGTCCCAGATGTCTAGATCTGGAGGCTGAGTACCTCAAGGATAACTGGTCTGATCGTCACTGGTGTCTGTGTAAAACAGCAGCAGCAAATAGTAGTCCTTAGGCTTTGACAAGAGCCCCCAGCAAGCAGCAGACTTCCCTCAAGAGCGGATCAGGTCGGCAGATGGGCACCTCTGTACCTCTCAGAAGGGAGTCTCCTCCTACTGCCACCCATCGCCTTTTCTTAGTTGGACTGGTTGTTATGCAGAGAGCAGACGGGGCTGTTTTACCCAGCTCCACACCCTGCCATGAGTATTTCCTTTTCCATCTGCAGAGGAATGAAGCGGTTTTGGGGAAAGGCTCTTCTTCCTGCTGGTCCTTATCCTTGCCAGCTTCCATCCTCTCGTGTTATTGTACCCCCTCCCTTCCGTGAGTGCTGGTGAGGGAATTTCAGGCTGTTTGGCCATGGGATGTCGTCATGGGCACACTTTCTGTTTTAAAACTGTGCAGCCAAGCATTATTGTGCCCTGGAGTTTCACCATTGGCAATAAACTCTGCAACTGTTGATATGAGTTATAAAAAACAAAATACCATTCTTTCTCCCACTGGGTGGATTACAATGTATCTTCACCATACCTTCAGCTGACCTTTGCCCTGCTTCAGCTCTTCCCTGTCATTTATGATGGGGATTGTGAGGAGGAATGGACTCAGCCATTCATAGGGATTGGACGACCACAAACAACATACAGGGAACATATTCCTGAGTGGTAAAAATGTCTCTCAAGGTTGTCTATCTTTTATTTCATATTTTTGCACAGAATCCGGCCACCCTGAACAAAGACCAAAGGGCTAAATAAACTAAAACAACTAAGAATTTCTCCTTTCAATTTTCTAAGTGGCCTCTATGTCCTATATTAAGAAGGAAAGACTGAAACATTCAGGTAAATCCCTTATATCCTCTAGAAGAGTAAAGAATATCTCGCTCAAGAGGGGCTGTCGGGTAAAGAAAAGGAAAGGAGATTTGTTTCTGCAACAGTAGGAACAGAACTGTGTTGGAAAACAACTATGTAAGAGAGAAATCCACAAGTGCAATCTGAGATATGTGATATTTTTTCAGGCAAGGGAATTTCAGTTCTGCTGTATCTGCCCAAGTAGATGTAAAGCCTTCCCTTGCTTTGACAGTCCCTTCTCTCATTCAGGTGGACATTGCTTTGCTCATTAAAGCAGAAATTCTTATGCTATGATCCATGGTGGTTTGAGGAGAAATTGTTGTCTGTTAAAATATAGCAGCAAATTTCTTAGTGATTCAGCATTTTTTTTTTTTTTTTGGCAAATGTTTTATCAAAGCTGTTCTTCAGAGAGGCATGAGTTAAAAAGAGTTGAACATTTTGTTTAATTTTGGTATACCCGATTTTGATATTTCTTCTTCTTCAAGAAGTTTTATAAATAATTTTAACTTTCATTTTTTTGGGAGAATATATATTAGAAGTCAAATGTATTTACTGATTGCTTTGATTAGTCCACACAAGTATTCTAAAATCCCTAAGTCTTTTTCAAACACAAAAAATGATGTCCCACAATCTCAAAAAGAGCAAAAAAGCAAAAAGAGCAAAAATTGTTGCTCTTGCCTTTCCTCCTGACTGCCAGCTAATAACCCAAATAATAATTTAAATATTGCAACTACTCTAATTATAATTCATTATTATGAACAGAGGCTTTTTTACATTATGGTAAGTATATAAGCTTAATTAGATTTTTCATAAAAAATGTGTTTAAAGCCTGCTGAATGCTTAAAATTAGTGTTTCTACTGACCTCAGTGGACTTTGAAAAAAACTGATGTGGTGCCTGGGGAACAAAAATGTCGCTGCTTTGATATATCTACCTCCTGTGGTAGCTGAAAGATCAAGGGCAGATATGACCAGCTGTTTTTGGAGTGAGCCTTCCTTTGAAGAGGTGGAGGGCTACAAAATTTTTCATCAGATGTATGTAATTACCTTGCAGCTGTAGCTTCCCTCCTTGCAGCCAGATAGCCCAGCAGAAAATCTAGTCAACACACTATGTTTTCATGTGTAAGGTTAAAGTTTTATTGCTGTGATTCTGTATGACAGGCTGCTGGAAGTTAAGCACCATGATTTTGCCAATTCACTTAGCAACAGCTGTGAGAACTATATAAACTACTATAGTCCTTTTACTGTCTGGCCAAATGACTAAGCCAGGGTGATTCATATTATGTGTATTTATTACGCTGTTTACATAATAACCAGCCAAGAACTCTAATAATGAGGAGAAACTGGATTTCATCCATATGGCATTTACTCTACTCTGCTTACTTAAGATGGAAGCATTAACAAGAATTTCGGCAAACATGACTGCCATCTTTTCTTAATCTGAAGCCTTGATAAATATAAATTAAGGATTTTTTTAGCCTTTGATTAATGGTAAATTAATAAGCCCAGCTAATAGAACCTTTTTCTGGGTATTCTCAAAATACATGCAATTTTAATTAGCAGCACTGGAAAGAATACCAATCCCAGTAGTGCTGTATATTTAAAACAAAACAAACAAAACAAAACAAACAAAAAGCACAAACAAACAAAAAGCACAAACAAACAAAAACAAACAAGAAAAAAAATCAAAAATCAAAAAACACTGTTTCAAGGCAACAGACTAATATTGTTTGACCTCCAAGATCATTAAACTAAGATCTTCAGATGGAGACTCCTATTAAAATTTCATAGAACTAGTGAAAAACTGGGAGAAGGGGTAAATAGCCCTGAATGGAAAAATGTGTGCTTTGGATATACAAGATTTAAAACACAGAGATTTCAGGAAGAATTTTTGTAAAAAATAGAATTCTATGGTGAGGAATATAACAGAAATAATATTTTATTGACATTGCTTTTGCACGCTTTAGGCCGATATTTTCTTTTTATGCATTCCATCAGTATTAAAAGTTAATATGAAGTAACTGCACTAAACAGAAGATCAGCTTTTGCTTGTTATCATAAGACCTCCCAGTGCAATTGTCTGCTGGGTCATCCAAGTTTTAGAGTTCAGCCAGTGCTAACCTATGCATTATTCAGACTTGAAGATTAAGCTACCTCTTCTAAATACTGACTATATTAGATGTAGTCATTTCAAAATTGAGTTAGAAAGAAAAGGTAATTCTGGAATAGGATGAACAGATCAGTTTCATTTCTTCTTTTCTTCAGTAGAAGCCACATGAAAACAACAACAACAAAAACAATTGAAAGTGTCTTCAAGGAGGCCTTTTCTTATGCCTTTCCAGTCTGAAGGATTCCCAAAAGCATCTGAAAGTTGCATGGTGGTTTGAAGAGCATGTCTGCACTGAATTGCCTACATTTGCCTGTTAACATATGAAAGGTCCTTTATGGGATTATTTTGTCAAAACAGAGATCAGTAAGAAAATAGAAATCCTATTAGATTTTGAAATCACTAATGTTATTGTAGATCCTTAAAAGGTCAAAAGGGCAGCTATGAAAAATGACTCTTTCTCAAAGCGCATTCTCAAATGAATCAAATGAGTGTGTACTGGTGATGACTGAAATATTTATGCATTTTTACTGAAATGCACTGGGTTTACAGCGTGATTTCTGAAAACTAATGAGCAAAGCTATAGCTGTCAGATGATTAACAAAAGATGAGAAAAAAATTAGGATTAGCATCAGAAACTGCTAAAAGGCAGCAGGAGAAAGAAAAAAATGCAACCTTAATATGAATGTAAAACACACAAAGGAGCTGTTGCTCAGCTCTAGCTTTTCTTTCATTTTCTTCATGTTTTGTCTCTGCACCATTTTCTCCCTGGTCTGAACATTCAGCATGAAATGACTTTTCATCTACCCAGCCACTAAGACTTGTGGAGTCACCACTACAATTTTGTTCTGTCTTGGCGCAATTGTTGGATGATTCCAAGTAAGTATTACCTGACATAAAACAATTGCCCAAAATATAGAGGAGAAGAGAAATGGAACATGCTGATTGCTAACAAATTCTATCAAATACTTTATTTGAACCATCTGGAAAATAAGACATCTGAGTAAAGTGATCTGAAGTGTTCATTGAAAACATTCTAAGATGTCATTGGAAACTATGTCATTCATGCAGTGTCACTCTTTAACTATTGAGGGTATTGTTTAACTCTCTATTTAGCAGAGATAACTATTGATCTACTGCAGAAAAAGGATTAGAATTCAGAACAAATTTACCAAATAAAGCCTTCCAACTCCTCAAAGGTATGTGTATGCTCTGAATGTGCTCTAACTCTGATTGTCCACTGCAACCCTGCAGATATAATGGCATATATTTCAATCAAAGAGGAATAATAAGAGACTCATTAGCAGGGCTTTAAACTAGATTCAGTGTGGGAAAGGGATGTACCTGTAAGTGACTCAAAAAACCCCTTAATGCCAGTACTTTAAACAGCAGGGAAACACCTGTGAATCATCCCATAGGAATTAGGAAGGACTCCTCTAAAAAGACAGTGTGGCTAGTAGCCCAGCTAAAGTGCCTCTACACCAATGCATGCAGCATGGAAAATAGGCAGGAGGGGTTGGAAGCCACAGTGCAACTAGAAAACTGATCTAATTGCTATCATGGAAACCTGGTGGGATGAATCACACACCGGGAACATTGGAATGGAGGGCTACAAGCTTTACAGGAAAGATGGTCAGGGAAGGAAGGGTGAGGGCATTGTCCTCTATGTTAAGAAATGGATAGATTGTGAAGAGTTCCGATTGAGAAACAGCCAAGAGCAGGTTGAGAGCCTGTGGGTAAAAATTAAGGACCTGTCCAACAAAGGACATCATGTGAATGGGGTCTACTACAGGCCACCCTATCAAGAGTAGGAGTCTGTTGATCAGGCCTTATTGCTCCAAATACAGGAAACATCATACTCACAGTCTCTAATCCTCCTAGGGGATTTCAGCCATATGGATGTTTGCTGGGAAAGCCACATGGTGGGAAGTAAGCAATCCAGAAGAATCCTGGAGTCCATAGAGGACAACTTCCTTCACAGAATCACAAGGGTTGGAAAAGACCGCCAAGATCATCTCGTCCAACTATCCCCCTACTACCAATGTCACTCACTAAACCATGTCCCTAAGCATCAAGTCCAACATTTTCTTATACACCCTTAGGGATGGTGACTCCACCATTTCTGTGGGCAACCCATTCTACTGCCTGACTACTCATTCTGACAAGAAATATCTCCTCATTTCCAACCTAAACCTCCCCTGGTGCAAGTTGAGGCCATTCCCTCTAGTCCTATCTCCAGTTATCTGTGAGAACAGGCCGACACCCAGCTTGCCACACCTTCCTTTCAGGTAGTTGTAGAGAACAATAAGGTCTCCCCTGAGCCTCCTCTTCTCCAGAATAAACAACCCCAGTTCCCTCAGCCACTCCTCAGGACTTGTGTTCCAGACCTTTCACCTGCTTCGTAGCCCTTCTCTGGACACGCTCCAGGGCCTCGATGTCCTTCTTGTAGTGAGGGGCCCAAAGCTGAACCCAGTACTCGAGGTGCGGCCTCACCAGAGCGGAGTAGAGGGGGATGATCACCTCCCTGGTCCTGCTGGCTACACTATTCCTGATACAAGCCAGGATGCCGTTGGCCACCTGGACACACTGCCAGCTCATGTTCAGTTGAGCATTAATCTGCACCACAAGATCCTTTTCCTCTGCACAGCTTTCCAGCCACTCTGCCCCAAGCATGTATTCTTTGTTCTCCACATCGCTGGGTTTTGGGATCAGGTAAAAATTTATGGCTGAGAGACAGAAGCAGTTTCCCAGATTGTCTCTTAGCAGTGATCCCTATCCCATTTGAGCCATCCAGGAGAAGCAGGGGAACCTGTGGCACTGAGTTCTGACTGCAGAGCTCCCAGAGTTTGCATCACAGAACTGGAAGTGTGTGTCACAGTTTGAAAAATGAAGAAGCTAGGGCTAAACCCAGGACTCAGCCCTGCTTTTCCAGGTATTAGACATACCAACCAGAGGAGAAGCGTTACTGGACCTGGTGCTCAGCAATGCAGAAGAGGTCATTAAAGAGGTTAAGATTAGCGGAAACATAGGTTGCAGTGACCATGCCCTTGTTGAGTTTGTGATCTCAAGGAATACAGGCCTGGCTAAGAGCAAAATCAAGACCCTGAGCCTCAGAAGAGCCAACTTCCAGCTGTTCAAATAATTAGTAGATGAGATCCCATGGGACACGGTCCTTAGGGACAGAGGATCTGATCAGAGCTGGCAACTCTTTAAAGAAATTTTTCTTGGCGCGCAAGAGCTCTCTATTCCCATACGTAATAAATCAAGCAGAGAAGGTAGGAAACCAACATGGTTGAACAAGGACCTGCTGGTCAAACTTAGGCAAAGGAAGGAAATGCACAGACTGTAGAAACAGGGCCATGTGCCCTGGGAGGAGTACAGAAACTCTTTCTGGATGTTCAGGGATGAGATCAGGAAAGCCAAGGCAATGACAAAACTAAACTTGGCAAGGGATGCAAAGAATAACAAGAAGGGGTTCTGCGGGTACATTGGCCACAAATGAAGGACTAGGGAGAATGTAGCACCTCTGACAAATGGAGACAGAGAACTGGTAACAACAGATGAGGAGAAGGCAGAGGTACTTAACAACTTCTTCAATAGTAGTAAGGTTTCCTGCACCTCTCGAGTCTGCGAACCTCTAGGCAGGGGCTGGGGGAGCAGAGTCCCTCCCACTGTCAGTGAAGGGCAAGTTTGGGACCTCCTGATACAACTTAACCACTACAAGTCTATGGGGCCTGATGACATGCATCCCAGAGTCCTGAGGGAATTGTCTGATGTAGTCTCCAAGCCTCTCTCCATCATATTTGAAAAGTCATGGCAGTCAGGTGAAGTCCCTGGTGACTGGAAAAAGGGAAACATCACTCCCATTTTTAAAAAGGGTAGAAAGGAAGATCTGGGGAACTACAAACCAGTGAGCCTCACCTCTGTGCCTGGGAATATCATGGAACGAATCTTCCTGGAGGCAATGTTAAGGCACATGCTGGACAAGGAGGTGATCCAGGACAGCCAGTATGGCTTCACCAAGGCCAAATTGTGCCTGACCAATCTGGTGGCCTTCTATGATGGAGTGACTGCATCAATCAACAAAGGAAAACTGACAAACGTTATCTACTTGGATTTCTGTAGGGCCTTGACACAGTCCCACACAGAATCCTAATCTCTAAATTGGAAAGATATGGATTTGAAGGGTGGACCATCTGGAGTTTAAGGAATTGTCTCGATGGCTGCACCCAGAGAGTGGTGGTCAATGGTTCTATGTCCAGGTGGAGGCTGGTAACTAGTGGTGTCCCTCAGTGGTCTGTCTTGGGAGCGGTGCTTTTCAATATATTCAACAGTGACATAAATGATGGGATTGAGTGCATCCTCAGCAAGTTTGCAGATGATACCAAGCTGAGTGGTACAGTTGATAATGAAGAAGGAAGAGATGCCATCCAAAGGGACCTGGATGGGCTGGAGAAGTGGACCCACATGAGAAGCTAATGAGGTTCAACACGTCCAAGTGCAAGGTGCTGCACCTGGGTCGGGGCAATCCCAGACATGAGTACAGACTAGGAGAAGAACTCACTGAGAGCAGCCCTGCAGAGAAGGACTTGAGAGTTCTGGTAGACAAAAAGCTCAACAAGAGCCAGCAGTGCATGCTTGCAGCCCAGAAGGCCAACTGCATCCTGAGCTGCATCAACAGAGGTGTGACCAGCAGGTGGAGGGAGGTGACTGTCCCCCCTCTGCTCTGCCCTCATGGGGCCCCACCTGGAGTCCTGCATCCAGTTCTGGGGCCCCTAGCACAAGACAGATGTGGACCTGTTAGAGCAAGTCCAGAGGAGGGCCACAAAAATGATCAGAGGGCTGGAGCACCTCTCCTATGAAGAAAGGCTGAGAGAGCTGGGGCTATTCAGCCTGGAGAAAAGAAGGCTCTGGGATGACCTCATTGATGCCTTTCAATACTTAAAGGGGTTTATTTAAAACAAACAAACAAACAAACAAACAAAAAAACAACCGAGGAGGACTCTCTGCTGGGGTAGATAACGATAAGACAAGGGGGAACAATCTTAAACTAAAAGAAGATAGATTTAGACTAAACATTAGGATGAAATTCTTCATTGTAAGGGTAGTGAGGCACTGGAGCAGGTTCTGAAAAGTAGTTGTGGATGCCCCGTCCTTGGAGGTGTTCAAGGCCATGTTCGATGGGGCCTTGGCCAACCTGACCTAGTGGGTGGCATCCCTGCCTATGGCAGGGGAGTTGGAGTAAGGTGATCTTTAAGGTCCCTTCCAACCCAGGCCATTCTATGATTCTATTATATTTCAATCAAAGAAGAATAATAAATGATTAATGCATCCTGATATCAAAGTATACATTTCCAGGTTAAAAAAAATCTTTATTGTCAAGTATGAATTTAGAAGACAATTTGGTTGTTAAATACTAATTAACACCACAGAGATCTATGTTTGTGATGAGTGCAATAACTAAAAAGAATGGTTTTATTTGAACCACTACTTTTCTTTGAAGAATTGTAACTACATACAGTATGTACCTCTAAAGAAGTCATCACCTGAAGCAAAGAAAAATAATATATATATATATATATATATATTAGGATGGGCATGTAGAGAAGAAGCTGGAATAGTTCTATGCACATTCCTCTGTTAATATTCTGGGGTATGATCAGGTACAGTGAGTACTGCTGCAAAATTTCTGTCCCCCTCAGCACTTTCCTGCAAGTGAATGCAAATGGAAAGGAAAAGCTCTGCTCCTGTCACTGCTGATGCTGTTAACCATAAAGAAGGCTTGAGAAGACATGAGTTTAACAATGGTGATAAAAGACAGAATTTTAGGAAAATTCAGAATACGAAGTGTATTTAATGTTATTCATTACTTATTAATCCATTAAATGGATCTGGGAGACACTGACAGACACAGAACATGATTATCTGTAGTGTTCAGTTAGAGGAGATCCTGGAACAGATCTAACTGAAGTCTTTGAGGACTGTCCCCAACCAACATCTGGTTAGGAACAAGCAGGTCAGTCTGGTTTAACAACAAGAATAAAATGTTCTTTTTTTTTTTTTTTTTTTTTAAATGGGATGAAAGGAGCATCTGGCAAAATATTAAATGAATATTAAAGTGAAACAGCTCCCTTCTGGGTGTGAAAATAGAGTATTGATGATGTGGATCCCAGACCTCTATAAAGATACTATTCACTGTAGGCTTCAGCTCTGGAACAAATGGCAATTTAAGTATCAGGCAGCAAAATATTGCAGATGCTTCAGTATGCCTCTGGGAGATGCTATACTTGCAATGAGTCAAATATAAAATAAATGTGAGGAAGACCAAATGAAAACCAGGAAATATAGGTAAGCTGTAAAAATCAGGCAGACTTGTATGCTACTAGACAAATACTTCATGTGATCTCAATTCAATGACGATACATAAATGCCATAAAATTATATCCACACAAAAAGCAAGGATGGTCCTCCCCAAACAGATCAAAATGCTGCTGCTGCAAAAAATAATTTACTGAGCCAACAGTCATTATCTCTTAGCTGGATATGAATAAAATTTCATGAAGCTTTTGCTTTAGAGGTGTCCTTCAGGGCTCAACTGGCAAACTTTGGAGGTGAAGGTACAATGAACACGATCCCAACAGGTCTCTTAGACACTTTATAAACTAGAGTGTTTTTTTTTTTTTTTGGTGTGTGTGTGTGTCCTGGTTTCAGGTAGGACAGAGTTAATTTTCCTCCTAGTAGCTGGCAGGGTGCTATGTTTTGGATTAGAATGAGAAGAGCGCTGATAACATGCTGATGTTTTAATTGTTGTAGAGCAGTGCTTACACCAAGCCAAGGACTTTTCAGCTTCTCGCTCTGTCCTGCTAGCGAGCAGGCTGGGGGTGCAGCAGGAGCTGGGAGGGGACAGACCCAGGACAGCTGACCCAAACTGGCCAAAGGGGTATTCCATACCATCTGACGTCATGCTGAACAATATATAGGGGTGGCTAGCCGGGGTGGGGGGCCGGCTGCTCGGGGATAGGCTGGGCATCGGTCAACGGGTGGTGAGCAATTGCATTGTGCATCACTTATTTCGTACACATTATTACTATTAATACTATTATTATTATTATTATTGTTATTATTATTTTCCTGTCTTAATAAACTGTCTTTATCTCAACTCACAGGCTTCACTTTCCCGTTTCTCTCCCCCATCCCGGAGAGGGAGGGGGGAGGGTGAGCGAACGGCTGTGTGGTGTTTGGCTGCCAGCCGGGCTAAACCACAACAGTGTGTGTGTTTTGTTTTAATTAAGGCTGAGAATTATATACAACAGAAAGACATTATAAATACTGATTGTTGGGAAGAAAAAAAAGGTCTTTGGTATTTACTGTTAATGCAGTTTATACTGATGATAAAGAAAACAAAATCTACAGAAAATTTGTAAGTTACTAAGCCCTCTTATAAACTTTCCTGACACTTTTTTGTTTGCAGAAACCATTTGTCTGTTGTTTTCCCTTTCTCAGCCAAACCCCATGTAATTTTCAGAATTAACAAGTATTTTAAAATTAATATGCACAAGTGATGTCTTATATTTTCATGTGCCAACAGTTAGGGTATCCTGTCAAAGATTAAATGGGCTATTTAGTCCTTTGGCATTGTCAGTTAGTACCTATGCATTGTCCAGGTTTAGTTCATATCAACATCTACTAATCTAGATACTAGTTTTGAAAATCTTAGAAATGGTCTTAGACAAAATAGGGCTGTAGAAACAGGATTTATTTAAGAAACAAAATGTTTTAAATCTGATTCAGGTGAAACCATGGTCTAATGGTCATCTTGAATTAGAAATCTCATCTTCGCTCTTCTTACTGAAAGAATCATAAGTATGTCAGGCTAACAACTCTTCAAGAGGTTATCCAGGCTGAATTTCAATTATCTAAAAGAAGGTGTATTACCATTTTAGACACCTTGTGGTTTTAGAGCCTGCAGAAATGACAAGACCAACACGTCCTTCTGAAACCAACTCATTTAGAAATGTAGTTACTACCAAGAATGTGTTCTTCAGACTGTCTCCACTAATATTTCATTGTCCTTTTTCCTAACTTTGTTATCACTGGCTGAAATTTAAGCCCATTACTCTTGATTTATTCTCCTCAGAGCAGATTTTTTCATGTTTTTACATCCTATTACTTATTTGATGACTGCTCCCATGTGTCCCTTTAGTATTCCCTTGACTAAGTTATCTCAGCTCTTTCAATATTTGCTTATAGGTCATGTTTTTGAGATGTCTATTTTTGTTACACATTTTTCTTTTTTATATTTCATTAGAAATGTGAACACAGCTTGTATTTATAGAAGATTATTTCTATTCTAGAGTCAGATTTCTTCAGGTAGAATAGACTAAGTAATTCTTCACCTGCTCTGTTCACTTCCCTTATCATCATCTTATTTTAATTTTTCATTGTTTTAGATTTATGCAGTTATAACCTGCCATAAATATATAATTTTATTTTTCTCTTTGGGAAGGAAAAGTATAGTCTGTCAGAGAAGAGAAATATCTGAAGACTTATATTTTATATAGTTTTGTTTTTCTTTACACTCAAGTTGTTGCTAAGTTATATTTAGGATACCAAATGGAAAGTAAGGTTAGAGAAATTGGAATGGAATGCAAATGAAACTCAATTTCAGGCTTAAAAGACAAAATGAAAAAGGAGAAAGAGATAGGAAAGAATTTTCCTCTCATTGGCAACAATTAGATATCTGAAAATCATTCTTATTGTGAATCTGAAAGCTTTTCAACTTAATCCTTTCTTCTTACCCCAAAAAGTCAATAGTCCACTGAACAGTAACAATGGTTCGGAGGAAAAAGCCAGAAAAAGGACGTCATGCTTCAGCTCCCAGACTCCTGCTGCTTGACATGGCATATCATGGTGTGGCATGACATACCTTTCAGGTTGTAGATATGTCCCTCTTCAGAAATTTCAGTCTAGCCTTTAGGATACCCTTTCTGACTGAAGCTTCAGCAATAATACTACATGTTCATTCAAAACTTCCTCTTTCATTATTAAGTGATGATTCAAAACGATTTTAGAAGACTTCCCCTAACCTCAAAGAGTAAAGATCTCAAGGTTGTAGAGACAACATGCCTGAGAAATGGGTAGTATCAGGAGGATGTAAAGAAAAATAAGTTCCCTACTCCTGCTTATCTTCACCTTTCCCAATACAGATTTTTTTTTCCTATGCATTTTGCGTGCAAGCATAATTAAACATTCATAATGACAGTTTAGATGTTTTGCTTAAACTTACTGAGATAGAAGCACAATCATGATTTTCAAGAAACATCTCTATTGCACTGCTAAATATGTTTAAATGGATTAGGAATCTGAAGCTAGGTCCATGAAGACAAATGCAGGAGAAACTTTCTGGTTACTGAAAAAGAAGTTTGATTAGGTGAAGTGAAGGCAATAGTTCTGAGACTTTCAAAATAATGAGCCATTGTGAACATAATACTCAGTCAAGTGTTAGGTTAAACATTATTGAAACTGGTAGGTATAAGAGTTGGTTTCCCATCCACACTAAATATCAGGATGGTGCATTTATTGGAACCGGAAAAAGGGAGGCCACTCTCTGAATCACAGATATATATGGCAAGATTAAATACAACTTGGACTACATGGGCAGATGTTTTTCAAATGACAAATAAAACAAATGAAATCAGGGACCCTGGCTGAAGGTGTGTTGAGCAAGTATAACTTGAGAAAAATTGAATAAAAGAGCATCGGAGCAGGATAGTGAAGGGCACTGCAAGGTGTTACTTAGGGAAGCTGTACTTGGGAAAGAGGAAGAATACGCTCCTACAGATGATAATGTGAGATAACCTACTCCTGCACACAGCTGATCTCTGTCTGATGAGCATAATGTTTGTATGCCAGAAACACCTGTCTAAGCTGTCCAATAAGAAATGCAAACAGTTTTTATATATTGATGTTGCCTGCCAAAATTAACTATAAATCAATTCATTGTAAATGGCTATCTAATTTTTCCCCATGTCCTACATATACAGGGCTAAATTTTTTCTTCATTCTAGGAGTAGTTAGGGCTAAAAACTCTGAAGGATTATATTAAGATCAGACTCAGACAACTTTTGTTTCTTTTAGAAGCTGGATGAACATTTTAACAAATATGCTTAACAAATTTGTGTTTACTGTAAATATATTTAACACATCATTTGCGATATGAACTGTTTGTATATTTCAGACAAATGAAATTAGACGTCTTTTCAAAATGCTTGAGAAGATATTTTTCCCCAAATGAAAAAATATTTTTGTCTGAAATATCAGAAAATTGTTTTCCCTGACTATGAATAATTCAGAGACCTTATATTTATGATTTCTGTGAAAGTCATCATCATACACTGATACAAAAGAAAATAAAATGGCATAAGATCACACTGTGGTTAAACAACACTTTTTTACTTAAAACCGGGAGTCATATATAAGGTATGAAGTAAATATGGAATTTAAGTCTTCAGAAATTACTTAGATGAAATATAATATTCTTAGCCAAAAAAAACAACAAAACAAACAGTAAAATTGTGAGAGTTCTGTGAACGTTGTAGATGCCATAGAATGTACCATGCAAACCTAGGACCACATCATTGACTTGTAATTGTAAACTTATAATTTATGATTTTTTGTCCAAAATAAGAATGACACTGGACTATAAATTATCATTATGCCTTTCATAAGTGACATAGATCTTACAAGATGCTTTCTTACTGCATGGACTCTATACCTTTTAAGCGATAATAGTGACAATACTCTCTTATCCTGTCTCTACAGGTCTTTACTCATCATGTTGCATTAACAGCCTGTGTTGACCTACTTTCTAGTTTTACCCCAGATAAATTAAGCAAAATATCATCTTTGGCTTCTTAAGTGAATTCCACAGACCTTGGACTCGTGGTAGCTATATAGGCCAGAAAACATGGTATTGTAGTGTCTTATAACAGGACACAGACTTATTGTTGATAAGCCAACGATACAGGAAGGATTCTGAGCTTGTCTCGGCCTTCCTGGAGACTTGTTTGAGCTTGTTTGTCTGTAACAAGAGTTGTCTAATCACCAGGTCACCATTGCCTTGTTTTGCTTTACCTGACTTTAAAAGAATTCTGTGGTGTGATACTCACTGTATTCAAACAATTTCAGCCTTTGGAGCTGGCTAAAACTCTCTATAGATTAAATTCAGATATAATATGGACCTGCACTTAAATAAAAAAAGTTAGAAAAACTATAAAAGCATGTTAGAGATTGTAAGAATATGTAAAGACCAACACAAAAATCATCTCAAACATTACTACTGCAAATAGGAAGAAGTAGCTATCAACACCAACTTTCTCTTGGCAAGGGTCTCAGAGTGATAACAGCTGACCATAATGCTCTCCAGCCCAGCCCCAATCTGAAGCCATTGAGACTATGACCCAGAGTAGCAGAGAAAGAGCAAGCATAATACCAGGAGAAAGTTAAGAAGTCTGTGTATACATGATCATTATACATGATCGTACATACAATTTGACCAGTAAGTTTTAGCATCACTGTAACTGTACTAGTGGCAATTCTCTTATTTGACTTTAGAGCAGGAATAAATTCTTAGCTTTGTATGCAAGGTTTGTTTCTTTTGTCCTGAGAAAAACTATAGGTGTAAGAAACTTGTGGGAATTCAAGCAGCCCATTCCCTAACTTGGATGCAATAAATTGGTAGCGCTGGACCTTATGAACTTGGCCTCCAAACCCACCTGCACCTGCTAGATGGGTTTAGACAAGTCAATTCTATTTCTCTGTGCCTCATTATTTTTCATCATCAAAATGAGGGTACAGAGACTGACCTCTGTTGAAGGAAAACACTGAAAAAGAACAAAGTAGCATAAATCAGCCTCACATTAGCATAAAATTTAATACTAAATTTTAGGACTTTTTTCCCCCTCTGGATTTTTTCAAGTCCAAAAGTTCAAAGGTTATCAGATTATGTCTCCATAACTACTCAATGCTTGCTTTATGCTTGCTGTTGAGAGTGGATTGGTCTTGTATCTGTTTCTTCAACATATACAATTTGCTGATCTCATAGCTTCTAAAGAAAATTTGACTCTTCAGAAAAATTTTCAAGGAAACGAGTAGAAACTATATGCCAAATAATGCAAAGATGGGTCCTATTTAAATATTATATATTGTACACTGTGATTAACTACTATTCTAATCTGTCTCAATCTTTACTATTTTATAATATTTATAACACAAGAAAAAAAAAGATATGCACTTTTACCTAGTTGCTTGCAAACATGAAATCCAGCATATTTTTATTTTAGAAATTGCATCCGTCAATGCATAACTCTTGTCCTATTAGTGGTAACATCTGTACAGAATAGCCATTAACAGGAGGACTGATATGTTCCCAGGTCTGCTGAGACACATTACTGGACTGCACTGTTTTCATGCTACATAAAACATGCCTCATGGAAAGCATGTTTCTATTCAATAAGTTCTACCTTGAAAAAGACTATTAGGTGGACAGAAGCCCCAAGAGAGATAGAATATATAAATAGTGGCATTAAAACACAGACAACTTTGTGCTTTCCACTGCAAAATTCATTGATTTTATGTAGATTATTACATACCAGATATACATTGCTTCCGGTTTTGAGAAGCTGGAGTTCATATTTCCTTTTAAAATGAGTATGTTTAAACAGAAGTATCAAAGTAAAACAAACTCTGACTAAATTATAAGAGCACTGATGAGGATAACACTAATATTAGCTTGACTTGAACTCAGGTACAAACAAGTATTTTGTAGCAATGTGATGGCATAGATGGACATAACGAGTAAGTATTTAACATACATGTGTGAGTAATGTAACCACAAAAGGAACAAAGAAAGATGTATGTAGTTGAATGTAAGAGGCATCCAACGACAAAGAGTTGTCACATCAGTTAGGTACAAGGGATTACAAACAGGCACTCCCAGGGTTACACAAGAGATGACAAACTAAAACAAAACAAAACAAAACAAGGAAAGTAACAGAAGAAGAAGATGTGACTCTCCCATTTGTGAGGGGGGCAATTAACATAAAAATACTAAGCCCAAAGAAAAACAACAGAGAAAGAAAGAGATAATCCCATTTTCAACATTTCTCACCAAAAGCACTCTCCAGCCTGAGCACCTTGACCACCAACAATAAGAGCCAACAAGGACTGCAGCCACCAACACCAACTGCATAGTATCAACCCCATGCATACGCAGAGACATTTTAGAATGTGAAATTCCAAAAGTAAGCCTTTGGTATACCTACTGATGATGATGACGTAAGATTTAACTGTTAACGTGGAACATGCTGTTAATAAGCAAATGACTGACAATAATGAAAATAATCAGATAATACTGTGATAATAATGATATGAATGACATAATCACAAGCAGGCTCACTTAGAGCATGTTGCACAGGATCGCATCCAGGCAGGTTTTGAATATCTCCAGAGGAGACTCCAAGGAGCAACCCGTTCCAGTGCTCTGTCACCCTCAAAGTAAAGAAGTGCTTTCTCATAGTGAGATGGAACTTCCTGAGTTTCAGTTTGTGCCCTCTCGTGCCTCTTGCCCCATTGCTGGGCATCACTGAAAAGAATCTGGCCCCACTCTCCCTTCAGATATTTATGCACATTGATAAGATCTCCTATCAGTCTTCTCTTCTTCAGGCTGAACATTGCTAGCTGTCTCAGTCTTTCTTCATAGGAGAGGTGCTGCAGCCCTCTGATCATCTCTTGGCCCTCCTCTGGACCCACTTTAACAGGCACACACATCCTTCTTGTGCTGGGTACCCCAGACCTGGATAGGACGCCTCCAAGTGGGGCCTCACAAGGGCAGAGCAGAAGGGGACAATAACCTCCCTCAACCTGCTGGCCACTCCTCTATTGATGCACCCCAGGACACAGTTGTCCTTCTTTGTCACAATGGCACAATGCCGGTTCAAGGTTAACCTTTTGTACACCAGGTTAACCTTCTCCACAGAGCTGCTATCCAGCAGGTCAGCCCCCAACCTGTACTGGTACATGGAGTTATTCCTCCCTATGTGAGCGATCCTGCAATTACCTTTGCTGAACTTCATGAAGTTTCTCACCACCCAACTCTCCAGCCTGTCCAGGTCCCTCTGAAAGGCAGTACAGCCCTCTGAGGTATTAGCCACTCCTCCCAGTTTTGTGTCATCAACAAACTTGCTGATGGTGCACATGATCCCATTGTCTACGTCACCGATGAAGATATCAAACAGTACCAGTCCCAGGACAGACCCCTGAGGGACACCACTCATCACCGGCCTCCACCTGGACATAGATTAACAACCACCACTGTCTAGATGCAGCCTTCAAGACAATTTCTTATACACTGAATGGTCCACCCATATTCCTCCTGGCTTCAGGAGGAATAAGAGTCTCTTCCTGTGAGAAGTGACTAGCTTCCAGCACTCTTCTACAGTGCTATGATGCAGTGCAGAGCCTTCTGAAAACTCTACTACTGTACTTTCTCCATGAACACCCTGCCTATCCCTTACTCATCTTGGATGCTTCACAATCTGATGAACTGCTCTTGTTGACCTCTCTTACCTGACAACGCAGCTCATGAACAACAGCACACCTTCTACAGAAGAGAAGACTGTCAGACCAGGTCTCCCAAAGAGGCCCCAAGCACTCCCTGCAGCCCAAGATCTGAAGAGCTGCATCTGCTGTTAGAGGGTCTGTCTGGGTCAAGACCTCCTACATAATTGATGCAGTAACTCCAACACCTACTGGGGAATAAGCTCTGCAGCACATCATGACCATATCTGAGGAAGCATTCACTACTGGGATTGGAAACAAAGGCACCCTCTTGCATTCTCCTGCACAAACTGCTACTTCTGTTCTCCATGTTCTAGAAGCTGTGGGCTAGGCATGACTTTTATACAGGCCTCCTCCTAGCACTTACTCATAGGGTGCTTGACCCACCCAATCTAAAGGCCACCTGGATCAGTGGCCCCACCTCCTTCTGACCAGGGGACTACCAAGAGAGCTCGTTAACAGCAACCACACCTAGCCAGAGTTTCTCCAGGAGGAGTTAAGACCTCCTGTAATTGTCTTTGCCTAGTTCTTTTCTGCTGGCAACAATCACCTCTGTGTCCTCAGGAGCCCCAACAACTTCCAATGAGGTCCTCAAGTTCTAAGCAAAAAATCATTTTGACAAGTGTGGAAAATTGACAGGTGTAATTTGCTCTCTCTTTTGTAATACAATCTGGCTAAGCTATAAAAAAAGATAGTATGACATTTAATATGTCACTTGACTGAGTTATTAAAGCCAATTAATTGACTTTGTAAATGTAAAAGAATGCAACATTAAAGCCTTTAAAAGATAGTTAAAAAAGGATAAAAACTCAATTAAGAGTATTAGTTTTTTCCTCAATGTGAAGTGAACTTAAAAATATTTTTAAAGTGAGTGACAAGACTAAATATTTCATATTTTCATTTAAATCCTCCTTTTATTCACTATATAGGACACACAAACACACACACAAGTTCTCTCAGAATGGCATAAATGAGCCCTAGTGTGCATTTAATGTGATTTAGTGTTTGTGTTTGAAGAAAATTTACGTGGAATTGCTGCAACTGAATATAAAACTCTCTTAAACATTCATTAACAACACACTTTGTGGAGCATTGCTACTACTTATCACTACATATAAAAATATGTTAGTCCTCCACATTTACAGTTGTAAAGTATGTGATACTGTGAAGCTGATGCCATGGAGTCAGTACTGATAGGTATATGTTTTGTTGGCCTACACTATCACAATATTAAGAATGCTTATATACTGTAGCTGACCACACTGAATAGAATATCACTCTACAGACAGACCTTCAACTCAAAGTCTGTTAGCTTGCTTTAAAGATGATTAATTCCTGGGTTACCCCCAGCTGCCCTCTTCCCTCTTTTTTCTTCCAAATGTTTTCTGAGTGAAGAGAGAAACTGAGAGATGAGTGAAACAATCTCATCTCAACTCAAATAGGAAACAACTATTTCAGTAAAATGAAAACAAATCTGAGTAAAGTTAAGAATGTAGGATTTGAATTTCAGCAGTTCCATTATAGAGTAAATTTAATTTTACTGATGAAAACAATAATGTTGACATATCTCTAACAATGCGTGCTCTAAAAAAATGAGTTACTTGTTGAAGTACAATTTATTCTTATTACATATAAAAAGTCAGAAAAGATAACTTTAATATTTCTCCAATCTCATGAAATTATCTGATTACAAAGTACCTAAATGCACTACTGCATTTCCCGTCTTAAAAAAAAAAAAAGGCAAAAGAAACAAGAAACACTAACAGAGCCAATCCAAACAAAACCCCATATTTTTACAGAAAGAACTGCAATAAAATCAAAACAAACAGACAGAAAAAATATTAAAATGAGAAAACATTTAGTTAGAACATCCATTGACTAAAACCTGAAATTTACATATTGTTTTGTTTTGAAACACTTAGTTCCTGTAATCTTTTCTTTTACTAAACTCGACATGATCTGATACATACTTTTACAAGTGACCATGTTTGAAGAAAAAAATAATTTGTTTTAAAAAGCTATCTTTAAGCACAAGTTTTTATGCACGTTGAAATCTCTCTTTTGAAAATTTTAGTTTTGCAATATATTCCCTTGTGTATTTTAGACTTTGAAGAATCTACTTCATAACCTTAATAGTTTGGAAAACCTCTATTCTTGTTAGATTTTGATCTTCAGTCTATTTTAATAGAAAGATGCTTAAAAATTCAGGCTCCTCTTGTTTTTATACTCTCAGGGGACCAAAAGCATTTGATTTGACGATTGAATTTTTTTATCAGTTACAGCAAATTTCCATTTGCTTTTCTTATGTACCTCTGTCTTCTAGAAGTTAAAAATGATTTCACATATCCATCTGATGCACAAAACTTGATGTTACATTATCCAAATCTACTTGTTTAAGATTTGGCTACATCCATCTAAGTTTTTAGTATTTGGCTACAACTACATGTAGGCCATTTTCAGATCATCAGGAAGTATTTGAGTTGTTCTGGTGGTTGCAGTGTGGTGGTGTATGTCTTGCCATGAAAAAAAAAAAAAAAAAAAAAAGGGAAAAGTCCAATGTGAAATTTGTCTTGAAATTTTCCTAATATGGCTTTTTTTTTTTTTTTTAAAGAAATATGTTGGAAATGAACAGTGTCTCATAAAAACAATTAAATTCCCTAGACCTAAAAACTTCTGACAATTTTTTTTTTTTTCAGCTGACATCATTTAGCTACTTAAGGGAACAAATTCCACTCTTTTTTTTTTTTTTTCTTTTTCCCCCTACCTGCACATTCCTTCAGTTGGTATTCAAGCAATCTCCCATCTCCCACACATCAATGAAAACACATAGGTGTGGAACCTCTACAGTCAGTTTCAAAACAATTTACGGAAATCTCAGTTAATGCAAAAAAAAATATCTTATTGTTTTATTTATTTTTATTTATTTTTATTTTTAAAGAAATTAACTGCATGCTAGTACCATAAAAGGGAGCTGAACTTTCTTGAAAATCTGGATCCCATTTTCCGAGACATCAAATATCCCCTTTAGATTTCTCAACTGTTGACTAGTTTAGAAGGTATTTTGCTTGGATTTAGGGAGCCCAGAGATAGCAGTTGTTTTGCTCTTGTTGTTTTGTGTTATTGGTACATTGAAGCTAATTGCTACATTGCAAGAAACAATAAAAGCAAATCTTTACAATTTCCCGCTAACAAAAAATGCATGTAAACATGCTCCAAAACTTGAGCATGAAGAATTTTCAGTCTTACTCAATACCACGCATGCCCAGCAGTATTTTCAATAATGTTCTTAGTATTGATGTATATTTAAAACTACAGCTGATGCCTTCCTATAAAATGCATTCTTCTGCAATTGATAAACACATCTTAACTAATTTTGACTTGTGAATGGTGACTTTGACCTTTTGACAGGCATTTGAAATTTATGTTTATTCCAGCAGCTGCAAATCCTTGTAGACAAACTTCAGGAAAAGTCCAGAAAAATGTCCTTCTTCCTGTTCATGATTTTTTTTTTCTTCATTATGAATATGACTTACTTTAGTTAGAATGAAAGTGGAAAGAATGTTTAAAAAAAAGCTGTAATACAACTTGGCAGAAAATTAAGTCTTCTCTGATGGAATAAATGATATCTTCTGGATAACATGTATAAAAACATTTTCTGTTTATATATAACTTACAAGATAATTACATCAAATTTGACTTGAGGATAAATTCACCAATAGAATGAATTCATTCATCTTCTCAAAAAATATAGTGTTGAAAGCAATTCAAGACCCAGCTGGAGAATTGTTTGGAAGGAATTAAGTTGAAACATATTGGAATAAAGAGGCATTAATGAGGGATGCATCATAGGATTTTTTAAGCTCCCAAACTTGAAAGACTTTCAGTACACAGAATGATTATTTGAGGCTCTTTTAAGTTAAGACTCAGCTAAGACAATGACAGATCACTCATGGGAAATAGTAGGTATAAGCAGCCATTTCAGAAATACAAAAATTTCAAGGAGGTTTATTTGGTGTGCTCTCTGAAGACCTGATAAAATCCCGAGTCATATGGAAATTTATAGCAATGGTAAAATAATAATAATAATAATTAAGAAAATCTTCAGACATTAGAATATATATACGTATGTATTTCCCAGCATTGTTCCTTTCCATTTGGATAATGTCCTTATCAGAGTTTCCTCCATCCCCTTTGCCCGCAAGCTTATTTTCTTGTTCTTTGTAGTTGGGAATGTTTCTCTGACCTTCTGGAAGTTCCAGCCCTTTCTTTGCATAACGTAGGACAGGAAAGATTTAGAAATACATCAGCATCTTCCTTGAAATCTCTGCTTGTTCTTTACCCATGACATGCTGATGTTAAACTGCTGTTTCTGAGGTAAGTGTTTCAACAGATGTGAAACAACCTATTGCTCCCGATGTGCCAAGGTAATGACCATGAAGACAGCAATTTGAGTGTCTGAGAACCAGATTTTAATTCTCAGAAAAATGTATCTTGATTACAAGATTTTAGAGAGGCTGTCTTAGCTTTCTGGATTACCTACAACAGTTGCTGAATTCTTGGGGAGGTGTGAGAAAAAATCTGAGGCCAATAATACAGGCTCAGGTGAAGATCTCAGTGAAGTAACATTTTATTCATGATTGTGATGGTGGGCATTCTGCAAGCAGGAGTGCACAGCCAAAACAAATCATAACCTTATATCCCCTCTCACCCAATGCTTGATTCCTTCGCTGTTCGCTCATTGGCTGACTACTACAGGTTCACAATTTACTCGAAGCTTGTTACTATACCATATATGTATAATTTTATTTGACCAAAATTTATTATTTTTTTTGTTCTCCTCTAGTGACTGAAGGGGCCCATGAATTTTTGTTTTTGCTGATTCTGCAACTACTGCTTGTCTTGGTTTTCTTAGACATGCTCCTAATTTGGGGATAGTGGGACCTTCCACTCTTCCCTTATCTGCTTAACATACCCCCCACTGTTATGCCTGCGCAATCACTTCCCAGTATCATAGAATCATAGAATAATTAAGTTTGGAAAAAACCTTCAAGATCATGTCATCCAACCATTACCCTATTACCCACGCCACCCACTAAACCATGTCCCTGTGTGCCAGGTCCAACCTTTCCTTGAACATTCCCAGGGATGGTGATGCCACCACCACCCTGGGCAACCCATTCCGATGCCTGACCACTCTTTCTGAGAAGAAATGCCTCTTCATTTCCATCCTAAATCTTCCCTGAAACAACTAGTAGCCATTCCCTCTACTCCTAACCACTTGCCACAACTTCTTTATAGGTAGTTGGAGAGAGCAATAAGGTCTCCCCTGAGCCTCCTCTTCTACAGACTAAACAACTCCAGTTTCCACAGCCGCTCTTCATAGGACTTGTGTTCCATGCCCTTCACCAGCTTCACAGCCCTTCTCTGGACATGTTCCAAGGCCTCAATGTCCTTCTTGTGGTGAGGGGCCCAAAACTGAGCACGGTATTTGAGATGCAGCTTCACCAGAGCAGAGTTGAGGGGGACAATCACCTCCTTGGTCTTGCTGGCTACACTATTCCTGATACAAACCAAGATGTTGTTGGCTTTCTTGGCCACCTGGGCTCACTGCTGGCTCATGTTCAGGTGAGCATTGATTAACACCCACAGTTCCTGTTCCTCTGCACAGCTTTCCAGCCACTCTGCCCTAAGCCTGTAGCACTGCTGCATGGGGTTGTTGTGGTCAAAGTGCAGGACCCGGCTCTTAGCCATGTTCAACCTCATCCCACTGGCCTCTACCCATCAACCCATCCTGTCCAGGTCACTCTGCAGAGCCTCTCTACCCTCCGGCAGATCGATACTTCCCCCCAACTTGGTGTTGTCTGCAAACTTACTGAGGGTGCACTCAACTCCCTCATCCAAGTCATCAATACAGGTATTAAAAAGGATGGGCCTCAACACTTACCCGCGGGGAACACCACTGATGACAGGTCACCAGCTGGATTTCACTCTGTCTGGGCCCGGCCATTCAACCAGTTTTTAACCCAGGAAAGAGTATACCTGTCCAAGCCATGGGCTGCCAGCTTCTCCAGGAGAATATTGTGGCAGACCGTGTTAAAGGCCTTGCTGAAGTCCAGGTAGACTATGTCAACAGCCTTTCCCTCATCCACCAGGTGGTTCACCTGGTCATAGAAGGAGATGAGGTTATTCAGGCAGGACTTGCCTTTCATGAACCCATGCTGAATGGGCCTGATCCCCCCGTAGTCCTGCATACATTGTGTGATTGCATTCAAGATGACCTTTTCCATCACCTTTCCTGGCACTGAGGTCAGGCTGACAGGCCTGTAGTTCCCCGAGTCCTCCTTACGGCCCTTCTTATAGATGGGCATCACATTAGGAAGTCTCCAGTCATCCAGGACCTCTCCGGACGACCATGACCACTAACAGATGATGGAAAGTGGCTCAGCAATCACATCGACCAACTCCCTTGGCACCCTCGAGTGGATCCCATCTGGTTCCATGGACTTGTGACAGTTCAGGTGGAGCAGCAGGTCTCTAACTGTTTCCACCTGAACTGTGTGTGTGGGGTTCTTCTGTTCCCTGTTCCAGACTTCCAGATCAGGAGGCTGAGTACTGTGAGAGTAAGTAGTCTGGCTAGTAAAGACAGATGCAAAGAATGTGTTAAGAACCTCAGCCTTTTCCTTATCCTTAGTAGTTATGTTCCCCTCTGTGTCCAGGAAAGGATGGAGATTGTCCTTGGCCCTCCTCTTGCTGCTAATATATTTATAAAAACATTTTTTGTTATCCTTGACCATAATGGCCAGGTTGAGCTCGTACTGGGCTTTGGCCTTCCTGATTTTTTATCTGCATATGCTGGCAACTTCCTTTTACTCTTCCCGAGTTTCCTGTTCCTTCTTCCACTGGATGCAAACTCTCTTTTTCTGCTGAATATACAGCAAAAGTTCCCTGTTCAGCCACACGGGTCTTCTTCCCTGCCACCTCATCTTATGGCACACAGGGAGAGCCTGCTCCTGTGCCATTAAGACTTCCTTCTCGAGGAGCATCCAGCTTTCCTGGACCCCTCTGCCCTTCAGGACTGGCTCCCAAGGGACCCTCCCTACCAGTGTCCTGACCAATTCAAAGTCTGCCCTACAGAAGTACAAGGTAAATGTTTTACTGTCCCCATTCCTGACTTCATCAAGAACAGAGAACCCTACCTTGTCATGGTCACTCTGCCCAAGACAACTCCCTACTACCACATCTCCCACCAGTTCTTCTCTGTTCATTAACAGCAGGTCTAGCAGGGCACCCTCTCTGGTAGGCTCACTTACCAGCTGAGTCAGGCAGCTGTCATCCACACACTCCAAAAACTACCTGGACTGTTTCCTCAGGGCTGTATTGTAATTCCAACATATATCTGGGAAGTTTAAGTCCCCCATGAGAACAAGCGCTGGTGATTATGCAAATTCCACCAGCTGGTTATAGAATGCCTCATTCCTCTATTCATTGTGGTTTGATGGTCCATAACAGACCTCCACCTGAATGTCCTCCTTGTTAGCCATCCCCCTGATCCTTATCCAAAAGGACTTTACCTTTTCATTCCCAACCCTGATTTCAACATCATCAAAACACTCTCTAATATAGACAGCCATGCCACTGCCCCTCCTTAGCTTCCTGTCCCTTCTGAAGAGCTTGTAGACATCCATTGCAGCACTCCAGTCATGGGAGTGGTCCCACGACATTTCAGTGATGGTGACTAGGTCATAGTTTGCCTGCCACACAATGGCTTCCAGCTCCTCCTATTTGTTGCACATGCTGCGTGCACTGGTGTAGATGCACTCAAGTAGCACCATCACCCTCAACCCTCAGACTGCTTTCCCAGGCTCATCTCTATCGAGTCTTATTTCCTCCTCCTCCTCCTCCTCCTCCTCTTGCAGGAGGAAAACACCACCTGCGCACCCACTCTATCCAGTAAGTGCCCCAATCCCCTGAAGTCCCTTTTGATAGCCAGGTTATCAAATATGCAATATGCAAGGTTAGTGGAATTTTCTACTGAAAAAACACAGACTTAATCCTCACAGAGGCAACCATCCATCACCAATAGCAACATCAAGCCATGATCAGCAGTGCGTTGCAATGCCATCGGGCACTTCTTTGAACCTCATATTCTGGTGCTGTTCTAGGGTGGATATGAAAATATCAGTGTATGCATGGAGTTGTTTGGGTGTCATTAAATAGTTCAACATATTACCTGGCAGCTTACATATCTTTCACATAAGCTAGTTTCAGATACATCTTCTATAAGAAGACTCCCATTTATCTTGAGACTATGTTTCAAGAAGGAGCTAAAGGTCACAACTTTCTGAATCTAAGACTTTCTAAAGATTTAAGCTGCCTAATTAAAAGAGAAATTTCTGAATTTTTACACCGATGCCAGTTCAGTCTCACTCATTGTGGAAGACAGTCTTGAATCTAAGAAATGAGCTATGTAGAATCATGATCCAGTAACCCTGAAAAAACTGTCCTTCCATTCTCTTTGTACTTCACTCACATAACTTGACAAAACACTCACGTAATTGCTTGAGCTCATTATTATATCCTACCAGTTATAGACCATGTACACTGATGGTGTGGAAACACCCATTCATGAGGAAAAAAATCTGAAAAACCACAGCAATATCACTTAATCTCATACCTATAAATTCCTTGAGCCCTGTTCCTTATTTTAAGTATATTTATGGGAGGTCTGCATACATGCAACATTTTTATTTTCTTAACATAACATTTGCTGTGAGAAAGTTTATTTTTTGGTTATTGTAAATTTGGCATTTTTGAGACAGCCTCAGTTTCACTTGTGGATGGAGAGCTTCTTGTATGTGTGTTGTAGTAGGTAGTAGGTAGAACACCTTGCTGTATAAAATTTCTGGTAAGTGTTTGGGGATATTTCTGAATACTCCTGAAAACAGAGTTACTCAGACAATACGGAAGAAATTTGGAGGGCACAACTATGAGCTGGTCATCATCAATTGTCCAGAAAACTGAACAAATTCTGGTAATTTTTTTGTTTCCACTAGCCTTATGACTCTTTCTTGTCCACATCTTACTATTCCCTCCTTTATTCTTTGTTTTAAATAATGCTGCTGTTTTTTCAGTTTCAATCAGCATGAACCTAACTGATGGAAAAAAAAAAATCCAAACCAAACACTCTCCCTCAAAACCCCCAAACCTTGCAAGCAATTGAATCGCAGGCTGTAATGAAAAACTCATACTAAGGAGGATAAGTAGGTGCTAGAGAAGTGAAACGCTTATCCTCAGTTAAAGGGAACATTGGTATTTTTCTTAGGAGGAGTGAGGGCTGAGTGGAGAAGAGTTGCAATCCAAATGAAACATACTGTCGTGTCCTCCCTGGAGGATGAATTTCCTAGGTGGAGAGATATCATGAAAAAGTATTGTTCCCTGAACAAATAAATTCATTGCTAGAGAGCACTGCCACCTGTCTCCATCTACTTCAGGAAAGAGTGGTCTCTCATAAGAAATTCTCGTTTTGAACTTACGAGATTTTTTGCCATTTAAAGAAAGTGGTTTAATCTGAGACAATATTACCAAACTAGTAACTGATTTTTTTTTCACTTAATGAACAGCTTTTTTATATTATATTACATCAAACCTTAAATGCAACACAATACTCTTTTAGTAATTAGTCCATGGTAATGATACTTAGCTTTTTAGCTAAAAAGTAAAAAAAATCAAAAAAGTTTAATTCTGATAATTAGAAAAGGTATTCGTTGCCAAACTGCACATTTTCTTTATTTCTTTTCCTTCAAGGGACAGATGCTGATCTGAAGCTAAAAGAAATATGAATTTGTTCTCCCTTTCTTAATAACAAACCTTTGCACATATCTTGCAAGCCCTGCTGTTAAGTATATCTGAGAAAACTTTGATGAAGGCTTCTATTTAGTTTTTTGATACTTTGGATTTGTCAAAGAGGTATATGTTAGATAAATAGTACATAA
Source organism: Cygnus atratus (assembly GCF_013377495.2). NCBI lineage: Eukaryota > Metazoa > Chordata > Aves > Anseriformes > Anatidae > Cygnus > Cygnus atratus. The sequence continues at coordinate 14,469,709 of NC_066369.1, read as the reverse complement.
AGAAAACCTACTTTATCAGGAAATGAAACCCGTAGATGATATATTCACAGTTCATTAAAATTTTTATCCTTGGCTTCCTTTTAGAGATAAACAGTGTAAAAAAATTCAGAAGATCAAAAATAAATAAATACAATTTCCAACTTATCTTCAGTAGCCAATAATTATATACAAAAACCTTTCAAGTGTAATGAGAAATGAGGTGAAGTGAAAAATATTCTGATCTGGATGGAGTTTAAATAAACAAACAAACGAACAAAAAGCTAAGACATTTTCTCATCTAGCACACCACAATGCTAATGTTTAAATGACGGAACTATGTGAACTCCATTGATATAACAAGCTTTAGAGCTGGAGCAGAGCTAAGATTGCAAGATTAGGTTATTTCTGAAGCAGTGTCCTGACAAGAAAACATTTTGAACTCAATTTATTTCTCACTTAGAACAGACTTTTAAAATGATATCAATTGAATATGACTCTCTGGTGTTTATAGGGATCTGTAGCTTTTTTCTCAGAGAAACCATAACTGCTCACAAACTTGAAAGGCTCGAAAATTTAAATTGCAGGGACCACATGATCCATAATATCCTGGCATAATTATGTGGTAGACTAAGAAGAAACTACTAAGAAGAAACTTCCCCCACCCCCCCGAGACTACACTTTGCAGCAAATAACATTGCAGCATTGTAAAAGTCAGGTTACAGGGCTCTGTGTGGGACTGAGCAAAGTAAGGTGATTTCATTTTAAAACAGAACTTATTTCACTCACTTATTCAGTGTCATGCTACAATACTCACAAGAACCATAAAGTGTGGGGCTAAGTGTTTTGGTCAGTGTTAATTGCAGGTGTACAGAGGAAAAGTGACGCCAAATACAGAATCATCACCATTCCATCTCCTACCTTCTCCTTGCACTGGAGACTATGTAACTATGTGCTGTTTTTTGGATGTCCCTTTTTGTACAGTCTAGAGCCTCAGAGTGACTATGATCTGTTCTTAGCTTTAATTTGAAGCTTAACCAGTCTCTCATTTTAGGCTGGTCTTTCTAGTGCTTCTGCACCCAGACACTTCATTTTTCATTCATATGAACCTTAATATTTCTGTTACAAATAGACATTTTTAACAGAAGGGCTACTACAATGCACCTTTACATTAAATGTATAAAATTATTTAATGGTGTTTCACAGCAAAGAGGGAACCATATTGATGATTTTTCATGTTACCTGCATGATCTTTAGTCATCTAATTTGTTCCATTAGTCCCCTGAGGTTATACAAAGAAAGAAAAAAAGATGCCTGCACAGATTAGATTGATTACCTATTCAAGCACTATATATGTTAATTATATTATATATATTATATATATAAATAATATATATGTGAATTATATGTACATATATACATATATATACACATTTAAAAGTATATATATATAATCAAACTGATGGAGTCTTACAGAAAACTTAAACTCTGACATATTCTATTGAAAATGAATCAACTCTATGTATATGCATGACTATATGTATGCTTATATGAAAGTCTGGAAATGATGCAGCTGTGACTTTGCAACCAGTGGAGATATGAACAGCAATAGTACCAGCAATTTTGCTGACAAATAAATAACCACTATTTTATATTGTCTTGATGACAGGGACTAGACAATGGCAAAAGCAATTTGAAATGCCAAAGCAGTATCTCCTTGGATTAGAATGTTGTAGAGGTGTCTAAGTAGTAATAAAAGCAGAAGAAATATCAGAAACTTCAGTCATGGGTGTTGAGTCAAGGGGATTTGAGAATGTTGTGGCTCGGGTCACAGCTGTTAGTGATTTTGTTGCTCAGTGCAGATGTGAATTCCAAGACAGTATCACCCACAGTAGATCATTTATCAGTCCTCACTTCCAAAGACTTTGCCTTTGCTAGTTTATGACACAATCTGAACACAAATGAGATGAATTTAAATGCAAACAATTCCTCCTGTACATGTAGTACTAAGAGCCTGAAAAGAGACATATTTTTGTGTGAAGATTAAGAAAGTTTAGTATCAACCCGCAATCAATACATTTTACTTCATTTTATATTCTGCAATTCAAGATGTTTTATGCTGCAACTGAAGTTATTTTGATTTATGATATTTTAAAACATAAGGTTATGACATACTTTATAGGTAAAGCCTACTAAGAGGAAGTGGATCAAACTTTAAGTTTTGTTATTTCTTGCTAGTCAACCTGAGAAGACAGCATGAGAGAAATTTGATCAGCACTTGTGTACTGACCAAATAGCAGCAGCAGAGTTAGCCACCCATGAATTAAATGTCCAAGCATATCAATATGTCAGAAAATAAGCACCACGTTTCAACTCCCAGGTTTCATCAATACCTCAGAACAGTTAAAGGCACAAAAGTGATAATGAAAAATCTTCATAAGCAACGGTAGGGTGTTGTGTGAAATGTATTAACATGGAAGTCCTAGCTACTGGTATTTAGCAAAGCATTGCAAAATTTACTGGGACTCATACAAAACATTTTTATTGTGTGAGATTTTTATAGCTTAATTCATCAATGAAAAAGTGATTATGTTTTCAGCTTGAAATCAACAAAAAAGACAGTAATTGAAAGCTGTACAATTGTATTATAAAAAATCCTGAGACTATCAATAGTTTTCTGTAACACAAATATTGCTTTAGTCAGAAGATAAATATGCACCGATTTCAAGAAATCTGGAGAGTTCATTCATGCTGGAAATTAGCACATTGATCATGGCCTGAGATTTTCTATCCATTTTCTCCTCTCTACAAATACTTCCTGTAGGCATTCCTGAATTTTGCAGAAAGGAAATGCTTTTTCTATAGCAATTCTATATATACTAGTGACAGTCACCTTGTAAGGTTCTAAACAGCCTCTGAGGTTTTTGGAAACAGAAGGCTAAAGGACTGTCTGTCTATATATTTATATATGTAAGCATGTAAGTTATGTGTGTATTTATGCACTAATATGTTTGGACACACAATTTTAAAAAATGGTATTGCATTAATGTCCTAAAACAAAAGTGAAAAAAAAATAGCAATAAAATTTTGTTACATTTAATAAAAGTTGCTATGAAAACAGAACATGATTTTCCCTTCAAGTCTTTGCTTGCAATAGTCTAGGAATAAAATACATGACCCAACACAGTCAGTGTCACCATGTTGATGGATAACTAGCTAATCCCTGTGCTGTGGATGCTCCGGAAAGTGCTAATTAGCTGTTTGCTAATTAGCAAATAATAATAATACCTAAAATGGCTGCAACTAAAAAAACATTGCTACAGAATGAGAGAGGAAAGGCATGAGATGTAGAGTGAGAGAAATGTCCGAAACTTTCTACAGCATTTCTCCTCTATAATATGACTTGATTGAGCAGCACTTTGTGTTATACAAATAACTTAGTTTGAAGCAGGATTATTAATATATTTATATATATATACACACATTATCACAGATGAAATTTTTACACAGGTCTGATGTATCAGCAGTTTAAAATATATTAATTCATTTATGGTAAATCACAGGGGTGATTTTTTTTTTTTTTTTTAGCAGCACTTAATCATCAGTTAATCATTAACCTACTTAACACAATAATTCAGTAGTGGTTGCTACAATCAAGTCAGTGACTTTAAAGATTTGTAAATGGCAAGGTTTACAAGACTTACGATAAGGTATTAGCGGTTTCTATACAGCAAGGTATTGAGGATTTATAAACTCGGTTGTGTGCTCAAGAACTTCTCCTCTGTTGGTGAATTAATCACCCTTCTCTGTGACAACATATTCAGCGGATGATCATGGAACCTCAAGAAGTCAGGCCTTCAGTGAATTACTCACTCTCCTTTACAGTGGTGTATTCAGTGGACAATCTTTGAACCCTGAGGAATCTTGCCCTGAGAGGCATCCCACCTCAGGGAGAAATCCCAGGTCACAGCCTGCTATGGTCCTGGAGAGCTCAAAGGGACTCTTTGCTTAGGACCAATATTTACAGGACTGCAAGATGATTGGATTTAGTCCATATCTTTCCACTCTGGCCAGAATTCAGGTTGGGTACTTCTTGTCTTGCCCAACAACCCTATGGTTCCAGTACCTTCCAGATTGCCCAGTTCTGGTATACAGGAGTTTCTGCTGCACTGCCTAACCATTCCAACTCACTGCACTTGTAACAATGTCAAGCCTGAGGTAAGGCAGGAGATGTACCACTACCACCACCACCACCAGACACACACAGACACACAGATACAGACATGCACAAACACACACACTTAACATATATATACTCGCAGAATAACAACTATATTTATTTTTAAGTTTGCTAAAATATAAATATGACTTGATAAATGAAATATATTAACACTATCCTCATCCAGGAAACTGTGCAAATACACATTTTCTCAAAAAGTTAATTTGGAAATAAAACTGTGTTATAAAACCTAATGAAATTCTGATTTAAATTATTTCAATAAATGTTTAGTATGAAACAGCAATTAAACAATATGAATATGTTTATATGAAAATGGGGGTTAAAGTAAAAGATCTGAAAATGTAAATAATTTTAAGATTTATAAGAAATAATAGATTTTCTTTTCTTTATAATCAATTTTTAATACCCTCATTCAATGAGTTCCCCCGTTACTTAACGCATCTCCAGTGAAATTTAGGAAAGGAGAATATCAGAGCAATACTGAAGATATACCTTGAATATACCCTGAAATACATTTTTAGGCACATTTAAATCAGTGATTTATTTTCTTGATAGAGTGCACTAGAAATACTGTGCCATTAATGATGGGGATGTGTTAGATGAAATGGATCATGCCTAACACGGAAAAAGTAGAAAAAAAAAATTGTTGGTACAATCTAACAGGCTTGAAAATTCTGCAGTTTTCTTACAGCAACCATTTTTATTAGTCATATCAATATGGTTATGCTTGCTGTTATTTACCATTTGATTTATGATTTAGCTGCTGGAGGGGATCAGTTAAGCTTATAACTATATAATAACAGCTAAACACACAAGATAAATGGTGAAAGGGAATTTTATTACATGAATTTCACGAGTAGGAACCAACTGCCCATGGAGAAGAAGTGTCATTTATCAAAATTGTAGGGAATATCTGTGGGAGAGCTAAGAAATAGACTCAGAATAGTAAAGTATCCTTGATTAGCTTTGATCACAAGATTAGGAAGACTTTCCAGGACTGTCCCTTTGCTTGTGTGTTATTTGACAAAGAGTACCCTGGAAAAATTTTCAATGTGTTTCAAGTTACTTTTTTTTTTTTTTTTTTCTTTCTTAATGTATTAGCTTAATTTCAAGAGACTCATATCTTCCAAAGCAAATCTACTTCATTAGACTTCATATTATTGGGGAAGTGAATGTACAATATAGGCAAAATTAACAGATTCTGGTCTGCCTTCTTTGGATGTAGCTGACCAGGACATCAGGGAATCATTAAAGTGTTTCTACTGGAATGCATACTTTTAACATATTTTCTTTGGTGGCATCTTTTTCTCTTTATAAACCAGATACTGGAACGCAAATTAGAAGTCAGGAGAAATTGCCACCGGATGGAGCTCTGAGGTCTAATTTTAACTACAGATCAGTAAAAAATGCTGAAGTTGTAAACAAATCTTTCCTTTCTGAGATCTACGAAATAAGTGCGCAATGATAACTATCAACACCACTTCATTCCTAAAGCATCTTTCAATTCAATACCTCAAAGCACTTTATAATAAACCATGAAGCAATTACATGCTGGATGTCAATAAAAGAAGTTAGGTTGTACGTGGGGAGGTTAAGCGGCTTCCCTGAGGATAGTTCTGTTCATCAAGACCATAGTAGGAGACGCCAGGACTACGTTCAAAAAAACATTGCTATTTGGAAGGAAGGAAAACAAACAAACAAGGAAACAAAAGCAAACAAACAAATAAAAAGCATTAAAGGAAATACTTAAAATGTATTCTTGATTTAGGTTTCTATCTTCAGAACCTTCTGTTTTTCTTCAGCTAATGTCAAAAACTTGTTCATAACTTTCAGCTGTAAATCGAGGAAAATATCAGCTAGAACCCTCAATGTTTTTGGATATGTCATTATGCCCAGCACTTTGGACCAAACCTGTTTTGGAACAATGGACATTTTTAATCATAACTGCAGCTAATTTTTGATGTGAAAAATAAGAAAAAGCCTCAAACATCTTTTGTTCTATTTTTTAAGCTGATTGCATAATTTACATTTTAAGTGGTCATTAGTGTGAAAAATGTCAGTACTGTAAAAAGAACAAATACGTTACCTTCATATCTTTTTCCCCCTTTCTCATTATTAATCCTGAAAACACACAAAAAAGAGTATTCTCAATTAATACATGAATAAATTTATAATATGTCACATCACATGCTGGTCGAACACCATTGCAGTTCATCTTAATTAGGCTTTTTTCACTGCCTGCAGACGAGTATCTGTAGTAGACTTTAAAATACTATCGCTACAATTATATAGTTGCTAGTGTTTGAAATCAATTATATTTTATGTAATGTTATTGCTCACAATGTTAGTGTGTACACTGGAGTTGGATTACTGGAGTGGTTTCTACATATAAAAAAGTATTTTATTCAATGAATATTCATGTTATAAAACAGTAATTCACCAAAATACTTCTATTATGCCAAGCAGTAATACATATTTTATTATAGGTCGCACAATCATGATCCCAGAATTTGTTTATGATAATTAATGAATATCCGTCTTCATCAAGTCTACCTAATCTACCTCTCTAATGGTCTGAGTATCATCACTGTGTTTAAACCTACTGTGGACTGAGTAAGTGCTTGAGAGCTTCGTAAGGCTGTGGCAAAAGTGTAGTTCTGTCAAAAGTGCTACAATTTATACTAGGTACTCCTGAGTAGCAAGCAAAGCTATGTGTTAGACATTGATCTGGTTGTACCTTTGCCTCCTTCATTGTCACAATGGCACCCTAAGAATCAAACCTCACAGTGCACTGATCACTGATCTATGTGATCCATACCATCCCACCCAGTTGATGTTTTTAATCATTTATTTTGTAATAAAAAGATGGGGAAAGAATACTATAATTTATTGTGAAGATCATAAAATATGCTGCCATCCAGATGCTTTGTAGAAGCACGTTGCAGTGTGTCCACCTCTCCCAGGCTTCTACTTTCAGCCTTCATAAGGACAATTCATTTTTCTATTTTCTTTTTTCTTTTTTTTTCTTTTTTTTCTTTTCTTTTTTTTTTCTTTTTTTCCTTTTTTCTTTTTCTTTTTTTTTTCTTTTTTTTCTTCTTTTCTTTTTTTTGGTCTTTTTTTTTTTTTCATTTTTCTTTTTTCTTTTCTCTTTTCTCTCCTTTTTTTTCTTTCTTTTCCCAAAAAGGTTTTTTAAAAAAATTAGAAGAGTGTATTATTTATTCACTGTGGCTGGTTGGAAATCCAATTTTCTGTTCCATAGTAATATCTGAAAACCTATTATCATGAGTAAAGATGAAAAAATAAACTCAGAATTTAGGTTTGAAACTGAAATCCCATGATGGTTTGTTTTAGTATTGTATTTCTTTTTCCCAAAGCCAACAAAGGTCATTTAATTTAGGTCAGCAGTAGCAAAGCCTCCAAACATGTAAATTTCCTGGGCTTTAATTCAGGTTCCTAAATGTCTTCCTGAATATCAATTCTCACCTTATCTCTGTGGATCAAGATACAATCTGAAATCTTACTAACCAGAACATCTGAACCGTGAAGTCTTTGCACACCTCATAATCACAATAATGTAGTTCTTTAATTTAGTAGAGACATTGTTTTTTTAATGACTTAATTATTAATATTATTCTCAGTAAAAGAACGTCTCACTTAATAAATCATATCATGCAGCTTGTATTTGGAAATATATTGTTTGTGCCAAAGAATAGCCATACAGGTAAAGTTAAAAGTACTTTAATTTTAAGTCATCCCTTTCAGCACAGGATCCCAGAGCATTGCACTGTCTATTACTTAATGCATACAGGTCTGCTGTCCGAGACCAGTATGTGTAAGATTGATTTTCTTGCATAATTATGTTCAAGAGGTATGAAAAGTTAGTATTGAGATAGTTCAAATGAAAGGCATCAGGTTTAATTCAACAATTTTCCCTACCATGTATTCTTACAAGGCCCTGCATATACACATTTGCATAACCCCATTTCTAAATGTCATGTTTGAATACAATATTCTAAATTTACCATAAATTCATATCTAATCTAACTTGCTGAGATGTTTTAACCTTGTTCCTGTACTTTGAAACTCTGGAGTTCAGCTATTCAGAATGACTACAAAGTCTTAGCCAGCTGACTGCATTTTCTGCAAATGATACTTTTTTTTTTTTTTTTTTTTTGGGTAGTAAAGTTGAATTTTACAGAAATGTATGAATAACTATTTTAGAGATTTTATGGAGAGGAAACTGATAAAAAATTAATTTCAATGAACCTCTGCTCTTATTTAAAGTTTTTTCTTCATTTTCACTCAATCTCTTTTATAATTTCTATTTAACAAAGTCCCTATTTCATGTTAAAATAGGAAAGATCTGTCATGACTGACAATCGCAGTGAATATCACAGTGAATATTTCATAGCTGATACGACATGCAAGAAGGAAATCATCAGCAATTAGGACTTGTGTCTGAGAAGCATGACAATTTCTTCAGTGCACATTCTTGTCTCAGGCAAAGTTTCCTAGTGACCCTGATTAGATAATTTTCATAACATATAAATGTATGATGACGTACTGATAAAAAAAATTATAAAAAAAACATCCCAATGTGTGAAAACAACAGTATAATCATAGAATCATGTAATCATTTAGTTTGGAAAAAACTCTAAGATCATCTAGTCCAACCCTTCACCTAGCACTGCCAAGTCCACCATTAAACAATGTCACTAAGCTCTACATTTACACATTTTTGAAGACTCCAGGCATGGTGACTCAGCTACTTCCCTGGGCAGCCTGTTCTAATACTTCACAACCCTTTCAGTGAAGAATTTTTTCAGAATATCCAACCTAAACCTCCTCCGGTGCAACTTCTGGCCAGTTTCTCTTGTCTTAGCACTTCGTGCTTGGTGGAAGAGACTGATTCCCACCTTGCTATACCCTCCTTTAAGGTAATTGTAGAGAACAATGAGATATCCTTAGATATCAGGGATATGTTTGTAGATAGGGTTAAATCCATGACAATGACTATGAATTCAAATCACCAGCTGGAGGAAATTCATGTCTAAACCTTGAGGTATCAATCATGCAATGCTGCCACAGAGAGGAGACGCATGGAGGTGTGGTAATAGTACCAACTGTGTTTAGGTCCACTTCCAGAGGGAGCTTGGACTCAGATCTCTTTCTCCTTGGATAACGTCATCATCATAAGACTCCACCTGAGCTGTGGTCCTTACCCACACAGCATTTGTAAAGGTTGTACGCTCACAGACTATTGTGTAATTTCAAAGTCTAGTATTGATCCACTCTAGGATTCCTAGACGATATTCATTAGGTTTGAGAAGAAGATGAGAGAGTAAGCTGATGAATTTACAGCATCCAAACCATGGTGAATAATCTGTAGAACAGGTGGAGCTGTGCTTTTCATGCTTGGCCAGTTTGAAAGGGAAAGTCAAGATAAAAATCAGAAAATCAGCAGAAAACCTGCTTGTATTTCTGAAAATACAGGAGATCCCAGATTCGAAATGGAGGGCCTAGGCTGAGCATCTTGTCCATTAGTTTTCACTTCTACAGATGTATATTCTCAAGTAAAAGACTCAACATCTTGAGTTCTGGATCAAGTTTTCTCACAATGAAAATGAGAACTTTACATGTGAATATACATCAACCTTTCCTATGCAAGACTCCAGATGTCTCATGATGCAAAACAAATTGACCCATCTATTCTAGGAGAAATAAAATAAGACATTATCAGACCTTAGATATGTCCCTTAGGTATCACATGAATATGTCTTATAAAATCACCACTAGTAGCTAATAAAGAAATTATAAAAAACTAAACATATTTTACACAGATATATTTTGCCAAAATAATTTTGTTCTTCTAATTTAGTGCAAGGCAATATCTTCCACCAGAATCATAGTGAATCTGGAGAAAATATATTTCATGCCATTTTGCTCATTGGCAGACAAATGCTTTCCATGAGCAGTAGGTCAAATATAATATTAAAAAGCAAGTTTACAATAGTTAAGGTAAATGTAGTAGTGAGAACAAACTCACATCATTGACGGTAATGATCCTTTGCATTTCCATTGATATGTAAAAGATAACTATATCTAATAACATATTTGATCTTGTAAAAGGTACTTAATAGAGTTTTTTTTTTTTTTTTTTTACTCTGCTTTCAGTCATACTGATCAAATCCAGGTTCCAAATTAAAGGAAGCTGTTTTAATTGCCATTCCTTAAACATGTGACCCCAAAGATTTGTGAAATATTGAAGACTGGTATCCTAGTAATCCAACAATATGGTAAAAGGTATGAACATCCTCAACAAACTTTCAGTTTAAACTATTCAGCAGTAAGGTGTATTAGGTGTATTTAGAATAGAATAGGAATAGGAATAGGAATAGGAATAGGAATAGGAATAGGAATAGGAATAGGAATAGGAATAGGAATAGGAATAGGAATAGGAATAGTTTAGTTAAGTTTATTTGGAAGGGACCTACAAAGATCATCAAATCCAGCATACTGACCACTCCAGGCCTAAACAAAAGATAAAGCAGGCTATTTAGAGTATTATCCAAATGTGTCTTACACACTGACAGGCATGGGACATCAACCACTTCTCTAGGAAGCATGTTGCAGTGTTTGACCACCCTCATAGTAAAGAAACCTTTCCTAACACCCAGTCTGAACCTTCCTTGTTGCAGCTTTGTGCCATTCTTTTAGGTCCTGTCACTAGTTACCAGGGAGAAGAGATTGGCACCTCCCTCTCTGCTTCATCTCTTCATTATTTTGTAGAGAGCAGTGAGGTCACCTCTTTGCCTCTTCTTCTCCAAACTAGACAAACCCAGTGTCCACAGACTCCTTGCCTCATAGGACATGGCTTCCAGCCCTTTTACCAACTTTGTTGCCCTCCTCCGGATGCTTTTCAAGTATCCTAACATCCGTTTTATTTTGTGGAGCCCAGAACTACACATAATATTCAAAGTGAGGCCATACCAATGCTAAATATAATGACAGAATCATCACTTCTGACTGGCTGGCTATGCTGCGTTTAATGCACCCCAAAATGTAGTTTGCCTTCTTGGCTGCCATGGCACACTGCTGACCCATGTTGAACCTACCATTCACCAGCACCCTTAGATCCCTTTCTGCTGAGCTGTTCTCCAGCTTCTTGTCTCCCAGTCTGTACCTGCATCCAGCATTACTCCATTCCAGGTGCCATGAAGCTCACCCATGAAGCCACCACATGAAGTTCATACTTTGCTGAACTTCAAGTCATTGGTGATTGTTCAATGCTCCGGTGTATGTAGATCCCTCTGCAAGGACCTCTCATCCCTACAGACAGTAAACATCTTTTAGTATCGTTTAGTATCATCAGCAAAATTGATAAGGATACATTCCACTTCTGCATCCACATAAAATCAATCGATAACAATACTGTAGTGAGAAAGACTGAAATATGGGTAAACTTGATAATATGGAAATCATATCAGAGACATATTTTCACAGGTTAAATGAAGCAAGGCTATTGGAAATAATTCACAATCAGATATTTTCCTGAAATACCTTTAAGATATCCAGATAAAGGGGGAAGAGAAGAGAAGAGAAGAGAAGAGAAGAGAAGAGAAGAGAAGAGAAGAGAAGAGAAGAGAAGAGAAGAGAAGAGAGAAGAGAAGAAAGAAGAAAATAAAATAAAAGAAAAGAAAAGAAAAGAAAAGAAAAGAAAAGAAAAGAAAAGAAAAGTAATTCTAATCTTTCCAAACCTTATAAACTTTCAAACTATGAAAATAGCTCTTGATAGAGATGTGGGATTTTTGGGTCAAAATAAAGATGGATGGTTGTTTTGTTTGTATTGAGATTTTTTCCTTTTCTGCTTAGTCTCTTCTATTATTTATATTATAATATGTGAATATTCTATCTTTAATCCGAGCAAGCAATTTTTTACCTATGGAATAAATCCTGTTTTCCTTATCCTGAGTATTTCAGTGGCTACTATTTGTATTATGTCTCAAATCTAACATCTTCAGGGGTCATCAGGAGACTGGCACACACCATCATTCATCCACCTTTCAGACAGTGGACATTTGGAATATCATATGAACATTGCTACAAAGGGAATTTGATCTGCTGGCCAACTTCACATCATTGGTACACAATATGACAGTCTGTAAAATACTACTTAGCTATATTCTGTAGAACCTGCTATAAAGGAAGAAGCTTATTGCTATCCAAACCAGTTAATGTCCAAAAGAAACAGATCATTATATCTTTTGAAAAGTCTTTGTATTTCTCAAAGGAGGTTTGTAGAGGGTTGTTTGTGAAGCTTGTCCCTAATAGACATTTGCTGCTCACTTAAATATTGAAAGAAACTCATATATGTTTATGGATCTTCTGAGTTCTTCCTTCTCAAAGAACCAGATATGTCTACAGGCGAACTCTTTGAGCTATGTAACACTGAATCCAGATACACACAGACACGAAAAAGGCCCCAAACTAACAAACAAACCAATAAAACAGCTTGTGTAGCTGATGTAGCCACTGGCAGGACACAGCTGGAGTTTATTATTTGTGTATTCATAAAACAACTTTGCCCTCAAATGTTCTTATTTTGATGTAGTGATTTTGTGTTTCATAGTGTCAGCATTGATTGAAGCTGATTGACTTCACTCCTGCTGTAGGATATAAAAAAAATAAATAAATAAAAATAAAATCTTCTTCTGAAGAGGCTATGTGAGTCTGTGGCTGAGGATATTTGGCAGATGGAAGGATTCTGGCTGGTACATCATGAGGCACAGTGATTAATAAATGATGGATTCTGCAAGAGGCCAACATAATTCTGAATTCCCTCTGTACTGCATGGTGCCTATGTAACACACCATTCTTACCCCAATAAGAAGTCAAGCAGAAAAGAGCAAACAAACTTTACACTGTGGCTTTATAATATCCAAAAAGATCAAGTATTTGAGCAGATTATTTATTAAGAGATTTCTGGGACAACAAAGGGCTTTCTAAAGTATGTGACTAGTAACACATACTTCTTCATGTTCAGGGAAGGAACAATGACAGGCTAGCTTTAGAAAGTCTATTACATCAGATCTGATATAAAGCAGATGTGGAGTCTGGAAGGAGTTATAAGAAAAAAGGGGTCTTGCCTTCTAAAGACAGTAAGTGAGATTCAGATTGATAGCTCCAGTTATCTTGGCCTGGTACAGCACAGATATTAAACTAGAACTAGGGAGCAAAAGGAAAAGAAGAAAGGAAAGGAAAGGAAAGGAAAGGAAAGGAAAGGAAAGGAAAGGAAAGGAAAGGAAAGGAAAGGAAAGGAAAGGAAAGGAAAGGAAAGGAAAGGAAAGGAAAGGAAAGGAAAGGAAAGGAAAGGAAAGGAAAGGAAAGGAAAGGAAAAAGAAAAAAGAAAAGAAAAGAAAAGAAAAGAAAAGAAAAGAAAAGAAAAGAAAAGAAAAGAAAAGAAAAGAAAAGAAAAGAAAAGGAAAGGAAAGGAAGACTGTTTCTTGAGAGAATTCACATTTTTAATGAGCATAGCTGTGTGCTATTTTTCTCTAAGGGAGAAGAAAGAAAAGAAGCAGATGACAGTAACCTGGAATGAAAGGAAGGGACTGAAAGCAGACAATGGAGGGGAACAGCACCTGCCTTGGGAGTACAGACTGAAGTTTTCATGTGCACTTGCCAGACAGAATCTCAAAAAGGGGAAAAAATATTCACTAAGCACAGGTTTAGGTCAGATTTAGCTGTACTACATATGTTGTTTCCTTTGCTTCAATTCAGTTTTCCTTCTTCCTTTTGGCGTAATAGCCCATGTTTGTCTGACGATCAGGAAATTTTCTATGGATGGTCTCAGGAGGAAAACTACTGTATCAGACGTGGGAAGAAATAAAGGAAAATTACTTGCTGTTCTATTGAATTTGAAATGGAAAACGTGTGGACAAGAATAAAAAGAAAGAATAATGTTAGCCTGGAAAAAGGTGGGAGCAAACCCAGGATTATATAAGCAACCCAAATCCTGAAATATCTGAAGGGAGGGTCTCGAGAGGATGAAACCAGTCTCTATTCAGTTGTGCCCAGCAATAGGATGAGAGGCAATCGGCACAAACTGAAGCACAGGGAGTTCCAGCTGGATATGAGAGGGCACTTTACTGTGAAGGTGACAGAGCACTGGAACAGGTTGCCCAGAGAGGTTGTGGAGTCTCCTTCTCTGGAGATATTCAAAACCTGTCTGGATACCATCCTGCAGTAAGTGCTCTATGTGATTCTTCCTGGCAGGGGGTTGGACTAGATGATCTTCAAAGGTCCCTTCCAACCTCGTCTATTCTGTGATTCTGTGATCTTTATCTGTAACCCTGAGATATAGAAGTATATATATACTGAATAATATAGTATATATATATATATATATAAGTAAATGAAATAATAAATAATAATAAATAATAATAAATAAAATAAATAAAAATAAATAATAAAAATAAATAAAGTATATATATACTGAAATAAACTTATATATATATATATATATATATATATACACACACATAAGTTTATTTCAGTTTTAGCTCCCTGTTTAGTCCTGGCTCTGATATGCCACAACTAAATAACCTTGTCTCAGATTGCTGAGTCTGTAAAAAAATGAGTAAGGAAAAACTACAGGGCCAGTATGGACTGTTGAAGCGAGCAATGCTAGCAGTTCAAGATTCAAGAGAGAAATCACCAATGCAGAAGGGCATAAAATGCTCATGGGAAAAACAGGTAGGCTAGTTGGAGACTAGGAGTTGTCTAGGTTTCAGCTGAAATCCTTGATGCTGGCCATGCTGATGGAACTCATGGAATGAGTGCTGCAGTGCTACAGCTCAGTAGCACTGTGGACTTGCTAGGGAGATATAGGGCACAATTCATCCCCTCCTGACTCATGCCTGTCTGACCAGCAAAAGTCTCTGGGGCTTTGTCCTGAGCAGTGAGCATGCACATGCCCAGCCTAATAGTTCCCTAAGTCCCAGCTATTATTTGTGTGTGAGGCAATAGACAATTTTATTCCTTGAATTTGCCTGTCCTATTTGCAAAGTTTCTTCACACCTAGCTAATGATGCTTGAACAAGCTAAACTAAATGAAGGGCTATAAAAATCAGAAGATTTGAGGAACTTACTCCAAAAGATCCAGTTGCTAGATTACTTGATACAGATACAAGATTCACATTTCTTTTTACTCTTGAGTCCTTACATCCTATCCTTTCCCCAAAAGAAAACAATTTGTAATGGTACTGAACTTTTGAGAACCATTATTTCTAGGCATAACATTGCTATTTTCTTCTTTGTATAATGAACAGTGGCTTTTCATTAAACAGAAAGACCAAAGAAAACTAAAAGTTATTGTATTTCTTTGTTTGAAACATAAAAACAGCCTGACTTTGAATTCAGAGAAATAGTTTTAGTCACTTTAATTTAATCTGTCTTTTTTTTTTGTTTGTTTGTCCTTTCTCTAATTAAAAACAAAATAATCTGATTAGACAAAACATTGCCATTCATTTGCTTAGCAACAAGTCATCTGCCCATGAGCCAAATAGTTGGTAAAGAGAATTTCTTAAATAGTTAAACTACCCAGGAACAAAGTTATTTCTAGTATCTAGTACCTAGTAGAGAGAAAACTGTCCTTGTCTATAGTGAATGAAGAACTCCTTGAGTTTTACAACTATTGTTATTGCTACCTTGCACATCTGCCCTGAAGTAGAAGACAAAGCGGTGGTGCTTATCCTGTGACATTTGATTGCATTTGGAATTCAGATCCAAATACCAGCAGAAGAAGGTTAGGTGCATTTAGATACATTCAATAGCTAGAAATATTTACAATGCTTAAAATATACATTTTTTTTTTCCAGTAATAGTATTTTATTTTATTTTTTTTCCAGTAACAGTATTCTTTTTTCCTGACCTTCCAGATCTTAGATGTACGCAAGTTGATGGGGCTGGATGGGATCCACCTTAGGGTACTGAGAAAGCAGGCAGAAGAACTGGCCAAGCCAATTTCCATCATTTATCAGCAGTCCTGGCTATCAGGGGAGGTCCCAGTCGACTGGCGGCTAGCAAATGTGACGCCCATCTACAAGAAGGGCCGGAGGGTAGACCTGGGAAACTATAGGCCTGTTAGATTGACTGCAGTGCCAGGAAAGCTCATGGAGCAAATTATCTTGAGTGTCATCACATGGCACTTGCAGGGCAACCAGGCGATCAGGCCCAGTCAGCATGGGTTTATGAAAGGCAGGTCCTGCTTGACGAACCTGATCTCCTTCTATGACAAAGTGACGTCCTTGGTGGATGAGGGAAAGGCTGTGGATGTGGTCTACCTTGACTTCAGTAAGGCTTTTGACACCATCTCCCACAGCAGTCTCCTCAAGAATCTGTCTGCTCATGGCTTGGACTGGCTTACGCTTCGTTGGGTAAGAAACTAGCCGGGTAGCTGGGCCCAAAGAGTCGTGGTGAATGGAGTGAAATCCAGCTGGAGACCAGTCACTAGTGGAGTTCCCCAGGGCTCAGTACTAGGGCCAGTCCTCTTCAATATCTTTCTCGATGATCTGGATGAGGAGATCGAGTGCACCCTCAGTAAGTTTGCAGATGACACCAAGTTAGGTGCATGTGTCGATCTGCTTGAGGGTAGGAAGGCTCTGCAGGAGGATCTGGATAGGCTGGGCCGATGGGCCACCTGTATGAAGTTCAACAAGGCCAAGTGCTGGGTCCTGCACCTGAGGCACAACAACCCCAAGCAGCGCTACAGGCTGGGAGATGAGTGGTTAGTAAGCTGCCTGGCCGAGAAGGACCTGGGAGTACTGGTTGATAGTCGTCTGAATATGAGCCAGCAGTGTGCTCAGGTGGCCAAGAAGGCCAACAGCATCCTGGCTTGTATAAGAAACAGTGTGGCCAGCAGGACTAGGGAAGTGATTGTCCCCCTGTACACGGCTCTGGTGAGGCCGCACCTCGAGTACTGTGTTCAGTTTTGGTCCCCTCACTACAAGAAGGACATCGAAGTGCTCGAGAGAGTCCAGAGAAGGGCAACGAAGCTGGTGAGGGGTCTGGAGAACAAGTCTTATGAGGAGCTGCTGAGGGAGCTGGGATTGTTCAGCCTGGAGAAGAGGAGGCTCAGGAGCGACCTTATTGCTCTCTATAGGTACCTTAAAGGAGGCTGTAGTGAGGCGGGGGTTGGTTTATTCTCCCACGTGCCTGGTGACAGGATGAGGGGGAATGGGCTAAAGTTGCGCCAGGGGAGGTTTAGGTTGGATATTAGGAAGAACTTCTTTACTGAAAGGGTTGTTAGGCATTGGAATGGGCTGCCCAGGGAAGTGGTTCAGGCACCATCCCTGGAGGTCTTTAAGAGATGTTTAGATGTAGAGCTTAGTGGTATGGTTTAGTGGAGGACTTGTTTGTGTTCAGCGGTCAGAGGTTGGACTAGGTGATCTTGGAGGTCTCTTCCAACCTAGATGATTCTGTGATTCTGTGATTCTGTGATCTGCAGCTTCATAAACTGTTGATCAGGTTATGAAATACCACAGTCATCGTGAAGCTTGGGTTAATGTTAAGAATTTTTGTCATTAGATCTCAGCCAAGAAAAAGGTATGGTATGATTCATCAGGAAGATTAGGATGTCTGGGGTCATGTACAGGAAAGTTTTCTTTTTCTTTTGGGATAATGATCAGTGTGAGGTCAGGTTGCTGCAGGTTCTCAAAGTCAGTTTCTATGTGCTTTTTCCTGAAAATAGTTTATTGCAACTTCAAAGCAAATTAAAGTTCTTTGTTTCTACAAAAGAGAGAGGTCAATCTGTCTAGGACTCCTAAAATGCAACTGTCTCCTTATTACTGTTTCAGTGCTTGTGTTCAATGTCTAAATGAAACCAGGATGAAAAAAAAAAAAAAAAAAGAGAGAGAGAGAGAGAGAGAGAGAAAGCCAGACAATCTTCTCTAGCTCCTGGAAAATAGAAAAAAATGTACTAATAAAAAGAACCTTCTGGCAACAGAGTTATACAGTTATACACAGAATACATTCATCAATGTTACACAAACTGAATGAGACTGTTAAAAGGGGCAACACTGTATGAATAAACATAAGTGTTTCTACTTGGCATTAGTTCATTAGTCTGTCACAAAGATATGATATATTACTCAGTAACTCTTTAGTAACAACATAAGATGGACAACAGGTTTCTGTTATAAATGTTGGAAAGATGAGGCAGGGAAAAATGGGAATACGTTGATTAGCAAAACTGAAAGCTGGTCACATCTGGAAGCTTAGCAAAGTAAGACTGTAACTGTGTCTTATCATTTATTTCACTATGCTCTTCCGGATGTCACACAGAGAAGAAAAATTTGTGAAGGGCCTCTATTAGTGAAAAAAGCACATAAGTGAAATTTCATTTATACCTTGGGTTGTCAGTAGCTTGATGTAAAATTCAAACAATGCAAGACCATTGCAATGTATGACAGTAAAGGTCTTTTCTCAGAAACCTGAGGATCCTTTGAAAACATTGGTTTAAGCTGTCCTATCATCACAAACTTTGCTTTTCAGTATTTCTGTATGATGACTATGCGAATGTAGGTCAAGCTAGGTCAAGGGAACATCAATAGCTTTGTTCTAGGAAACAAGGGCTGGTGTTTAGCATTTCTGAATAGTCAGTAGCACTCCTAGGGGATAATTTTTCCTTGGGCATGTGGTCCAAGCCAATGTCTGAACATGCCATTAAAGATGCTTATCATTTTTCATATAAAATATTAAACTGAGTCCATGTCGATGCTTTTCTATGAATGTGCTATTTTATTTCAACACTGACAGGTTCAAAAAGTTATATTCTCTCTATGTGCAATTCTGGGATTCTGGTTTAGAATCTCGAAACAGAATAGTTCTAAATATCCTTTATTTATTTTTCCCCCCCCCACAGAATTGATGAAATATGAGGCACAAGTGTCAACACTCCTCTCTCTTTTCCAAATTCAGACACTGTTTTTCACACACTTTCAAAGGATGTGAAGCTTCATATACCAGAAGAAGTATCACTGGTTAATTACAAGAAGTGGAAGGATGATTACATGGTGGAAGCAGGATGCTTTTGATGTTTTATGATTCAGTGTCCCACATCACCTGTTTGACTGACTTGATTTCCTTTTAAGATAAGATCACCCAACTAGTTGATCGAGGGAAACCAGCTGATGTAATCTTTTTGGATTTCAGTAAAGCTTTCAACACAGTTTCCGATAGGATCCTACTGGACAAAATATCCAGCATACAGCTAGAAAAAAACATCATACAATGGGTGAACAATTGGCTGATAGGCAGGGCTCAAAGGACTCAAAAGGTAAATGGGGCCACATCAGGCTGGTGGCCAGTCACCAGTGAGGTCCCCCAAGGCTCCATTTTAGGGCTGGTTCTCTTCAATGTTTATATGAACGATTTAGATGTAGGACTAGAAGGTGTTTTGAGTAAATTTGCTGATGATACTAAACTGGGAGGAGTTGTTGACTCTGTTGAGGGTGGAAAGCCCTTGAAGAGACATCTGGACACATTGGTGAGCTGGGCAATCACCAGCCGCATGAAGTTTAACAAGAGCAAGTGCCAGGTCCTGCACCTGGGACGGGGCAACCCTGGCTGGGTTGTACAGACTGGGCAACGAGACACTGGACAGCAGCCCCACAGAGAGGGATCTGGGTGTTTTGGTTGATAGAAAGCTGAATATGAGCCAGCAGTGTGCCCTGGCAGCCAGGAGGGCCAGCTGTACCCTGGGGTGCATCAAGCACGGCATTGCTAGTAGGTCGAGGGAAGTGATTGTCCCGCTCTACTCTGCGCTGGTGCAGCCTCACCTTGAGTACCGTGTGCAGTTCTGGGCACCACAGTACAAAAAGGACGTTAAACTGTTGGAGAGTTTCCAGAGGAGGGCTACAAAGATGGTGAAGGGCCTAGAGGGTAAGACGTATGAGGAGCAGCTGAGGTCACTTTGCCTGTTCTGCCTGGAAAAGAGGAGGGTGAGGGGAGCAGCTGAGGTCAATAGGCCTGTTCAGCCTGGAAAAAAGGAGACTGAGGGGAGACCTCATTGTGGTCTACAGCTTCCTCAGGAGGGGGAGTGGAGGAGCAGGCGCCGATCTACTCTCTTTAGTAACCAGCGATAGGACCCAAGAGAATGGTGTCAAGCTGCGACAGGGGAGGTTCAGGTCGGATATCAAGAAGAGGTTCTTCACCGAGATGGTTGTTGCACACTGGAACAAGCTCCCCAGGGATGTAGTCATGCCACCAAGCCTGTCAGAGTTTAAGCAGCTTTTGGACTATGCTCTCAGTCATATGGTCTGAATTTTTGGGTAGAGCTGTGTGGAGCCAGGAGCTGGACTTGATGATCCTTGTGGGTCCCTTCCAACTTGGGATATTCTATGACTCTATGATATCATATTTAGATAAGATCAACAAATAACAGATCTTGAAACCCTACGCACAGAAAAAGAATGGATTATAAACAGGGACATAGAAGCTATTTTAATGAAACAGACTTATAGTCTGGCAATAAACTGCACCTGATGAATTGGATGAAAGTCAAAAGAAAAAGAGAAAAAAAATGAGAGGACATAAATCTAATGTCATCATTTTTGCAATAACATCTTAAATTTTTTCTGTCATTGAATAGTTGTACTTAAAAGGCTATCATATATCTTGAACTTCAATAATTAACTTTTTCTTTTTTTTGTGATTCCAGGAAAAAATGATTTAAGTAGGTTTGTGTCTTGAGACAGAGCTGACAATGTTCGCATCTGAGGAACAGTGCAATATGTTAGAATTCTAAACTTGGTTAACATTCTTGTAGAAAACCTTGTGCTTTAATGTGCTGCAAATATTGCCCAGGGGTCATGTCCCACAGGAGGAGACTCTGATCAGTGCTGCACTATAACACTTGAGCTATCTGATATTTATACTAGTTTAGCAAGGGCAGTTATACTATTTACTGTGTATTTACTGTGTGTGTGGCACTGTGTAATTACCTGAGGCCAAAACATGAGACAAATTTAATACATACAGCACCAGATATTTTGCAGCTCAAATAATTACAACTGATTTTTTTTTTAATCAAAAAAGGTTTTCTCTGCAATATTTCAAAATATTAAAGTATCCTGATCCTCATCTAGAAGTTCATTTAAAAAGGAAAGGCAAGCATACACAGAAGTTAGAAGCTAAGACTGGAATTTTAATAGGAATTCAGCACTACAGAGCTCTGCAGAGGACCCAGAAGAGTCATTGTGAGATGGCAGAGGAGAATACAAGCAAACACCTTTCACTAGTGGAAACCTTAACCACTGTCACAGAAGTCTTCCTACGCCTTTTCCTTCATAAACTCTTTAAATAGACTCCCTAATAAAATTCCAGAGAGTTATGCAATTCTAATGGAATAACTAAAGGTGAACCACTGTTCTTGTGGGGATGAGCTTAACAACAAAGCCTACTAAAAGACAAACTCTTGAGAAACACTTTCCTCCAGTTTGTGGATGTGGTTAAATTAACGGCAAATTTTTGAAAGACAAGTGGACTTAGATTTAATTAAGAATCCCATGAAGCACGGCAGAGCAGCAGTGTAGTGCACAGTGTGAAATATAATTGTTAAAGTAAAGTTTAGCGACTTAATTAGCCACACTCAAATGTTTAATTCAAATAAATGTTCATCTATTTTCTGTAAAGGGAGACATTTTGTTTCTTTTATTTACACAGTCCATGGTTTTCTATTTCCATTATTCTATACAGGTATGATATTGAACATATGGCAGCTTGGCTTTAGTTAGAAAATCTGGGGCGTGTGGGGTGTGTGTGTGGGATGGAGTTGAGAAAAAAAAAAAGATTCTAAATCTAACATGATTTCCAACTATAGCATAATGACCTTGAATGAGGTTTAAGACACATCCCAGAGCAAGCCATAATAATTAATCTGTGTGAGTGCATTCAGCACAAAGCAGACACATCTTGCAATTGTACTTCTCCTTCTTGCTTCTAGGCAGTAGTAAAATTACATTGACACAGGTCAGCACAGGGATAATCAATAGTATAGCCAGTGCTGTATACTGGCTCAGGTAGTCTGGGTATTGAGCAAATATGTTACTTTTGGCCAGAAAATAAGAATGTGAGGAGAAGGAAAAATTAAGATCTTAATTTATTGAATGAGAAATCAAAGATATCAATTCCACCTTTGAATTTTCAAAAATAATCAGATTTCTTTATTTATACCTGTATGTAACTGGGGGGGGTAGGGGGTGGGGGGGCATGCCTTCTGTTGAATTATAACCACTGTAATCAAATAGCACAAAGCAATACCCCCCTTTAAAGATGTTCTTCTAGATCAAATATTTTCCAACTATCCTGGAGAAGGATCATTCTTAAATGGATTTGAATTTGGAGAGTTTGTCTCAGACTGGTTACTGCATGTACATCTTTCCCACTTTACTTGCCCCTTAGCAAGTCCAGTGCATTTGCCTTCATCCCTTCCTTGTGGTCCTGTTCTTAACCTCTGCATGTAGATCATAATTCTCTTGCAACCTTCCTTTCCAGCAGAGAACAGAGACATGCCCTTTTCCTTTTGCATAGCCAGCAACTAAGGCAGTGGAGAACCACTAAAACACTCCTAGCCATAAACATTTGCATGATACAATGAGGACAGCATCCTGCAAAAGTCGGACAGATGAAGTTTATTGTCATAGCGTGATCTTATTGTGAAGCTCCCTCCTGTACCATTGTTAAATCACATAGGGATGTTACTAACTCCTGCACAAACATACGTGGCATTACTATAGAGTAATGTAAAATGCAAGTCTGAATCCCAGCTCTGGAATATAACCAGGACCTTACAACATGTTGCTAAGCAGATAAGACCTGCTGTAGATTACACTAGCCACTTCATCCTGATTCAGTTTTTCCGTCATCTTAACAGTTTTACCGACTTTCATTTTGTCACCACTGGTGCCTGTGTGATGCTACTTCATATCTGTGCTGCTCTGCATTCCACCATCTTTCAATTATATATCACCTCTTTTCCCCTCATTCAAATAACGTGATTCAGGTTGCACTCTGAACACCAAAATTATCCTTCTGTTGAGGGGAAAAAAGCATTTGAAATCTTTTCAAAACCATACTCCTGCTTTTCTCAGTTCAAAGACAGAATCGGCCTAGATATCTCTAAGTGTTGCTTCGTCTTGAAAACATGTCTTTATATAGACAACAGGGCTTTGAGTCCCTGTCTGCTACTTCTTATTTTACTCTAAAGCAAGACTGCATCAAAGACACTGAGGACTAGTGACAGGCAATGTAACCTGAGTCTTTCAAAACACTGATGCCAAAACAATGTCATGAGATTGACGATGACCAGCCTGCTATTCAATCTTTTGGACAGCAAATGTGTATGTTTTGAAAGGATCCTTCACAAGTTGCAAGCTTTCTTTCTCTTTCACTTTTCTCTCTCCTCCACCTTCCTAACAGCAAACCAAGCCCTCCATGATTCAGTCTTGCTGGAGATCAAGGGCTTTTTTTTTTTTTTTTTTTTTCCCCAGGAATATCTCACTATTCACCAAATTTTCAGCAATAAATATTTTGGTAAAACAAAATGCAAAACCTAGATCCACAACCAACCTGTCCTTCAAGTTGTAGCAGATTGAATCCAGAACTCTGCTAGACCTTTATGTTCTGAAAATTTGGTTGAATTCAGTTAAGCCTAAACTAGATTAAAACTCATTAGAGTCAGACATATTATCATACAATTTTCATTTCCTTAGGAGACAAAAAATGATTCATCATATACCCAGCTCTTTTGTTTTAAGTGAGTTCATGCCCGTTAATCGATGATACCAGATATCTGACATGAATTGTGAATGACATGCTTTGACTGAATAATGTTCATGCAAAGAGTATTCAGTCTAAACAAGACTGCTAATGGGCCATTCCTAAAGGATTAACACAGTTGTACTGAATTAGGCATATATTATTCAATATATTGATTTCAGAGCACTATATTAACTGAGAGAAGTGTGTGTATAAATGAAAACTCCTTGAAATACATTTCCTTTTAAGCTACAATGCATGTTTTATTTGAGTGGATTTCTAAAATATCTGAAAATAGACTGGAAAGTGACTAAATATTAAGTATCAATTTCCTTTGTATTATATGGGAAATATTGCTTTCTTAAAGAAAGAAAACTTGGCACCAGAAAACTAAACTCTATGCAGACTTGCAGTTCACATGTTTTAATTATGGAAGAAGGAGGATGGAACAAAAAAAGACGGACAACATACGGATGGAAGAGTGGCAATGTTTCAGAAGGAAGAGAAACACATTAAACGTTAGTAATATTTGTGGTTGTTCCACATATACTGGTAATTTTTTAGCCTGGTTTTCTAAGGAAATGGAATGTTTACAAATATTTGCTTGTCTGGATCTCATAGAACTCTTAACTTTTCTAGCTAATTTCATTCATGTTTGCCAGAAAGACAAACAACCCAAAAACGTTTTCAAATAATGAAAAGTTTATAAAAATATACTGCTTTGTAGTCTCAACACAGCATATGATCTGCACAATGCCATGGGAAGCCATAGATTTTTTTTTTTTTAACCTATCCTTACATTTGGGTCCTGACTCTTCAGATACCTGAAAGAAGCAGAAGTGCGTGTCTACCCAAGGTTAATGACATTGTAAGCCTTTTTCTGAAATAAGAATTTGTATCCATTTTTGCAGAGCTTTGTGCAGCGTCAGAGAAGTTAAAAATAAAGCTATGGTTCCCAGTTGGGAAAGCATTACTGCTATTCCAGTCAGTTGTAGACAAGTGAATTGTTTTGGAGGTGGGAGGGCTGTGTTTTAATTTTAATTGGAGTCATAAGCTTCCATCAATCCTGTATGGGGTGGCAGAAGCAACACCACTAGTCCTGAATAAGCTTTGCAAGCCTGGGCAGCGCTGGTAGCTGATTCAATCTTTTCCTATTGGTAGCCACCCAAATACCTGAGAGAAAAGAGATGGGAACAGCAATCACATTAAGTAGGGACTTGTTTGCAAAACATCACAAGTCAAGTCAAGTTTTGCCAAAACACTTTCATATTTTCCACAATCTATTCCTGCCAATTTTTGTTGGTCCCTGTGACAGTTAAATTGCAATTTGATTAATGACTCCATTCCAGTGCTTGGAGTATGTCTTATATTACTAACACACTACAGAAAAGCAGGTAATTAAACAAATACAGTAGAGCAGCGCAAGCGACTTTTTAAAGTTGTTAATGTCATAAAAATGTAACATGAATAAATATGACAGAATGAGGGGCTTCTAAAAATATCTCCATGCTATCCTTGATATTCTCCTTGAAGTTGATGGGTCCTTTCCTCTGCATTTTTCTTCCTCGTTAGAACAAGACGGCCAGGTCTTTGCTAAATTCACAAAGGAGCATGAAGTGTATGTTAAATGTTAATCTGGTCTAATTTATGAAGTAGGTTCTAAAAGTGGAACTTCATGTTCACCTTCAGGTTACTGGTCAGAAAGCACAGCAAAATCAGTTGAAACAACTTGTTTTAATTCGATTAGTCTTTCGCCCCTGTACCCGGGTTGGCAACTGATTTGCATGTCAGGACTGCTACGGACCTCCACCAGAGTCTCCTCTGGCTTTGCCCTGCCCAGGCACAGTTCACCGTCTTTCGGGTCCTAGCAACGTAAGGGCAATGAAGCTGGTGAGGGGTCTGGAGAACAAGTCTTATGAGGAGCTGCTGAGGGAGCTGGGATTGTTTGGCCTGAAGAAGAGGAGGCTCAGGGGCAACCTTATCACTCTCTACAGGTACCTTAAAGAAGGCTGTAGTAAGGTGGGGATTGGTCTATTCTCCCACGTGCCTGGTGACAGGATAAGGGGGAATGGGCTAAAGTTGCGCCAGGGGAGGTTTAGGTTGGATATTAGGAAGAACTTCTTTACTGAAAGGGTTGTTAGGCATTGGAATGAGCTGCCCAGGGAAATGGCTGAGTCACCATCCCTGGAGGTCTTTAAAAGATGTTTAGATGTAGCCCTTAGTGATATGGTTTAGTGGAGGACTTGTTCGTGTTAGGTCAGAGGTTGGACTAGGTGATCTTGGAGGTTTCTTCCAACCTAAATGATTCTGTGATTCTGTGAACTATGACTCATGAACATTATTCTTTGTGCCAAGTTGATAATTGAGACAGTTATTTTTCATGATATGCAACAGCAGCTGTGGGCTATAACACAGGGAAGCTGTCGTTGCATTGTTCATTATTTTCTAGTAAATGATTATTTTTATCCTTCACACCTGTCTTATATAAAATCTGATGGTGACAAAACAGCCTAAAAAAAAGGATACATATTCTGTCAGTCATACCTCTTTCCTTAAGAACATTTTAAAAATTATTTTAAAAAAGCGATATTTTAAAATTATGTCAAGATGCATATTGATATGAACAAAAAAAATCTTTCCTACATGTCAATTAAGTGGCTTTTGGATTGTGGGGTAAGTGGATTTGGATTGTCAGTTAAGTGGTGCAATTTCAAATGCAGAGAAGCATTTGTGATATGCAATGTTCATGATGTTACCTTGATACATAGCTTGCATTCATGTACCCATTGAAAACACAGCTCCAGAACCTTATCAAGAAAGCATTCAGAGCACATGGAAATAGAAGAAAGAAGGGATTTATGTGTCTTGTTTCACACCATGGAAATGAGATTAGAACCTCAAATTCTTGTCTTGCAGGAAGTAACTTTTTTAGATATATATATATTTAAAGGTATTCCAAAATTGTAACATCATGTTGCTGCTTTTGTTGTACTTGCATTTGGAGTGCTTACACTAAGGCATATTTGAACTTTCATCTGGACTTACATCTCTCTCCATTGGTTGGTATTAACTGTAAAAGGACCTGTGTTTTTATTTAAACTGCCTGAAATTATGCTGGAAAAATGTGGACCTTTGGTGTGTCTTGTAAGAAACACCCTGTACTGATGTCTTCTAAAATCTGACTTTTCTGACAATACCACAAAATAGGTGAAAAGGGAAGGCAGGTCTGAAGATCATCTAGTCCAACAGTCCTGCTGCAGCAGGATCAGCAAAAGCCCAGGACTGAATCCAGCTGGGTTTTGAATTTCACCATGGTGGAAGACTCCACAACCTCTCTGTCCAACCTGTGTCAGTGTTTGATCACCCTCACAGTAAAGAAATTTTATTTTTAAGTGGAATATCTTGTGTTTCATTTCTTGTTTTATGCTTCAGTTTAAACCCTAACACAAGTTGAACTAGTTGGCTAGCACAACAAATAAGTATGAGACTATATCTCCTGAAATATTCAGAAGGAAGTCATAAGTAAAGTGGACTATGAAGTTCATAATTATTTTATACAGACTGGAAAACATATTTATCTTGTCTACAGAAAATGGGCTACATACCATAACTTCAGAAAGTCTGGCATATATTTAATAGTGTAGATTCAGTTCACTCTGAAATTGTATCTGCATTCAGCCCTAACGTATATGCATTTTAATAGGGAGCGAACTGGAAAAAAAAATCCCTTCCAGAATTTGTTCTGAGTGGTTATCTCAGAATGATGAATAAAAATTAATATTATCATATAGAAGCAAAATTTATATTATTACACTAGATTTATTGCAGCTATATATCAGCAGAGTAATAGGCAGACAAAACCACTTTTGTTAATGTGGCAGTTACTATTATTATTGCTCATATGATGAAAAACAAACAAATAAAAAACCCCAAACAATTACTCCTCATCATTATTCACTCTGCTTGGGGGAAAGAAAAGTTGTTAGATAAAGATTTCTAGATGGCCCATGTTCCGATGGAAAAAATTTGAGCTTGGCAAAAGCTTGGAATAAGGTGTGCAAATCCCCTACTACAATATTTTATCAGTTCCCCTATAGCTGTTTTGCATTACAGTAAATCTTCTGCAGTGAAGCAGAACAATTCTTTGCTTTGGAGCTCTCTCTCTTGAAGGTATAATTCTTCAAAACTCCTTCAAATTATCTTTCGTTTGCTATCTTAATTGAAATACCTTAAACAGTTAGGGCTCCCCATAGCATGTCCTCTCTCTCCTCTAATCCCTGTGTCAAGTGATCTTTGTTTCCACATGCCCTTAAAAGTTAAGTTGTTGAGCATCCTTCATCTTTATATAAAGGAAATTACACTTCTCCAAGCAATACTTATTTCCTGTTACCAGACTTCAAAAAAGCAAGAAAGCTCTAATTAAAAAACCGTTTTACATTTCACATGGTTTAGATAACCATCAAAACTCACATAAATATCTATAACACTATAGTTTACATTTTTTCATTATACCAGTCCCTTTCAAAGAACATGAGTGACCCTCAGATAAGAAGATCAGTTCAAAATTTTAGTCCTTTTGAAGATAAGAGAATATGGCCATACAAAGTCCTTCTCGGATCTAATTTAATTAACAGTATCTGTCTTTAAATGAATATTTTACATCCTCTAACTTCAAATGCAGGTTCCTTAATTAAGAAAAACAAGTACCAATATCCATGCACAGTGACTATGAAAAACTTTTGTATATATTTTTCATACTTCTGCAACGTGAATATGCTGGTGTGGGTCCTTTGCAATCTTAATGTCACTTTGTTTCATCACTCTCATGTCCATTCTTACTACTGTTCACAAAAATAGTCTTTCCTAACTTTTTTTAGGGCTTTCATGTATGGTTATATCTGGTCAGCATTATTGTGGACAAGGTAGAGTGTAATGGTTCTGAAGTGTGTTTGTTGCTTTTTCATATCCCTACGAAACTTCACATATAGCTATGAAGATTAGTTCTTATAAGCCACGTGGCATCTAGCCCTTTCACCAAAGATAGTGCTGCTCTATTATGCGATACTATTTTTAATATGTATATGTCGTTTATTACATATTACACATATATCATTACATTACATATAAGCATGTTATAATACACATAATAATAATATAGGATTATAATATAATAATGTATTATAAAATAATTTTATTATAACATATGTAATTATATATAATATTACAGATAGAGAGATAAAAGTCATAAAAGTACACTTTCCAAAATGCTGTCTTCTTATATAGCAATAAACATCTACAGGTTACCACCCCCTCTAGAGTCAGTGATAATAATAGTCTCAAAGAGCTAAATTTGTAATTGTTTCACATATTTCTGTGACCAAATTCATGTGTCTTTTTTTACAGCAACAACCTGTATTTACTATGCTAGTAAGTTTTGGAAAATTCTAGTCTGCAGCTCATTAGAAACATCTTTGGATCAATGTTATCTAAAGAGTTCAGAACACTTGCCAGGTGATCAGACCTGAGGCAGATGCGTTCTGCAGCAGAGCAGGGAATCAAGGTGGGCAGGTGCTTTTCTGCATCGAGGCCTCTCGAGGCAGACGAGGGAGCCACCAGGCCCCAGCAGCCCTCATGAGGGAGGCTGAGGAGGCTTTGGCGGAGCCAAAAGTCCCCTCCCTGCTGTGAAAAGGCAGCCCATAAGGGAGCAAGAGTGACCAGGAGCGCGGCAAACAGGGTGGGTAAACAGGGCATGGCGCATCAGTCAGGCCGTGGCAGAGCAGTTTGCTCATGCAGGGCAACCGGGGAGGGCAGAGGATCCATCCCCACTGAGGAGACCGGCTCACCTGCTGGCTGCCTTCCAGACAGAAAATCCAGCCAGGCTGCATGCACTCACCAAAGCACTCGACAAAAAGACCGTGGCCACCCAGACCGAGTGCCTTCCCAAAGATGTGGCTGTTCAGGTCTCTGGATGCAGGGAGTGCCTGAGCCTGTTGCTGTCAAAGGAGGGTGGCAGAGATACTGCCTGCATGAGGTGCGATCTGGTCAGCCTGGTGGCAGAGCTCAAGGAGGGGGTGGAGAGATGAAGGACTGTCAGGGAGTGTGAGCAGGAGTTGGACTGCTGGAGCAGCTCCCTGCCATGCCTGAGAGAAAGGCACCAGGGCGACACACACCAAATAGTGATGGAACTCCTGCTCTGTCTCTGCCTCCCTGGAGCCTGGGAGTCTGCTGCCTCCCTGGGACCCAGGTCAGGGACATTACCAGGAAACTTCCTGGCCTTGTTCACCCCTCTGATTATTACTTCTTGGTGATCATTCAGTCTAGAAGTGATGAAATTGCTGAGAGAAGCCTGAAGGCTATCAAAAGGGACTTCAGGAGATTGGGGCAGTTACCAGATGGAGTGGGTGTCCAGTTGGTGTTTTCCTCTATCCCTTCAGTGGTGGGGAGGGATACTGAGCAGACCTGGAAGGCCCAGCTCATCAGTACATGGCTGAGAGGCTGGTGCTGTCACAGGAATTTTGTTGATTTTTGATCATGGGGAGTTGGCACCTGGCCTGATGGCTGCCAATGGGTCCCACCTGCCACAAAGGGGAAAATGGATTCTGGCCCAGGAGCTGGCAGGGCTCATTGAGAGGGCTTTAAACTAAGTACAAAGAGGGACGGGGGAAATGAGGCTTAATAGAGATGGGCCTGGGGGAGCAGTCCCAGGGTTGGGGGTGAGGACAATAGTGCAACTGAAGTGCATCTACACCAATGCATGCAGCATGTGCAACAAATAGGAGGAGCTGGAAGCCATTGTGCAGCAGGTGAACTATGACCTAGTCACCATCACTGAAATTTGGTGGGACCACTCCCATGACTGGAGTGCTGCAATGGATGTCTACAAGCTCTTCAGAAGGGACAGGCAACTCAGGAATGGAGGTGGTGTGGCTTTATGTCCGGTGGAAGAAGGGACAGGCAACTCAGGGAGAGTACAAGGAAGTTGCCAGCATATGCAGAGAAAAAATCAGGAAGGCCAAAGCCCAGAACGAGCTCAACCTGGCCACTATGATTAAGGATAACGAAAAAATATTTTTATAAATATATTAGCAGCAAGAGGAGGGCCAAGAAGAATCTCCATCCTTTCCTGGACGCAGAGGGGGAACATGACTACAGAGGATAAGAAAAGGCTGAGGTTCTTCATGCCTTTTTTACATCTGTCTTTACTAGCCAGAACACTTATCCTTGGGGTACTAAGCCTCCCAGCCTGGAAATCTGGGACAGGGAGCAGAAGAACCTCCCCCACAGTTTAGGTGGAAACAGTTAGAGACCTGCTGCTCCACCTGAACTGTCACAAGTCCATAGGGCCAAATGAGATCCACTCAGGGGTGTCAAGGGAGTTGCTGGATGTGATTGCTGGGCCACTTTCCATCATCTATCAGTGGTCATGGTCACCCAGAGAAGTCCCAGATGACTGGAGACTTCCTAATGTGATGCCCATCTATAAGAAGGGTCGTAAGGAGGATCCAGGAAATTAAAGGCCTGTCAGCCTGACCTCGATGCCAGGGAAGGTGATGGAACAGGTCATCTTGAATGCAATCAATGTATGCAGGACTACGGGGGGATCAGGCTCATTCAGCATGGGTTCATGAAAGGCAAGTCTTGCCTGACCAACCTCATCTCTTTCTATGACCAGGTGACCTGCTTTGGGGATGAAGGAAAGTCTGTGGATATAGTCTACCTAGACTCTGGCAAGGCCTTTGACACAGTCTCCCACAGTATTCTCCTGGAGAAGCTGGCAGCCCATGGCTTGGACAGGTATACTCTTTGCTGGTTTAAAAACTAGCTGGACAGTTGAGCCCAGAGAGTGGTGGTGAACAGAGTGAAATCCAGCTGGTGACCTGTCACCAGTGGTGTTCCCCAGGGGTTGGTGTTGAGGCCCATCCTTTTTAATATCTTTACTGATGATTTGTATGAGGGAACTGAGTGCACCCTCAGTAAGTTCGCAGACTTAGGTTGACAACACCAAGTTGGGGGGAAGTGTTGATCTGCCGGAGGGTAGAGAGGCTCTGCAGAGGGACCTGGACAGGATGGGTCGATGGGTAGAGGCCAATGGGATGAGGTTGAACATG
Source organism: Cygnus atratus (assembly GCF_013377495.2). Lineage (NCBI taxonomy): Eukaryota > Metazoa > Chordata > Aves > Anseriformes > Anatidae > Cygnus > Cygnus atratus. Next base: position 14,437,570 of record NC_066369.1, on the reverse strand, counting down.
GCTAAGAGCCGGGTCCTGCACTTTGACCACAACAACCCCATGCAGCAGTGCTACAGGCTTAGGGCAGAGTGGCTGGAAAGCTGTGCAGAGGAAAAGGATGTGGGGGTGCTGGTTGATGCTTGCCTGAACATGAGCCAGCAGTGAGCCCAGGTGGCCAAGAACGCCAATGGCATCCTGGTTTGTATCAGGAATAGGGTAGCCAGCAGGACCAGGGAGGTGATTGTCCCCCTGTACTCAGCTCTGGTGAAGCCGCATCTCGAGTACCGTGTTCAGTTTTGGGCCCCTCACTACAAGAAGAACATTGAGGCCCTGGAGCATGTCCAGAGAAGGGCTACGAAGCTGGTGAAGGGCCTGGAGCACAAGTCCTATGAGGAGCAGCTAAGGGAACTGGGGTCGTTTAGTCTGGAGAAGAGGAGGCTCAGGGGAGACATTATTGCTCTCTACAACTACCTGAAAAGAAGTCGTGGGGAGCTGGGGGTTGGCCTCTTCTCACATGTAACTAGTGATAGGACTAGAGGGAATGGCCTCAAGTTGTGTCAGGGGCAGTTTAGGTTGGAAATGAGGAGACATTTCTTCTCAGAAAGAATAGTCAGGCTTTGGAATGGGTTGCCCACAGATGTGGTGGAGTCACCATTCCTGGAGGTGTTCAAGGAAAGGTTGGATGTAGTGCTTAGGGACATGGTTTAGTGGATGATGTTGGTGACAGGGTGGTGGTTGGACCTGATGATTCCTGATGATTTTGGTGGTCTTTTCCAACCATCATGATTCTATGATTCTAAGACCAAATCTGCCAAAAAAAAAAAAAAAAAAGTTAGCTGAATTATTATACATACCTTGACAGTCTGGAGGAATGTGCTGAGAGGGACCTCATGGAATTCAACAAGAAAAGGGACAATACCCACCTCTGGGATGGACCTGTCCCCTGGTGCAGGCTGTTCTTGCCTGATGACAGAGCAGCTCTGCAGAAAGGCCCTGGTGAACACCTCATTAAAAATTAACCAGCAATGCCCCACAGAAGTGATGAAGTCTGGCACCATGCCAGGCTGTGCCCACAAGAGCACAGATAAAGGTAAATTATTATTACTTTTTACCTGGCACTCATTAGGCCATCACTGTATTACTGCGTAGAAATCCGTGGCCTGAAGTATAGATAAGGTTTCAAAAACAGGGAATGAGGTCTATGAGGCTACAGGGCTGTCAGGGCTGGAGCATTTGCCCTGGGAGGAAAAGCTTCCGGAGCAAGGCTTGGTCATTCTGGGGCACTGCAAGGTTATACCATCTCCATCCTTGGGGTTTTTCAGGGTCAACTAGGTCAAACCCTGAGCAACCTTGTCTGATCCCAGAGCTGCCCCTGTGGAGGTTGGACCAGAGACTTCCTGAGGTCCACTCCTGCCTTCATTATTTATGGTTAGATGATACAAAGAAATCCACATAGTCCAGCACCATGTTACAGGGAGACTCATGACAAATCTAGAACCAAAAAGGAGCAGCACAGTATCCATGACTTTTCCACATTTTAATGTAGATGTATCTCAGGTGTTGATACTTTCTCTGTGGTCTTTCTATTTCACTTCTATTGCTTAGACACTTAACTCCATGACTGTCTGAAGAAGATTGTGCTTTCTGTTGAAATGGTCATCTGTTGAGAGTTTTCTCCAGTGGAACATAGACTGCATAGGGAGGAATGAGACAACACAGGCAGCACTACCTACTCTCTGTTCTTTGGTTCAAATTGCTGTCGCAACTGACAGTCTTTTAACAGCTTGTTTCAGTGCAGGTCAACGCTAAGGAGGAAGTCATGATATTCAACTTCATCACTGGTTTCTCACCTTCATGTCCAGAGATGTAAAGATCTACGAATAGCTGGGAAACAACCTCTGGATGTCAGACTGATTAATTAGTGAAGTTTGCATTCACCACTGGATACCAAGTGACCTGTCAGATTAATTGCCACTCCCTCAAAAAGCTATTTCTCTTCCAGTGCCTCTTTCCAGAGTCCCTATGATGTGCCTCATGCAACATGGGGATCTCCCAAGAAGCAGTTTTAGGGATCATGGAAGAGGGAACATCCACTTTCTTTTTCTTTTAAAAACATGGGATGAAAAACAAATTCAATTTTTCTGAGTGTTTCAATTGATGGCCAGAAAAATGGAATCAGTTACTCATTAACAACATTGAAGTAATCTTTAACAAAGTAAAAGGCAGAGTTTCCCAGTTATGTGACCAAAGTTAGAAACTGCCATTGGTACAATGTTATGGTATGCAATAACAATGTCAATAACTTAATAAACAAGTTTAATTCTGAATATATGATTATTTCCAGTAATAACTTGGGTCTCATAGAATGGTTCAAATCTCGCCTTCTAAATAATTGTAAAAGTGGGAACCAAATCCTCTATTCCAGGTTTTATGCTAGGCCTTGTCAACATAAGACTGGACTCAAATGACAGCTTAATCATACGTTCTGGAAACAGTCTTGATTTCAGGCTCTCAGACTGCCTTTCTGACAGTATAGTGGTCACCAGAATTTGATTTAAATTATTGCAGATAGTAACCTGAAACGTACATAGTTCTGTCATGAGCTAAGTGTGTTTCTGCTCCCTTCCATGTTCTTTTTAAGGGTTTCTCCTTGCTACTAAAGCTCAATAGCTTCATCCATTTGTAGGCCACAGTGAAATTATAGTATCCCTTATCCCAGCCATATTTTATATTCCAGCCCTCTTTCAGTGTAATTCTGTACTTTTACATTGCATTCTTTTTCTTTTCTTTATGCCCATCTTTTTATTTTCTGTGGTGAATTTACTTTACTCTAATACTGCTTTTGCCTGAGTGAAAACAATGTTATTATGTTCTTCACATGAAAAAGCTCTTGATTTTATTGAAAGGTTTTTTGAAAGCTGAAAACATTTAGTAGCTGAGTGGAAGCTGTTGGTACATCAGTATTCAAGATTACAGACAGGCTGAATTCCTTCAAATGAGGTCAGAAGTTACACAGATATAAAGATACATTCATTTCTAGATTTTTAGGTTGTTAAATTGTGTTTTTTCTCCAAAACAGGATAGGTTTGTACAGATGGCTATACAGAAAAACCAAAGTTCACTCACCATATGAGATCAACATAAACAGTATAAAAGCAAACAGATCTCAGAATAAATATTAGACCTTTTCTTGTAATTTCAGTGAGAGCTGTTCAAGAGGTGATATGGATTTTCCCATATTTTCAGAATTCAAGATTCCTGTGCCTCATCCTGAGACAGACAGAAGGATCTGTGGTGATGAGTAGGACGCTGATGTGTCTGTGAATCTAACAGCAGGTCTGCAGCAGGGTGACAGGTCAGCCATCCCACATGCCTGGGGTTGGTAGGGTATGGCAATCTGCACCAACATAACACATCCTGCTAGGTGTTGGAAAGACCATGCAGGCACCATCTGATCATCAAACCTAGTGAGGAGACCTTTGAGAGGAGAATGGTTTGGTATGAAAACTGGGCTTTAAGAGATGTAATAGTGGATATAATTGCTGACAGGACCGGTCTCTTTTAAATTGGAAAAGCCAACTTTTTCACTGAAACAGGGAGCATTTAATCAATGGCAGAGAGAGGCAATCTGCATCATTCGCAAATTCAAGACAAAAGTTACTTTTCTATCTGTAAAAAGACAGTTAGCAAATATGTATTAAGTTGATTGTCATGATTCAGTCAAATTATATAAGCAGACTTTCAGACAAGAGTAATTACAATTCCTTTGAATATTGTGTATGGGCTTCAATTTTAGATACAACGTCTTTTAAAATTATGGAGAATATTCTTAATAAAATTGTATTTCCTGTGTCAGAAAAGATAGCATTCTGATGCAAGAATTACTGAAACCTAAAACACTGATTTTTTTTTTAAACTGTTTTAAACATGATCAAGCAAAGTTTAGTTAAATACAACAGGCCACTAGAGCCAGAATGCTCAGACTCATCACCATCAAGAAAGTCTTTTAGTGATCTCTGGTTTAGCAATGTTGGAACTTTAATTAATCAATACTATGGTGCATAATGATCAGCTGCAACAACCTTTCTGAAAGGTACAGGTCCACAAAATTTCATTTTTGAGTCAGACATAACCATAACAATTAACAACCAACATTAACATTATAAAGTCTTTCAAGTGTTTGTATCCAACCTGTTAACTGAGCTAATTAGTGACATTCAAGAAAACTCTCAGACAATTGGGCTGTCCCAGTGACCTTCACAACAGTTCTGCAGAGGCAAAACAATGTTTCTGTTTATGATGGAGATCTCTGTGAACAAGACTTATTCTTGTGCATTGTCGTAGCATCATAAGAGAGAATTTTTATTAACTTTTTCCTGCCCACCCACTAATATACACACGACCTCTAATACATAACTTTACCAATTAATGTTCTTACATTTTTTTTTTCCAGGCAGGCAGGCAGATTATCCGCAATCTCTTTGAAGTGACCACATGATGGGATTTCAGGATTGTATTTCACACCTACCAAAAGCCATTCTTGCATCATCTTAACCATATTAAGAATATAGATCAATTGGATCACAAGGAGGAGGATTTGCAGAAACCACAAAGTGACAATTAAAAGAATGGCACATGTTTATCCTGAAGACAAGAAGAAATAAAAGGCTGCTGCAAAAAGGAATGCATTGTTTTCCAAGCCCATGGGACATGGACAAAGGGACATAAGGACAAAACGTGATGGACATAAACTGTCCTGAGGTACTTAAATAAGGTATCGGACAGACTTTGAGACATTCAAAGCTTCAATATGATCATATCGTCAGATGCATTCCAGGGTCTCTTGTTTCTCCCTAGTAGAGCTTTTCCCAGTTTTAGTACCTTCTTTGAGACAGATGACAGCCAAATCCATGCCTTCTTTAAAGAAGTCTCATTATACTCAAGGCTCTACAATCACATCTTCAAGAAATTTGAACCACTCCTTCCCTTTTTCTGATATTAGCAAGATATTTCCACGTAGATTGTTTTCAGTTTGTAGCTAGTTTACCAGTCAATAAAATACACAGTAGTTTGCAGTAGAGATCTCATCTTTTTTCTCTTTCAAGGAAACATCCATAATTGCTAATATTCAATGTTGTCAGATTGAATGGTTCCTGACTAACAAATTCTGAGCTCAGCTTCTTTGTGCAGTGCAAACTTCATGCAGCTACTCTTTCCAGAACCAACTCCACAGCTGCCTGTGTTGCTATGTTATTTTCCATTTTGAAAAGTTGAGCAGAGAGCCGCAGAGAGCCACAGAGAGGAAAATTTAAATGAAAAAGTTCCTAATGCAGTCTAGCTATGACATGATTACAACAAGGTTAAATGTATTAGTTCTCCACATATTACACTAGAGGTCATACAACATCTAATTTATTTCCTTGACTTTCACATTTCACACTCCCCTGAATGTAATTTCTTTCAATTTTCCCTGCTGTCAGTAATTGGTGTGCCACACATCTCTCTTCTCCAACAGACTCAGTGTGATTATACTGGCACTGCATTCTGTGTATCTGTTAAGAACCAGGGACCAAACTTTTCCCCCAGGCCTGGTTTCCATTTCTCTCTCTCATTTTCATTCATTTGTTAAGGGCATGAAGTCCTCATATATTTCACATTTAGAAAGGTTAGTACTTTCTTAAGAAGAAGAAGGAAAAAAAAATGCACAAAGTTGTCAATGGCTGAAGCTGTCTTTCAGACCTCACATTATATCTTGGCTTTCACTACCCCCTGCAATGTGTTGCTGTGTTTTCAGTGACGTCTCTTTTAACACAGATGGGGACTTGATCTCATCGTGTGATAAATGGTAGTGAGAGTGAAATGTAAGGTTTGGATTATTTTGTAAGCAGTTATAGGGAAAATGAAATGTTGAAGAAGACAAGAGCTGAAACTTATTTCCTGATCTCAAAGTTTTTGTCACCTTTGTTACATTCATTAACAGTTTTTCAGGGCCTGCTTCCGCCTGTAGCAACCAATTTTACGATCATGAAAGTCTACTGAGTTCCAGTAAGTATATATTTCTTACATCTAGTTTAAAACATAGCAGAGACTCTAAATTATAATATCTTGAATAAAATCCATGCAGGTAGAGCCCCTGTCATTGTTACGCATCTTTAGGTGGTTCAGCCTGCAACTAAATATTTCTCTTTACAACTCTAATATTCCCTCATGTTAATTTTGTAATGGAAACAACCAGGATCTCTTTGCACCTGACTTCTCTTTATCAATTTGAATAATTCACACTGTCCCTTGTATTTTAAGAACCTGTATTTTGTTTGTTCAGCATCCGACTGAAATCATTATTATCTTGCTTTCACATTTACAACTGTACGTTATGTGAAAAAGACCTGCAGGTCAGTAGCAGGATAGGTTATAAGAAAGAGATGGAATTCACGGGGACATCTATTCCAGAATCCCTTTTCTCTTAGCAAACCCTCCTTTCCCCCATCCCTGCTGCTTTGTGCCAGCAACCCTCTCTGAACCTCATTCTGTGGACCTCTATAATTGGGAGTTAGATAATAACAATTTTAAGCATGTGAATGACATGCATTCTGCCCCTCCCCTCCCCTCTCCTCCCCTCCTCTTCTCTATCCTCCCTTCCTGTAAGATTTTGACACCATTTCCCACAGAATTCTCCTGTAGAAACTGGCTGCTCAAGGCCTGGATGGGTGTATGCTTCATTAAATTAATGAAGTCAGGCCCAAAGTGTTGTGGTGAATAGAGACACTAGTAGTGTCCCCCAGGGCTCAGAACTGGGGCCAGGTCTCTTCAGTATCTTTATCAATAAGGACACAGAGATCAAGTGCCCACTCAGGAAGTTTGCAGATGACACCAAATTAGGCATGAGTTTTGATCTGCTCAGGGGTAGGACGGCTCTGCAGAGGGGTCTGGATAGGCTGGGCCAATGGCCAGAGGCCAACAGCCTGAAGTTCAGCAAGGCCAAGTGCTGGGTCCTGCAGCTGGGGCACAACAACCCCATGCAGTGCTACAGGCTGGGGGAAGAGTGTCTGGAAAGCTGCCCATCAGGAAGGGCCCTGGGGGTATTGATTGATAGCTGGCTGAATATGAACAGGTGGTGTGCTCAGGTGGCCAAGAAGGCCAACAGCATTCTGGCTTGGATCAGAAATGGTATGGCCAGAAGGACTAGGGCTAGGGAAGTGACTGTCTCTCTGTACTCAGCTCTGGTGATGCCATACCTGGAGTACTGTGTTCAGTTTTGGGTTCCTCACTACAAGAAGGACATGAAATTTTGTGACATGTCATTATGTCATTATATAATATCTATAAATCAATCCTAGCAAGCTATTTGCTTAGATGACAGTTTTACGTGTGTGTGACAGAGTGAATCTAGAATCCTTTCGATGATTATTATTTATTTATTTGTTTGTTTGTTTATTAAATAACAGTGAAGTACAGAGTGGAAAACATAATTTTGTAAAATGACAGCATTTTGGCCATTGAATCAATTAATTATTTTTAGAAGCAATATAGATGAATTTTCAACAATATATGTAATGTAATTTAATTATAACAAGGAAGTTGGTTTTGCCTGACAGCTTTCTGAAGGGAAATGTGCTCATGTACCCACAAAGCCAGCTGTCACACTTTTTCCCTCCTCCTGTCTCAGACTGTGTAATATGGAATACTTTACTATAGCTAACATATTTCCAGAATCTCAAAGCAATTTGTCTGCAGTTTACTGAGAACTTTTCCAGGTTTTCCAGTTTGAAACAAGCAAACAAACAATAACAAAAATGCCAAAACATCTACAGGCCATTTTGATGTTTTAAAGGGGTTTCTACAATCAGAAGGTGCTGCTTTAAAAGGCTTTCAATTGATTGCTTTAAATGTTTCAAAGTTAATATGATATATTGTTTCTTTGTCATTTTGCTTTTCCGGCAATTGTTGTATACATATATTTTATTGTCAAAATAGAGTTTTTAATAAGATTTTTAAAAATGTTTCCAAGACAGTCTTTTTCATCATACTGTGGAGAAAGAAAATTAACATTTATTTATTTATTTATTATTTATTTATTTATTTATTTTTAAAGGAAGAAAATATTTTAAAGGAAGGTACTTGTTTTATTCTTTCATACTCAGATCATTTCCAACTTTTTAAAATACACAATTACCAAAAAATGAATTGGGCCAGATTCAACATCACTTTTCTCTAGTTTTACTTTAACTGTTGCTTTTAATATCAATACAAAGACGTAAAGCTAAACTAAGGCAGTACTAATTAAATTCTGATAGCCATACAGCGTAGTAAAAATGTCCATAGGGAAACAGCTCTAAATTTATTTAGATAAATATATGTTTCTGCCCATCATCACACACAAGGTTATGACTATTCCTGATCCATGGCAGACATCTCATCATAGTCATTGAGTTCTGAACATCTGAATTCAGGGTAGCCTGTGTCTCACACAGATCATAATGTCTTTAGTATTGTGCTTTTACTTCTTTATCTTTCTTGACATTGATGGAGAAATCAGATCTGCAAAATAAGAATGCATAAATAGTTTAGTCCTCAGGTTGCTCAGTAATTCATAGCACCCAAATTCATTCCTGGTGCAGCTCCATCTATTCCCAGTGAAATTAACTGTGGTGCATTTTGCCCAAAGTGTTTAAAAGCTTGAGGAGCCATTAATTTTTGTAAACTTTGGAGGCACTACCAAGATGATAAAGAGAGGATTTAGTGATATAATTTGGAAGGCAATGGATAAGAAACAAATTTAATTAAGGGCAATGGGAATGCATTACAGCAAAGGAAATTTGCCAGTAGGCTGATTTAAAAACATATACATATTCTCAGTGCTCTGATCAATTTAACAGTTCAGTAGTCATCAGAACAATGTTGGATCCCACGGTTCAAAGCAATTAAATGCATGTGTTTCAAATACCACAAACATATAAACCAGAAACAGAAAATGGCACAGGTCTGTTTCATTACCAGGTGCCTATAGTTTGACATTTTCTCCAGTGTGATGACAACGCCTGGCAAAACATGATAATGTTGCCATTTGATTGGATTATTAAATTGTTACCTCTGATACTCATTGCTTTGTTTTAAAGTCTATTTAAAACTGATCTGACAAAATTCATTTAAATGCAGAATGTGATTTCAAGATCCTTAAATGTAAATCATATATATGTATATATACACACACATGATATACATACATATATATGTGTGTGTTTCCTTGGGTTGTTTTCTTTTCTTTTTTTCTCCTTCTCTTCAGGTAAACTGAAATAATGAAGAAAGTAATACAATTTTTAAAGAGCTATATAAAGTGGAAGAATAATTAACAACATAAAAAATGCAGACTCCTATACTATATCATTAGATCAAAAATACTTTAAATCATATATGTATATCTATAGCTCCTAATCTAGGTCCTATTCCATAATGAATTAATATCATTGATTTCCCCCATCGAGAAAGACTAGTAAAGGACACACCAGACACACATGCTCTTGAGAGAAAATGTTGAATGGGGTGTTAAAAAATGAACGAATTAAAAAGGCTACTTACTAGAGACAGGCATAGAGAATTAACAAAGTGTGTTCACTACAGTCCATCAGTTATCACATTGTAGCTATCTGGTGATAAAATCAATATAAATGCCATCTGATAAACAACATTGCTTCACTGGGAATTCTAACCTCAATATGTCATCATACAGGTATTTAAGGACTGGGCCAAACTGTAGAGAAAACTTAATGTGGCTCTGAGCTTGTTGCTTTGAAAAAAGATTTATTTATACAGCACACATCTGTGTAATACATTATCTTAATGCTTATCTTCTTGAGATGGATCAAGGAGGTTTTATAACTAAGACCTTCCCAACATGCCTCAGTCAAGTGTTCTGCTTTTAATACTGTTAGAAAAACATTTAAATGTTAGGTGTTTTAAGTGTTGATTTTCTCTAATATATATTATTTTTCACTGCAAAAAGTGTTTCTGGAGCTGTACAATGAACTTGCTTTTTCATCCTCTCCTTTTTAAAAGTGTCATTTTGTGCAGACTGGTGACCCTGACATTATTCATAAGAAAAATAAATCCCATCAGTATACATAGACTGAAGATGAATTTAAGGTAAAATCAGATTAAACTGGAACACAACATGTTTAGATAGAGAAAAACAATTTTTATTTGAATTTCTGCTTTGTGCTGATTTGAGAAGGGCATTGTTTGCAAAGGTCATTATAAGGTATTATAAGGTATAAAGGTATTAAGGTTAAAGGTATTTGTGGGACAAAAAATAAGAAGAGCCCAAATGAACTCTTTAGGTCTTCTAGCAAAGGCCTATGTTGTGACCCTTTGAGACTCTAAGATGAAACGAGACAGATATGAGCAAAAGCCTGGAGAAGAGGAGGCTCAGGGGAGACCTCATCGCTCTCTATAGGTACCTTAAAGGAGGCTGTAGAGAGGTGGGGGTTGGTCTATTCTCCCACGTGCCTGGTGACAGGATAAGGGGGAATGGGCTAAAGTTGCGCCAGGGGAGGTTTAGGTTGGATATTAGGAAGAACTTCTTTACTGAAAGGGTTATTAGGCATTGGAATGGACTGCCCAGGGAAGTGGTTGAGTCGCCATCCCTGGAGGTCTTTAAAAGACATTTAGATGTAGCCCTTAGTGATATGGTTTAGTGGAGGTCTTGTTAGTGTTAGGACGGAGGTTGGACTAGATGATCTTGGAGGTCTCTTCCAACCTAGACGATTCTGTGATTCCGTGAAAAAGACCTGCTTATCTCAGATCTCATTGCCTTTAAAGTGTATAGTAATGAATCAAATAAAGAAAAAACAACATAAGAAATAACACTGTATATGATGGTTCTTAATGTTAACATATTCATTTGCAAACATGACACCCATCTACAAGAAGGGCAAACGTGATGCCCATCCACAAGAAGGGCCGGAGGGTAGACCTGGGAAACTACAGGCCTGTTCATTTGACTTCAGTGCCAGGGAAGCTCATGGAGCAGATTACCTTGTGTGTCATCATGTGGCACTTGCAGGGCAACCAGGCGATCAGGCCCAGTCAGCATGGGTTTATGAAAGGCAGGTCCTGCTTGACGAACCTGATCTCCTTCTATGACAAAGTGACGTCCTTGGTGGATGAGGGAAAGGCTGTGGATGTGGTCTACCTTGACTTCAGTAAGGCTTTTGACACCATCTCCCACAGCAGTCTCCTCAAGAATCTGTCTGCTCATGGCTTGGACTGGCTTACGCTTCGTTGGGTAAGAAACTAGCCGGGTAGCTGGGCCCAAAGAGTCGTGGTGAATGGAGTGAAATCCAGCTGGAGACCAGTCACTAGTGGAGTTCCCCAGGGCTCAGTACTAGGGCCAGTCCTCTTCAATATCTTTCTCGATGATCTGGATGAGGAGATCGAGTGCACCCTCAGTAAGTTTGCAGATGACACCAAGTTAGGTGCATGTGTCGATCTGCTTGAGGGTAGGAAGGCTCTGCAGGAGGATCTGGATAGGCTGGGCCGATGGGCCACCTGTATGAAGTTCAACAAGGCCAAGTGCTGGGTCCTGCACCTGAGGCACAACAACCCCAAGCAGCGCTACAGGCTGGGAGATGAGTGGTTAGTAAGCTGCCTGGCCGAGAAGGACCTGGGAGTACTGGTTGATAGGCAGCTGAATATGAGCCAGCAGTGTGCTCAGGTGGCCAAGAAGGCCAACAGCATCCTGGCTTGTATAAGAAACAGTGTGGCCAGCAGGACTAGGGAAGTGATTGTCCCCCTGTACACGGCTCTGGTGAGGCCGCACCTCGAGTACTGTGTTCAGTTTTGGTCCCCTCACTACAAGAAGGACATCGAAGTGCTCGAGAGAGTCCAGAGAAGGGCAACGAAGCTGGTGAGGGGTCTGGAGAACAAGTCTTATGAGGAGCTGCTGAGGGAGCTGGGATTGTTCAGCCTGGAGAAGAGGAGGCTCAGGAGCGACCTTATTGCTCTCTATAGGTACCTTAAAGGAGGCTGTAGTGAGGCGGGGGTTGGTTTATTCTCCCACGTGCCTGGTGACAGGATGAGGGGGAATGGGCTAAAGTTGCGCCAGGGGAGGTTTAGGTTGGATATTAGGAAGAACTTCTTTACTGAAAGGGTTGTTAGGCATTGGAATGGGCTGCCCAGGGAAGTGGTTCAGGCACCATCCCTGGAGGTCTTTAAAAGACATTTAGATGTAGAGCTTAGTGATATGGTTTAGTGGAGGACTTGTTCGTGTTAGGTCAGAGGTTGGACTAGGTGATCTTGAGGTCTCTTCCAACCTAGATGATTCTGTGATTCTGTGATTCTGTATCACAGCCATTACAGAAAGCATAATGTATCTCTGACAACATATTGTGTTCTTGGTTGCTACTGTGTCCTCTTCTCAGAGGTATGCTATGCTGTGCCCAGTTCTCCACTGCTGGTCTTCTCTCTGCCACTTGCATGACAGATCTGGCCCTTCTCCATTCCCTGTGCCTTATCCTTTCTTCACGGAGGCCTCACTTCATGTCCTTCCAGATTGTCTTGTCCTTAGCCCAAATCAGGTTGTGCTAAAAAACCTGGTACCATATCCAATAAAGCTCAAAAAACCCACATCATTTTACATGGACATTTCAGTGTATCTTTTATTCCCTGATAGGTCAACTCATTTTCTGAGTCACCTGCCACAATTTTATTTTATCTCAGTGAAGCTAGAAACAACATAAATGGCAGAAATCTGCTTCAGAAGTCAATCTCATTAGGCTTTTAAACAAATTACTTTAAATCAAAGTTACATATTCATAGTAGATAGTGTATACATTTTACAGTTTTTGCAAGTTGTACAGTAGTGGCCCTTCACAACAGTGAAATAAAGATGGGTAGGTAAATAAGGATCATTTTTATTTCCCATTGTGTTAATACTTGCATTTGGGTTGTGTTCTCTATTCTTTTTTATGACTGGTTTAGGCATAATCTTAGAAGAAGAAGAAAAAAATGGTCCTTCCTCCTGAAACCTAGTCAACACCCTGTACTTTTTCTGCTGTATTTGTACTACCATACTATAATCATAGCACATAATTTTACCTACATATAGGTAACAATTATGTAATGTTTAATTCCTACATATGTTCTACTTTCTGAGTTTCTCATTGCAATGTTTTTATATTGACAAAATAGCCAATATTTTGTCTCAAAATACTACTGTTATTGACTTATTCTTCTGGTAGCGTTGGCCTATACTGTTCTGATGCATCTTGCCAGCTGAACCACCTAGATGATGGCCAAAAGAATGTCCCACAAAAAGGTTTATATTCTTCACCTACCCAATTAGCAAAATACACAGAATTATAAAATCACGCACTGTGTGGTGGTTTTACTCATCTGGGCAGCTACTACACTACACCCACAGCCCCGTTACAGCTGCTCTCTCACTCCCCCTCCTCAAGAGGAAAGGGGGAGAAAATATGATGAAAGGGGCTCAAGAGTTGAGATAATGACATGGACATCACTCAGCAATTACCGTCACAGGCAAAACAGACTCAGCACAGGGAGTCTAATAAAATGTATTGCCTGTTACTAGCAAGCTTGAGCAGTGAGAAACAAACAAACAAACAAAAAAAAATAAAACCCACTAAAAATACCTTCACGCCAACCCTCTTCTATATCCTCCCTCCCGAGCGGTGCAGGGTAACGGGGGCTGTGGTCAGTCCATGGTGCTTCATCTCTGCCTCTCCTTCACAGTCACTCTTCCCCTGCTTCAACATGGGGTCCCTCCCATGGGATGCCGTCCTTCCCAAAGAGATCCTGTGTGGGCTTCCCACAGGCAGCAGCTCTTCAAGAACTGCTCCAAACATGGGTCTGTACCATGGCGTCCATCTGTGAGGAGCAAACTACACCAGCACGGGTCCCCCACAGGCAGCACCTGTCCCCAGACCCCCTGCTCCTTCATGGGCTCCTCTCCATGGGCTGCAGCTCCGGCCTGGGGCCTGCTCCTGCAGGGGCTCTCCATGGGCTGCAGCCTCCTCCAGGCCACATCCACCTGCTCCACTGGGGGCTCCTCCACGGGCTGCAGTGTGGAGATCTCTTCTGCCGTGGGACCCATGGGCTGCAGGGGGACAGCCTGCTCCAGCAGGGGCCTCTTCACAGGCCGCAGGGGAACTTCTGCTGTGTGCCTGGAGCACCTCCTGCCCTCCTCCTTCTGCACTGACCTTGAGGTCTGCAGGGCTGGTTGTCACTCCTAGCTCTCCCAGCTACCATTGTTCAACAGTCTTTTTTTTTTTTTTTTTTCCCTTTCATAAATAAACTCTCAAAGAGACATCAACAACATCACTTATCATCTTGGCTCTGGGCTGTGGCAGGTCCCTTTGGAGCCTGCTGAAACAGGCTGTAAGCTAACATGGGGCAGCTTATGGATTCTCCTTAAAGAAGCCACCCCCGCAGCCCCCCACTACAAAACCTTGCCACTTATCATAGAATCATAGAATGGCATGGTTTGGAAGAGACCTCGAGGATTATCTAGTTCCAACTCCCCTGCCATAGGCAGGAATGCCACCCACTATGTCAGGTTGCTCAGGGCTTCATCTAACCTGGTCTTGAACACCTCCAGGGATGGGGCATCCACAACCTTTCTGGGCAACCTGTCCCAGTGCTGCACTACCCTCTGAGAGAAAAACTTCCTTCTAACGTCCAATCTAAATCTCCCCTCTTTTAGGTTAAAACCATTCCCCCTTGTCCTATCATTACCTACCCAAGTAAAGAGTCCTTCTCCATTCTTTTTATGACTCCTTTAAGTACTGAAAGGTTGTGATGAGGTCACACCTTCTCTTCTGTAGGCTGAACGGCCCCAGCTCTTTCAGCCAATCTTTATAGGAGAGGTGCTCCAGCCCCTTGATCATCTTTGTGGCCCTCCTCTGGACCCACTCTAACAGCTCCACAACTTTCTTGTGGTGGGGGATCCAGACCTGTGTGCAGTGCTCCAAGTGGGGCCTCATCAGGACTGAGTAGAGGGGGACAATCACCTCCCTCGACCTGCTGGCCACTGCTTTTTTAAAGCAGCCCAGGATGCAGTTGGCCTTCCGGGATGCAAGCGCACACTGCCGACTCATGTCGAGCTTTTCATCCATCAGAACACCAAAGTACTTCTCTGCAGGGCAGGTCTCAATGAGTTCTTCTCCTAGTCTGTACTCACTTCTGGGATTTCCCTGGCCCAGGTGCAGCACCCTGCCTATAGATTTGTTGAACCTCATTACATTCACGTGAGCCCACTTCTCAAGCTTGTCCAGATACCTTTGGATGGCATCCCTTCCTTCTTTTGTATCAGCCGCACCACTCAGCTTGGTGTCATCTGCAAATTTGCTGAGGGTGCACTTGCTCCTACTGTCTATATTGTTGAAGATATTAAACAATATACAAAAACCCAATACACACTGTAATGTAAACTAAAACAAAGAATCAGAGGTCTAACCTAGATGCAAATATTAGCTCTAGGTCGACTATCTTGTGAATCCTTGACACTATAAATAAAAGAGGGAGCATAAATTCCAACAAGACCGTGAAAAGTAGCTATGAAAGCAGGATTTTGTGAATGAATAGTGAAGTTTCTGAAGCTCAGTCATGCTGTGAGATGTTTAACTTCCTAGTGTGAGAGGAAGTCATTTAGCTGGGAGTGAGTTAACAAAGACATGCTTTCATAATTGAAGTTTTAAATTGTTTCTCTTATTCTCAAATTATAATCATGCATGGAACCATTAGAGTGAAATATGTTCAGAACATGAGAAAGAAAGAGCTGGATGATTAGCATGTTTTCCCTTCAATGTATAGAGGCAGCAGAAGAAATACAGTGGGTTTTAAAAATTAGAGATAGAATCTTTGAGCGTAAAAAGAAAAAGGCTTTGAAGTATGAAACTTGCTTCAGAAAAATCCATTAGACATTTCTATGCTTAAATAAATAGTTTCATGTTTTCTGAATGTATTTTTTTTGTCAAAAAAGACTCAAACTGAAGTTGCCCACAAATGCTTCTTAATTTAGTTGCTTTAGAACATTATTTTGCTACTAAACTAAAATTCAGCATACTTTTTTTTTTTTTTTTGAGGAATAAAGGACATATTGGGAAGAATGAAAATCAACAGGAGCAAACGTTTATGCACATTACCGACCACTTGATATATTAATAAGAGTCTTCGTCCTCTGCTAATGTACTTTACAAACGAAAACATTCTTATTAGGTCAAAGAACAAAGTAGGAATTTCCATTCAATTTCTATATATTCCAGAAAAGCTGAATACTCTGAAAATAGCACTGTCCCCTGCATCTGGCAGGACAAGCTGGCTTTATAGGATCACTGATATAAAGTTGAGGACAAATTATCAGTGTAAAATCTGCTTATTTTAACAGGATGAAATCTTCCATTAGAAATTCTCTAGAAAGCTGCTTCAGAGCAGACAGTCAATAATTCTGTGCATGAGATATGCATAAAACCTGGGAATTATAACATTTTCATTCATATTTATGCTTGGTTTTGAGATATGGGCATCAGCTGAAGGTCTCTTTCCTGTCATTAACTGCTGTGGAAAAAAACAGTACCACAGGCTGGCCCTGCTACATGGCTTATGTGGATGCTAGGTCTGATGGTGTTTCCATTAAGAATTCTAAAGAAACTCTTACGGAGAAGTGCTGTAAAAACATTAATGGTAATGTTTTGAACAGATGTTAATTTAAAATGTTAAAATAATTTATAATTATTTCTTACTTCTTTCAATGTATAATTATTTCTTACTTCTTTCAATTTCAAATTTCTTTCATGGAAAATGAAGAATTAATATTTGAATAAAATCTTCTGTGTCTCTTTAATAAGGGGCTAACTTTTTCATATTTCTATAGTTTAAGATTTTTTTTTCTAATATTTAGGTCTCACTTGCCTTGTGTCTGTGTTACTACTTGAACTAATTTCACTAGTCAATTTTATAATTCTTCATTTCTGTAAAAGCCAGAGGACAGCACCCAAAGCAAAATGTAGGGTGTTTATAGTGCATTATTATGGAACTTTCTGTTCTGATGGGAGATAATATCACTGTCATTGATAGTGGTTATTATAATTTTGGAGGATAAGCTTTGCACATTCAAACATCAAAGCAGATTTCAGCACTTAGCAGACCATCATCTTAAATTTGTGGAATCTGTTTTTCTATTTATACCCTTGCTGAGAGCAGTCATATAATAGTTGGTCCTTATTCCACAATTACCTATTCTAGCTACTGATAGACTCTGTTCATGAAAGTACAGGTGTAAGGGTATGTGGAAGGACAGTGCCTGCTCCTTTAAGGATATCTGGCCAGTGGCCTTTTTCAGTGTAAAAAAAAAAAGTGATAAGAAAAAGTGAAAGCTATTCAAAAGAACATGCAGGGACACAAACCTGACCAGCCAATGAACACGATCATAACATCTTGCCGAGGCGATCGGCTCCGGGGCAGACGCGTTCTGCAGCGGAGCGGGGGATGGGGACAGGCAGGGCTTTTTTCCGGTATCGAGGCCACTCGAGGGAGCCGCCAGGACCCGGCAGCCCTCGTGAGGGAGGCTGACGAGGCGTAGGCGGAGCCAGCAGCGCCCCCTCCCCGGCCGTTCAAAAGCAGCCCCTAGGGAGCGCGAGCGACCGGGGCGGGGCGTCGCGCGGCGCGGCGCGGAGGTTCGCGCAGGCAGGGCGAGCAGGGGGGACCCTCGTCGGTCTTTTGCAGCGGTCTTTCCCTTCGGTACCTGTAACCTGCCTGTGAGGAACCTGGCCATGGTATCAACCAGGCAGAAAACCATGGCCTCCGCATCTCTTGCAGCCTCTCCAGCCGCTGTCATGGATGTGGCTACTCAGACGGAGGGCTCGGGGAAACACACAGCCGTCCAGGTCTTGGGCTGCAGGGTGTACCCAAGTCTTCTGTCGGTATCCGACAGCAGCGGCGAGGGGTATGCCTGTGGGAGGTGTGCCCAGGTTGAAGAGCTGCTCAGCCAGATAGCGGAACTTTGGGAGGAAGTGAGCAGGCTCAGAAGCATCAGGGAGTCAGAGAGGGAAATTGACTGGTGGAGGTGTAGTCTGCCCTCTCTGAGACAGACTCATGAGCCTGCCATAGCACAAATGTCTCCTGCTACGCAAAAGACAAAAGTTCCCTCATCCCGCCAGGCAGCAGGAGGGGACCTAAGCCAAGGGGGGGAATGGAGGCAGGTTCCTGTTCGGGGGGGTAGGCGAGCCCTGTCCCTGCCCACCTCACCTTCCCATCTACCCTTATATAACAGGTACGAAGCTCTAGAACATGACAACCAGAACAACGAAGCAGGCGAAAGCCCGTCCCAGTTGGTGAGGATGCCTAAGGCAAGGTCCCCTACCCCCCACATTGCTACATCAGCTCTCAAAAAAGAAAGAAGGGTTTTGTCATGGGGGACTCCCTTTTGAAAGGGACAGAGGGCCCAATATGCCGACTGGACCCTACCCACAGGGAAGTCTGTTGCCTCCCTGGGGCTCAGGTGAGAGACTTCACTAGGAAAGTCAAGCACCTGGTACGGCCCACTGACTACTACCCGCTACTGGTCTTTCAGGCTGGTAATGACGAGGTAGCGACGAGAAGTCCGAGAGCGATCAAAAGGGACTTTAGGGTTTTGGGGCGACTACTTAAAGGGTCAGGGGCACAGGTTGTGTTTGCCTCTGTCCTTCCGATAGGAGGGATCGAAGCTGACAAGCAGACTCGTCACATTAACACATGGCTTCGGGACTGGTGCAACTGGCAGAATTTTGGGTTTTTCGATCACGGGAAGGTCTATGCAACCCCAGGCCTGCTGGCACCAGATGGGATGCGCCTCTCTCAGAGAGGGGTGAGGATTTTTGCTCAGGAGTTGGCTGGGCTGATAGATAGGGCTTTAAACTAGAGTCAAAGGGGGAAGGGGATAGAACCAGGCACGCCGGTGATGAGCTAAGGGATGGTGTGCTAGAATCAGAGGGACTGTGTCCTAGTGAGGCCCTTCGGTCGGCTCCACAAGGTGCTGCGTGTAGGGAGGCGCATTTGAAGTGCTTCTACACAAATGCACGCAGTATGAGGAATAAAATGGATGAGCTGGAAGTCTTGGCCCAGTCCCACAGCTATGACATCATCAGCATAAGCGAAACCTGGTGGGATGAGTCCTGTGGCTGGTGTGTTGCAATAGATGGTTACAGGCTCTTCAGGAGGGACAGGCAGGGTAGGCGAGGTGGTGGGGTGGCGATGTATGTGAAGAATGGGCTGGACTGTGTGGAACTTCAAGTTGGCGATGGCAAAGTTGAGAGCCTCTGGGTAAGGATTAAGGGACGAACAAATAAAAGGGATGTCATTGTGGGAGTCTATTACAGACCACTTGGCCAGGACGACAATGCTGATGAATTATTCTTTGCAGAACTAAGAGATGCCTCAAGATTGACTTCCCTCGTCCTAATGGGGGATTATAACTTGCCAGACGTCAACTGGGATCATCACACGGCTCACACGAGCAAGTCCAGGAGGTTCATAAAGCACCTAGATGATAATTTCTTGGTGCAGGTGCTAAGTGAGCCAACTAGGAAAGGTGCCCTCCTAGATCTGTTGCTGGAGAACAGAGAGGGTCTTGTGGGAGACATGGCAATTGGCGGCCGTCTCGGTCATAGTGACCATGAAGTGTTTGAGTTTAGAATTTTTGGTGACAGAAGGAAAAGTGCCACCAAAACTTCAGCCCTGGATGTGGGGAAAGCAGACTTCAGGCTGCTCAGGGAATTAGTCAGCAAGGTCCCCTGGGAAACTGCTTTTGAAGGCATTGGTGTCCATCAGTGCTGATCCATCTTTAAGCACTGCCTCCTAAAAGCTCAAGATCAGGCGATTCCAAAATATCAGAAGTCAGGCAAGCGGGGCAGAAGGCCGGCCTGGCTGACCAGGGATCTTCTACTGGAGCTAAGGCGAAAAAAGAAAGTGTACGGCTGCTGGAAGGAGGGTCAGGCGTCGATGAAGGAATATAGGGATGCTGTTCGTGTTTGTAGGGAGAAAATTCGTGTGGCCAAAGCCCAACTAGAGTTGAAGCTGGCCAAGTCTGTGGGAGACAATAAAAAAGTTTTTTTTAGATATGTGAACAAAAAAAGGAGAAGCAAAGAAAACATAGGTCCGCTACTAGATGGGGGGGGTCTCCTCACAGACAATGACATGGGCAAAGCAGAGACATTTAATGCCTTCTTTGCCTCTGTCTTCAATGCTGATGATGGGCTTCGGGACCCAGGGTACCCTGAGCTGGAGGACCATGACGGTGGGAATGACAAACTCCCAACCGACCCTGAACGTGTGCGGGATTTGCTGCTCCACCTGGATCCGTACAAGTCCATGGGTCCGGATGGGATTCATCCCAGGGTGCTTAAAGAGCTGGCAGACGTCATCATGGGACCTCTCTCAATTATTTTTCAACAATCCCGGGAGTCTGGAGAGGTCCCATTGGACTGGAAGCTGGCAAATGTTGTGCCAATTTTCAAGAAGGGCAAGAAAGAAGACCCTAACAATTACAGGCCTGTCAGTCTAACGTCAGTGCCTGGTAAAATTATGGAGAGGATGATCCCTGAAGTTACTGAAGCGCACCTGGGGGACAATGCAGTCATTGGTCCCAGCCAACATGGGTTCATGAGGGGTAGGTCCTGCCTAACAAATTTGATTTCCTTTTATGATAAGATCACCCATCTGGTCGATCAAGGGAAACCAGCTGATGTGATCTTTTTGGATTTCAGTAAAGCTTTTGACACGGTTTCCCATAGGATCCTACTGGACAAAATGTCCAGCATACAGCTAAACAAAAACATCATACGATGGGTGAGCAATTGGCTGACAGGCAGGGCTCAAAGGGTTGTGGTAAATGGGGCCACATCTGGCTGGCGGGTGGTCACTAGTGGGGTCCCTCAAGGCTCCATTTTAGGACCAGTCCTCTGCAATGTTTTTATAAACGATTTGGATGTAGGACTAGAAGGTGTTCTGAGCAAATTTGCCGACGACACTAAACTTGGAGGAGTTGTGGACTCAGATGAGGCTGGAAAGGCCTTGCAGAGAGATCTGGACAGATTGGAGAGCTGGGCAATCACCAACCACATGAAGTTTAATAAAAGCAAGTGCCGGGTCCTGCACCTGGGACGGGGCAACCCTGGCTATACGTACAGACTGGGTGATGAGACACTGGAGAGCAGCCCTGCAGAGAGGGATCTGGGGGTTGTGGTTGACAGCAAGTTGAATATGAGTCAGCAGTGTGCCCTGGCAGCCAGGAGGGCCAACCGTATCCTGGGGTGCATCAAGCACGGCATTGCTAGTCAGTCAAGGGAAGTGATTGTCCCACTCTACTCTGCGCTGGTGCAGCCTCACCTCAAGTACTGTGTGCAGTTTGGGGCACCACAGTATAAAAAGGACATTAAACTGTTGGGAGAGTGTCCAGAGGAGGGCGACGAAGATGGTGAAGGGCCTAGGGTGGAAGACGTATGAGGAGCGGCTGAGGTCACTTGGCCTGTTCAACCTGGAGAAGAGGAGGCTGAGGGGAGACCTCATCGCAGTCTACAACTTCCTCGTGAGAGGGAGAGGAGAGGCAGATGACCTATTCTCTGTTATCACCGGTGACAGGACCCATGGGAATGGTGTGAAGCTGAGGCAGGGGAAGTTTAGGCTAGACATCAGGAAGAGGTTCTTCACTGAGAAGGTGGTCGCACACTGGAACGGCTCCCCAGTGAAGTAGTCACTGCACCAAGCCTGTCTGAATTTAAGAAGCATTTGGACTGTGCACTTAGTCACATGGTCTAAACTTTTGGGCAGACCTGTGTGGTGCCAGGAGTTGGTCTTGATGATCCTTATGGGTCCCTTCCAACTCGGTATATTCTATGATTCTATGATTCTATGATCTCTTCACAATGTATATGTAGAGTGTAGTGTTAAGAAAAAAAATGCCATTTTGTATATCCATGTCAACATGCCAAGCACAAACTAGATGTGCTTACTGTTGCTGTCCCAGTGTGCCTCACTTCAGCTCTAGGGCCATGAGTTTGAGATGTTCCTCTGGGTGCATGCTGAAGGCTTCTTTCAGTGAATATAATCTGATTATCCACTTTGCACCACCAAATTAACTATTTTATTTAGTACTAGGCAGCCTAATTACAATGCAATCAGTAGCCTAAACCTAGTGTTTGTGGTGGAACCAGATGATTGCCAGAGGTTTCTTCCAACCTCAACAATTCTGTGATTCTATGAGTTATATTTTTACCTTTTGTGAAGCCAACGTTTGTATGTGTTGGCCACTAATTCCATCAGGTTTTGGTTTAGGTTACCATTTTAAATGAGCCAGAGCAGGCCTTTGCATTATGCATTTGAGCAACACTGGGTTGTACACCTCTTGCATACCAAATTTTTACTTTGACAACAGTTCAAAGACACTGAGACAGGAATGGACAGAAACCATAGCTGCTGCTCTTATTATATGGCATTTTCACTTTAACATGTAGTAGCCATATCTAATTACAGAAACCCTTCTTGGTTTTTGTTAAATCCTCCTCCTCCCCCCCCCCCCCAAACAAATAAATAAATAAATAAATAAATAAAAATCCTAAAGGAAGCCATGTTTCGCTGCAAAAAGATTTCTCTGCTCAAGCCCAGCTTCTGAATTTCTCTTCTCCTCCAGTTCTGCTACTGAAAAGGAACATCACGACTATGGTCATTTGTCCATCTGACTGTAAAGGGTAGTCTAAAGGGTTTCTGTAATTAGATATGGCTACTACATGTTCCAGTTTAATTTAGCTAAATGGAAGATTTTTGTCACTGTACACCAGAAAAGAACTTTCAAAATATACAAGAAAATAATAATAAAAAAAAAAGTCCGCTCAAATCTGTTTACAAAATCTCAACCGCTGTTACTATAATGTAAAAGCTTTATGATTTTTATGTACTTTAGTCTGAAACGTTTACTGTCACTATTGCAGTTTCCAATTACAATGAAGTGAGGCAGAAAATAGAAGTATAAGGAAGTATTTGAGTAATGAAGTTTGAACTATTATTTGAAAGGTTCTGTTATTTTAATAAATATTTAGTCCTAGCAACATGGATTCTTAATTGATCTTTAATTTTTTTTTCCCCCGGACATTCCTCATCAAATTCTAATTGCTGTTTTAAATCAATAGGGAATAGAAAGAATAATGTACAGTGGTTGTGGGAGATTGCTAAACTACACCACTCAAACACTTTTAATAAAGTATTTTTAACAGATCTTTTTTCAGAAAGGAAACATGAAATTTGTATCATATACTGTAAACTCTTTTTCAAAGCTCCATGATAATAAACCAATAAGCCCTCACTAACAATTTAGAGTTTACATTCGTGTTAGATGAATGTAGATTGTTAAAAGCTTTCCATATCAATTAAACTAATTAAATAACTTCATATTACTTAAATAAAGTTTTCTCATTGCTTATAGAAAACCTCTTCCAGGATCCATGCAAATGCATGGGTTGTTTAGAAAAATAAAATAAATCTTTATGATCCATCTATATTGTTTTAATAAGTATTATATTTATGTTCTGAGTCTGGCAGGGATGGAGTTAATTTTCTTCATAGCAGCCCACACTGTGCTGTGCTTTGCATCTGTGACTAAAGTAGTATTGAAAACACAGCAGTATTTTGTTCATTTCTCTCCTTGCGCAGTTCTGATTATTTTTTCTACATTTTTTTCCTTTCTTTTCTTTTTCCCACTCTACCTCCGCAGCAAGCAGGCTGTGGTGGGCAAGAAGGTGGGATGGGACATAGCCAGGACTGCTGACCCCAGCTGACCAAACGGACATTCCATACTACATGTTGCCATGCTCAGAAATAAGAATTCAAGGAATGGAGAAAAAAGTGGGTAAACATTCATAGTTATGGCACTTTGCTTCCTAAGTAACCTTTATGTGTTCCGAGGCCCAACTTTCCAGGAAATGGGAAATGTATTTTGTTGGGAAGTAGTGAAATAATTTCTCTTTTTGCTTTACTCATGCAGCTGTACTTCACCTATTAAACTGTCTTTAACTCTATCTGTGAGTTTTCTCTCATTCATGGATTAAAGTCAACTATTTATTTATTTATTTTTAGTACAGAATCAGAACATAATGCAGAACTTTTTTTTTTTTACATGGTATGTTTTTTTTCAAATTTTTTTTTTTTTTCAAGTTGCATGTAATTTGTTACTGGCAGATTTTTATCAGCTGTACAATTTGTGCATATAAAAATATATATGTATGTGTTTTTTAATAGAAGATTCATGTTCAAAATCAGTGATGATCATATGGAATGAGAGGAGCCAGAACTCCATAAGGGAAAAATATCTTTGTAACAACATGTTCAAGACTGTAGGATCTTCAAGGTACCATACTTCATACTTCAAGGTACTTCATACTTCAAGGTACTCACCTGCTAATAATAAAACAGTATTTATAACATGAACAATGTATTTTCAGTTTTACAAAATGGGTAACTCTGAACGGCAAATTCTAGTAGGAACATCTGAATGTCCTTCCTAGCAATGTGTTTTGTGTCTGACTTTGGCCTGGAGTAAACTGGATGAAATATGTTGTAGATAGATATTATTTTTCTTTCCATTTTTTTTTGGCCTTGAGAACAACCAGAAAGTGCTGTAATAAGGTTTCATAATGCTATTAAAATATTTTTTACTGAAGAAAATATAATTGACTTTAGAGGTAATCTGATGACTTCACTGTAATTACTGAAATAAGCAAAAGCTTACTTTTACCCCATAAATTATCTTCTTAAATTAGTAGTTCACATTACTGCATCACCTTAATTAAGTAACACTTTATTATTAGTATGTCTGAACATGAGAAACACACATTTAAATGTCAGGTTGTAGTTTTGACATGCAAACATATTTTTGCCAAAAGTAATGAATAAATTGAAGTAGATTTGGGGCAGGCAGATACCGTCCTAGCAAACTAAACAGGAAAAGCTTTCTCTAAAGTATTAGCATTACTGATAAATATTCACTGATCCTTAGATATTATGGAAGTTTCTTTACACTTAGGGATTACAAAGGGAGAAGTAACTTATCCACATTCTTTGCTGGTTCAAGTCCAAATAAAGTAATGGAGCAGAGAGAAAAACATTTTAAATCAGTTGGTACTCCATATTAGTTGGCATGCAGGATGTGGAGCATTTCCCTATTTCCCAGTTTCTTTCTTTTTCAGAGTCTCTAATTACGGAATCATTTAGATCATGGCACTTCTCTTGCACCACCCTCTTTATATATCCATGTGTGTCAGTGGGACTACTAGGTGTCTATACACATTACTGGTTTTTAATGTGGTTTTCGTTTATAAATGGTTTTTCTATATAAATTGTATTTTATGAAGATTTTTTTTTTCCCATTCACTTTTCTTCTACTGTCTACCATCCAGATCTGTATAGTGGAATCTTGTTCTGAAATAACATAGCACTGAATATGTCTGATATACTTTATCTAGATTTTTTATACCTTGGCAAAGTAAAAAATGGGAAAATTAACCCTTCCCTTGGCCTTAAATGACTTAGGAAAAAAGAATTCATTAGTTTGAGTAGGAGTGATTATGGTGTCTCAGCACTCACTTTGGACTCCACTGTTATTACACAATATTTGGTAAGATCCTGCTCAAAGCTCTATGTCTCCTGAAATTCCCAAATGTTAATACTCCTTAGCATGAACTGGGCACTGGAGGAATGGTCTATCCTGAACCTCATGAGCTGGGTGTAAACATCTGTGCATATCCAGCGGTCATTGTATTCATTTGTCATGGCTTAAGACATTGAAGAGAAGAATCCACGGTTGGAAGAACCATGAGTCTTAGTACCCCACTGTAAACTGAAATTTGGACAGAGCATTCCTGTAGCGAGTCTAGCCTTAACAGCCTTGAACTACCATCTTTGTTGTATATGTAGGAGTTCAAATACTCTTCTTCCGGCCTGATAGCATTAGTTTTGGCACTAAAGGTTAATATGTTGGTTTAGTTCTGAAATAAATTTATTATGCTTAGTCACCTCTGAGTGTGACATACAGGACATAAGACAAAGTAAAATGCAGGCCTAATGGAAGGGGAAGGGGAAGGGGAAGGGGAGGGGGAGGGGGAGGGAGGGGAAGGGAGGAGGAGGAGGGGAAGGGAGGGGAGGGGAGGGGAGGGGAAGGGAAGGGAAGGGAAGGGAAGGGAAGGGAAGGGAAGGGAAGGGAAGGGAAGGGAAGGGAAGGGAAGGGAAGGGAAGGGAAGGGAAGGGAAGGGAAGGGAAGGGAAGGGAAGGGAAGGGAAGGGAAGGGAAGGGAAGGGAAGGGAAGGGAAGGGAAGGGAAGGGAAGGGAAGGGAAGGGAAGGGAAGGGAAGGGAAGGGAAGGGAAGGGAAGGGAAGGTCAATATGAGTCAACAGTAACTGAAGAAGGGAAATGGAGAATGCGGTGCTGGTCTCCTCTCCCTCATGACTAATAAGAGGACACAAAAGAATTGCAAAATATTGTGTTGGGGGGGTTCAGACTGGATATTAGGAAAAATTTCTTCATTATGTTGAGGGTCAAACTCTAGAGCAGGCTTCCTAGAGAGGTGGTTGATTCCCCATGCCTGTCAGTGTTCAAGAGGCATTTGGATAATGCCCTCAATAACATGCTTTATCTTTTGTTTAGCCCTGAATTGGTCAGGCAGTTGGACTTGATCTTTGTAGTAGCCTTCCAAATTAACTATTCTATCCTATACATTGAAAGATAACAAACAAACAATAACAAACAAAAACACTTTTTTTTCATCTTGCATTTCTACCTTTACTAATAGATTTTATTAAATAAATCTTGACTTTTTTTGATGACTCCCTAAGAATTCAGTATGGTGTTTTAATTCACAGAGAGAGTTTCAAATTCATACCTATGGTTTCAAAGAAGGTAAGCTTGGAATGCCTTAAATCTGTAGTGATCTGCAGACATACCCATTGATTCACTGGATTCTGGTTAAATTCAGTTTTCTTGGTGTTCCTTATTAAATATGGTCAGTATCTATAGCTTAATTTATTCTGTCAGTATAGTTGTGATGATGATGGTGGTTACAAAGTAGGCTAATGATGAAAACGTGCAGAATAACTGCCTAATTAAAGTCACTGCACTTTTTGATGTTTTCCTTAATTGGTCCTGGGGGATATGTGGAGGATGTTGAATTATCATGCTGATTAGAAATGAAGGTGCTGCTGTAGTTTGGATTTTATTTTGGAGACGAAGATAGTGGCAGCTGGGTAGTCATCAGAGGACAGGAGCAATGAGCCCGTCATATGGTCATTTTTAATCAGTTTGTCAAGACACGTTCTTTCTTTTCACCCCTCCTGTAAGCTAATAATGGACCTCCTAAGAAGTAATGATTTTACATCTTCATGAGTTTTTTTGGGTGTGCAGCGTGAGAGGCACCTGGAAGGAGAAGAACTGAGATGTAAGTTTATAAAGGATAATAAAAAGATATTCACAGCAGATTACTTTAAATATTTTCCCAATAAAATACAAAACCAAACCTTAGCTACTGAGAGTGTATTATTCCTTATTCATTTCCACTTAGTGCAACTTTAACATGCACCAAAAGAAACCCTAAACTTCAAAGAAACCTTTTAATGCAGGTAAAAAAGTTGTTGTTGGAAGTTTGGCTGATTTTATTAGAAACAGAGCTCATCCATGTATTTTGCAATGAGTACTTTTATGCTGTGAGACTATTCTATCATAAACATGGATTCCACGCTTCATTTTATAGCAGTATGCAAAACAGAGCTGTCTGAAATTGTAGCAGCTATTTCCCAGAAGGAAGAACATTGTGGTTTAACTTTGGTAGGCATCTAACCATCACATTGAAAGGAAAGTGAGTGAGTGCTCACTCACTCCCTAGACAGTGACGTAGGGAAGAAAATCTGAAAGGTAAAAGTGAGGGAACTCATGGGCTGAAATAAAGACAGTGTAATAGGTAAAGCAAAAGCTGCATGCTCAAGCAAAGCGAGATAAGGAATCCATTCATTACTTCCATTTGGCAGACAGATATTCAGACATTTTCAGGAAAGCAGGACTCATGATGTATAATGGTTACTTAGGTTATGCCATCATTCCAAGTGTTTCCCCCCTCTTTCTCCTTTTTCCCTAGCTTTATTGCTGAGCGTGACCTCATATGGCATGGCAATATCCCTTTGGGTATGCTGTCCTGGCTGTGTCCCCTCCCAGCTTCACGTGCACCCCTGGGCTCCTTGCTGGCAGGGCAGCCTCAGGAACAAAAATGTCGTTAGCTCTGTGCAAGCTCTGCTCTGCAAGAACTAAAACCATCGGTGTGTTATCATGACTATTTTCATACAAAGTCCAAAATGGAGCATTGTTTGAATCTCTACAAAGAAAATTAGTTCTATCTTAGTTAAAACCATAACACCTGAGTTATCAGCACTATTTTAAACATAAACCCCAAAAATGACATAATACCAGCTACTATAAAGAAAATTAACTCTATCACAGCCAAAATCAGTACACTGGAGTAATGTGTGTGTGCATGTAGTGAGAAGGGGTCAAAGAGAGTGATGTGCATGAACTCCCCTTGCACCCACATGATGTTTAGCATTCCCACCATGTGTGTGTAAAGCACAATCTCCTGTGACCTCATGGCTTCAACTGATGCCCCACAGATTTTTCACTAATTTTTGCTTATTCCTATTCACCCTTCTCCTGCCATTTAGAATTTTATAGACCTCCACTACGTCCCAAAAATAGAATCTCCCAAAATAAAGACTCTCTAAATGAAGTTTTATCATGCCTTTCAGTGATAGCAGCAGTCACGGACAACACACTGGAAATTAAATTAGAAAATTCAGGACTAAGCAAGTCTAATGACTTCTCAGCAAAACTACTTATCACTCTTCTGTAGATCAGGTAGAAGAAGGATTTAAAACATGTCTTTCTCGTGAGTTAAATATGAATTATGAAACAGATATTTTTTGTGGAGCATCTCAAGAAGCATTAATTTAGGGCCCACTGAAAGTTATTTTAAATTTGTGTCAGTTAGATTATAGCTGTAGTAATTGATGTCAAGGAGTCCCAGTGTTTCTGATTAGCTGTTAATAAAAGAATGGAAGGATGGTGGGCTTCAGTTACTGGAACATCAGCTACATAAGCTGCTTTTTTTTTTTTTCTTTTCCTTTTCTTTCTTTTTTTTTTCCTCCTTAGCAAGCAAATAATCTTTAATTTTATGTGTTCAGAAAATTGAATATTAAAGTACATAACATGTTAATGATTTTGTTGTGGTAGTTGTTGTTACCACATTTCAGAAAAAAAAAAAAAAAAAAAAAAGTGGATTGGAAATGTTTTCATTTAAAACTAATTGGAAAAGCTTCTTTTCTTAGATGAAAAATTCCAAACAGTAGCTTTAACTGAGTGAACACTTGCTCAGAGCTACATTTTATAATATGAACAACTAAAATTAGAATTCAGACACGATAATGCTAGATTTGCAATTTAATATAAGACCTTTAGGAATCCTGACAGTTTGCTCCAGGGCATAAAATAACAGTTGCCACTTTAAGAGATAAAGTTTTCTGCTATTATCATCATAACACTTATGCAACTATGGCAAAAAGTGACAGAATAAGTCTTTGCAGAAACAAAGATGGTCAACAACCTTCTACTAGCAGATAAAAGCTTCATGTCAAGTGATTTCAATGACCAAGCAGAAGGCAAACTGGCAACCTGCAGTAAATAAAGGGACCCCACGGAATAGGTCGGGCAAGCATCACTGAACTTTCTGCTCCTCCAAAAGTTTCTTCAGCATAATTTAACAAATAAAAAGATACTGCCTTCCAGATGTTCAACCAGCACAAAACATACTGCTTTAAATGCCTGCTGCCTATTGATTATTATGTCAGGTGAAGACATTTGTCTGATGGTGGAAATAATGGAGCCATCTATGAAGCAGTTTTCCATTACAATATGTTATATTACCATTCATTTTCAGACCCTGCTGCTGTGATAATTGCCCCACAGTATTTTACAGTGAATGCTCTATAAGGAAGACAAAAACACAGAAGGAGAAAGGAGAAAAGATGCAGTGGAAAAATACAATCTAGACATGTGAATAGTAATACTAGGAGGTAGAAAGCAAACACATTTCTTTGGGGATTGTAAGTTAAACTCCAACAACAAAGAGTGTATATGAAAGTGCAATGCAAGTGTAAGTGAAAGTGCATTAGTCGTTAGTAATACTTATAAGAATAATAAGTGACTTAAAACCAAGTAGATATTATGGAAAAATCAGCATTCTGAAAACAAAAAATTATTCAAACACTATTCATTTCCGAGTGATTTGACTCTATTTCTACAGGACAACCATCGTCCCACAATTCACCCTTACGATGACGGCTGACATTTATAGGAATGTAGTCATTCAAGAAGCCCAGAGTTAGGATGAATTTAGAACATACAAATATCACCAAGAGTGAGACAATTCCTCCTTAGGAACTAAGGACTTAAGTGAACTTGAAATTTTGAATTATTTGCAGGCGTTGAATTATTAGAAAGCAGTCTTGTTAATAGGTCCCACCTCCTTGTAATTGAAGTAAACAAATAACACATTTGAAGAATAAGCATTCCAACAGTAGTGTAAACCATCAGCATTCCAATAACCATTGTTGTGCTGGCAGATATTTAGAGTACTAAACTGCATAAACTTCAAAAACAGAACTTTGACTCAAGTGTTCAAACTTGCTGCAATCACTGTTAGAGGCTGTTCACTCTTGAGATATTAAAGGACAAGGTCCCATAAGCTGCAGAAAGCTAAGAATGGGCAAGATGCAACCCAGAAGCATGACTGATGTAGTCACCACATCTCAGTGTTTTAGTGAGTGATTGTGTGAAAAATGTACCTGGGAGCAGGACTCTCTGCAAAGACCCAAGCATTCTGTTTTCAGAAAGAATATAGCAATGTCAACATCAAAGGTAAATAATTCCAATAATGTCGTATTTTTTTAAAAGTTTTAGTAACATGTAAAATAGTGTTCCTTCTATTTCTTTTTCTTTGATAATTTCACCTGTTTATTAAATGCTTCAAATTAGAGTTTGTCCTGTTTTTTGAGATTGTTTACAAATCTATTCCTTCTCTCACAGAATCCCTCATGCAGGGTCAATTTCCTGCCTACTTTACAATTCCCACACTCCCACAGGGAACAAAGAATGGTTTGTCAGAAGCCTGTGAAAGGAGACAAATGGATCTTTGCTCTAGTCTAATAACCTTCCTGAAAAAGACAGATGTGTGAACTGCAAAAGTTTCACCTGCAAAATCCCTACTGGTACACTGATTAAGAACTAGATCTCTTCAAACTCTGGGAAACAAGCAAATAAAAGAAGGAGAAGGAGAAGGAGAAGGAGAAGGAGAAGGAGAAGGAGAAGGAGAAGGAGAAGGAGAAGGAGAAGGAGAAGGAGAAGGAGAAGGAGAAGGAGAAGGAGAAGGAGAAGGAGAAGGAGAAGGAGAAGGAGAAGGAGAAGGAGAAGGAGGGGAAGAGGAAGGGGAGGGGGAATGGGAAGGGGAAGGGGAAGGGGAAGGGGAAGGGGAAGGGGAAGGGGAAGGGGAAGGGGAAGGGGAAGGGGAAGGGGAAGGGGAAGGGGAAGGGGAAGGGGAAAGAAAAGAAAGATTACACTAAGACTAGGGATAAAACAAAATAATGAAAGAGAAGTGGATCAATAACGTCCCCAAATCCTTTTCTGAGGTTAGGGTTACACACTACCACAGTGCATTTTAAACTAGATTTTTCAAGTTTTATAGATATTTTGAGGACCTTTAAATTGTATGTGACTTTTCACATAAAATATGTCTGCCTCTGTCTTGTTTTTTTGGTTTTCAAGATTCTCCACATGTTGCTTTTAGCTGACATTGAGTTTCAAAGGTGTGCTTGGAGAAAGTTCTTCATAACTATTACACTTTAAACTGATAAAATAAGCCAACAGTAACTACCACTTATTATCCTGTGTACTTTGCCAAAGAGCATTGAAATGACAACAGTAGCCCGTGATTTATATGGTCAACCATAAATAAATAAATAAATAAACAAATAAACAAATAATTAAATAAATAAATAAAAGTTCAAAACATGAAAAAATAATGAGTGAAAGTGGCAAACCAATTTTTCTACTTTACTGTATAGATCACTTTTTGAGAATAATTTTTTATTTCATTTATGCAACATTTCAAAACATCTTACAATGTTTTTGAGAAAAATATCCATGTTAGCACCAACTTTGTTCAGGAAAAAAAACAAAACACATTTAGAAACAAACAAGTGTATATTAGAAGGTTCCTTGATATTTCACCCACTCGCTGAGTTTTATTCTAACTCCAGTTATTCTGAAACACTTCCAAGTAACTCATTAATGTCCTTAATGTTTCTGAAAATAACTTCTTTATCAACATTATACCCTCTATGAAAATGCTGGATGTGAAACGTGAATATCACACTCATTAAATAAGACATTAATTTTTATATTTAGCAACACTACTTTCTGATTTTCAAAGCTTTAATGGCATCTAAATATTTTTAAAATTCTAGTACTTCATTGTGTCTTTTCCTTATCTGCAAAATGTACAGAATATCAATGCATTCTAAAGTCTTATAAGCACAATGAGTAGCTTCAAGATTATGACGTTGAAATCCTACAGCAATACAGACCTTACCATGAGCTAACATAAATGGATTGAATAAACAAGTGTTTTCCCATAATAATTCCCATAATTCACTTTTATTTTAATAAACACATTGTTGCTTCAGTTTTCTCATAAGGAGAAAATGAAATGCACATGGAAATGTGTCCACAAGCAAAATCAATTTATCATAATAAGGAAGCTCTCTTGAAATTATGTTTTTCAGGGATTCCTTGAGTTGAATAAATATCTAAGAAACCTAATATAGTCTTGGAAAAGGCAACATTCACTCTGACTCCAAGCAGCTAAAATCTTATGCATATTGATAGTAGTAAACTCTTATACTACATTAGATCCCAGAAGATTTTCTCAGAATTGAGACTTTTCCTTGTCTGTACAAACACACATTCCCACTCACCCTGGGTGTTTACAGTAAGAGCTTAAAAAACATCACCATTACACAAAACACTTTCCCCTTATGTGATACAACTAGTCTTTTTTATTCCTATTATGAGTATGATAAAAGACCTCAGTCAGGATGCATTAGTGAGGTAGAAATACGTATCTCTTGTGCAGTCACAGTTCTTATAAGACCAATAAGCAAAACTGTATTTTGCTGTAGCAGCACAGTTAATTCTAGGGCTGGGGGAAAATAATGATGTGGGAGCCTGTGAGTGAATTGTTACCACTCTACATAACACACCACCTCTTTATTTGCAGCAACAGCAGAAAAGAAAAGGCTGAACAAGTAAGGAAAAAAGTACATTGTTTGTGTTGGAACAGTTAATTCCCTGTCTTCCCTGGCATATAGAAAACAGGCAGTTTGTTTTTTTCCTATCCCACTGACATTCTACTTAAGATTTAAACAGTTATCTACTATGTTTAAGTGTTCAGCTGGCATACCTGATCTCTGAGGGACTCAGGCTCAGTTAAGACAATTTTCAAGGAACAGTGCTAGAAGTGATAGCACAGAAGGACATCAAAGACATCAAATCAACATGTACTGGTGGCAATAAATGCCTGGCACCAGTATGACATGATGGCTACCTAAAACCAACAGGGCAATAAAAGCCCATGAAGTGTTAAAAAGAGCATGTTTCTGTAAATGCTGCAGTGCATGTGGAATTAATATGCCTATCATGCCCTATTAACTCTCTGATTAACCAGCTCTGAAGGACAGTTTCTGGTTATAAATGCAACTTTTCCAGGGAGACAGGGAACTGAAGAAGAGAATCATAGTTAAATGTACCAAGATAGTGCCCCCCCCCCCCTCCCCCCCCTCATTTTTTTTTCTGAACATATTACAGAGGAACTCAAATAAATGCATAAATTGTGTACACTGAGCACCTTTCCAGCAAGGAGCTGGTAGAAACATATGGGATGGTGTTTATGAAATAATTCTCACCTATGCCACCAGCATTCATTTTCTAGATATTACTACTCCTCTCCTCTCACTTCTGCCTGAGGAACAACTAAGTGCAGTACTATTCCCCCATGAACTAAAACCTCACTGAGGTGAATGAAGCCACTCACAGGCCTGAGTACTTGCAGTACACAATCTCTGTTCCCATCTTCTATTTATTAAATACATTTTGGGACCATAATAGTGTGAATTCTTCTTTCCTTCTAATCAAAGCTGAGATTCTGTAGAACAAAGCAACAAGTTCACAGTAGAGGGTGGAGAGTTCTTGCTGGTTCAGGTTCACTTGAAAACTGGAATAAAATTCAGAAGCAGTCTAAATATAAGGAGCTGGAGGCTTACCATTCAAACAGTCCAGTTTTAAGTCAGGATGATTAGCTCAAACTAAATCTCTGCTTGTGTGGAAACTAGTATGCAGGAGAGATATGATTTAAATAATATCAGAGGAAAACTGTATGTAGTCTAAATGTCCTGGTTTCAGCTCAGATAGAGTTAATTTTCCTCCTAGTAGCTGTTATGGTGCTGTGTTTTGGTTTTAGGATGAGGATAATGCTGATAATATGCTGATGTCTTTGTTGTTGCAGAGCAGTGCTTGTGCTAAGCCAAGGACTTTTCAGCTTCTCACAATGCCCTGTAGTGAAAAGTCTGGGGGTGCGCAAGGAGTTGGGAGGGGACAGAACCAGGACAGCTGCCCCAGACTGGACAAAGGGATATTCCATACCATATGGTGTCATGATGAGCAGTTATATGGAGTGGCTGGTTGGGGTGTGGAAGTAGGACCGTTGCTTGGGGACAGGCTGGGCATTGATCAGAGAGTGGTGAGAAATTGTCTTGTGCTTCACTGTTTTGTACATATTATTTTATTACTGTTATTGTTATTATTATTATTATTAATCTTCCTTTTCTGTCCTATTCAACTTCTTTATCTCAACCCATAAACTTTTTTTTTTTTTCCCAATTCCCTCCCCCATCCCACTGGGGAAGAGAGTGAGTGAACGGCTGTTTGGTGCTGAGCTGCCTGCTGGGATAAAGCACGATGCTGTATTAACCTAATTAACTAAGTCTCCCATATCCTCTTATAACAGTCACTATTATTTGACTATTTGCTGACTATGCTTGTGACATTTCACTTCACTTTTGCATCCATTTCATTGTTCAGTTGGGAACATATTATTTGGTAATGAACCTTATGCTGGAGAAAGAGGGTTGGCTTTACAGTAACAGGTAGTAAATGGTAATACCAGTGCTTGCCAAATAGTGTTGCTGTAGCAGCAACTGGTAAAGGTTGCTGCACTTTGTAAGCCTGTGTTTGTGAATTTATTGTTGTGTAAATTAGGCAAGATCTGGTAGCTGTTCTCATATGTGTTGAAGAGATCCTATCCCAGGTCTTGGGAAGTAGGGAATCCCAGCACAGTCTGCCTCACAGCTCCCGCCCTCACAGCTCCATGCGGTGCTCATAATGCCACCCACACAAGCACAGGGTGCACTCACATGCCCACATACCAACACCTCTACAAACAGTGGTCAGATCTCTTATCCAACTTGCCAGCTTGTCCAACTTGAAGTTTGGTGTGCACACTAACATATACATTCATATGTATGGACACACAAAAGTAGTGGTTGTGAATGGTATTAGCAGGTACTTGAATCCACAGTTTGTAATTCAGTATTTCCAGAAGGGAGGAGAGGAATGTAGTAGGCAGGTAAGAAAATAAAGTAAATGAATAATAATTATAAAAAGATAAAACTCCTTCATCTCTTCCCACCTACTTTTGGCTTCATTGCTTCTTGGATGCACCTGAAGACCTCAGTAGGTACATATGTAGGTTATATATTCACATGGAGTGTATGTCTGGCTGAGAAGAGTAGTTATTCACTGCAGCAAGAAAGAGCCTGCATGATGTATCTGCTTCAGGGCACTCTCAGAGACTGCTGAAAGTTCATTTCTACCTGCTGTTGGTGGGACATGCCGGTCAGGATGCCTGCCCTTGGAGAAGCCACAGGGCCTGTGTATGATTACTCCTGAGAGCTTGCTGGAAACAACAGCCCATTTACTCACTGCACCAGTGCTTCCTATAAATATATTTATAACCCTAGCACGCCTGCCTTACCATAATCTCAAGGGTTTTTCTGGTTCAGAGAAAAAAACATAATGGGAACTGTAAACTTTTATGCTTGCCCTCTCTAGAAATTGTGTTGAAACTTTTATAACAGAGATTTTTCACCTTTTGTTTGCTTCTCTTGAAATCTTACTCACAAAGCTCTTCCATAAAGAATTTTAAATAGTGTGAGGTGTACCCAAGCTGGTTTATTGCCTGCACCTGCTATGGCTTGTTGTCTAGACACTTGACTACAAGAGCTCAGTTGTCACTGTCTAAGTGTTATGTTCACTGTAATAACATTGCTGAATATTTTTTTGTTATCCTAATTACTTGCATTTGTGTTGAAGATGGTAGCATACTGCTTAAGGAAATCCTTTCTTTATGCAAAAGTGTCATACTTTCTTTATAAATGTTCTAAAGGAAGGAGAAAGGAAGAGACACAACAGAAATATTTAGAGGTGTCTCTGTGCAATTAATATTTTGTCAGGCTTGCTCCTACTTTTAGGAACTGGAGTAATTATTATTGCCATGCAAAACTTCTCTGGTTCACTTCCCAAAGCTATTGCTGAAAAGTTAAAATATTTCAAGAACATTGAAAATGTGTATGTAAAATGTGCTTCATGCTGTGTGAGAAAAGCTGAGATGCAGTTAATAGACAGCTTGCAAAACCTTCTGTGACCTTACTGAGGAAGATACCAATTACCATGAGAAAAGTTCCTAATTGTCCGTTTGCCAAGAGTTATCATAAAATGGTATCTAACTATAGTTTTCTGCATACACAGAAGCTATATTTTTTTTTTTTTTTTTTTTTTTTTTTTGTGGTAAGGGACACTGTTTAAGAACCCCACAAGGGCTATTTCACCTTTGTAGCACACACTGTTGGACGGATGCAGCTCTCAGGGGAATGCATCATTAATGCATATAAAGTCTATGCAAATCTTAACTTGACAACCAAGGCCATTTGCACAGACGTAATGTCATGGTCCTGCAGTAGAAAAGGAGACTATTTCCTACATTCCTAATTAAATTCTGGAACCTTGCTTCTCTTTTACTGTGTTTTGCTCCCTGAAGACCCCTGAGCAAACCAGTGTTGCTGGGAATTGTTCAGGCACTCTTTGCAGTTACAGAGGTTATGTCATCCAAATAGCAAGCTGCACAGCTATGTGACTCTGGTGACCGTAACCAACTGTCATGCACAACCCACAGGATGAAATTTGTTCACACACACAGATGGTGAATATACCTGTCACTGTAATAAATAGTTGAGCCAAGACCTAGTGAGAAAGCAGGAGGAAATATGCAGTCTTCATTCCAACACCAAAACAGAATTGTTTGCTTTTTGAATCCAACAAATTAGCCAAGCAGTAAAGTAAAGAGAAAAGTAAGAATCACAGTTTCATTAAATTCTACTTAAAGCTATGTGATATTAAACTAAATGAGAAAATGGTTTATTCTTTAACACAAATAGCAAAAATCTTCTTTGTCATGTATGTACCTATAAAAAGGCAATCAGAACAACAACCCCTCTG
This sequence comes from Cygnus atratus, assembly GCF_013377495.2. Taxonomy (NCBI): domain Eukaryota; kingdom Metazoa; phylum Chordata; class Aves; order Anseriformes; family Anatidae; genus Cygnus; species Cygnus atratus. The sequence goes on along the minus strand of NC_066369.1, from coordinate 14,399,857 downwards.
AGCTAGGATATCTCAGGTTCTAACATTCAAAGAATAGGTGCAGTGTGGGAAGATGGAGGTTGTTCCATGGCTTGCCCCTTTCTGTATTAGTTGGGTGGGCAAAACAACATGAACCATCACTATAAATTGGTCATAACACAAATTAAGTAAAACAGGAAATGAGTATTACTTTTTTTTTTCCTTTTCTTTTAATTTTTTACCCTCCTCCCCCACTTCTCTCTTGTAAATCACATAATCCATCTCAGAGTTTCAGAGTCTCTGTTACATGCTCCATTTAGGCTTTCTCCCCTGCCAAGGCATATAACGAGAGAATGAAATGTATGTTTTCTGCCCTGCTGAAATTGTTCTCTCTTGCCTGTTATGAAGTAGATTTACACTCTGAGTATCTCCCTCTGTGATCAGATTTCATTACTAATAACCAGCTCATTCAGCTTTGCTAGAGCAAGAACTTCTGACTCAGTTCAGAAATTTCAAAGAGGAGCATACAAACACTTCTAAATAGTGCCTAAATATTCTGCCTTGCACCAACTATGTATTAGTGTAAATACAGGCTGCAGAGGTTGCTAAAAATCTGATCAAACACACTGACTGACTGATCTGTTCCGTGACCAAGTCTTTTTTATTGTTGTTGTTGGATTTTTTTTTGCTGCCACAACACAGGTATGGGTGCAATGGATTGATTTTCCATTCTTTAGCGCATGATGTTGTCTAAGACTCTAACAAGTTTCTCAGAATTGTTCTCCAATCCAGATTACCCTATTTATCAGCTTCTGTTTGATATATGTATATTTATACATAAATATATTTTTTTCCTTTGAACCCTGACTTTATTTTTACCTTCTGCATTAATTATGTTGATATACTTGTCCTGCAGTTCTCTGTGCCTTGTTCTGAGTTGCCCTTCTTTTTGAGGCATATTTTTCCATAATTGATTTGTCATAGTGTTTTGGAAGTTTAAATCCTCTTCTCTTTCTGCACCCAGAAATGATATTTTAAGAGGGAAAATCTGGAGAAAGCTGATATATTTCATATGAAGCAAGTATCAGATGCCTACTTACATATAGAGATGTTATTTTTGTATTTGCTTTTATACATTGGAGATCATTTCAGAGTGAAGGTTGCTCAGCAAGGGAAATAAAAACTTCTCTGTCTGCAGTATTATGTCATTCGCTACTTTGTATATCTTCATTATAAGTATTTTCATGTATCCCTTCACTAAATTAAATAGGTCATATTCAGTAGTGATTTATAACCTAGAGAACCACTGGGTTTCAAAGAGACAACACAGAATACAAATCAAAGAATGAATTTGACCCAGCAATCTCCATGAAAAGACAGACTTTCAGGGCTCCTGTTCTTTATTTCTGATACATCTTTTTCAAGATGAGGTGATAAAATTGAGTGTGTGGTTCAAGGTGAGCTCACACACTGATTTACAGAATGGCCTTATACTGTTTTCAAAAGTATTTTCTGTTCTCTCCTTAGCACATTGTAACATCTTGTTTGGTTTTTAATCATTACTGAACACCAGGCAGAGACTTTCACTGAGCTGTTCACAATGACAGCCAGGACGTTTTTCCCTGAGTACTTACAGTTAATTTAGATCCCATCAATGTATCAATTGTTCCTTCCAGTGTGTCTTACCTTGCAGCTGTCACAATGAATTTCATCTCCTATTGTGCTGCTGAGATACTGTTCTTTGTTAAGATCTTCTCTCCTTTGTAGATTAACCTACTCTCAATAGTTTTGAGAAAATAGTTTCATGGAAAATTTGCTACTTCAAAACTATCAACTTTCCAGAACAGGTACATACGTTCACAAAACTGTCATTTCCAGTACTGAAAGGAGCATTGAGGCTGAAACTATAATAAATACGTTTACCTTACTGGTCAATACGACTTTACTTAATACCGGCTCCCTGAAACTCAGACAAAAAACAGCATGCTTCTTGTGACTTCCTTAGTGCAGTAAGAGGATAACATTTGGCTTCCTCATTAGATTAGGAACAAATGATCTGTTGGCTTTACCCTGAGAGTCTAGGTTGGAGCCAGAAAAGTGGGAGAGTGATAGGAAAGAAACTCACAGGGAGAGAGCTGCTTTCTGGTCTGTGGGCCTAGGTGGGACCAGGGCAAAACAGCAGTGGCATTTTTTGGAACCAGAGATGAAAGTCATGTCAGAGAAGAATCTGAGTGACCAGTGCAGGATTTTGCTGAATTACTTTGCCTTTTTATGATACGTTATTAGTGTTTTAAATAAGAATCCTGACAGAGACTGATCTGACTGATCAGTGCAGGATTTTGCTGTATTGCCTTGCCTTTTTATGTTACATTGCTAGTATTTTAGATAGCATTCTGCTTGGAAGAAACCAGGTTGTAACAACACTGAATGCTCCATTTCCTAGCTCATTCATCTTTTGCTGCTCTTTAGGCCTTCTCCAGGGTTTAAGGTGACCTTGCAACTTATGAAGGAAAATATAGGATTGGAGTTAAATGTGTTATAAATGATTGACCTACCTGGATGGCAGCTGATAACATGCTGGAGGCTGCAAAGTTCAGAAACTGAACTTCTTTCTGAATGATAAATGCCATAAAGTAGAGATAACTCATATTGTAACAGCAACATTTTCAGTGAAATGGAATGAGAAATAAGGGGGTTGTCCTGCAGTCACAGAAATGACATGGTACAAACAGGAAAAAAAGATCAATTATTGCAACATTAAGCTGATAAAAACAGTATTTTAGAATGATGTAGTGAGTTCAGGAGCAACTCTCTCTTTGCTCTGTTCAGCCAGGTAGAGCAGATGTAATGTAAAATGTCAGACAGAATTGTAGCAGTCTGAGTTGGTAGAGGAATTCTAATTTGGGAAAAGGAAGAAAGAAGACCAAATTTAGGTAGGTGCACCAAGGCTGAACAGTTCTTTTAGAGATGTTAAAGAGCTTATTAGACTAAGCATTTCTTCAGCCTGTATATGAAGATTCATTGAAGACAAGCTTAACCTGAAGAATGATAAAAATAAACTATTTGTTTTCAGGTACTCATGCCCTCATGCTGCATGAGATAATGGATTTGCTTTAGGTAAACATTAGAACAGACAGACTTTAAACAACGAACCCTTAAAAATGTATTTCAATTGAAAGAATAATAAAGTAATAAAACTGTCATTATAAAGTATTTTCTGGGTCCAAAGAAGACATTGAATGAGAGTCTGGACTTGCTATATATATGGGAAACTGTAGGTCAAATCTTCAGTGTGAACCAGCCTCAGCTATCCCAGGTAAATGACCTAATCACCAAATTATTGGTTGATTCATTATGAATTCAGGGCACTTCCATTTGTTAAGGAAAAAAAAAAAAGTTTGAAAGCAATTTTCCCACTCAGGTACTGGAAAAAACACGTTCATGAAACTTTAAAATAAGTTTGTGGGAGAGAAAATTGATTTGCTACTCATCATAGGCACTAGGTCAGCAAGAGGTTTCTCAGGCCTCAAGTCTGCTGTGTAATTTCCATTCCCATTGTTAAATATTTCTTTATGGATTGTATACAGTTTGGCCTATCACTTTCACTAATTTAACATGATCTTTCACAATACTACTTATGTTTCCAACAACATTCTTGCAGTTTTGAAAGAAAATCCCTCAGGTACACAAATGAGCAAATCATCTTTCTTTATGCTGTGTAAGAGACATTTTGCCACCAGCACAAGTCTCCAGCAAAATCTCTCCCTGCTCCATTCTGGTGTCATAGGCTTTGAATTAAATGGCTTGAAATTAAAAAAGGGTGGATTTAGATTAGATATTAGGAAGAAATTATTTACTAGGAGGGTGGTGAAGCACTGGAACAGGTTGCCCAGAGAAACTGTGGATGTCCCATCCTTGGATGGGGCTTTGGGCAACCTGGTGTAGTGGGAGGTTTCCCTGCCCATGGCAGAAGGATTGGAAAGAGATGATCTTTAAGTTCCCTTCCAAGCCAAACCATTCCATGATTCAATAATTCTGTGAATTCCCTTTTGCAAACAACATGATTTCAGAACTATTTAGGTTGGAATGTACTACTGGAAGTCATCTGCTCCAAGCCCCTGGCTCAACTAGGGCCACCTAGTCAAAGTCCCATTGAAAAAGTGAAAAATCAAGCCAGACAAACAGGTTTTACTGTCAAGATTTTAAAAACTATTCACTGTGATCCTTTACATCAAAGTCTTGTCTACTTTAGAAACACATTGATTTTGGCATTGATTTGGAAACATATTGATTTATTCTCTAAATACTTAATTTGGATTTTGGGTTCTTTCAACATCTTCATTCAATTGAGTTGTTAGAGGGAAAACAGTTTCCTGTCTATGCATGTATCCTGGGTAAGATAGTGATCCTGTTGCTAGATTTTATTTTTGAAACAGCAAATTCACTTGTTGACTCACATAGAAAAATGTGAGTGAAAAAATAAATATAGCAAATAATAAACATTTCTCATGAAGTGAGGAGCAGAACAGAAGCTCAAAAACAGTCAATTATTTCTGGACCATATATACATATTTACATATAAAACATCATGTAGAGTGTCCATGAAGCTCAAGTTAAAGTTACAAGGCAGGGAACAAAGTGGGAATAATTTCTCTTGTATAATTTCTTAAATTAATAGCTATGTATCCTTTAAGTCACATGCTTTGTATGGGAACCATCTGCATGCATAATAGCACAATGAACAATTACCAGTTAGGATTGTTTAAAAACTGTAAACTGAATGACAAACAGGAAAAAAACAACCAACCAACCAACCAACTTCCAAATATTCTAAAACTGTGGTAATGGAGAAAGCTCACAACTTCATGACAATTATGTTGCCTCATATATCATTTATATTTTTTAAAGACGCTTCCTGTATACCAAAAATACTTGTCTGTCTTTGTGCTACGCCACGAGAGTTTTAGATGAATTATGTCTTCCATTTAGAAATCTTTCTAATGGAAAACCTTGTTAAAATATAAATACAATTTTCATTATATACCAAATTGAATATTTTTCTGTTCATTCAATGTAGACCCTGAGGGTTAGATTATTATATCTATTGCCTATTATAACTATTTACTCTTTGCCATTCTCTCAGTTTTATTTTTTTATGTGTGAAACATTTTGCAGGTATTTTTTTAGCTGCCACTGACTCTACTTTTTTTCTTTAAATATTTTATTTTTCCACCATAATTCATCAATAAGAACCTATTGAACAGCATACTAGGTGAAGCTTACACATTTTAAAAGCCAGTACAGGTAAATAACAGATACAATTCTAATATATATTTAGTCTGAAGAAACAAATCTACACAACTGCCATATTCTTCTTTGAAACTGAAATATACTATAAATTATAAATTATATACTACATTTTTATTTTTATTTTTGTTTATTTATTTTTTTCAGAACACTTGCAAACAATGAAGTGGTAAAACATATAGAATCAACGATTTGCAATTACAAGTATTTCCCTATCATCTTTCATTCACATTCCTTAATGTATTTGGGAACTACAGTTTTATTGATAACAACCTATATTCCAGGTTCCTTCTTCATGAATGAATTCCACATCAAGCTTCCTTCCCACAGATGAAAACAAGCTGGGGGGAAATGTCGACTTGCCAGAGGGTAGGAAGGCCCTGCAGAGGGACCTGGACAGGCTGGATTGATGGGAAGAGGCCAATGGGATGAAGTTCAACAAAATCAAGTGCTGGGTATACACTTGCTCATAACATCAACCCATGCAATGCTACAGGCTTGGGGCAGTGTGGCTGGAAAGCTGTGCAGAGGGAAGGGATCTGGACATATTGGTCAATGCTCACCTGAACGTGAGCCAGCAGCGTGCCAAGGCGGCCAAGAAGGCCAATAGCATCCAGATTTGTATCAGGAATAGTGCAGCCAGCAGGACCAGGGAGGTGATTGTCCCCCTCTACTCGGCTCTGGCGAGGCTGCATCTTGAGTACCATGTTCAGTTTTGGGCCCTTCAGTACAAGAAGGACATGGAAGTTCTGGAGCACATCCAGAGAAGGTCAACAGAGCTGGTGAAGGGTCTGTAACACTGTGGTGGTTTTACCGTGCTAGGCAGCTGAACATCATAACTGCTCTCTCACTCCCCCTCCTTAGATGAGGAGGGGAAGAAGTAAAGGAAAGAACAACTCATGGGTTGAGATAAGGATGATTTAATTAAAGGGAAGAAAAAAAAATAATTATTAAGGAAAGATTATTATTAATTAAACAATTTAACTAAACAATTTAACTAAACAATTAACAATTTAACTAAAGGGGAAAAAAGGAAAGGGGAAAAGGGAGGGGGAAAGGGAAAACTAAACAAAACAAGTAAAGGCTATATGGAAGTGCAGAGGAAAGAAATTACTCTCTACTTCCCACAAATGAGCAATGCTTGACCACGTCCTTGAAGCAGGGCCTCAATGCATGTAGCCGGTTTTCGGGAGGAGGACAGACGTTTTCGCAACGAGAGCCCACCCCTCCCCTCTTCCTCCTTTTTCCACCTTTTATTGCTGAGTGCGACATCATATGGTATGGAATATCCCTTTGGTTGGTTTAGGTCAGCTGCCCTGGTGATGTTTCTTTTCTCATATCTTTGCCCACCCCTAGGGGGGTTAGAGAGAGTCCTGATGCTGTGCCAGCACTGCTCAGCAGCAGACACAACACTGCTGTGATACCACTGCAGTTTTAGCTACGAGTGCAGAGCACAGCACTGTATGGGCTGCTGCAGAGAAAGTTAACATCCCAGCCTGACCCAGTACAAACACAAGTCTTATGGGGAGTGACTGAGGGAACTGGAGTTGTTTAGTCTGGAGAAGAGAAGGCTCAGGGGAGACCTTATTGCTCTCTACAATGACCTGAAAGGAAGTTGTTGGGAGCTGTGGGTCAGCCTCTTCTCACAATTAACTAGCGATAGGACAAGAGGGAATGTCCTCAAGTTGTGCCAAGGGAGTTTCAGGTTGGAAATTAGGGGACATTTCTTCTTAGAAAGAGTAATTAGGCATTGGAAAGGGTTGCCCGGGGAGGTGGCAGAGTCACTGTGCCTGGGGATGTTTGAGGAAAGGTTGGACATGGTGCTTAGGGACATGATTTAGTGGGTAGTATCGGTGGTTTTGGGATAGTTGGATCAGATGATTTTGGAGATCTTTTCCAACCCTAACGTTTCCGTGATTCTATGATTCTGTGCTTGAAAAAAAGATTTTGTTTACTGCCAGCATAACCTCTGTTGAGTATCTGAGAGTCAAATGTTTTTTTTCTGCTTTATACATCACTATCTGAAGTAAAAACTGTGAAGCTCATAGTGGAAAATATTGTTACTAAAATAAACAGAAATAAATTTGTTTTTCTTTGCTTGTGTAATGCCAGAGGCAGGACAGCATGCTTTGTCAGTAAGATAATCAGCTGTTATACAGCATATAGTATACAAAAAAAAAAAAAAAAGAAAAAAAATCACAAAGAATTGATATAACAGAGCTCTAAAAGATCAATTTTAGATTTCTGTTCAATATTGATATTTCATATCTATGAGAATGTTGAAAATTGTTTTTGATAAACATACACTGTGATTAAATTAAAAAAGAAAAGTTTACTTTACAACAATAGCATAGTCAAGCTTGGGTCTCCAGAAATATTACTACCATATGTTGGATCACATTTCTTGACAAAGAGAACAGAAAAGGTTAGTGAATCTGTTCCACTGAGTGATGAACTTTACACAAATTTCCCTGGGTTTAGAATTTCACCTTGTACATCTGAGTGCTCAAAATTCATAATTATTTACATCATTCTCCTAATCTTTTATTATGCTAGTTGTATAACATAAAATGGAAATGGCATCACTTCATTTAATTACAAAAACATCTCATGCCTGAAAACACTTAGTGAATTTCTATATTTAGAAGAAATGTTTTCAGATATGAGTGGCTTTCAATTGGATAAAGTCTTCTGAAGCAGGACTAATCCTACACTTTATGTAAAACACGTACTTAATTAATAGAATAATAATGTACTTAATAATAGAATGTACTTAATAATGTACCTAATACATGTACTTAATAATAGAATTCTGTGTGGGATTGATGTCAAATAAAATACGATTCAAGATACAACTAAATGTTGTTGCTAAGTATACATTTAGACAAAAATGTACATCCACCCTAGCTCTCCCACTAACCATCTCTGTTGCTTTCAGCTTATCTACTTCTCAACTTTTACTTTTTTTCCCCTGTTATTAACTTTTACCATGGTAATGGTAGCCACTATATTCATACCCTACTATTATTACCATTTTAAAGATTTCTGTTAATGCGAAAACTTTACTCTTCTGCACTGATGAATCTTTTAGATATTTGTTTAAATAGTTCTACAAATCACAACCTCCAAATGAACAGAATAGATATGTCTGGAAAATAGCCATCAAGTACTTCCATGACAGCTGACATTTTCAAGTGTACTTTAGCTCTCTGCCACTGCTATGACTATTTGTCTGGAGTTATTTTCACTGTGCTCCCCATCCATGGCTCAGTTCTTCATTCGTAGCCAGAGTAGCTCAATACAGTGACTAGAGCTAACCATAGGACCCAAACTCTGTCATGGGGGTTTCTACATTTACATTGAGTGGATTTCTTCTCAGCAGCAGCTGGAGCACAGGTACTAGCTCATGTCAAACAGGCTACCAGCTATGTTTAAAGTTCTTCATGTAGCTTAATGACTGTTCCTAGTGCTGTGGAAGTGAATGTTGCTGTGACCTGTTACAAAGCTGACACACCTGCTTAATCAGGTTCCAGAATATTTTTTCTTTGATAGGAAGCCATTTCATTATTTTCTGATCTCGGTATAGCTGAGGGGATGAAGGCTTTAAGAAAACAATCCCCCAACTAATTGTTTATGAAACACGCCACTTCACCCAGCTGTGATTTCTGGGCCCCAGATGCAGGGGAGCCAGCCTCCTGGTGCAGCTGCAAGCACATTAGGCTTTTGTGAAAGCCACCAGACATGGAGGAAAAACATTTGAGGCTCAAAGCCTTAAACTGGCAAAAGCAATGTACATCATTCAGGTAAACTGCTTAATGCCTACAAGAAGAATGCTGGCTGCAATGTACTCATCTCAGTTCTTGGCAGAAAATTATAACAGTAACTGACAGGAAAGGAAAAAGCAGTGGAGGCCGCTGTACGCCAGCTGCTGGAAATGTTGAGATTTTGCTTAGATATTATAGGTCTAATTCTCATATTGTTTACTTATCTGTCAGTTTAGAATATGATTCAATATTATTGTGGTATGTCTGACACATCATAATAAAGAAGAGAAATTAACATACTCCTTCAGTTCCTGTTTGCTGGTTTATATTAATGGGATTTTATTTAAGAAACATCTCTTGCAGTATAGCAATCTCCTTGAGCAGAACTGTTCAGGAGTAGGGTAATTGCTGAGAAATAGGTCAGATAAAAATAATACATTTAGAGAAGGAGAAATACAAGTTTCTGAACTTCTGCCTGTGCAACCATTGTTACAGCTTTTTTATTTATTTTTTTCTGTTTTTAATTATTTCTTAATCTCCCATTCAATTTTTTTACTTTAGCTTATGAATGCAAGCACATTCTGTTTAGAATTACACTGTATTCCAAAGTAAGAACCCACAGGCCTACTTGAATTTGTCTGCTCAATAATAGACGATTCTGTGCTTCTGTAAGCAACATGTTTTCATGAAAGGTTAAGCAAAACTTCCATAAGTGTTGGTTTTTGTTTGCACATAGCAATCTACAGTTTCTTGTCAGATACTTCAGCATAATATTCTACTCTGCAAGTTCAATTCTTGCCATTTCCCAGAAATCTGGACTTCTTCAGCCTCTCTAAGACAACTCCTTATCCTTAAAATGCCTGTCAGCAAAACTGCATCTCTAGTGCTCTAGACCCAATTATTTTTCTCCTGCTTCTTCCACATCTGCTGTTCCTTAAATAATATTCTAGCTGATGTGATTTTTTTTTTCAAAGTGGCTTTAGCTGATTAAAAACTTTTCTCATATCCCTCATATCCACTTGGAGATCTGATCTTTCATTCTCAAAAGTATGGGGGTATGAAAAAAGAAAAGGAAAGAACTTTCATTCTCTATACTATCCAACATTCCTATAGGGATCTTCATCACTTCTCTAGTATTGGGCTTTTGTGTCTCTCCACAAGCATTTTCTTGCTTTTCTCAGATGGGGGGGAAAAAATAAATACATCTCATAAACACCGTATAATGTTTTGTCATTGTCAGGAAATAGGCATTGGAGGATATCTTTGAACACAGTTATACACAGTATATATTTCCTGCTTTTGCAGTCCAAAATTTACATGCAATTGAGAGACACTTCAATGTGTGATTACAGATGACACCTACTAATTGAACGTCACACAGGTGAAACAAGAAGTGACTTTAGAGGACAGCTATTACACAGGAACTTTGCTAATTTCATCACAGAAGTGATTCATTCCCTACAGTCTGAGGGAAGAGTGTCTGGAAAGCTACCCATCAGGAAGGGACCTGGGAGTATTGGTCGATAACTTTCTGCATATAAGCCAGCAGTGTGCTCAGGTGGCCAAGAAGGCCAACAGCAACCTGGTTTGGATCAGAAATGGTGTGGCCAGCAGGACTAGGGAAATGCTTGTCCCTCTGTACTCGGTTCTGGTGAGGCCACATGAGGCCACACCTTGAATAGTGTGCTCAGTTTTGGGACCCTCACTACTAGAAGGACATGGAGGTGCTGGAGCATGTCCAAAGCAGGGCAACAGAGCTGGTGAAGGGCCTGGAGAAGAAGACTGATGAGAAGAGACTGAGGGAGCTGTGCCTGTTTAGCCTACACAAAAGGAGGCTCAGGGGAGAACTTATTCCTCTCCACAACTACCTCAACGGAGATTGTAACATGTCAGGAGTTGGTTTCTTCTCTGACAAGAGATAGGACAGGATGAAACAGCCTCAAGTTTCACCAGGGGAAGTTTAGGTTGGATATTATGAAAAATTTCTTCACTGAAAGGTTTGTGAACTGTTGGAACAGGCTGCTCAGGGAAGTAGTTGAGTCACTGTCCCTGGAGGTATTCAAAAAATGGTTATCTGTGGTGCTTAAGGACATGGTTTAATGGTAGACTTGGTAGTGCCAGGTTAAGGGTTGGAATTGATGATCTTAGAGGTCTTTTCCAACCTAAGTGTTTCTATGACTCTATAATTAGCTCATGGACTTTGAAAGTTATAACATGTATATAACATTTATACATGTTATAACATGTATATGAAGTGAACCGTACCTGCCTAGCTTCAGAATGCTTATCATTTGAGGACAGAAGGTACCTTCTCTTGAAGGTTCTCACATAACATGGGACAATTACATTATTGGGAGGAAGAAAGGAAAAACAGATGTGAGTCCTTAGTAAGTAAATAACATCACAATATATTTGTCAGGGTTATAATATTGTGGTGGCTTTACTTGGGTGGGCAGCCAACTTCCACCATGGCCACTCTCTCACTCCCCCCTCCTCAAAGAGGAAGGGGGAGAAAATACGACACAAAGAACTCAAGGGTTGAGATAAGAATGATTTAATTATAGGGAAAAAGGAGAGGGAAAAAGACAAAAAAAAAAAAAAAGTCCATGCGGAAGCACAGAGAGAAAGGGGAAAAAAAAAGTTATTCTCTACTTCCCATCAACAAGCGATGTTAGACCACATCCTGGGAAGCAGGGCCTCAAAATGCAAAACGGTTGTTCGGGAGGACAGCTCCCTCCCCCCTGAGAGCCCCTCTTTTTATTGCTGAGTGTGACATCATGTGGTATGGAATATCCCTTTGGTCGGTTTAGGACAGCTGCCCTGGTGATATCCCCTCCCCATCACTTGCCCACCCCCAGCCTGCTGGCTTCCGGGAGCTTGGAGGGAGTCCTGATGTGGTGCCAGCATTATGCAGCAATAGACACAACACTGGTGTGATACCAGTGCTGTTCTAGCTACGAGTGCAGAGCACAGCACTGTATGGGCTGCTGCAGGGAAAGTTAACTCCATCCCAGCCAGACTCAGCACAAACATATATTTGAAAGCTCTACAGATAGCAGATATCCAATGCCAACTTGCCAATGCCAAGCACTTCTTCCAATTTTGAACTTCTTGCATGTATCTTTGAAAAGAGTGCTGGTAACTACTTAATAGTTTCTCCCTTATGAAGTGGGCATTTGATGTTCGTGAAGCAGGCAGTGACATCTGCAATTACTTAGGATCAACAACTGTATCTTCTTCTAGACTGGAATTTCAGGATTTGGTATGTCTCCTACACTTGAAGGTTTTGCTCCAATTTGTAGTTTCTCAAGGATTTTAGTCCATGTCCCCATCCACCAGAAACAAACGAACAAACAAACCACACACATTTAGTTTATTTATGCTAATTTATTTAAACTTGTTTAGTTCCTTCTGATATAAGAAATTTGTTCTTAATAAAAAGAAAAATGCTTTCTTTTATAATGGCCAAAAGGTGAGTTTATTTGTAATGATTACCTTAGAGTTTAATTTGTGCATTAATATAAAAATACATTTGTTTTTCTGGGTTTATTTAATTTTATATGAAGAGATTTTTGCCAATAAACAGAAAAGGGAAAAGCTTCTCATCATTTCCCTTAATGTTATCCAGCTGCATAAGAATGTTTTCATCCTAAAGGAAGCAAAAAGACTAATTCATATTAACTTATTTATACTAACAGAATTTCTGCATATGTTCCTGTGAAAATTACTAAACAAAAATGAAGCCAGACTACCAAATGCTTGGACAGATTTTTAGTCCTAATGTCTGGGAAATGCTGAATGCTAAAAGAAGGGATGAAATAACATTGTATTTATTTCCTTAACGTATACACTATTTTTATGCCATTAATTTACATCCCAGGTCTTCCATTAAAGTTTCTTGCAGGATTATTATTTTTTATTTATTTATTACCAAGAGAAATATTAATGTTTCCCCATTTTCATTTTAATCAATACCATTAACATCTAACCACATTTGTCACTCTAAAAGCACCTAGATTTTTTGGCACTGGATCTGTAATACCTCCTCTTCAGGTATTTGCTGATTTTTAATCTGAATGATCTTTTGAGCTGTAGCTGTGGAACATTCTTTTCTGCAACTATTTTCTTGCCAGACTTATGACATAGATCTGAATATTTGGCTGTTTTATGCCTTTTTTCTCAATAATATTTTTGTTTATCTGATGGCTTGATATTGCATTTTTTTCTGTCACAGTTTCCATTATCTGCTTGTCCTCCCCTCCCCTCCCTTCCCCTCCCCTCCCCACCTCTTTTTCGTTTTCCTCTCCTCTCCTCTCCTCTCCTCTCCTCTCCTCTCCTCTCCTCTCCTCTCCTCTCCTCTCCTCACTAAGGTTATAATAACTAAGGTTATTCTGAGAGTTGGTTTGTTATTGATACAGAGACCTTGATAAGTCAAATTGTCTGATATCTGCTACAGCATCCTAAAACAAACATATCTCAGTGATGATGTGGCTTGACAATACCCAAGAAATCTATAAAGTCTTGTTTGGTTTGTGAGGATGACAGGTTATATGAACTATATATACAAAGAGAATGACATATGAGACTATTTATCCAACATTTCCAAGGCTAGTTCTCTTAAAATAATCATAGAATCACAGAATCGTAGAATATCCCGAGTTGGAAGGGACCCATAAGGATCGTCGAGTCCAACTCCTGGCACCACACAGGTCTACCCAAAAATTCAGACCATGTGACTAAGTGCACAATCCAGACGCTTCTTAAACTCCAACAGGCTTGGTGAAGTGACTACTTCCCTGTGTGAGACAACCCTCTCGGTGAAGAACCTCTTCCTGATGTCTAGCCTAAACCTCTCCCACCTCATATTCATTCATAATATTCATTTTATTCTCTTACTTTATTATTATTATTATTATTATTATTAATTATTAATTATTAAGTTAGTAAGAGGGGTATGGAATGTGAGTAAGAATTATATATATGTGCCATTCAGATGCTGTTTTTACCTACTGGAGAAAAGTTATGTTGACAAAGAAAAATAAACATTTGGATACAGTTTACCAGACCTTGTAAAGTCATCATATTTCCATTGAAACATGATTTATGGTATTGATTTTTTTCTAACCTTGCAGAAGATCACCTAAAGAAATAGATTTTTTTTTTTTGAATTAACTACATCAATTATCTGTTTGTCCACAACTGATGAATTATTTATTTTTTCCCAGTGCAGTATGATGACCAATAAAATACAAAACTGACTGGGACTATAATCAAAGCATATTTCTGCAAATCACTCAATGACAATCTGGTGCAATTTTCAGTTACACTCAGGACAGATTTTTCCAATTGAGTAGACAGAAAATGGCAAGAAAGATTTAAGAAATGCCTTGTAAATGCTGATCTGAAAACTTAGTACCAACTATCACCAATCTGTATCTTTCTGAGACAAAAAGCTTTACAAAATAGGCTATTGAACTTACATAAGCATTCAGTTACAGAATATATGTATTGGTAGTTGAGTATCTTGGGATTTTTAATATTAAAGATAATAAATATAGACTTACACTTGTATTCTTCGTAATTGTCATATACTTCATTAGATTAATGACTGTAAATTAACCCACTTTCTTTTCTGAAGATGTTCACTAAGGTGCTTCACAAGGTTACCAGTAGTAACCTTTTTATTTATGTTGATGTCTGGAACAAAAATGGTTGGTGTGAAAAGAACTAAACCAACAGCGCTGGCATAGCAAAAACTAAAACATAGCTAATAGATAGTAAATATTTTCCAGAAATCATAAATAAAAACTTGCTAAAAAAAAAAGATATAGATACACAAAAATTTTGTACAGATTTTTAAGATATTTTTTACTTGTTTTAAATGCAAATGTAAACATGAAGTAAAAAGAATTTAGCACAGTAAGCCTGATTCTTGGCAATGCTAAGATTCACACCATCCTGACAATTTTAAGTGGTTTTACATTAGCTGTAGTTACCATGTATACAAATGGAAAATCATAACAGACAAACAAAAAAAACACATTTACGCTCATACAGGGGGCAAACTACCAAAATTCAGGGAACTTCTACGTGGTCATACAAATTTCCACTGGCTGAAAATCTCCCTATAAAGCAATAAAAATGAGCCTTAGAGGAGCAGAGATTCAGCTCATCTTCCACAACAGCATAGATCATGTAATAGAAAAAAAAAATCACATGAATAACATTAACTAGATTGTCCCAATGTACTGTTTATACACTGCATTGCAGTACTTAGAATGAGATTATTTAAAAAAAAAAAAAAAAGAAAAATATTTTTTACCTTTTTTCTCATTGGACAAACTGTAAAACAAGAGGAGAACATGCACACATTTAGATTACTATGATGTATCATTCAAACATTGCTCTATTTTTCTTAGCTATTTCATATAGCTACTTTCCCTTTAACTGTTGAATAGATCTTAAAGGCCTGCAAGAACTGAATGGTAGCATATCTAAAAACAAGTCATAACATTAGAAATACTGGTATATTTTTGTTACAGCAGTGCTAACAAAGCACAAGCAGAAACAAGGTCTTGTAACTGTTCACAGTATGGTGTCTTGGATTTTGTCCAGAACAGGGATTACAGGTGAAAAAAAGAAAAGTTGCTCATTAAAGAAATGAGAGATAGTGATGATACTCTGTGATAATGGATCACCAATAGCTTGTGATCCTGTCAGAACCAAAGAGATCCCCAGGCCCACCCGCATCATGCCTCTAGCACAGCTGCAGAGTACTGCTACCCTCCAGAACATTTGCCCCTCAACATTTTTTTCCTGATGGCTCCCACGAGCAAGAGATCATGCCTGGCAAGCACAAGCACAGCACTGGTACCTTAACCATAAGGATATTTCCCTCCTGACACAGGCATCAGCATTTCATGTATCTCAAGATGCACTTTTTTTTTTTTCTTTTAATGTGGTAGCAAAAATTATGCAACAAAATGACAATTGTGATGTATGTTATGGTTTTGCACCACAGACTACTGCATCCCTGCTCACTAACACATCTTTCTGGGATGTTCTGTTAAATATTTGTATGTGGGTCTCCATCTAAAATTCAGGATGGGAATTGTTAACCCAAATATTAGAAGGCTAGATGATGAAGCCAGGCTCCTACAAAACTAATTTCAGACAGTTTATTTTTACTTCCTTTAGACAGGGAAATTCCTGTAAAAATGCCAAACTTCTTATGGAAACAACTTTTTTTTCCTGCCAATAAAACTCTGTGTATTTCTGAAGATGATAAACTACCAAATTTAAGTGACACAGAGTTTATAAATGCTGCGATTTAACAGGAAGTCTTTCCTCAAGTCTCTGGGATGATTCTTTAGCTGAACATCTGTTATCTTCTGAATTAACAATTCCTTTCTCTTAGGCAATTAGACTTTATCCTAAAGTCTACATACACCCACAAAGTTCATCATCTAAGATCCTGAAATATCACAGATTATTCTACTGATTGTATGTTTGTTTAAGAGAGAAAGAGAAAATAAACTTCTAAAATTTAAATAAAAGTGTATCCCAGTATGAAAGGAAGTTGTTAAATTTTTACTTTTTTTTTTTTTTTTTTTTGAGCAGTGCTCATGCAGTCAGTTTATTGTGAATATTTTCTTTTCTTTTGAGGCAAATCTTTAATAAGAATGCTAAAGTTTGCTCTTAAGTCTGAATCAAAAAATAATTAATGTCTATATTAAGATTCTGTACATGTGGGTATTACCCTCAGTGCAATGAAGCCAACAAGTAAACAACTGACAGAACACTGATATGGACACCAGACAAATTTGACATAATCTTCTGCTTCATATAATATCTATTATACTTACTGATTCGTATCTTTACCAAAACACAAAACTTGAACATTTTGATGCACAATGTGTTATATCTACATTTATTACTGTGCTGAAAGGCTAATTAAACTGGTAATTGGCATTCATATCTCTTGCTATTATATTTGCATTCAGAATTGCTATAGATGCAATCTGTGCTTTAAAAAAAAAATTAAGTAGTTTAAAATTAATTTGAAGCTGTACAACAGTAATCACACACTAATTAGGGAGATAATCAATTAATAAGCTTTTAACTAAGGGTTCTCATATTGTCGATGGAGATTATTTCAGGTTTCTATACATATAAAAAAAGAAGATAAAAATTAGTGAATCTGTCCTACAAGCTAGGAGATACAGATACCTCTGTTTGTTTAAGAGAGATCATTGAAGGCCCTGCAATGTGACAATGATTCATGTGGCTATAACAGCAAGACTTCCATTAAAATAACAGCTTTCTGCAGCCAAAACAGCATGCTATTCTTAAAATGTTCATATTTACTCTCTTCCATTAATATATGCAAAGTGATTCCATAAAGCCATTAAAGCAAATAATAATAAATGAGTTCAAGACAACTGGTTATTTGTACAGGGAATTAATTGAAGAATGCAGAGAAGTAGGTAGGAGGCTGAGATGAATAAACCTTAAAGTGAAGGCATGTTGTGCCAAATGGCCTTTTCGCCTGTAACTATAAAAAAATTTGGACTGTGAACAATTTTAGACTTCAAGGTCCTGCATTAACATTGGCATCAGGTTCCTCAGGGAATTTCTTGCATTTCTTTCCAGACAGAAAATTCATGAGACAACCCAGAGAAATTGTGATAAACAGAGTGAACCAAGGAAGATAATTTCTCTGTGCTATGTTGATGGGTTACTTGATGGAATACTTTTGGGGTTGTTTGTGTCATGGTAGCTTTAATATCAAATTAAAACTACTGTGAGGTGTACTGCCACTGTCAGGTATATTCAGATGGACTGTTCATCTCTTCCTTACAGTAAATTTCTGCAGCATACACTGAATTGTCACTAACATGAATGAGAGCTATTCCCTTGACTGGGTTGCACAGCAGACTCAAAATTCTCCACTCCTGTTAGACTGCAGAGGTTGTGCTACAGAGAAACACATGTACCTGATGAAACCAACAGGAAAAAGTTTCAAAACATTCTTTATGGCATTATACTACAAGGAAATTAGAAATAGGTTTACCATATAAAGCATTAACACAGCTATTTCTGTGTCTTAGCAACAAGTTGATCGTTATCTGGTTAGACAAGTAATGGAATTATTTTCCCAGGGATTTTTTTTTTTTTTGACAGTAAGTTACGAGTTTCTATCAAGAAAATCAATAGTTGTTTTTGATGTTTTGTTTCTTTTTCCTGCTGTACTAAAATATTTTATTTCATTTATTTTAAATCTCATTGAATCAAATTGGTAGTTTCCCAATAAGGGACAACTATACTGAAATTTTAAACTTAGTTGTTTTCTGGATTTCAGCTAGTAGTTTTAAGGACAGATCTCACACAAACCATTCACTCCATGTTCTGCATTCCAATAAATCCATTGTAAAGATTAATGTAAGCTATAGGAATGGATTACAAAAACTTGGTACCCTGGGTGCAGGGTAAAAATGGGTATCAAAACTATTATTCTCTGAAAAAAAATATTACTATAATAAATCAAAAATAGGAAGTTATTTTATAATTTTAAGAATAAAAATAGGAGGAAGAAATTTATTTCTCTCTCTCCATCCTTATCTCAATTTCATAGAAAATTTGAACATTTTTATTTAATGCACCCAGTTCTTGTTATGAAAAAGAAATGTGAAAAATAAAAAAGATACTGTTTTATGTAATGTTGTACAGGATTAAAATCCCTGTTAATATCTGCAAAGGTTATGCATTTTGCAAGCTTTTTTGCGTAGGTGAAGTTACTGAAAACCATAAAATTATGAGTATGTAACCATACTTTTTCCAGTGCAAAAGCTAAAAGCAGTTATACATGCATTAAATTATTCATCAGACCACTTAAGTAACTAGTTCTCACATGATAGAAAAACGTTTAACCTTCTTTTGACTTTTAATCATTTAAATAGCATTCGTCTTCTATGACACCAGCGCAATGGGGAAAATTCAGCAATGGGGAAAAAAAAGCACAAACACACATGCACACACACAGATCAAGTCATTAAAAAATGTAGAGTTATGTGATAAATTTAAATAAAAATGATGACAACAAAATTTGTGTTAGAAGATAGTTACAAGACAGAGTTCTTCCTGATAGCTTAACTGGTTAGGCTTAAGTCTCAGAAAAAATTGTAAACAAAGCTACTACATGTTCAATGTACATGTACAATGATAACAAAACCTGAAAGTATACTTTTATGTGTTTCTTTTTTTTTTCTTTTCTTTCTTTTTTCTTTCTTTTTTTTTTTTTTTCACATCTCTTTATTTTGGTATTTTGACGACTGTCATGAAATATCCTGGGTATAACTATACCTTTATATAAATTAATATTATTAGTATTTCATTTAATGTCATTTTATAAGTAAATTGATAAAAGAATAAAATCATTCATTAGAGATACAGTCTCTCCCATTATGGCCTTCTCATTAAAATATTCAGCATTTATTTCTCAGAACATGTAATGCAGTGGACAAAGAGAAAATTGCAATACTAGCTGAGCTGAACTATGATACTAGAAATATTCACCCAGTATTTATGAGTACATTTTTTTTTTCCAAAACAACTGGGCTATTAAAAAGACTCACCTTTACTTTTTCCTGTTCACTCACATTTCATAAAATCCCAATACCATACACTGCAGGTAGTCTTAATTTAAAATTTAAAGAAGATATTTTATTCTATATTTATTGTGATTAATATAGAGCTTTTCTTCAATATCTAATGAATAAAAGAAAACAACTTCTCTTAAGAATTCGTCACCTCTTTCACACAATCATGTTTTCCAGTGTAGTCATTGCAATTTCTTAAGGTAGTGGGATAATACATATTTATCACAGAATCGTAGAATATCCCGAGCTGGAAGGGACCCACAAGGATAATTAAGTCCAGCTCCTGAGTTGGATCACACAAATAATCAGACCATGTGTCTGAGAGTGATGTAAACACTTCTTGAACTCTGGCAGACTAGGTGCCATGACCACTGCCCTGGGAAGCCTGTTCCAGTGCCCAACCACCCTCTTGGTGAACAACTTTTTCCTGACACCCAGCCTGAACCTCCCCTGCCACAGCTCTATACTGTTACATACTACATACATCCCTCAGGTCTTATTAGGTCTATTGCTGGTCACCAGATAGAAGAGATCAGCAACTGCCCCTACACTCCCCTCATGAGGAAGCTGTAGGCCGTGATGAGGTTTACCTCAGTCTTCTCTTCTCCAGGCTGAACAAGTTAAGTGACTTCAGCTGCTCCTCACGTCTTGCTCTCCAAACCCTCCACCATCTTTGGACCTCCTTTGGACACTCTCTAACAGTTTTATCTTTCTTACACTGTTGTGTCCAAAACTGCACACAGCACTCGAGGTAAAGCTGCTCCAACGCAAAACAGAGCGGGACAATAGCTTCCCAATAGCTTCCTTGACCGGCTAGCAATGCCATTCCTGATGTAACCCAGGATATGGCTGGCCCCCCTGGGTGCCAAGGCACATTGCTGGCTCGTATTAAACTTGCTGTTGATCAAAACCCCCAGATCCCTTTCTGGGGAGCTGCTCTCCAGCATCTCATCCCCCAGTCTTTACATATAGCCAGGGTTGCCCCTTTCCAGGTGTATAATCCAGCACTTGCTCTTGTTAAACTTCATATTGTTGGAGACTGCCCAGCTCTCTAGTTTGTCAAGATCTCTCTGCAAGGCCTCACCACCCTCAACAGAGTCAACAGCTCTACATAGTTTGGTACTGTCCATGAATTTGCTCAAAAAAAAAAACCATCTAATCCTAAATTGTTTATGAAAACATTGAAGAGGACTGGTCCTAAAATGGAGCCCTGTCAAACCATGGTCACTTATCTCATCAAGACCTGAACTTCTACGTTCCCTATAATAATGTAAGAAAATATACAACTTTAATTTGAAAACAAATAACAGGGAGATTTCTACTTATTTACTGATATTAGAATTAAGTATCATTATTTGGTAGTATATACTATGTGTTAGAGAAAAGGCTACAGAATCTTCTAAGAGGAAAATAAAAATAGCAAAAGGCACTAATTAATTCTATGAACAGCCTCATATTTCAAATTCATTTAATCTAAAAAATAAAAATAAAAAAAAAATCCCATGAATCCAATGAATGAATAAAACAATTTTGGGGAAGTAGAGTGTAGTGACTCATTAGCATAAGTAGTTTGACTGTTGAGGCTATTTATACACTGTATTATACAATTAAAACCCAAATGTAAGTGTTGATACAATAGAAAAGCAAAATTCCAAGAATTTGGAACTTAATGATTTTTGGCATAAAGCTGGTAATAACACTTGGTGATAAATATCACAAGGTGATAAATACTATAAGGAAAATATACAGGCAGCAACTAAATTAATGGCAAAGAATTAGGTCAGGAAGATCCCCTCAACTGAGGTATATTAGTATTTATTCTCAGCAAAATCAAAGAGGATTATCATTTTTACAGGAAGGTCATTAATGAAATTGCTTTCCCAGTGGTGACTGTTGTGAGCAATATGAGTAGCCAAATATAGAGAATCCAATATGAGTTTATATGTTGCCCAGCGGTATCGTTGGGAGATAAGGTGACTCATTCCTCTTGCTCTGCAATAAGACTATAGTAAGTTGAACTTCCTCAAGGTATCATATAAATTTATAAAGGATGCACTTATGAAATACCTTGAGTTCTTTGTGAATTATCAAAATAAGAGTTCGTCTCTTCTTTCATATGGTACATACATGTAGAGACTACTGGAATTCAGCTTCTAACGCTGAAAAGAGTAACCTTGTTAAAAACTGTGTTTTTGCAGTCAAACATGTTTTTGAAGTAGAGTGTGTTTTTGCAGTAGAAAACTAACCTTCTGTATTCAAAGGTAGTTGTGTAGTTATAATGAAGAGAAATGCTAAGTAGATAAGTGGACAGTAGAAGGCCTCACTGTTCCAAAATAAGGTAGAAGACTGAGAAAAACAGGACAAGCAGTGCGAGAAAAAAAAAATAAAATAAAAAAAATCACAATTTCTCTAAACATAAGAAAGAAGGAAAAAAAAAAAGGAAAAAGGAGAAATTAAATGGTTGATCAAAAAAAATTGCATCAATTAGCTTGTGAACCTGTAGTACTCAGCCAATGAGGAAACAGGGGCGGTGATGATCAGGTGTTGGGTAATAGGGAATAAAAGTTTATGATATGCTTACCATAATGCGCTCCTAATTGGCAGGACGCCCGCCATTGCAATCATGAATAAAACAACTTCACAGAAGATCCTGTCTGGAGAAAATTATTGAGATTTTTTTTTTTTCTTACACCTTGTATGAATCTTGGCCAAATGAAGTAACATTGCTGAGCTACTGAGTTGATTCTGTGGTTTGTGTCTGTCCATAACAAGAATACTCTTTGGACAATGACTAATTGGTGTTAAATAATTTAAGAATTATCACTAGAAAGAGAAATTATTGTAGGATTCTTTATTTCATTTATTTATTTATTTATTTGGTCTTTTCTTACCCTCTCTATACAACCACATTATTTAGCTGATACAGGAGTGTGAGACGACCCCTCAAGTGTGACAGTCCTTGAAGTGGTATCTGTCTTTCTGCAGCTTTCTTGAAGGTTAATTCCCCCCCAGGCACAGAACAGTCTGGAATTTCAATAGTCAGGTTGTGGAAGAACAAAAATCAGAATCAAAACATTCTTAAGTAGAGAAAACCCAGGGGTGCCAATGAAAAGAGAGTTAAAAAAAGGTTTATGAATAAGTCTCCTGTTTGTTCGATGCAGCTCTGTAGGGACATTCTTATTTCCAGGCACATCCCCATCCCAGCAATCTTCCTGGGGCTTTCTGAGTTGTGTTAAATTTAACCTTGTTCTTTCTAGCATGAGAAAAGTCTTTCTTTTCCAACCTCCTATGTGTCTGCTACATGCTTTCACTCTGCTTAACTTTTCCATGACAGCTGAGGCAGTCCTGGACATTTTGGCAAGATCAGGAAAGAGCAAGCTCTTCTCCTTCCTCCAACATCTTCCACTTGTCCAAAGATGCCTGGCAGGGCAAAAAGGGGATCTGTCCCTTTGCCAGGTCAATCCATCTTCAAAGAAACACAGCACACAACAAACAGTAAGCTGCAAAAATTAAAATAGATTGCTTCTGTCACAAATGAATACAAACCCAAACATATTTTTAATTTAAGTATGTAATTTATGCAAATTAAATGCTGTAGTAAAAGCTTTTGGGAGTCAGATCATGTATATGAATGCATCAACAAATTAATATTTCCAATTGGAAATAAATTTTCTTCCAGCCTCTGCTATTTATCAGAGATAACAACCTATTAAAACCATTTAAACTAACGATATGGATTCACAGTTGACTGGAGATGCCACATACAGAGGTGAGGGCAATCTTATTTTCAGGGACAGCAGTTTCTATAAAGGTTTTAAATGCTTTTCTTTGAAACAATATCCAATTTTATAGAAAGACTATAAGAAGATTAACTTCTATGCAAAGCAAAAGGAGGTTTGTCTGAATAACTGACTGCAGGAACCCATAGGATATTGACAGGTTTACAGCTGAAACTCATATCTCAAACTTACCCAGAGAAAGAAGCATCTAAAAAAATATTTCTTTTATCTTGTGCAACAATCTCCTTTTCTTTGCAGTTTACATTTCTCACTGCCCTTTTCAAATACACTGCAAAAGCTGATGGCTCCATAGTGTTGATTGGCTTCTATCTGTCAGCAGAAAGTATAGAGGTTTGTCATGGCAGACCTTGCTGTACCTCATCAGTACATGGCATTTGAGTTTTCATACAGTTTTTACTTTGTGTATTACCAATACCGACAGACAGACAGACACACACACACACCCCTTGGAAAGCATATGTACAGAGTGAAGGCTTAAATAAAATGGTGTGCACACCACTATCATTTCTTCAAACATGCACAGCTTATGAGGAGCCTTAATAGAATGGTCATGGCTCCTGCTCCCAGAAGATACCAGAGGAAAAGTAATTAAAAAAGAGCAAGTTATATATAAAAAAATGAGAAAGTTACTTGCATGAAACTGACTCCCTCATTTTGCATATATAGTGTTCATTTTTACTCCCTATCTCTCAAGACTCATGTATAGTTAACCCACTAAAAACACTATTATCCCTGTAGATACCACAGCTGTCTTTGGAGGGTCAGAGAGTAAAAGGAAAAATCTTTTTTTTTTTTTTTCCTAAATTATCACAACACACTGAGCAAAGCTTTTTCCATGCAGAACAGGGTTGTATTAGTGATGTATAAGTGTAGGATCACACATGTAGCCTTTGCAATAACACATAGGATAGAAAACACTTGAACACTTGAATTTGACTGTTAAACAATGGGCAACATTAGCAACATGTAAAAATCAGACGTAAAAATTCAGACAATGGAAAGCCTTCCAATATCCTCTCAAAACTAATATATTAACTAGTCTCCATGGGCAATTGACACTACATGTGTAATTCATAGATGAAGATGTGTTAATCACACAGTTCATTCTTTGACCCTGTTCACCAAAAGCATAAAATACATTTCCAAAAATGCCAGTCTGATGAACAACTTTTTCAAGTACATAAAAAGGAGTAATTTTACTAAGTTAAAGATATTTTTAATAGCTTCTCTTGCCCTTTCAATTCCAACCTTAGGGTATTTGCACAAATCTGAAGACTGTAATTTTACATAGTTCAGCATGAATCAAAAATCTTTTTTTTTTTTTCCTAAAACTGTCAGTTGAATTTTGTTTTACACTTTGCATTTTAATTTAATCATTTATCCTTTGCTGTTCCTTTCCTTGCCTTGCCCCTCTCCTCTCCTCTCCTCATATTCAATTGATTTCACAATTGTTTTATGTCAGAGAGAGAAAAAAATAGGTTTACGCTAGTTACAAATTTGCCAACAGATAAAGTAAAGTAATTTATTACTCATTTAGTAAATAGAAGTTGAAGCCTTTGAATCTATGTGACATCATGATGTTTTAAAATAACTTTTCTGGGGTCTTGGGCACATTGTTATGAAACATTTCAAAATATCTTTTGAGATAGCTGATCTGCACACTCTAGAAGTGGTTACTTCCTCTACTCTTACTCAGATCTTCTGCAGATACACTTTTTTTTTTTTAAATAAAGAAATTATTTTAGAAAAAAAAATAAAAAGCATTGTTTTGATCTTCATCTTTTTCACTGGTCTACTGATCCAACAATACCCACAGTAGATCTAATATTTATCTGCAGCAGAAAGATTATGAACCGCATTTAATTATTTAATTATGCTACGTGTCATACAGATATATTTATATATATAATACATATTTATATAATTATATAATATTATTATGAGTACATATGTGATAATAAATATGTGATATGTGATTGTAATAATTATATAATATTATTTATATATTTTATATATATATATATATATATATATATATATATATATTGTTCTTTTAAACAAAGATAACATCACCTGACACTTTGGTACAAAGATAAGATTACTTTTTTCCAGTCCTACAAGAACATGTTATTGGACGTCCTCCAAAACTCTTTTTTTTTTTTTTCCCCAAGACCCTCTTTGTCTATTTCAACTTCTCCAAGACAGTTTTTCTGAAACGATTGTTTCACTAATATATGCTATAACAAATGGAGTCCCAAGCTTTTTGTTCTAATGCAGTTCTTCATATGAGCTTAAAAATGAGCTTCAGGTTGTGTGTTATTTGGTTCTGACTATGTATATATACATTCACTGAGTATATCTTTTGAGCAAGTAAGATATATATATTTTTTTCTTATATAAGTTTTTGTCTGTCATTCCAGCAGGAATTAACACATTTTTTATCCCAAGGGATTCAATGCTATGCAGAGGAGGATAGGTCATGTGATCTCAAGGGAGGCATCTAGGGAATCCCTAGAAGGGAAAGGAAGCTCTGTAAGAAAATTTCTGAGAAGCATTAGGTGCTCAGGCAACCACCTTAGCAGTCAGGGTAATTCTCAAATCACTGCCACCAACAGGGCAACCTCTTTCCTCTGTTATCTTCTTTTATCTTATTTGCTTACCTTGTACCAGTCATACTAGAGTATTTTATAAATGAAACCTGCAGCATGTTATTCAACACGGATAGATGCATACATAGACAGATGCACATAGTGCCGCTTCCCATAGTTTCAGTTTATGGTTTGGAGGGAGAACAAATGTAATTCATAACAAATTCATGTAATTCAGAGGCATCCATGTATTAATGTCACACTTGAGGAAGATATAAGTTGGGAGCTTACAGAGCTGGTCAGAAACTACAAATGTCAAAAAAGAGCACCTTTTCAGAAAATGTAACAAAACTGCCAACATTTGGCAAACTGCACGTTGCTAATACAGAATCAGAATACATGGCTAAATGACCCAAGATGAAGAATGCAGAACACTCAAAGTTAGAACCGTGACTGAGGAAAAAAAAAAAAAAAAAAAAAAAAAAAAAAAAAGGTTGAGGCTGTTGCACACAGTCCTATCTCTGTCTTGAGGACATTCTGCTGAGTACAGAAACCAAGGCTTCATTTCAAGAAAGCATCTGTACATACAATTAACTGTACATATAGTAAAAATTGAGATATGATAGCATTAATAGCTGGTTCACCACATAGCAGTCATACTCCTTCTGTTGGCTATTTATTCTGATATTTGATGTTTAGAGTAAATGTATTTATGCCAATATTCCATTAATGTAATTAAATTCAGCTTATTAAGAAGTAAAAGAAATTATGAAAGGTTATTATAGATCCTATACCCTATCTGTCAAAAAACTTTCTACTTCTCTATATTTAATGGAACAAAAGTATTTAAAAACAAACAAACAAAAACATTATGAGCTTGTGCTATAAAAAGCTTCATTTAAGAAGATATGTATATATTTCTTTTTTTTTTTTTCCAGAATCCCTGAGCTCTTTTCTTTCAATGTGCCATTTTTTAAAAGAAATATGTCATTAAAAAACATGAATTAGCAGTAAAAGTATAGAAATATCTTTTTTTCATGCAAACACTTGAAAATTTTTATTATAACTTACAATGAATGTTTTCTGTGTTAATAATGATAAAATTAAGTCTCATTAAAACACTAAAAAGTAATAAACAAGAAAAAATTTAAAATCATAATTCTGTATTTGCTTTAATAGTGTTAGTCTGGAAGGCCATTTTAGATGGCAAATGCCATTAGGGTTTCATTTCCATATTGAATAAATGAAGTGAGCACAATATGCAAATTCAAACCATATTAGCATTGATTCATCTAGTTTAACCTCAATGTATTCAAAACTTATTTTAGTTAATATTATTAATATTAGGATGGGTGACTAAACACCAGCTATACAAGTAATGAGACCAAACATTTGGAGTTTCACAACTAATTAAAAAATAATCTTATGATTTTGTGACACTTTGTAAACATGATTTCCTTCTTTGGGCTCCAACCAAAGACTCTTGAAGACCATGGGAAATTTTTGATGATTTCACCAGAACCTTTCATAAGCACTTGCTCAGGTTCTGCAGCTGTGAATAATGAACTAGAAAGATCATTACTTATGTGATTACTAAATGCTTAAAACCCTGTAACTGCAGCAGTGAGAAGTAAAATTCCAGTTTCTTCAAAATGTCTTCCAGAAATATTTATTCATTAGCAGAAACTCAGTCAGTTATGCTTATAAATAATAAAGTGTATGAAGTGAGTTTGTATAAAACTCAGTGAAATTCTGGTTGTCAATGACGTTGTTCAGAAAAAATCTAAGAGAGTCAGGGGGCTTTTACAGAACACAGTAGCTGAAACAGCAGGGGGATCCACAAAATATATGGATGCCTGACAAAGCATGAATCTTATCTGAACGTTTTCTATGACAACTGATAGAAAAAGGAGAGGTCTGGAATCCTGACTGATGGAGGAATATAGATCTGAATAACAGCAGGCACCCTGTTGGGGATATGAGAGGGAGTAAATGAGCTCTAGTAACATTGCTCTGACATATATATGTCAAAATATCAATCGATCAATCAATCAATCAATCAATCGATAAATTGGGGGGAGGTAAAGCACTCATGAAAAAGAGGTCTAGAATTTTGTCAAAGGGATACTAAAGGGAACTTTATGAAACAGGATTCTGAACATTCTTTATGACTATAAACAATTTTTTAGTTTTGGAGATCGTCATCTCAAAAATCAGTAGCAAGAACTTGGGTCAATTAAACAGTATGAAGAGATGCAGAAACATTTTCTGCCCAAAAATACTGTCAGTGTAGACAGACAAGATAATGAATAGATCTAGGAGGCAAAAAGCACAGGAGGATGTAATGTTCAGTACATCAATGACAACACTGAGAGTAAAACCTAGGTGTTTTCCTTCAGCATATCCTCTGCTTGGCCACAAAATTTTCTCCTTCAAATGGAGAAAATATGGAGATATATATAATAATGGATATATATATATATATATATATATATCCATTTGAAGGAGAAATATATATATATATATTCCATGAAAAGTAAGTCAGAAGACATGAATAACACATTTTTGGAATCTGAGCAGAAATCCCCAACAAGTTCAAGATACAATTCATTTCATCTGCAGTATGCTTTTATTAAAGGATTTACTGCTATTAATGAAAAATACATAATTAGTCCAAAGCATACACAAGTTCCAACTGAGCAGAATATCTCACCCCTAGTAGTATAATAAAATAACAGTAATTAAAAGCAGAGTATATCACAGTGTAATGTTATTGTCAATGCCAGACCCTTTGCTAATCCCCTTAGGAAGAATTTGTATCACTTATTGCTGAATCTGTCAAACAATGTTCAAAGGTTAGAAATACTTTTCACCATCTATATTTTCCCTGAAATGTGTTAGATAACTGTTTCTAATCAAAACTGGCATTGTTAGCCTACTAGAAGTGACAACAATCATGCAAATAGAATAGCATCTGGTAGTATATTTGCATTATAGGCTACAGTATATCATACTTGATTCTGCTTTGTGCTTCCTGATTTACATATTTCTGAAGGAATCTGAATATTCAATATGCATCTCAAGATATTTTAAATCAGTCCTTTAAAATACTGCTGCAAACATACCATCATGTAACACTTCTGCTCTGAGTTTTTCACACCTGATTAATGTTTTCTTAGCAATTTCAAAGTAACAAAATCATGTGTGTAGGACTGACTAACATGATAGTATCTTAACTGATTATCAAAATACCTTTAAAATATATATATACACATGGGAACCCCCTGAGATAATTGGATTATTTTATAGTCAGATAATTAGAATATTTATATTCATAGTTCCTAAATTATTCTGGACAATGCAGAACGATCGATTGACATACAGTTTTTAAGGATCTTGTTACAGATGTTAGCAAATAACTAACATCATATTTTCCCTGAGAATGTAATCATTTTAAAAGTTTTTCAAGGTCATTTATAGTTCTCCATATTTTCCCAGATCCATGCCTTATTCTGTTTTAACTTATCAATGTGCCTATGCCCCCTTCAGTTTCAGGAAGATATGTTAATGAGTGAAATTGAGAAAGGTAATCGAGAAAAGCAAAGTATCACAAGTATCTCCTTCCCATAAACAAATACCTATACACATGTATGTACACACACACGTAAGTCATATTTAGAAAAATGTCAACTAGCACAATGCCCCTTTTTTGCTCAAACACTTTTGTCCTTCCTTTTGTTTATTGAATGTAACACAGCATCAAGGATTCTCAACACCAACAGATGTTTCATATTTTTAACTTAATATAGCTTTACTGCTTCCCCATCCATTCTTTGACAGGGAAAATATACAACTTGCTGTTATAAATACTTTATGATGACCTAGTCCCCCATAGTCTTCATTCTAATCATAGCTATGCCACTTACCATTCGTGTCAGTTTAGATATATAGAAGAACCATAAAAGTAAAACCTTCTCTCCCTGCTCTCTTTGAATTATTTTTCAGAGGGCCATAAAAACAAAACTGAAATGAATTCATGTGGAATTTCAAAGCAGTAACAATCCCTTTTTCCCTCCCAGTAGTACAAAGTGAGGTAAGTGCAATGATGTCTTGGAAGTTCTGATTGAAAAATAAGCAGCTTCTATGTCCATCTTCTATGATTTATTTAATGCCACTATTTCACTAGTCCACACAGGTGCACATCTGTCTTAGACTCTTCCTGTATGCTCCTCAAACAAACTATAAAGGTAGGAAATGGCAATGTTTTTCTTGACATTTCTGTACTGGCAAGTGAGGAAACTTGCAGAAGATGTACAACCGTGAGGACATTTTGTGGAAACTGCAGCATACCAGAGTGAAGTCACTCTGGTCCCCTTCTAAATAAAGCTGAAAAATCCTACTACAATGAGAAGAAAGTAGGAGTTAGCACATCTTAAGGAACCTTATCACAGAGACTAAAGTACCACTTGATACAAAAGAAGGGATTTGATCAAAAAGGGAAGTAATATTTACCTACTAAGAAAAAAATGATCTTCCAACGCCATCAGTTGGTTATCAGATTAAACTGACAAAATTACTACAGAGGAATTGCCTTCCTAATTGCTTATGATCGATAAATTGCTTAAGGGTTTTCCCCAGTTGAATATGTTACGTTTATTCTTAATTCTCTTTCCTTGATTCACACACAGACCTGTGCTTCCAATTGGGAAATTGAAGCTGCAATTTTCTTGTACCTGAGAGTCACTCCAATAGCTCTTTGTGTCTCAATTTTCTCCTAAAGGACTACATATGCTACCAACCCTCTCTACCCTTGCCCCAGGGAATTTTGAAGGTGGGGATACTAACTCATCTTCCTGTTTTCTTCCCTGCCTGAAGTCATCTCTGTATTAACAGGTGGTGAACCTACAGCTGTGTTTCTGGCTTCAGCAGCAGTTCAGTGCATCCTAAGTTGCTTTCTGTGAAGGACAAGCCCTGGGACACCCATCACTGTAAGTTGTACATATCTATTAGCTATTCAGTATAGGCAAGTCAGAAGAAGGGGAACAGAGTGTGGAACTCAAAGGACCCAGTGCATCTCAGTCAGTTATTCCAGGGAAAAAAAAAAAAAAAAAAAAGAAAGCGGATGATTACATTTTTTTTTCTTTTTTCTGGTGCATAACTTACTACAGTGATCTAATATAAGCATATAAACAGTCTCTCTAGAATGCTACACAAACTAAGAGGAATTGTTGCATAAAGGGTATTAGTCTTATTGC
The DNA here is from genome assembly GCF_013377495.2 of Cygnus atratus. Lineage (NCBI taxonomy): Eukaryota > Metazoa > Chordata > Aves > Anseriformes > Anatidae > Cygnus > Cygnus atratus. The sequence goes on along the minus strand of NC_066369.1, from coordinate 14,368,527 downwards.
AGGATATAGTGGTGGCTGTGTGGAGAAATTTTGAACTGGACATTAGAATTTGATACTGGTATTATGATTATTATGAGATGTTTAGAAAAAGAACATGGCTGACACAGGCAGTTAAGAGACACCGCAGTTTGCACACCAGTCTCTAGGTTTGACATTTCTGGGTTTCTGGGGACAAACACCAGGATCATTGGGAAACTCCTGGGAACCTCCTAAGAAACCTGAGAGTGTTGGCTGCTGCCAGTTAAGGACTAGATAAGCAGACCCACAAGGGGGTGGGCATGAGGAAGGTCTATCAGCTTCTAATGAACATGTTCAGCTGCCTTTGATATAGGGTGTCTGGGGTCTTTGTTGCATCTGTCCCTAACTTGGGAGGGCCCAGTGAGTGCTAGGGATCTGCCTGTTTAAGGCCAGGCTCAGAACACACCTTTCAAAATTTATCAAGAGATGTAGTAGTCTCTGTGTTCTGCTTTAGGAGCTTCTGAGGATTATTATTATTATTATTATTTTTCCCAGAGGCTATTTTTACTGCGAAAGGTCTGACTTTGACTTCTCCAATAGCGTGGCTCCTGTCCACCCTTCCCTGTGGTGTTTCATACTACACCTCTTGCTGAAATGAAAGCTGTGACTCTTTCACTTGGTAACCCCTGCCAAACCCTACCTCCCTGCAGGAGGGATGCAAAGATAAGGACACAAAGTCCCAGTTTGGTAGAGTGTAATACTTAACTTTGTCTCAAGCCTCTGAGAAAACTGCTGAATTGTGAACAAGAGCTATGAAAAGTCTGCAGAAAAATGAGAGGTGAAATTGAAGAGAGAAATCAGACAACCAAGGGGAACCATGGGGAACACTAGTAGCTCAAGTATTCAGAAGAAAATTACCAATGTGAAAAGATATAAAATGCTGAAAGAAAAAAAAAAAATAAATCAGGGAGCTTAGCTTAAGGTTAGGACTTATCTTGTTCTCAGCTGAACTTCTCAGCACTGTCCTTTTTGATGTTCCTTGTGAAAGACAGCATCTCAGCAGCACTGAAGAATTGCCTGGGAGGTGTAGAGTACAAGCTATCCCCTCCTGCCTAGTACCCGTCTCCCCAGGAAAGAGTCTCTGGGGCCTTATCTTGGGCAGTGAGCATGCACATGCCCAGTCTTTGAGCTCCCTAAGTCCCAGTTATTTCTCATTTCTGCCAGGCAAGAAGCAATTGTTTTGTTCCTTGAATTAGTGCATGTCTTGCTTGCAGAGTTTCTTTGCACCTGGCTAATAATGCCTGAACAAGCTAACCTAAAAGAGTGGTTACCAAGTTAATTAATAGTTTCATATTAAAACAACCCAGCTGAAGTTATCTTAAAAGTAGTGGATAGCTGGAAGAAGAAATTATCTGTTCTCTGACCCAAACAGACAATGAGGTATTCCTGGTAACAGAAATAGATTTATGTGTTGGGTCAAGAACATATAGATTGAATGACTCTTAATGGAGATCCTCCTCTGTATTAACTTAATTCAGCTGTATCTCCAGTTTTTTTTTTTTTTTTTTGACTCTGAACACATTGATAACAAGTTTATCATAAAGGAGGAACCAGTATGTGGTTACTCTTGGTCTTTAAGAAGAAAAAAAATTTTAAGCAGTTCTATAAATTGTGTAGAAATAGTTCCTCAACAGAAGTACAAGATAGTACTGATCTGTGACGTGCTATGTACACAATCAGAGCAAATGTAGAGATACAGTTTGCACCCACTTGGAGCTGATATCTTAAATTAATTCCTCAAACCTGGACCACACTGTTCATGAGAGTCTGAAAGTCTAAGCTGATATATGCAAATGAAAATAGCCCTGTAAGTACTCAACAAATGTGAAGGCAAATACCTTTCAAATCATCCTACATCTCATGTGCCTGGGCATACCTATAAGGGGGTAACTATCAGGTGTATAGAGAGATTTTATTTTCCAGGGATACCTGGACTGTCTGTGGGTTCATCATGAAACTTTTAGAGATGGAGACAAATGGTTAAGCTGCTCACCAGGTCCTGGCCTACAGCTTCATTAACAGCATAGGATGTGGGAAACCCCTATATAGGGCATGAGAAACTGCTGAAAGTGACAAACCATGTGATGGTGTTGTCAGGGATTACCTGTCAGTCAGTCCTGTGGGAGATCACTGCAGCTGGAGAAACTAGGAGATTAAAGTCTTTGTTCTGACCTTGTTCAAAGAACTTTTGCAGGCAGAAGGACCAGGGTGAGAGTAGGATGGGGAGCATTCCCTGGCCAATGGGAGGTACCTGGATACATAGCCTGAGCACCCATATGAGAATATTGGTATCCTTTCCAGACCAGACAGCATTGATGACTTCCCCCTGCTTCATAAGAGAAACAGTGTGGTGGATGCATCAGCATGCTGAAATCCTGGCACACAGGTTATGACTCTACAGCAAATATCAGTAATGTTACCTAACGGTAACCTTCTCTGATTGCCTATCAAAGACAATGTTTATGCATATTCAGAGCCCTTGTTTCCTTTATTTTATCAAGATGCTATTTCACTAACAGTCCCATGCAAATAATCTAGCGCACTTCCATAAGCTTATCCCAACAGCTTTTTGTGAAATGCTCTCAGTCTTCTGGAAGACCAGAAGGAAGAAGTGAAAAATGTTTTGACTGCTCCCATATAGTGACAGGCAGCACTGGAGAGAGAGATGTCTTGGTGCTTCCTACCCTTTCTTTGTGATTGAGTGGGAGGTTCAGGAAAAGGCATGTATGTGAGAATGGGTTAACTGGAGCAATGAATATACTAGACTGAATAAAAAACTTCTGATATTCCTGTCAACAAGCTAAAAAACAAGCACTTTGTTAAAGATGTTCACAGAAGCCTGTGGATTGCATGTAGAGATTTCAAGAAGCACATTGCTGCTGGAAAAACTCATTGTTTACTCTTACAGCTGTGTTATTCATACTGCTGCTTGGCAAACTGTTAATCTGCAAGTGACAGAGTTACAGGGCAAGCAATATGCCCACCCTGGTGTTTTCACAGCTTTTTTGAAAGGTTTACAGTTTGGCAGGTATAGAAATTGCAGTACAATGTAATGATTAATTTTAAGAGAACTGAATAGAGACTATAAAAATAGTACTATTTTATGATGTTTTCCAGTTTTCCTGAGAAGATGCATGTCAATTATAAAATGGGAGGCAGAGAGATTGGATTGAATGCCTTTGGGGGAAAAAAAAAAAAAGGGGGGGTCAAGAAAAATCTTTCTCAATCTGAAGACTGTAAAAATAGCTCAGGCAAATGGCACCTTTCCTGTATTTCTGAGAAATAAATGTTGCTCTGTTGTGCTAGTGCATGACTCATACAAGGCCTCTATATTCAAGTGTATGCACACCCTTGTCATACTGGCTGCTGAAGACAGACATATCATAGCATGTTTCAGAAAAAAAGCTGCTCATTGCTCCTTTTGGTCCAGGTCCAGACAACATTTTGTGTGCACCTTGCTAGGCATATGTCATATCTTGATTTTGTTATAGGAAATGATGTATTCAGACCGCATCCTCATTAGGGATGAAGAACTGCTGAACAATACCTCAGCAAGCCTCAACACAAAGCTGAGCACAGACAGAGCCTAGGGAGAAACTTGCCTCAAGTAAAGTTATCTGAGCAAACTCAGTTGGGGAAAAAAAAAAAAAAAAAAAAAAAAGAGAGAGAGAGAGAGAAGGGCCAGAATGAAGATCCAGAAAACTACAGACCTGTCAGTCTGACCTCGGTGCTGGGGAAGCTCATGGAGCAGATTACCTTGAGAGCCATCACACGACACCTACAAGGTAACCAGGTGATCAGGCTCAGTCAGAATGGGTTTATGAAGGCAGACACTGCTTGACCAACCTGATTTCCTTCTATGACAAGGTGATGTGCTCAGTGGACAAGGGAAGGTCTGTGGATGTGGTCTACCTAGACTTCAGTAAGGCTTTTGATGCTTTTTTTTTCCCCACAGCATCCTCCTATGGGTGTACGCTTCATTGTATACTGGGAACTGAGGCCACTTCTCTTCAGTATCTTTATCAATGATCTGGACAAAAGGATTGAGTGCACCCTCAGTAAGTTGGTGAAGGGTCTTGAGAACAAGTCTTATGAGCAGTGACTGAGGGAGCTGGGGCTGTTTGCTTGGAGAAAAGAAGGCTCAGGGGAGACCTTATTGTTCTTTACAGTTACCTTAAAGGAGGTTGTAGTGAGGTCTGGATCGATCTCCCAATCACAAAGTGATAAGATGAGGGGAAATGACTTCAAGTTGTGCCAAGGGTGGTTTAGGTTGTGTCTTAGGAGAATTTTTTTCACTGAAAGCATTGTGCAGCATTGGAATAGGCTGCCCAGGAAAGTAGTTGAGTCACCACCCCTGGAGATCTTCAAGAACCATGTAGATGTAGAACTTAGTAGTATGGTTTAGTGGCAGACTTGTCAGTTCTAGCTTAGAGATTGGACTAGAAGGTCTAAGAGGTCTTTTCCAAACTGAATGATTCTATGATTCAGTGATTTTAGGACCGCTTGTTTTGTTTGGTTTTCTTTTGTTTGGGGAGGGGGGAGAGGGTGGAGGGATGGACAGATTGATAACACATGAGGAGATATCTAAGATTTTTTTTCCTCCTGTTGTAATGGTGGTTTGATAAATATCAATAAATATTTTCAATTATTTTTATTCTCTACTGGAAAACTTTAACATCTTTTTTTAAGATCAGTGCTTTTAGCTAAAGTAACTTGTATTTCTTGCCTGCCAACACATACCTCTGTCATAATGAGAGGTGTTTTCTGTTAGGGTCTTATTCCTCCACTATACTTGATATATGATCAAGCAGAAGAAGCTTTTAGTTTTGTATGGATTTGAAGAAACATCCAAACTCCTTTCTCTCAGAGAAAATGGTGTATCCAGTCCAAAGCACAAGCTTATACTTTACCTGGAGGAAACGTCATTTGACAAATTCAGTTTGGTTCCTCCTTCACTTTTTTCCCCCTAAACTCTCTTCTCTCCTGTAACATATTTCCCCAGTTTCCACCCATGAAAAAATACTGATCATTTGGCTGTGCTAAATGAGGATGGAGTGGAAACTCAGCAGTGCATATCACACTTCACTGATCTGCTAAAATTCTTTGAATGTCTGCAAGGGAGTGGATGAAGGGAAATGGTTGGTATAGTTTGTCCGGACTTTCAAAAACAAACAAACAAACATAACCAAAACCAAAAACTTCAGCAAAGTCCTTCACAGAAGGCTACAATGGAAACTAAGTAGACCTGAGGTGAAAGGTAAAGTTCTGATTAGAAACTAGCTAAGAAAAGTGGAAAACAAAGAGCAGAAATAAATGGTCAGTTTTCAGGCTGGCAAAAGGTTAACACTGAGGTTCAGTAATTCTTGGAGAGGCTTCAAAGACAACACTTACTGAACATATAATTCACCAACAAACTGAAATAAGCAAGAGAGATTCTAATATAGATGGCATTTGGAGAATAGTGTTTTCCATACAGACTTGGACTTATAGGTCAAGACCTCAATTTCCCTCCTCTCTCCAAGTTTTGTAGGCAACAGACGTATCATTTCAACTCCCAAGTGATCTACTGTGATTTGAGCTTTTGGGAATAATTGAGGAAAGAGCAAAGACATAGCAAGTTTCCAGCCTCTTGAGCAGCAAATTTTAAATGAAGTCCAGGGGGATTCTCATCTTCTATTACACAGAATTCATTCGGGGGTGCATACAGTATATGACCCTTAAGTAAACAAGCAAGCTAATATAATAGGACTTGAAAGATGGTCAAATGGGAAATAGTAGCTGAAAAAAAAATAATGCCTCTCAGCAACACACTGTAGAGAATGATCAAAGACCAGTCTTGTACATGCATTTTCTTAATCCTAAATTGCAAATATCAACATTTCTCTTTCCCCAGAAAAGTTTTCATTCTTTCCAACATGGTTATATGAGATTAAATTTATGATGGTAGGTTGTTATTCAAATGAAACCATATCTGAGAAGGGTGCAAATTAAAACGTAATTAATTAATATTTTATTATTCTGTAACAAATTAAGTGACAAGACCATGGATAAGAGTCTCAGCTGGTAAAAAACAGTCTGTGCAACCGCTGGTATTCCTGAATAAATGAGTAAGCCTATTGTAGCTTTTAAGAATGAAAACAGAGTGCTCTATTCTGAATTATTTTCAAGCGAGTTCAGTATAAAATATAATCTATGAATACATTTGTAGAGACTATAGGACAGATGAGTAGACAGAGAATAAATGAGCTGCCAAAATTGTATCATGACATTTCTCTAGAGGAATATTTTAGCCCTCAGACTGATTCCTTTAAGAAAAGTCAGAGCATGTTGCATCTCATGGAATACTCTGGTTGTTATATACTACATATGGAACAATAGAGCAACTGAGCAAGATCAGGTCAAATATTTACATTCTGTGAGGCATCCAAGTGAGTGAGAAAAATGTGTCAAATTTCAAGATTAAACATATCTTCAGATTTTCATACTTTGAGGTGAATGAAAAAATCACAAAATTGCAGATGGCATGGCTGACCTACCTCTGTATGGGTGATTTTATGGAAAAGGAGTCATTTTTAGGACCCAGTTCTTCTCTTACCAGGATGAAGGATAGCTTTTGTACTTTGTTTTAGTGCAATGTAATAAAGTAATTCATTTTTGTGCAACTGTCAGGATCAACAGGATCACAGAAGCAGCGAGGCAAAAGCCATCTGAAAATCAATGGGCACAAATCTTACACTGAACAAAATGACTATAAGCAAGGAAGAGCTCTCTGGAAAAAAAAATAATAAATAGAAATCAATCATTTTTGTAAGTGAAAATATTATCCAGCTGTATTTGTATGGCACATAGACACTTATCTGCTCTTAACCATTTAGAAAATTCAAACCCTAACATGTTAAACATTGTGGAAAGTCTTATATGTTATTAAAGATAAAATTGGAAAGCTGAAATATTTAGGGTCAATCCTCACACAACAGAAAATGTTATGCTGATATATAATGGCTCAGGATCTGGACACTGGCTGAGGTAGGTTACTGCCAGCAAAAAACAAAATTGGTCTTTTTCTTTTCAAAAATGTACATGTTTAGAACTCTGTTCCCTCTTTGAAAGAATTGATTTTTTTTTTCCAGTTGTGTTAAGAAAAGAAAAGTGTGAAATTCTTATCATTGTGGCTCTGTCAGAACATCTTGTCTTATATCTGGATTGCAGGGCGGACCCAAGAGAAAAGGATGTTTTTTTCACTTTTATGAAAAAATCAAACAACCAAAAAGAGTGGTCATTTCTACAAATGTGGTTTTGAATATGATATTTCAGCTGTTCTTGAAGAAACAATGTGAAACAATGTTCTTGATGAAACAGGTGTATAGATAGATAGATTTTAATGGAAAAATAGTAGTTTACCCTGCCTAGGAACCTCTCTAATTATATTACAATTTATGCATCTCTTCTTTTCATGTAGAATAGAAACAACATATATTTTTAACATATAACATTTGTTGCATCTGTATAATAATTTTAAAAATATTTGTCTCAAGAATAAATACAATGACTTTTGTTTCTGAAAAAGATGCATAAAGCATAACAATTTTCCTTTATTTTCTACTTTTATTTTTATAGTTACACTGGAAGAGAAATACACCGGAGGTAAACATAATTCTGTTGTATTCCTAATACAAGTTACATATTTTACTGCTTCTAAACTCATTAAGAAATTGCTTATTAAAAGGCACAGATTGCTCCTTACATCATGGAAAACATCATTCTTATTTTATTACAAGTTTCTAAGGTTTCCATTTCTAAAGTTAGAAAACAGAAGACCTAATTACATTGAATATTGGGATATTTTCTTTTTTTTTTTTTTTTTTTGGTGTGTGTCTCAGCCTGCATTTTCATCTGCTTCTGCTTCATGTTTATTATTTTCAGCTTGCTAAAAACTATGTCATAAGTAAAAGGAGTCACAACACCTTCAAATGATAGACTATTCTAATACCAGACACCCTTAGTCAGTTTTATATTCATGTAAATTTTTTTAATTGTCAGATTGGAACTTTCTTGCTTTGAATTACACAATCCCATATTGTGAAATTTTGGAGCAGATTCGCATTACATGAAATACAGGTAAAATCCAACCAAAGACTTCCAAAATTTCTGTGTTTTGTCTGAAAAGCTATAAAATTATCAACAATCAATACAACCTCATCTTCTAAATTACTCACGAAAGTTTTTTCCCCCCCCCCCCCCTCCGGTTTATATTCTGTAGTATTTTCTGTTACATTCTTAAAAACTGTGTTATTCTATCCTTATGTCAAGGCAAAAATCAAATAAGTTTGGGATCATACCTGAAATCAGGATGAATCATAGTACTCTGGCATGTTTACATGTACTCTGGTACATGTTTAATACTTATTAAATACCTTCTCTGAAAGCAAACAAACAAAAAGCACTCTCATTTTACTCTCAGCACTTCTGTGTATCAACGAGAGGACTGGATAAAAGTGAACATAGTAGAAATGAAGTATAAATTAAAGAAATCATTAAAAAACACACAGTTAATGTTATTTTTTTCTTACCACAACCAATCAATGAGCAATTTGTATATTATTTCCTAGTAAATAATCCTCTAGAGATTAGTAATCTTTGCAGAAATTTAAGCAGAATGGTGAAGTAACTAGACTAAACACTTGAAAGACTTGTGGTAGCGTAATCCTAAAGAACAAAGTGGGAAAAAAAATCTCTGTGTTGGCCGATGGTCAAGAAACTGCACTATTTCTGGAAGCACACGCGCCATCCCTTTATTAATATGCTCATCAGGTAGTCTCCCAAAGCTACCAGTATAGATGAGGCTTTTCAGAGCAAAACTAATTATTACTGTATTTTCTTCTGGACTGTTACACCACACATCAACATACCAGTTTTCTAGATCAAGTATCAACACAGATTTTGTATTAGTGGTCCTCCAATTTCTCCAAATGTATTTGTTACTATGCAACCTATATATTTTATCTAGGACCTACGAATATGAATAGCCTTCAGCTATATGGGTAGCAAACAGAAATGGCCATCTGGACTCTATTCTAAATACAATATTACTATATTGCTCCAGCTGGAGAAATGCCATTGTATCTAAACAAGTGGTCCAGCCTGGGACCACTTTTACACATTTCTTTCAATAATACTGAAGTATGTGTATCCATGCCACTGGCCCAAAGGAGAGAGAGGAAAAAAAAAAAAAGTGGAGCCCTTCTGCCCTTCTCTTACTATAGCTGCACACTCAGTTCAATTTGACTGAGCAGTAGCAATATTTTTTATGTTCAGAAGATGAAGGATGTCACACATGGCGTGCTACAACTTTCTTTATGTATGCCTGTCATTAACTTCATTTGAATCTCTACATCCGTAAAGGAAGACAAGATTTTATTTGATGAATAGAAGGTATCAACGAGGATGAAATTTATACTTTTTAACATGCCTTTTCACACACATAGACAACGCAGGTGAATATTCATTAACATCAGTTCATCTAACTCCAATCACAACTCATTTTAGGCTCTGAGGAGCTGGTAATTTTTGCCTTTGTTATGAAGAAAGAGCAATCACATTAGAGAGCTTTGTCATTCTCCCAGTAATGAGTTTAGTGTGACATTTGGGAAAGTGTTTCTGTGTCTCGCAGAAAAAGGTTGTTTATACATTTTTTAATGAAAGCTGCACAAAGGTACACAGCATGAGTAGCTACATTTTTTTTTCTATAAGCTGAACGTAAGTTAAATGTTAAATTACAGTAATTGTGAGCTGTTTTAGTACTGCCTATTACGTACTAAGCTTCATTTCAGAGATGTCTTTCCCTTAACTGAAGGGGAATTTAGAAGCTGTTATATTATGCTATTCTAGAAGGCCAGTATACTTAGGGATTGCTGAGGTTTACAGACAAAATTTCAGTAACTATCTACCATAAATCAAATCAAGAATGCCTCTAGTGATAAGATTCTACTCCTGGAGATTGGGCATGTAAACGCTTTAGCTCCTTACTATTCTTAATCCCTTTTTTAATCACAGAGAGTCCTAATGTGGTCCTCTACATGAAGCAGATGTTTCTCTTAGCATCGCTTTTCATCAGAACATATAGCGTTACGTAAAAAAGAACTGCACTATTATTTTCAGATTACATTTAAGGAAAGCTAAGGCATGGGAGAACAGTATGATTTGCCCACCTCATGGAACCAGAGCAGATAGGAAGAGACAAGACCAATGTGGGATGGTTTCCCACCATGGTCTGTCCACATTTCATAGAATCATAGCATGGCTTGGGTTGCAAAGGACCTTAAAGATCATCTGGTTCCAAGCCCCTTGTGATGGGCAGGGACATCTCCCACCAACTCATCAGGTTGCTCAGGGCCTCAAACACATCCTCTAAGCAACCTGTTCCAGTGCCTCACCACCTCTGAGAAAAGAATTTCCTCCTAACATGTAATCTAAATCTTCCCACTTTTAGTTTAAAATCACTCACTTTGGTCCTGTTACTATCTACCTGTGTAAAAAGCTGCTCTCCATCTTTTTATAAGACACCTTTAAATATTGAAAAGCTGCAATGAGGTCTCCCTGGAGCCTTCTCTTCTTCAGACTGAACATCCCCAGCTCTCTCAGCCTTTCTTCATAGGAGAAGTGCTCCAGCACTCCAGATCTTTGTGGTCTTCCTTTGGACCTGCTCTAACAGGTCCACATCTTTCCTGTGCTAGGGGCCCCAGACCTGGATGCAGAACTCCAGGTAGGGCCTCTCAAGGGCAGAGCAGAGGGGGACAATCACCTCCTTTGACCTCCTGGCCACTTCTCTGTTGATGCACCCCAGGATGCAGTTGACCTTCTGGGCTGCATGCAGACACTGCTGGCTCGTGTTGACCTTTTCATCCACCAGAACCACCAGGACTCAGCAGGCCTTGCCAGGGTGGCTGATGAGGCTGGGGTGGAGTCAGGAGCACCCCTCTCTATTGTACAGAGGCAGTCCCTGTGGAGCGCAAGCGATCAGGAGCACAGAGAGCAGAGTCGGCAAACAGGGCACAGCAGAATTATTATAATGGTTTTAGGAACTAAAAATTCAAGAAAGTTACTATTTTTGTCATCAGTAAGATCTATTACATTTTTTCCAAGTGATAGAAACAGATACTCAGGAAGACTTCTTCAGTGACTTAAATGTATCAGTTTTCTTATATTATCTCATTTATATCAATGTCTTATCAATGCAGGTTAGTTTTACAGGAAAAAGCTCTAAAGGTCTCTACCTGGTTCTTCATATCAGTACATATCAATTTAACATAAGAATGCATCAGAATTAATCTTCTGAGTTTCTATCCTTTGTCTTGTTAGAAAGAGCTCATTGATTGAATTCATCTATTTTTTTTTCTTATGCATTTATTGATTCACTTATTGTTATAGAAGTTTAATTAGTATGATTGATGCTGACATATGCTACAATGAAGCCCTTTAGATTTATTAGGAGTGTGGAAAAATATGATTTTATGATTTATTTCTGACTATATATCTATTTATATATTTACATATATATATATATATTTTTTTTTTTTTTTTTTGCAAGGGAAGAGACAGTTATCATCAGTCCTTTTAAGATCCTTGAAGGTTTACTCCAAGAATGGAAGAATTCTTTGGGCTTATGAATTCAGGAAGAGCTACATCAGAAATACTCTCACACAAATGATTTCTGAGCTCCTAAGGACATTGCAAAGAGCTGAGGAATTTGAAGTAGCATGGTTCAGAATAGTAAGTCCCAAATCCTTTAAATCCTTTCTCCTAAAGGCCATAATGATTCCTGTACTGAAACACTTTTTACATCAGAGAGTACTTTGGTTTCATCAGGACTACAGAGTCAGTTCAGTTATTGAATTTGAATGTCACAAAACCAGCTGGAAACTCTGATGTGAGGAAGAGACCAGGACTCACTCCCCTACCAAACCAAACCAAACCAAACCAAACTGAACTGAACCAAACCGAACTGAAACGAACTGAACTGAACTGAACCAAACAAAACCCAACCCAACCCAACCAACCAACCAACCAACCAAAAACCCACACTGCTGAACTTCTGAAATGAAATAATTGCTTTCTTTGCATCATGTTTTTTTATTTTTATTTTTATTTTTTTACTTCTCCATGTATCAGTAGTTACGTGTTAATTTTAACATTTTGCTTTTATTGACATTGTCACAATTTGCTCATGAGTAGTTCTAGGTCATATACCAAAACAAGATAAAAAACAAAACAAAACAAAACCTCCAAAACAGCAAGTAAAGTTTTTACAGGGTACACTGACTCTCAATCCAGCAAGCATTCAATGACAATGTCTTCTGTCTGCTTCATCACAAAGGTGGTCCTTCAGCTGTGGCACTTTGTATTTCCTGACAGACTGAGTAGATTTTTCAAGGGAAGAACATCCTTCTTAATAGTTCATAGTTTAACATCATCCCAGACAAACATGGTTGCTCGTGCTAATGATCTTGTTTTATTATTCCTTTTCTAATTTTTAGTGGGAGGGTCTCGTCTTAGTCATAGCAATATTGGGTGCACAATTTCTTCAGACTGCTTGTAATTCTGGGTTAAGCAAACCTAAAAATAGAGCTTTCATCCTGGTAATTATCAGATGAGGAGTCATCTTGATGGAGCTCTCACATCTCATCTGAGGTACTAGATTTTGCTGTTGGCCAAATTATGGTACTTATTGTCACAAGAATTCATTCAAGATAGGGAGTTAGTTATTTTATTTATCTCTTAAAAAGAAAATTTAAAAAATAAAATTAATTAAAAACAAACATTATTTCATAGATTACAAATACGATTTCCTTCATAACATATACAAGATTCTACCTGGATAGAGTAAATGTGAAGGGAAAAAAAAAAAGATTCTACAAATTGGGATGCCTTAGGGAAGTATATGGTTTTAAAGATAATCTCTGGGTAGAAAAAAAACAATACAACAACATAATAATGTCTCTCCTTGGAGAGCTCTATAGTGTTAAGGAAAGACCAGTACATTGAATGCAAAGAATCACAAGGAAAAATAGTGGAAGATAACAGAAGATGACACAAATATAATCCAGAGATTTAGCTGAAAAATCTAAGTCTTTGATGATGTTCTAAAGAGAAAATAGCTCATGATGTTCCTGGGTTGACAAGTCATTTGATAAAAAGTCACTGTTCTTGTTGTTGTTGTTGTTGTTTTGTTTGTTTGTTTGTTTTTCTTCATTATAACATTTCATAAGCCACACCTGACCAGGATATCTTTTGCAGTGTATAATTAAATGCTGCACTTTTTTTTTTTTTTTTTTTACATTTCTTTCCTCTTGCCTTTATAATCTTCATTAATCTACCACACCACCTTTACAGAATTTATAACTGCATCATTGCATCCTTAGAAATAGAAGGTGCATTTCTTGATCTCTCAAGTCAACTGAGAAGAAAATTCATTCTTCTCGGAGAAGCAGTTTGAGATAATCCTCTTACTCAGGTACTGGCTGCTGTGAAGAAATTCAGTTGTCTGAAAGGAGTGGGAGGAAACTCATAATATGAGAATAAGAATAGGATTACAGTAATATTTGACAACAGCTGATGGAGTCTCCTAGTGAAATAAAAGCATAAGAAATAAAAATATATGAGAGGGGAAATCTTGCTGTAAGGCAGCGTGGAAAGAAAGAAGGATCTGTACAGTTCTAAAGAAAAAAAAAATTGTTCATAGATGTGGACAGAGAAGCAAATGGTATTAGGTAAGAGATTTGAACAACATCCTTTGGGAGTTCAAACATAGCTGCCAACTATAGGTAAACAATATGTCACTTGGTCCAAGGAAGGAAGATATTTCAGGAGTTGTTGAAGGAAAGCAGAAACTGAGATGTCTAACTCATTTGTGTGTAATTGCCATTACTATACAACCCTAGTCTGTTTAAAATGCTGCCCCGTGAGAGGACCAGGACTTGCTTTCTATTGCATCTCACACTTTCTATAATGTTGTTGAGATCTTTTGTGCTTTTGGTACTTTTTTTTCTATTAATGTATCTACAGTGCAATTGTGCCTTTACTTTTATCTTTTCCTCTTGTGAACATGATAAAAATAATTGCCATGGGTCACATTTGCCCTTATTCACAGGGGAAAAAAAATATATATAGAGAGAGAGACTTTGGGTGTTCTTTTGCTTCATTATCATTTTGAAGTGGTAAAATGTATATATATAAAACCTTGAAAAAAACACACTTGAAAAATGTAAATATGTATATTTATGTACTCAACACTGACAGAGAGCAGTTTCTTCTTAAGCTATCTAGTTGTGAAAAAGACATATTACGGCAACAGGTTCATTAGATTATTATTAGAATAGAGTTCTATCATTATCAAGTCACACTCCAGGTGTTTGTTCCTATTCCTGTTCTGTGACAAATCAGTAATTCTAATGAGTGCTGATATAGCAACTGCTGTGATGGTAGATCCCTTACTCCTGTGGCTATGGCAATAGGATTTAATGGTGCTAGCACTTGCATTGATTTCCCATAAGTAATAATAAGAATAGACTATTACATTTCTAGTAGAAGTTTATTGAGCAGAGAGGACATTAGAAGATACTTCTACTCAAGCTAGAATAGCTAAAAATCTGCTTTTCTGTTAATAGCAATTTTTTTCCCAAGGAACTTGAAATGCACTTACACAAATAATAGGCTTCCCTTGCTGCTCTCGACCTTAAAAATAAATACAAAGAAAATGAGAATAAACCCCTCCTTATCTATAGTGTAAAAAAAATAAAACACAATATCTGATCCTGTAAAATATTCACCACAGAATCATAGAATATCCCAAGTTGGAAGGGACCCACAAAGATCACCAAGTCCAACCACACAAGTCTACCCAGAAATCCAGACCATATGACTAATAGCCCAGTCCAAATGCTTCTGACAGGCTTGGTGCCGTGGCTACGTCCCTGGGGAGCCCATTCCAGTGTGCAACAACCCTCTCGGTGAAGAACCTCTTCCTGATATCCAACCTGAACCTCCCCTGTCGCAGCTTGACACAATTCCCTTGGGTCCTATCACTGGTCACTAAAAAGAAAAGATTGGCACCTGCCCCTCCACTCCCCCTTGTGAGGAAGCTGTAGACCACGATGAGGTCTCCCTCAGCCTCCTATTTTCCAGGCTGAACAGGCCTAGTGACCTCAGCCACTCCTCATACATCTTCCACCCTAGGCCCTTCACCATCTTTGTAGCCCTTCTCTGGACACCTTCCAATACTTTCACATCTTTTTTGTACTGTGGTGCCCAGAACTGCACAGAGTACTCAAGGTGAGGCCGCACCAGCGCAGAGTAGAATGGGGCAATCACTTCCCTCAACTGGCTAGCGATGCTGTGCTTGATGCACCACAGGACACGGTTGGCCCTCCTGGCTGCCAGGGCACACTGCTGGCTCATATTCAACTTTCTATCAACCAAAACCCCCAGCCCCCAGCCCCCTCTCCGTAGGGCTGCTCTCCAGCGTCTCATCCCTCAGTGCATATATATTTTTAATTACATTATAATTTGAAGATATTCACTATTGGTGTGAACCGGAAATCTTGTCCATTTGAATGGACAAACTGGTGGTCTATTTAAGGCTAATACTGAACTGCTATGGTCAGCCTGACTTCTACAGCATATGTCAAGTCTGAGACAGGAGTAAATAGCATGTCCTTTAATGGAAAGGTCAAAATTTTCAGAGCAAAATGAAAGAAAAAAAAATATCATCAGAAGTATGAGCACTGATAATGGCATGTGTTGAAGTGTTTGGGAAAAGAGATGGGGAGTTGAAAAGTGGGAAACAAAAACAAGACAAAAAAGAAACAAAACAGAGGTGATTGTTATACCTTGAATTAATCACTTCTGACTTCTAATATCCTGCCTGCTCAATAAACTCTAACTAGAAATGTAGCATTATACATTTCTTATTACATGCGGGAAATCAATGTGATTGCTAACCCTACTAAATGTTATTAGCATAAACACAAGAGCAAGGGATCTGCTATTTTAACAACAACCATACAAGCACTCCTCAGAAAATAGTACTTATCTGTCACAGATTTCAGGCAGGGAAAATGAGGACCAGGCATTGGATAGGATAAGAACTGAAATTCATCTCATTAATGTACTTACATAAACTCCATCACTAACTAGCTTAACAGATAATATTTTATTATTACTTTTTTTTTTTTTTCTTTTTTTTTTTCCCAGTTAGATTTCGTGAGGTTGGAAAATCCAGTGTTAACTTTGAGGTTTTGTTGTTGGGATTTGGGGATTCTTGATATTTGTGAAGATTTTCCCCCTAAAAAAAACCTTTCAGTTCTTATGAATTTTAATGTTTCTGCCTCTCAGGTACCAAATAATGAACAGAGAAATGGGTCATCCTGACCAGTGCTCTGCATCCACAGTCCCACATCTATGTAGTATGATTTAGGATGCTCAGGTAATGCTTCATCCAAAGACATTCTGTTTGATTACATATTGGATACTCATATACATATTTTCTGAATAAAGACAGTGGCAAGTAGTTGCCTTTAGTAATCTGTTATTTTGAAGATAAAAAGCTAGTTTTTATGAACAAGTCAGAGGGCAATTTACATGAGATAAATGGGTCTCATCATCCACAGAATCACAGAATGTTAAGGATTGGAAAGGACCTTGGAATATAATCTAGTCCAATCCCCCTGCCGGAACAGGAACACCTAGATCAGGTCACACAAGAATGTGTCCAGGTGGGTTTTGAATGTCTCCAGAGAAGGAGACTCCACAACCCCCCTGGGCAGCCTGTTCCAGTGTTCTGTCACCCTCACCATGAAAAAGTTTCTTTTCACATTTAAGTGGAACCTCCTGTGTTCCAACTTGCACCCATTGACCCTTGTCCTATCATTAGATGTCACTGAGAAGAGCCTGGCTCCGTCCTCCTGACACTCACCCTTTACATATTTATACACATTAATGAAGTCACCCCTCAGTCTCCTCTTCTCCAAGCTAAAGAGCCCCAGCTCCCTCAGCCTTTCCTCATAAGGGAGGTGCTCCACTCCCTTAATCATCTTTGTGGCTCTGCGCTGGACTGTCTCAAGCAGTTCCCTGTCCTTCTTGAACTGGAGTGCCCAGAACTGGACGCAATATTCCAGATGCAGTCTCACCAGGGCAGAGTAGAGGTGGAGAGGAACCTCTCTCAACCCACTAACCACACCCCTTCTGATACACCCCAGGATGTCATTGGCCTTCTTGTCCACAAGGGCACAGTGCTGGCTCATGGTCATCCTGCTGTCCACCAGGACCCCCAAGTCCCTTTCCCCTACTCTGCTCTCCAACAGGTCAGTCCCCAACTTATACTGGTGCCTGGAGTTGTTCTTTCCCAAATGCAGGACTCTACACTTGCCCTTGTTATATTTCATTAAATTTATCCCCGCCTAATTCTCCAGCCTGTCTAGGTACCACTGGATGGCAGCACAGCCTTCTGGCCTGTCAGCCACTCCTCCCAGTTTAGTGTCATCAGCAAACTTGCTGACAGTGCAATCTATTCCCTCATCCAAGTCATTGATGAATATATTGAATAATACTGGTCCCGTTACCAACCCTTGAGGGACTCCACTAGATACAAGACTCCAACTCGACTCCGTTCCATTGACCACAACTCTCTGCCTTCTTCCCTTCAGCCAGTTCAAAGTCCACCTTACTACCCCATCATCCAGACCATACTTTCTCTGTTTAGCTGCGAGGGCACTGTGAGAGATGGTGTCAAACGCTTTACTGAAATCAAGCTAGACATGTCCACTGCTTTACCATCTTCTATCCATCTGGTTATGTCTTCATAAAAGGCTATCAGGTTGGTTGGTTAAGCATGACTTCCCCTTGGTGAAGACATGTTGACTGCCCCTAATGACCCTTTTATCCCTGATATGTCTAGAGACAATGCCAAGGATAAGTTGTTCCATTACCTTTCCAGGGATGGAGGAGAGGCTGACCAGTCTATAATTACCCGGGTCCTCTTTCTTGCCCTTTTTCAAGACTGGAGTGACATTTGCTTTCCTCCAGCCCTCAGGCATCTCTCCTGTTCCCCACAATTTACCAAAGAAGATGATGGAGAGTGGCCTAGCAATGACTTCCACCAACTCCCCCAGCACCCGCGGGTGCATCCCATCAGGACCCATGGATTTATGGATGTCCAACATGCTTAATCGGTCCTTAACCCAGTCCTCATCCACCGAGCCAAACTCCTCCTTTATTTCAACATCTTCTGGGACCTCAGGGTATGGGGCTCCTCAGGACACCTTCCAGCATTACAGACAGAGACAAAGAAGGCATTCAGCAACTCTGCCTTCTCTGTATCTCCTGTCACCAGCGCACCCACCTCATTCATTAAGTGGGCCTACATTGCCTCTAGTGTTAGTTTTATCTGCAATGTATTTGAAGAAGCCCTTTCTGTTGTCCTTCACCCCTCTTGCAACGTTTAATTCTAAGGAGGCCTTAGCTTTCCTAGTTGCCTCCCTACATCCTCTGCCAAGAGCCTTATATTCCTCCCAAGTGGCCAGCCCCTCCTTCCATGATCTGTAAACTCTCCTCTTTCACTTGAGTTTGCCCAGCAGTTCCCTGTTTAACCATGCAGGTCTCCCGGCTCCCTTGTTTGACTTCCTACCTGTTGGGATGCTCTGATCTTGAGCTTGGAAGAAGCAGTCCTTGAATTCTAACCAACCATCTTGGGCCCCTTTACCTTCAAGTACCCTGTCCCATGGGATTTCCCCTAACAATTGCTTGAAAAAGCCAAAGTCGGCTCTACTGAAGTCCAGGGTTGCGATTCTGCTTGGTTTTCTGTTTCTGCCACATGAGATCCTGAACTCCACCATCTCATGGTCGCTGCAATCAAGGCTGCCCTCAACCTTCCCTGCTTCAACCAGACCCTCCTTGTTAGTGAGGACAAGATCCAGCAGCACTCCTCTCCTAGTTGGCTCATCCACCATTTGCATTAGGAAGTTATCATCAATACGCTGAAGGAACCTCCTAGTCTGCAGATGACTGGTTGAGTAGGCCTTCCAGCAAATGTCAGGGTAGTTGAAATTCCCCATGAAAACCAGGGCCTGTAAATGCAAGGGTGTTATCAGCTGCCTGTAGAAGGCCTCATCAACTTCCTCATCCTGATCTGGTGTCCTGTAATAGACACCCACAACAGTATCACCCATGCCAGCCTGTCCCTTAATTCTCACCCACAGACTCTCAACTTGCTCCTTTTCTGCCCCTGGACAGTACTCAATGCATTGTAGTTGCTCTCTCACGTAACAAGCAACTCCACCACCTCACATTGCTGGCCTGTCTTTCCTGAGACGGACATAACCATCCATGACCACATTCCAGTCATGTGAGCTGTCCCACCACGTCTCTGTAATTGTCACCAGATTATAGTCTCCTGACCGAACATGGATTTCTAACTCCTCCTGCTTATTCCCCATGCTGTGCGCATTGGTGTACAGGCACTTCAGGGAGTGAGCTGAGCATGCCAATTTCACCCAAGGGGGGCGGGAGGCCTCCCAGTCTTATTTGTTTGGCTCCTTCACTATGATGTTATGATTCATAATTATTCTTTCCTTAGTTCAGTATCCTGAACTATGACATCATGCCAAGCTGGTAGAATTATTAAATATTAATAACTTGCCAAATGAGTCTGCCATTTTCTACACACTTTATAAATTAACCGTAAGTTTTTTGATTGTTTGGTTTGTTTATTTGTTTGTTTTCTGCTGTCCACAGCTGAAAAATGTACTGCCTATCAAATCTATTTGATGGTTCCTTTCTCTTAAAATGATTTTATAAAAGAAGCCAGAGTATACCCAATATTCACATAAATGTTTGTTTAAAATAATGTTCTGGAGTATTTTGCTGTCTTAAAAATTCCAAAACTAATAAATTTTAAAAAATGGTGCTTTCAACTGAGTGTTCAAAATAGAATGGTGTGGGGAAGGAATTCATAGGTGGCTTTGCACTGTTTCACACATCCCTGAATCAGAGATAATGAAGAAATAAGCGGTAGAAACAAAAACTTGAGCAAGGTCAAGATAAATTAACTTGGCTACAGTGTTAAAGATGAGCTTTGGGCAGTGGCCAATTGCTGGCTGGCTTGAGGCGCGTGTCTGAGGGTCTCTAACCAACTGTATGACAGATTTGGGTGCGTGGACAGCACATGGAGCTACGGTGAAAGTATGTGTAGTGGAGAAAAATGGCAAAAAAGGTCTCCTGTTCAAGAGCTATCAGGAGTCCATGTCTTTCACCCCTTCAGAATGGAAATAAGAAAAGAGAAAAGATCAAGGATACAAGCCAATGAATTGTAGCGATAAAACCTTGTAGTCAAAGCAGAGGGTTGTTACACCCATAAAACAGAAAGAGGTTAAGTAAGATATAATTAATATTTGTTTGTCTTGAACTCAGACATAAGAACATTAACCTGGCAGCAACATTGCAAAGGCATTTTGTGATGTTGTAAGAGTGCTAATGGCATGACCAGCAGCAAGAAATCTTCTAACACATCTGTTTGTACGTATATATGTAAGGTAATATAATCACAAAGAAAGTGACAGGTATTTACATCATAATTGTACAAACAGGATACAGGAAATTGAGTACAAGCTCTAAAGTCTGTAAGATCAGAGCAAGGAATGGAGAGCAGTAGCTAAGATGTCTGGTAGAACCAAGGTAATCCAGCAGAACCAGGGAAAAAGAGGCAAACCCTGGCAAAGTCAGAGGAAGTCCTGAGATATGTCCATTTCAATGAACTATGTCAACACAGATGAGATCACTCCTTTTTTTTTTTTTTTTTTCCCCAGGACATGGTATTTTAAAGGGAACAGGAAAAAAAAAAAAAAAAGCTTTTTGATCCTAACTAAAGTTGTATTTCAGCTTTAATTTTCATTTAATATCAAGTACTTGTTATACAGTCTTAGAATTACTTGTTTCAAATTCATTTTGTGCTTTACTTTCTTGCTGCCATCAGAGTTTATAAATATACTGATTTTCTTCTTTCTGTGACTGAACATTACATCGGAAAATAAACCCATCAGGATGGTTTCTATTGTGTCGGCAGGTCAAGCTATTTCTTCCTGAGATTTAGCTTTTGGCCTCCTTAGTTACACACTTCTGGTCCAATATCACTGAATGTGACCTATAATTGAGTACATCAGCCTGAATTAAAGAAATGCATATCAGGGCATCATATCTAAATTAATTTCCTGACTCTGCATTTAGTCTTCTCTGTGCTATCAATTATGAAAATGAAAGATAGGGTACATGGAAACTGAAAAAAGGACTTTGACAAGGTTGCAAATCTGCTAAGTTAAGGAGACCTTGCCAGTTGCCAGTGCCTGAGGGCACTTGCACAAAGAGTCAGGGCTGGAATGAATTCTGAAGCTGTACAAAATGTTTCTTAAAAAGATATAAATTTAGACCTTAATCTTACAATATTCTACCTCCTGGTGACATCAATGGGCAGAACAGAACATCTTTGCTAGGAAATGGAAAAGTACAAAGACAACTAATGCATATCTTGGTGCTATTCATTACAACATCTCCATACATGTGTACTGGTCTGCCAACATTGATAATAATGTCATCTGAAGGGCTTTTTTTTTTTATTTTCCCTAGGGACATTTGACATGTTAGCCTGATAGCAATATAGATGATTGACTACTGGTTCAGTAATAAAGATATGGTAGTGCCACAGTCCACTTAATGCAAAAGCTTTGCATTAAGCAAATAACACAAGTCTCTGCAGGTGTCAGGCTTTGCCTGGGCTTGTCTTGGCCTGCCAGGCAACTTGCTTTTAAAATAGTCATTTTAGTAACAATTTTTGTAAAGATACTGTGAATGCCTGTTCAGATATTGCTCATCATATGCAGCATCATTATTCAGACCCAAACCATGGGTGACAAAAACAGAAGAACAGATCAGGTACTTCTATTTGCAGAAACAGTGAATAGTGATCTCTTTTGAAGGCGCATCCCTTTGTGAAAGCTGTAATGCCCACTTTGTTGCTGTGAGCCTTATAAACCCCATCAAGTATAACAAGGAGAAATACGAAGCCTTGCACCTGGGGAGGAACTAACCCAGACACCAGTACATGAAGGGTGCCACCTAGATGGAAAGCAGGCTGGCAGAGAAGAGACCTCAGGGTACTGGTAGACACTAAGTTGAATATGAGCCAATAAGGTGCCCTTGCTGCCAAGAAAGTTAATGGTATCCTGGGCTTCATTAGACAAAGTGTTTCCAGCAAGTCGAAGATGATCCTTCATCTCCAGTACTGGTGAGACCAAACCTGGAGTACTTTGTCCAGTTCTGAGTTCTGCAGTACAAGAGACACATAGGCATACTGGAGGGAGTCCAATGAAGGGCCACAAACATGATTAAAGGACTGGAGAAGCTCTCCTGTGAGGAGAGGTTGGAAGATCTGGAACTGTTTAGCCAAGAGAAGAGAAAGCTTAGATCTATAAATACCTAAAGGGATGGTGCAAATAGGATGGAACTAAGCTCTTTTAGTTGGTGCCCAGTGCCAGGACAAGAAGCAGTGGGCACAAACTGGAATGCAGGAGGTTCCTTCACTGATGAATACCAAGTACAGGCTTAGTTGTAATGCCCTTTTTGCTGTTCTGAACCTCATACAGTTCCACAAGAGGAAACACATTTTCACTGTGAGGGTGACCAAATACTGTCAGAGGTTGCCCATAGAGTTTGTGGAGTCTCCTTCCTTGGAAATACTGAAGAACCACGTGGACATGGTTTTTTAAATAAAAGTGAAATATTTTAGATCATGATTGCTTTGTTTTGTGTGGTTTTATGGAGGCATATACAAGGAGAGGACTTTTATTTTTGTCCAACAAAGTACTATGAAGAAAAAAAACCAACAACTAGGAAATAGCATTTGAAAATAAGTTACTATCACCTACAGTTCTCTTATTTATTCAAAGCTACAAATGAGCTATAGTATTCTAGGTACAGGTGTGAACAGACTAGGAAAATAGTTCAAATGCAAAGCATACCTTAACCTATGTAACACACAATATTTTTAAAATTCGTAAAATACAGCTGATTTATTTAGGTTTCATCCAGTCAGGTGTGATAAAAGTTTTTGTCTTGACAAGGGAAGAGAAAACAGGTACACACTTGTTTTTTTTCAAGTCAGGAATACAGAAAGCAATTTCTGACTTGGCACGTTTTCTGTTGAAAGACAAGATGATCACATTCAGGGGAACATTTTTCTGGTTCTTCTCTACATGATGAAACATCTGATTTTGCTGCTTCATTCTCCTGTTTCCAAGACAAAAACAAACAAACAAACAAAAACAGTATTTGATATTTATATTAATATACACAACAGTACTACAAAATGGAGCCTTGATCAGGTGTAGTCACCAAACAGTCTTTAGGATATTAGTTTACATGTTTGGAACACTATTCTGATCATGGCTTGTGCCTCAAATAAAAAGGATAAAATATTCTAATATTATCTTGCAGGCTATTTATCATATATTTATGATGACAGAATGAAACTCCGTCCTGTTTCTCTGACTCCAGTCTTTCTCCAGTCTCTGAGTATCACAGAATCATCTAGGTTGGAAGAGACCTCCAAGATCAGTGTAGAAGCCTGGATAAAATGTTGCAATTTAAAGGAAGAACAGCCAGAAGCAGAAGCACTAATACAATATGCTCTGCTTCACTTGAGCATGAAGGGAATATGAGTAACTCACTGCATAAGACCAGTCCAGATCCAAATTCTGAGACAGCCAAGCTGTCAAAGGAATCGATATATTTTTTCCAGTTTTTGTGTTTTATGGTCAAAAGAGTTTGAGATATCTTACAAAAGCACAGATGCTCTGAAAACAGTCAGAAAGATGCATATAGAGTCTGAGCATTTGCTCATGAGGCCACAACCTTAAAATAACTTTCAGAGTGGAGAGAGAGAGCAGAGAAGTTTATTTCAACTAAGTTAAATGCAATTCTAAGAAAGTTATCTGCAGAGCTGGGTAAAAAATGCAGTGAATGTGTCTTAAATCCTTCTGGGGATTATGCTCCTCTGAGCCCATTGTACAAGCCCAACGTTATAACATGATTTTAGAACTGCTGAAGAAAATACCTAGACTTCAGGACTGAACCCAGTCTAGAGAAAGCACTGTTGTACTAAGTACAAAACAACTGTATTTCTAGAGATAGCTGGTTATAATACTGTGCTACAGACATTAACATACTTCTAAATGGTAGATACAATTTCCATTTCAGTAAGAAAGGAAAAGATCCATTACCATAAAGTGTCCCCTTCACTATTTTTGACAAGGGTAATCCTTGATCTAGAGTTCTAATATGGCATTGGTATTGACCTTGCTGCACATGCAACTGTGGCCTCACTAAGCTTCAAAATTCGTACATAGGATTTGCTGAGTTACTGAAGGGAAAAGCAGTGTTTGATCTCCTTCACTGTGTTTGAAGGAATTACAGTGATTTTCTTCTGCTTGGTGGTAATATCCTGGAGAAATGAAGAGGACTTGGGAGGAGGCTGAACTTACTACCACCTGTAAAGTTAAAAGTCTTCAAGGCCAACAACATTAAACCATTACTTCAAAAGGGTCAAAAACAAACTGTGACAATTCAAACAAGACTAGGAAAGAATGTGAATATACCGTAGGAGCAAGATTTTTTATATTTTAGGGTAAATAAATGTCAGAGACAATGAAAAAACAACAAACCCATGATCTCTTAGTAAATTCAATGACACCTAATAGCTTAAAAATCACAGTTAATTTACCCTGCAATTATACTCATGAAGGTGTAATAGAATCACGGAATGGTTTGGGTTGGAAGGAACCTTAAAGATCATATAGTTCCAACCCCCCTGCTGTAGGCAGGGACAACTCCCACCACATCAGGTTGCCCCAAGACCAGCCTGGTCTTGAACACTTCCAGGGATGGGGTATCCACACTTTCCCTGGGCAACCTGTTACAGTGCTTCAGCACCCTCAGAGTGAAGAATTTCCTCCTTATACCTAATCTAAACCTGCCCTATTTTAAGCCATTAATCCTTGTCCTACTACTACATTCACAGACAAAAAAGTCCCTACCCATCTTTCCTGTAGCCCCTTTTGGGTACTGGCAGGCCACTATAAGGTCTCCCCAGAGCCTTCTAAGAACAACCCCAACTCCCTCAGCCTGTCTTCATAGGAGAGGAGCTCCAGCCCCTTGATCATCTGTATGACCCTCCTCTGGACTCATTCTGATACTTCAATATCTATTGTGTTTTCTCCTCAGGAAAGTGATTTCTCAAAAATTAACATTTCTAGTATTTGATATGTACTAGACGTTTTAACATAATGTATAAGTCATTTTGACATCATTAACAATAATGTTTTGAGTGCAATTGTTTGCCATCTTGAAACTTGTCTTCTCTTCTGTTGCCCATACAGATACTCTTTTGCCTGTGGTGATATTGCAGAAGCACATTTCTCATAAATAAGTATTCCTAAATTTTTACTTGGTTACTGGAGACAATAGGTTGAAGGAAACCAGATGAATATAGGTGGAAGTGCTTAATACGTCAGATGTATCCAGGAGCTAAAGATTACCCCATTTTCATTTGTCATTCTGCAGTAATGATTTCCAGTGAAAATTTTGAAAAACAACTTCTAGTGAGATGAGATATTTGCGGAAGATTTTCCATAGGTTCTTTCAGGATCTCTGCTGTTGTCATATACTACTCCTCTATTGGGAATGGAGAGTGATAGTTTATTCTAGAGTTCTCTGTTCCAGTTTGCCATTAGTAAGTAGTCTCAATAACAGTGAAAAATAACCAGTTACACATTCTTCAGTGCCATCAATACTGTTCTTCGGTTTATATGAACATAGCAAATACTGAACTGATGAGGAAAACCAAAGACTCTTGCTCTTAGTGAGAAGCTGCTTGCCATCCATGGCATATTAAATAGTTTAGCAACTGAAAAAAAAATCATAGATATCATAGAATATCCCAAGTTGGAAGGGACCCACAAAGATCACCAAGTCCAACCACACAAGTCTACCCAGAAATCCAGACCATATGACTAATAGCCCAGTCCAAATGCTTCTGACAGGCTTGGTGCCGTGGCTACGTCCCTGGGGAGCCCATTCCAGTGTGCAACAACCCTCTCGGTGAAGAACCTCTTCCTGATATCCAACCTGAACCTCCCCTGTCGCAGCTTGACACAATTCCCTTGGGTCCTATCACTGGTCACTAAAAAGAAAAGATTGGCGCCTGCCCCTCCACTCCCCCTTGTGAGGAAGCTGTAGACCACGATGAGGTCTCCCCTCAGCCTCCTATTTTCCAGGCTGAACAGGCCTAGTGACCTCAGCCACTCCTCATACATCTTCCACCCTAGGCCCTTCACCATCTTCGTCACCCTTCTCTGGGCACTTTCACGTCTTTTTTGTGCTGTGGTGCCCAGAACTGCACACAGTACTTGCAGTAAGGTCACACCAGTGCAGAGTAGAGTGGGACAATCACTTCCCTCGACCTACTAGCAGCGCCGTGCTTGATGCACCACAGGATACGGTTGGCCCTCCTGGCTGCCAGGGCACACTGCTGGCTCATATTCAACTTGCTATCAACCAAAACACCCAGATCCCTCTCTGCAGGGCTGCTCTCCAGAGTCTCATCGCCCAGTCTGTACATATAGCCAGGGTTGCTCCTTCCCAGGTGCAGGGCCCGGCATTTGCTCTTGTTAAACTTAATACAGTTGGTGATCGCCCAGCTCTCCAATCTGTCCAGATCCCTTTGAAAGGCCTTTCCACCCTCAGAGTCAACAACTCCTCCCAGTTTAGTATCACCTGGGAATTTGCTCAAAATACCTTCTAGTCCTACATTCAAGTCATTTATAAAGACATTGAAGAGAACCAGCCTTAAAATTGAGCCCTGGGGGACCCCACTGGTGACTGTCTGCCAGCCAGATGTGGCCCCATTTACCAGAACCCTTTGAGCCCTGCCTATCAGCCAATTGTTCACCCATTGTATGATGTTTTTTTCTAGCTGTATGCTGGATATTTTGCCCAGTAGGATCCTATGGGAAACTGTGTCAAAAGCTATGCGAAATCCAAAAAGATTACATCAGTTGGTTTCTCTTGATTGACTAGATGGGTGATCTTATCATAAAAATAAATCAATTCTGTTAAACAGGCCCTACCCCTCATGAACCCATGCTGGCTGAGGCCAGTGACTGCATTGTCCTCCAGGTGCACTTCAGTAACTCCCAGGATAATCTTCTCCATAATTTTACCAGGCACTGATGTGAGACTGACAGACCTGTAGTCACCAGGGTCTTCTTTCTTGCCCTTAATTAATATTTTTTTTTGTGATGCTTGTGCTCCATGTATGAAGAAGAAACTCTTATTTTCATTGTAATCAGATTCTCATTTTTTAATCAACATTAATTTAATGTTAAAATCCGGTTTTCTATAACATGCTGATGTAAGAGATATCGTACTAATTTCTAATGACTGTTCTCTGATTAGTGAGTTTAACACACAACTTTTCTCCCTCATCTACAAGTTAAATTTCTACTCAGAAAATGTCTACTCTTTCTTCAGCATTCATCTTAAATGCCACAGGATCATTTCTTTTTCCAGACAACTTAATCATTACATCTTCCTTACCACTTTCAAAATATTTGCCTAGTATATTATCATTTTCTCGCTGTACTAAAAATAAGATATTTCTTTCATCTTTTGAGGGACAGCCCTCTTGAGTTAATGTACCTTCTGCTTGATTAATATCATTAACTTGAACATCAATATTTTTACTATTTGGTTAGAGAAAAGACAGACACATACTATTTCATATACATGTGTGTGCATGCATACGCGTACATACACCATGACAAATATGAGCTAAGCAACTTAGTAACAGGGGCCCACAAGGTAATAAGGAACATGCATTTGCTATCCTACCAAAAGATTACCTACAAAGAATTTCTGAGCCTTTGTTTATCTTTTCATTTTCTCTTTAAGAATGTTTTGCATAAACTTCTATATGAGCACTGGAGATTTTCCACAGTTTTTAAAGAGGAACCAATTTCATCCAGTGTTTCATTACCACTGTTTAATCACATTGATTAAAACAATATTTTACATGCTTTTCTTTGTATTTCAGAGATTCCTACTATGTCAACTCTTTTTTTTTTTATTCAGAGAAATAAATTTTCTTTACATATCATATATTGCAAATAATTGCATTCTATGAATTTCCAGGAAGGTAGAAGTGCAAACCTAATTTTTGTATTAATAAAGAAATGCTGATTCCTCTGCTTTGAGGAGTTTAGCATCATTCTTTTCCAAGTCCTGTGAATATATTAACTTTATGGACATAGATAATCTCATCAAGTTTGTTAAGAAGGCACAATTGTTTATAATGCAGTAGTCACACATCACTTTGGATAGCCATGAATTTGTGTGTGTCTTAGTTTTTTGATATTTAAGTTTATTATTTTTTTAATCTTCTATTTGTTCATAGCTGAATTTCTGTGTAGTTCTGTAAGTTCATATGAAAGCTTAGAAAAAAGATGGAAGCAAACAAATCACAAACAAACCCATCGGGACAGAAAATTAGAAAGAGACAACTTAAATATCTATAGATTTTTAAATGTTCTCTTTCACACAACTACTCTGAAATATACAGTTTTCTCTCAATTTTAAAATGTGGCACAATCACATGTACTGGTAATTAAATAGGTTTCCCATCAACTTTTCCTATTTGTTTTAGTATGTTTTTTTTGTTTTGTTTTTAACATCAATATTTGCTTATTAATTCTAACAATGAGCTACTAAAAAGGTTGGGAACAATTAAATACTAAAAAAAAAAGTGGAAGTTCCATGGTATCTAATGTTTGTTTGTTTACCTATGTTTCTTCCACTAGAAGGATTAGTTCTGCTAGGTAGAAATGTGAATCATAAAACTTGGCTTCATGATTTTATATTAGCTAAGATAAATAAGGGCTTTTATTTTCAACTGCATAGTTTTTGTTTGGTGTACTTTGGATCCAACACCAATTTTCATTAGACTGGAGTTACAAAAGCCAACTACACATCAATCACTTATAACATGAGTGTATTCAAATGAGTAATGAAATATATGCAATAAAAAGCAAGGGCTAGAAAAATGCAATAGGAGAAAGTCAAGTTAGTTATGAAAAAGTTAATATGACTAGGACACTTTGCTTGCCTTGTAGGGAAGTAATTGGCAAACAAAGTAAAAAAAAAACTAGGGTTAGTTTAATATACATTATGGACTCAAAAATAATGTGGCTCAGTGGAAAACAGTAGAAACATTCCGTTTTCACGTCATAATATTTAAACTCTCTACTGCTATTATTATTATTTTTAACCAAATACACATTAGCAGTATCTTATCTGTAATTTACAGAAGAAAATGTCAACACCTTGTAAAATCAAGGAGTCACAGAATCACAGAATTGCTTGGGTTGAAAAGGACCTTAAAGATCATCTAGTTTCAACCGCCCTGCTCTGGGCAGGGTTGCCAACCACTAGAGCAGGCTGCCCAGAGCCGCATCCAGCCTGGCCTTGAATGCCTCCAGGGATGGGGCACCCACAACCTCTCTCAGCAACCTGTTCCACTGCCTTACCACCCTCTGAGTGAAAAACCTTCTCCTAATTTCTAACCTAAATCTCCCGTCTTAGTTTAAAATCATTCTCCCTTGTCCTGTCACTATCAACACATGTAAACAGGTGTTCCCCCTCCTGTTATACGCTCCCTTCAAGTACTGGAAGGCCGCAATGAGGTCTTCCCAGAGCCTTCTCTTCTCCAAGCTAAACAGGCCTAGTTCCTTTCTTCAGAGGAGAGGTGCTCCAGCCTTTGACCATCTTTGTGGCCCTCCTCTGGAACCGTTCCAAGAGCTCCACATCCTTCTTGTGCTGGGGGCCCCAGGCCTGCATGCAGTATTCCAGGTGGGGTCTCACAAGAGCAGAGCAGAGGGGGACAATCACCTCCCTCTCCCTCCTGGCCACCCCTTTTTTAATGCAGCCCAGGACATAGCTGGCCTTCCGGGCTGCAAATGCACACTGCCAGTTCATGTCCAGCTTCTCGTCCATCAGGACTCCCAAGTCCTTCTCCGCAGGGCTGCTCTCAAGTTCTTCTTTGCCCAGTCTATATAAATACCTGGGATTGCCCCAGCCCAAGTGCAACACCTTGCACTTGAACTTGTTGAACCTCATTAGGTTCTCATGGGCCCTTCTTCTCCGGCCTGTCCAGGCCCCTCTGGATGGCATCCCTTCCCTCTACTGTATCAACTGCACCACTCAGCTTGGTGTCATCTGCAAACTTGCTGAGGGTACACCCAATTCCATCTATATCATTGATAAAGATGTTGAAGAGCACCGGTCCCAAGACCGACCCCTGAGGGACACCACTAGTGACCAGCCTCCACCCAGACACAGAACCGTTGACCACAACCATTTGGCTGCGACCAGCCAACCAATTCTTTATCCACCTAACAGTCCATCCTTAAAATCCATACCTCTCCAATTTAGAGAGAAGAATGTGGTGAGGGACCATATCAAAGGCTTTGCTCAAGTCCAGGTAGATAATATCCATCGCCCTTCCTTTGTCCACCAATGCCGTCACTCCATCATAGAAGGCCACCAGATTGGTTTGGCAAGATCTGCCTTTGGTGAAGCCATACTGGCTGTCTCAGATCATGTCTTTATCTCGTGCATGCCTTAAAGTCTTAAAGTGTCTTCCAGAAGGATCTGCTCCATGGTCTTCCCAGGCACAGACGTGAGGCTCACCGGCCTGTAGTTTTCTGGGTCTTCCTTTCTCCCTTTCTTAAAAAAGAGAGTAATGTTTCCCTTTTTCCAGTAACTGGGGACTTCACCCAACAGCCATGATTTTTCAAATATGATGGAAAGCAGCTCAGCAACCACATCAGCCATCTCTCTCAGCACCCTGGGATGTATACCATCTGGCCCCATGGACTTATACACATCCAATTTCCTTAGGCGGTCCCAGACTCGTTCCACTGTCACAGAGGGATGGAATCCGCTCCTCTCACCCTCTTCTCCAGGTTCAGGGTCCTGACAGACATAGGAAACTTGACCACCAGTGAAGACTGAGGCAAAGCACTTACTGAGTACCTCAGCTTTTTCCATGTCTGAGGAAGCCATTTCTCCCATCTCATTTATCAGAGGGGGAACACACTCCTTGGCCTGTCTCCTCCTGCCTATGTATCTGTAGAACCCCTTCTTGTTATTCCTCACATCCCTTGCCAAGTTCAGCTCCATCTGTGCCTTGGCTTTCCTGATCCCATCTCTACACACCCAGACGACACCCCTCTATTCCTCCCTGGCTACACAACCCTGCTTCCACTTCCTGTACATTTCCCTCTTTTCCCTCAGTTTAAGCTGCAGTTCCTTACTCAGCCATGCCGGTCACCCGCCTCCTCTGCTCGATTTCTTCTGCTGGGGGGATGAAGAGCTCTTGCGCTCTCAGAAGGGTGCCCTCAAAGAGCTGCCATCTCTGTTCTGTTCCTATGCTCTTAGGGACAGTTTCCCAGGGGATCCCAGCCAGTAATTCCTTGAGCAGCTGGAAGTTTGCTCTCCTGAAGTTCAGTGTCCTGACTCTGCTTTTTGCCAGACCCATATTCTTCAAGATCACAAACTCCACCAGGGCATGGTCGCTACAGCCCAGGCAGCCTCCTGTCTTAACCTGTCTAATACTCCCTTCCACATTGGTGAACACCAGGTCTAGTAACGCTTCACCTCACGTCAGCCCGTCTATTACTTGGACCAGGAAGTTATCCTCAACAGACTCCAGGAATCTCCTGGATTGCCTGGAACCCACCGCACCACTACCCCAGCAGATACCTGGGTGGTTGAAATCCCCCATCAGGACAAGAGCTTGTGAGCATGACAGTTCTTGCAGCTGAAGCAAGAAGGCCTTGTCAACAGACTCCCCCTGATCAGCTGGTCAGTAGCAGACCCCAACCACTAGATGTCCTTTACCAGACCAATCCCTGATTTTCACCCACAAGCTCTCAACCTGGTCATGGCTGTTTCTCAGGCACAGCTCTTCACAATCTATCCACTTCCTAACATATAGGGCAACTCCTCCTCCCCTCCTTTCTCACCTATCCCTTCTGAACAGTTTGTAGCCATCGATGGCCACACTCCAGTTGTGGGAATCGTCCCAGCAGGTTTCCCTGATGGCAACTACATCATAGTTCCCTACTAGCATGGTGGCCTCCAGCTCCTCCTGTTTGTTACCCATACTGCATGCATTAGTGTAAATGCACCTCAGCTGGGCCACCTTTTGGGAAGGAGAAGCCCTAATACCCTCTTTATCACACTCAGGTGATTCCATAGTTACCAACCTCTCACCAATCCTTGTGTTCTTCCTGCAAAATGTTATGTCATCCTCATCCTTCACCAAGACACAAGACTGCGAGGTCTTGCTAGCACATTGCTCACCCACAAGAACTGGCATGTTACATTCAGTTTTATTTATTTATTTTTTTTATTTTAGGGCTTACATCTGCAGATAACTTAAACACAGAGTACTAATGTACTTAAGCACTGGCTGAATATACTAGCCTACTGTGCTATTAATAGAGGTTTAGTCTCATCTTTATGGGTGGAACCAACCACATTCTGATGTAGATCTCTGAAAGTTTTCATGAAGGTTGCGCCTTTTGAACACCCACATTGAATTATGCAAGACAAGTAACCTAAATAATACTGCTAGTGCACTGGCACTGAACAAACCCACTTATTAACTGTAACTGACCTAGCTGCTGTAATTCCACAGAATTGTGCTTTGCTGTACAGGACATGGAGTTGGAAAGACCATCCCAGATCCTGCCTGCTGCTGTGGGCAATGCTACACCACCTACCTGTTTTGAAACTGGCCACTGAACCATCTGAGCCACATGCTTCAAAACCACAGCAATGATTTGAAGACCCATGTAAAGAAAGGACTACAATATCCTTCCGTATCTAGGACGGTATTTGGCAATGTGAGCAACAGACTTCACTAAGTTATAATCACAAATATTAAGGTGCCTAGAAGCATTTGCTCAAAATATTTTAGACAAGAGAACTAAAATACCTTAGTTTGCACATTTCCCCATGATATATTGTATTAAATTTAATAAAATTCCTGACAGGCATGATCGCGAACAACATAAACTCTGCAAACAGGATGTAGCTGGCACTCTTACAAACAAGCTATAGAAAATGAAATCAAACTCCTTCTTCCACAAGCTTACTGGCTGTAGGTACAGACTCAAGGCAGTTAAAGCTGTCAATTAACAACAAATTGCAACAGCAACACACTCATCAAGACTTGCTAAATGACAGGCTAATTTGAAATAGCAACTCTGGATGACATACTGAGTTACCACAAAAAGCACGTAGAAATTTATTGCATCTTAAAAAAATATGCACATATGCTTCTAGTACTCTTCAACATGTCTTGTGTATTTTCAAAGAAAAAGAATGAAAGTCTGTGTGGAAGGACAGTTATTATAAAAAATGGTCATTTACTTCTGTGATGACATCCTTGGAGATATTCTGCTACCTCAGTTGTGCGCTTGCAGTATCTGTACTTTTTGGGTTTGGGTTATTTAAGGCTTTGAACACTCGCCCCACTTTGATTCAAGGCTTTGCTGGTTCAATGTGTTACAAAATACTAAGAATTACCTGATGAAACACAAATTAGCATTGGAAATATTTACTGCAGGTATTAACTCTAAAAGCTCTGCTAACAACTGAACTTCTAAAAGAAAAGTGTAAAACAACTGTTGGCTTTGGGAATAAAAAATAAATTAAAAAGGACAAAAACAAACAAACATGCTGTAATTCTGTTCATTTGTTACAGAGAAAAGCATTTTAAAATCTCTTTTACAACAGATACTCCTCCTTTCTCTACATTATTTTTAATTGCATGTGTTATAGTCTACATATTTAAGCAAGATATTAGCTACAACTACTTGTAAATCACCATTACACTACCAACTCAAAGTTTCTCTTCCCTACTTTCTCCTACCTCTTTCCTAGTACAGCTTTTTGGCTGTTTAGGGATCCTGCCATTAGCACCAAGAATCAAAGAAAAACTAAAGATATCTGTGCCTTGTAAACTATAACCACTTGACATTAAAAAAAAAAAGAAAAAGCATAATAAAAAAAACACATGCGAACATTTGCAGACAGAAAGGTTCTCATCTGTCGCTACAGTATTCCTTTCAACAAGGAAAGAAAGGATTCCTCTTGCCTGGCAGTAAGACCACAGCCTCACCAAAATTATCCCTAACAGGGGCCTCCTTTCCCCTTTAGGCTGTACAAAGAACCAGGGCCAGCAACGAAGAAAAGGGGGCAGTAACCACCACTCTGCCTCCTCTAGTGTGGTGAAAGACCAAGACAGGCCCCACAAGATCTGCCATTTCTAAAGAACAGCAGATTTGCTGCAGCAGCAGGCACCTTTGATACCTTAGTGGGCTTAGTTCATTCCTCTTCGTTTCCAAAATGATGAAACGAACAAAATGTGGAGGCAAAACAGCCTCAGCCTCTGCTCCCTGAGTACAAGGGCACCAGCCTCATCCACCAACTTAAAGAATTGTTACAACTGGAGGCAATTTTAAAAAATAGATCTGTAAGTAAACTGACCACCAAGTTTACCTCCTGGATACAGAAAAAAAAAAAAAAAAAAAAAAGGAAAAACAAACAAAGTCAACAGAACAAAATGAAAAGTTTTCTCAGCTGTGGCCAGCACCACAACCAAGTTGCTGCAAACATCTGAAGCAAAGTATGAGCTTTACACACTTCTCCCCTGCAACTGGCAGTGCAAATCCCAAGTCGCTGCGGCCCCCCCAGAAGGAAGCATGCACCCCGGAGGGGCTGTGAACACCTGGGGCCCGCAACTACCACCCCACACTCACAGCACTACGTTCCGCTGGGAGAGAGCCCCTCGCCCCCCAGCTTCTCCACACAGGTGCCGACCCTACACATGGCCTCGGCTCTTTTTTTCTTCCCTTTTTTTTTTTTTTTTTTCTCTCCAAAGGGGGGGAGCCAGGCGCGGCAGCGACTCCAAAGCCTTCACGTTTAGTATGTTTAGTGGATGAAGGGGAGCGTCCCAACTTTTCTCCCTCCCCCCCCCCCCCCACCTTTTTTTATTTCCTTCTCATTTTGGGAGGGGGGGCGGTGGGTATAACGATAAACACCGAACTAACCACCAAGCCCTGTGATCTTCCGGCCCCGTGCTGCGCGGCTCCCGTGCTGCGCGGCTCCCATTCTGCTTCCCCCCTTCCCTTCCCTTCCCTTCCCTTCCCTTCCCTTCCCTTCCCTTCCCTTCCGTGATCACCGGGGCTGTGCCAAGCCGACGGCTGCACGTGGACGGGACAGCGGCCGGGCCAAATTTATACAGCTGCCGGCCAGTTATACAGCTTATTAAATAAAGCATTTCATTAAATAGTTTGAAGTAAGTTGCTATTTTATCAATTTAATTATTGATCAAAATTAGCATTTCTCTCTTTGGGCAGTTTTAAATACAGAGGCACACAACACAGAAATGTTGAATAATTTCTCAATATTTTTGTATTAAATATGTGTATCAATATATTAGGTTTATTTATAGAACATGACAAAAGAGGCATGTTGCCTCCATTTTCATTAGTGTAGGCATTGGTGTCCTTTTAGTGGCATAAATTTGAGCAGCACTATGTTCAACATGGTTCAACTGGTAGTTTCTGTTAAAACAGAGTTATTTACTCCTTAGCGTCTCTTTTCCAGGCATTTCTCTAAATAAACATCTCTCTCCTACTAATCAATAACTATTTTGGTCTTAGGAAAAAAATAAAATAAAAATGTTAGGCTGAATTTTATTAACCTAGAATGATGAAACAGAGCAAGATTGATGAGACTAGTGCACACTAACACAAGTATGAAATGCTTTTGTAAGACTAAACAAAACTGTGTTGTCATTCTTCTCACAACGATGTGCAATAAACTTTAAAAATTCACAGAATTACAGAATGGTTGAAGTTGGAAGGGACCTTTGGAGGTCATCTTATACCACTCAGTGTGGTATACAAACTGATACAAAATCAGTTTCATAGTAGATAATTTCACAATTTCAGCTAGGTTTTTGAGGAACCATGATCCCTTGATCTGTTTATTGTTCAACAACTTTTGGTTTGTTCTTTTTGATGAAGGAAGATTAAATGTTACCAGGTAATAATAAAACATAGAAAGTTCTACTAAGTTCCAGTCTGGAACAAATTCAAATACTTTTGGCTTACAGCCATATGCATAAAATAAGTTCATAGCCATCTTTCCAATGGAGTTCCCATATTCTATGTACACAGAGAAGCTTCTCAAGTACTCTGTAAACCATAATATGAAAATATGTATGATTTCTTACTGATTCCATAAGCAATTCATAGCTACAGGAAAGTTTTAACTGTGATACTTGGCAGTGGAAGTCCTCCTTTATTAATCTTTATGATCAACATCATTTTTACTATCTGACATTTAGAACTACATATTCTGATCAAAAATGCTTCCCTAGCACTTCAGCATATATATTTCTAACTAACCACAGTAATGGGAGCATTTACAGATGACACCTGTAGTCCAGACCCTCATTGAGAATACTGTGATGAAGAACATTATGAAAAACATGCAATTTACTGCATTTCTTAACATGTATCAGATAAATTTTAGCCACTGAAAAGCAAACAAACTTTTATGCAAAAGTAAAGAGAAAAAAAAAAAAGTTATGCTTTTTCTGTTTACAGAAAAAAAACACCAAAAACTATGGAATTCCGTTATCTTTCTTAGGATGGATATTTCTGTAACACCACATTTCACATAGTTATAAAACAAGTCCCAAATGTCAATGTAACAGGAAGAAATCTTAACCCTGCTCATGTCAAATATCCTGTTTCTAATCTTTTTTTTTTTTTTTTATCTGATCATTTTCACAGGGTGTTGGTGTTATTTCTTAGAATATATCTAGTGAAAAATGCAGTGTCACATGTCTGTGGAAATCATGGATGAGAAGGTAATAAAAAAAGAAAAATAAATAAAAAAGGATAAGAAAATTTGAGAATGCTGTTGCTAATGGTTTTGGCATACATAGATGTTTTGTTTAGAATTTTCCCAGTCAGAAGGAGAAAAAAAGCATGTGACTACTCCTAAGCTACTTCACACAAGCAATATCAGTTGCTACAACTTAGTAGTACAAGGTCATATTGCTCTAATCCGTCCATTTCTAAACACAATTTCTGCTGTGCACCTGAACTCCTAAAGTGCTCTTCTTTTTGTTTCAGTTTTCATATATTAGCTTTTGTTAAGAGGCAGATATAAAGACAGAGAGAAAACTGGCAGATACTATAGTGTACCTTGTCACCAAAACCAGCTAAAGTTCCACATTTTGTTGCTTTGTTGAAGAGCTCAGCTAGGAAATATATGAGATATGAAGCCATTCTTTTGATGTTTTAAACTTTATTACATTGAATTATTTTACTGAAATAGTCTTCAACCACTATCGCAGGCTCATATCTATGGCTTAAAAGATAAACAACCTTGTTATTGAATGAGATTGTGAGGCATTGGAACAGGCTGCCCAGGGAAGCAGCTGAGTAACCATCCTTGGAGCACCACACATCAAAAGACATGTAGATGGGGACATGGTTTAGTCATAGACTTGACAGTGTTAGGTTAATGGTTGGAATTGATGATCTTAGAACTCTTTTCCAACCTAAATGATTCCATGATTCTATGATTCTATTCTATAGTATATATCTCATCCCTATTTTACTAAATTCACACTTACTCTCTTTGTCTAAAAGCCTAATTGACTCTGGAACTCTGTTCATCATGCTTTACCCATTTGAAAGCTCAACACCAAATAATAAAAAATATAGCCATGTCTCCAAACCCTTCTGAATCCCATCAGAAACTTGTCAGGATAAGGAGGATATGTGGGGAAAATAAGTTATATCTGGCAGAAGTACAAAATTTTCCAAAGCAAAAAATTTTGCCAACCAACAAAATCAATTCTGCATGGCCTAATATTAACATATGGTTGATCCACTAACACTGGATCTGAAACCCCAGTTTTTGTTATCTCATTACTAACATATTTTAATTGGACTGAAATAAAATTTTATTTATTATTATTATTATTATTATTATCATTTTAATATAAATCTGAACTTTATAATACAATTCAATAAATTCAGAGCACCTCTGCTCTGAAGACAGACTGAGGGAACTAGGGTTGTTCAGCATTGAGAAAAAAAGGCAGTGGAGAGACTGTATAGAAGCATTCCAGCACCTAAAGTGGCCTACAAGAAAGCAGGAGAATTAGTATAGTGATAGGACAAGGAGTAACAGTTTTAAACTAAAAAAGGGTAGATTTAGATTAGATAATTAGGAAGAAATCCTCCCCCCCCCCCCCTTTACCCCCTCCCTTTCCCTCTCTTCCTCTCCTGAATTAGCCCATCTTGTCCAAGGATCACTGGCGTTGCCTTTCATAAAATGGTATTACTTCTGCATTCTTACTATTCTGCTTATGAAGTAGTTGATTTGGCTGTCGAATTGCAAAGAATATTGGCAATGTTACCAACAAAACTTTCAAAAAACCTCCTTCCTTCAGTGCCAGGGTGAAAAATAAATAGGTTGAATATAAAACATGAAAAATTAAGCAGTTCTTTGTGGTGTGGAGACTGCTGAAAAGGTAGAAGTATGTCCTAGGTTTTACATGTATATTACTCTTCACTGTTACTTTAACCTTAAATAATTCAGTTTCAGAACAATATTTCTTCACCTTCTGAGAAGTTCAGGCATGCCTCAGGTGTTTGTAGTTTGTCCTGTCTGAACACCTGAAGTCCATTAATCATCACTGTCTTATCATTGTAATATTACTAATGGATGTCCAAGACAGAAGTGACCCACCTGATTTTTAGGAGAACACTTTTTCTTTAAAATGTTGTTGCTGCTCTGTTAGCAACATTTTGAATTAAAAATGTAGAAAGAAACTCTTCTTCATTAAACAAGGTCTACGTGGCATGATATATAACAGTTTCCTTTTACGTTATTTTTTCTCATTACTGTCTTATTTTTTCTAGTACTGTTCTGAAGCCACCTATAAAACCATGCTTGGCTGAATATGGCATACAGTGGAGTTTTCTGTAAATAATGTTAAATATTCAAAATATATAATTAAGTGCTCATAATTAGAACAACATTCCTTTGGAACTTTACATTCCTGCTTACAAAACAGTGTGCAAGCCAGATGGGAAATAAAACAGAATTTTCATATGAACTGGTATAATCATATAACAGTTAGCTGTTTGCACAAAAGGAGAAGACACAATCTATTGTTATGATAGATATTAATTTTCTTCTTCTTTTTGGTCTGTGAAGTATTTGATTTTTTAAGTGAGATTTTCATTATAATGTACCCAAGTCATTGTTATTATTATGCATTATCATTTCATCAACAATGCAAGAATAACGTCTTTAATTACGAGAATGTTAATTATATGTGCAGTGTTTGACAGTCACTTAATCTTCCTCTATATCCATCTTGTAAATTGGTGTAGAAAATTACATTGGATGAAAAGCCATGAATTGCTGATAGCATGTGTGCACTTATGACAATTTTGCAAAGGATATAAAAAATATAAAAGGACAAAATTAAATTAACATGACACTGTACCAGGCACAACATCTAGATCAGCAAAGGAAAACCAAAGAATCAGCCAGATGATAAAGTTTCAAATCCTCCCTGCATCTTAGGTGAGAACTGAGAGGTAAAAAATGATGGGAGATGATGGCATGATTAAACACAGAGTAGGCATTAGTTCGGTGATCCCCTGTAGTGATTGTTGCAGGAAGGGTGCTCTGAGTGGTCTGAGACTTTATGTCTCACAGCAAAACTGCAATCTCAGCAGGGTCACAAGAGTGGGTTTTGAACTCTGCCATGAGACTGATGGAAGGATATTTCTAAAACCTTTACAAGCTAGCTGAAAATATTACACGTGGGAAACAGAGACACCAAGAACATATTTGATTATTTGTCTACATACAGTTGTGAGAAGTCTCATACCAAGGTGAGGTAGGTAAAAGCTCACTGGAGAATTTAAGGATCTCATGCTGCACCTCCTTCCTGCATCTCGACCAGGTTCAGAGATAGACGTTTTCCATCACGTTTGTTGATCCCTTAAGCAGTATACTTGCCTGGTACATACGGAAATGTCTTCGTTTTATCTGTACCATGAATGCATGTTTATTTTTATATTCCAGGGAGCAATCACACTAACATCAGGAAAGAGATTCAATAGGTATAAATCAGATTACATTTTCTAAACATGGTATGGAGAGACTGACCTCCATTTCAGCCCATGTCTACATTAAGAATCTAAAAAAAAAAAAAAAACAAACAAAAAAACAAAAAAGCACAAACCTTTAGATATGGATGTTACTATTGAAACATGGACAAATGAGTTACAGTGCTACAATATCAATTTGTTCAGTGAGTACAAACAAAGTAATGGTTTTACGAGTTTACATTTTATAATCACTTTAATGTTTACACTTCTTGAAGTGTTTTTTACTTCTTGAAAAATTCATCCATCTCAAAGAGTATGTTGACTGGGATTACCTCACTTTTACTCCTTGTCATTGTCTGTGAATTAATGAAAATTTTCAAATTGTTCCTGCTCTCCAGAAGGATGAAGTCAAGATAAATTCAGTATAGTTTTATAAAATTCATTTCATGACTTTCTGATGTTATGTCCTACATTCTTTAACTATAGCTGAATAATTAGTTTATCTATTGTACCAATAGAGCTATATGGCTCTATCAATTGTTACTTCAGGAAGTCCACTTACATTTTTAGGCCATATTGAGGAAAACAGTACAATGCTCAGAGAGAAACTGGGCCCATTCCAGAAATCACATTTTTCACAGGTCACAGGCAAAAGGGAGAAGTGAGGTAGTTATCAGTTATTCAGAGAGACGCACAAAAAAAGGGATGAAGTGTTAGAGCAGTCTGTACTGGGGTCTGTACTGAGTCTGTACTGGGTCTGGCTGGGTTGGAGTTACCTTTCCCTGCAGCAGCCCATGCAGTGCTGTGCTCCGCACTTTTAGCTAGAACAGCATTAATATCACCCCAATATTTTGTCTATTTCTCAGTAATGCTGGCACAGCATTAAGGCTCACTCCAAACCCCAAGTAGGCTGGGGTAGGCAAGAGGTAGGGGGGGGATATCACCAGGGCAGCTGACCTAAACCAACCAAAAGGATAATCCATTCCATGTGAGGTCACACACAGGAATAAAAGGTGGGAAAGGGGCAAGAGCAGGAGGGCTCTTGTGATGAAGACGTCTGTCCTCCCAAAGAAGAAGCTATGCATATTGAGGCCCTGCTTCCCAGGACAAGGCCAAACACTGCTCGTTGATGGAAGTTGAAGGGTCTGTCCTTGGACCAGTACTGTTTAATATCTTTATCAGTGACATAGACAGTGAGATCGAGTGCACCCTCAGCAAGTTTGCAGATGACACCAAGCTGATCAGTGTGGTTGATACAAAAGAAGGAAGGGATGCCATCCAGGGGGGCCTGGACAAGCTTGAGAAGTGGGCTCACGTGACTCTAATGAGGTTCAACAAGACTAATTGCAGGGTGCTGCACCTGGGCCAGGGCAATCCCAGACATGAGCGCAGACTGGGTGAAGAATTCATTGAGAGCAGCCCTTCAGAAAAGGACTTGGGGGTTCTGGTGGGTGAAAAGTTCAACATGAGCCAGCTGTGCATGCTTGCAGCCCAGAAGGGCAACTGTGTCCTGGGCTGCATTAAAAGAGGAGGAGCCAGCAGGTCGAGGGAGGTGACTGTCCCCTTCTATTCTGGCCTTGTGAGGCCCCACTTGGAGTACTTCACCCAGGTCTGGAGCCCCCAGCATAAGAAGGATGTGGATCTGTTAGAGCAGGTCCAAAGGAGGGCCACAAAGATGATCAAGGGGCTGGAGCACCTCTCCTACAAAGAAACGCTGAGAGAGCTGGGGATGTTCAGCCTACAGAAGAGAGGGCTTAAGTGTGACCTCATTGCAACCTTTCAGTACTTAAAGGGGTCTTATAAAAAAGATGGAGAACAACTCTTTGCTCAATTGGATAATGACAAGATGAGGGGGAATGGTTTTAAACTGAAAGAGGGGAGATTTAGATTAGTGGTTAGGAAGAAATTTTTCACTCAGAGGGTGGTGAGGCACTGGAACAGGTTGCCCAGAGAGGTTGTGGATGCCCCATCCCTGGAGATGTTCAAGATGAGGTTGGATGAGGCCCTGAGCAAGCTGATCTAGTGGGTTTCATCCCTGTCTATGGCAGGGGGTTTGAAACTAGATGATATTTGAGATGATCTTCTAACCCAAGCCATCCTATGATTCTATGAAAGTAGAAAAAAAAAATATATATATATATATTTTTTTTCTCTGTCTGTGCTTCTGTGTGGCCTTTGCTTGTTTTTTCCTTTTTCCTTTTCCCTTTAAATAAATTATCCTTATCTCAACTCATGAGGTTTTTTGTTTGTTTGTTTTCCTTTCCAGCATACTTTCTTCTCCCCCTCTTCTTCTGAGGAAGGGGAGTGAGAGAGAGGTTGCGGCAGAGTTCAGCTGCCCAGAAAGGTAAAAACACCACACAGCTCCAAGTGTGGGCAACATATCCAAACAGTACATGAAGATCTCCTGTCTTGACAGTATCTTGACTCCCCATGATAGCACAGTTACAGACCAAACAAAGTACAGAAAAAGTCAGATTGAGATGTGAGCTACACCTTTTAAAGTGTACAACTGCATGTATCACTTGCTTCCAGAAAGCATAGCTTCCACTAAACTTTCAAGAAAACTCTCTCTTTTTTTTTTCTTTTTACTTCCTGTCCATCCATTTTTGATGAACCCACAGAAAGAAAATGTATTGCTTTCTGCTGGAATTTTTGTTGCTGTTACAGATTTTCCTCAGATATTCTAATTTATTATTTATAATTCTTTTATTTAT
The DNA here is from genome assembly GCF_013377495.2 of Cygnus atratus. Taxonomy (NCBI): domain Eukaryota; kingdom Metazoa; phylum Chordata; class Aves; order Anseriformes; family Anatidae; genus Cygnus; species Cygnus atratus. The sequence goes on along the minus strand of NC_066369.1, from coordinate 14,325,413 downwards.
TATTATTATATTATTTACATATTATTTATAATTTATTATATATTTATAATTAGTATTTATAGTTCTAATTATTCGTTGTGATACTGTATGAAGTTACATTTGGCATTCATCATAATTTCACACTAGTATAGAAGTCTACATGATGAATATGACTTCTAATAAAAATATCAGCTAGTGAGGTGGCCACTATGGTTGTAACTTGCAAGAATGTCCCTTTCCACCTAGTAATGTGCTCAGTGAATGAGAAAACTGAAATCATCCTGTTGACGAATAGCAAATACAGAAATGTAAACCTTAGCTGCTGTTTCAATGGAAGGTTTGATAAAGCACATTGTAGTGAATGAGAGAGGAACGATTAGAAGTGTTTTCTGTGCAGGAGAAATGACTCTTGTTTAACCCTTAGTACAAAAATGCAATGAGTGTCCCTAAAATATACATGTTGCAACCATACACCGTAACCAACTAACAACATTAAGGAGTCTGAGTAAACGTATTATCATGAAAATAGGTTGAAGTTTAATAGAAATGAGTCGAATTAATGTAGGTATTTGAGGCAATTAATCCTACAACATAACATACGTGGTATTCAGCACAAGGTTAAAACGTGAGGAAAAGCTGAAGTTTGACTGGGAAAACGTCCTATGTGGTGGCATGAAAACCACACTGAGGGACCTGATTGCAGACAGGAAGGGTGAACTGATTAGGTTTATAAGAACACTAATTAATTGAACTGATGAATACAATTAAATTACATGATTATTCTACTGGATATTCATTTGAACTGCATTAGGCTGTAGAAATCCCTCAGTAAACTAACTCAACAGCAGAACAGTTGCTGCTGTAAATAGTAAGCAAAAAATTAGTCTTTAACATTTCATGTAAAAAATGGTGTGACTCTAGTGTAAGGGAGGAACTAAACTTCCTAACGTTGTATTTTATAACTTAATAAAGGTAGTTGACTGAAGACTGAATGTGAAGTCATTTGCTGTCTAAAGTATGAAATCTTTGGTTTCAGTCTTGCCCTCTGTAGGATAACATTTGAACATCCTGAAATTAAAAGTTCACGTTATTTTTTTGCCAGGAATAAAACTAAATGCTGTGTATTTTCCTCAAAATTATTACATGCATTTACAAAATGTATTCTGTCAAAACTGCCATATTTCCTCAGGAGGTTTTGCTGCTTAGAGAATAGTATATTACAACAGGAAAAAAAAAAAAAAAGACGCTGTGATAGTTTAATATATTATCAGATACTATCAGATACATTGCATGTTTGCATGTTTAAAATTTATGTTCCCTTCTGTCTGACTTTTTTCTTTTGTTTAGCTGCACATCTCATGATCTTGAGACATTAATAATTTACAGTGTAGATATTTTCAAATGACAGTTGCTGTCATTATGATTTTTTTTTAAACCAGGGAATTTAATGTTGATGAAATGTAATAAATTAATGTAAGTGAAAACAAAGAAACTATTTATTTTCAGACTTTCAGGCATTTCTGCTTTGTCTAGCTAATGCACTTAGTTTCTAACCTGGAAAAATTATTTTTACATTGCAAGTGTTTTAGAATTTATGGTTTAATCAGTTTGGAATACTGATTTTGAGGAGCCTCTGAAGACACTGAAACCAAAAGGGGTGCAATGTACCTGAGGAATGAGAGCTGCAAGAGCACTGCTTTGCATCCTTTTCAGACCAACAGCAAGGAAAAAGGTGTTTGCTACCTCCCTACAAGTCTCCTGCCTAGTGGATGAATGTTAGATTAGAAGTAGCAAGAGTTTTTCCTTGGTGATGATCTGAAAAAGATGCAGAATGGTCTAACATTTAAAGACTTAATTTACTATTAGCAGTGGAATAAAGGATCAAGTCCTCTGTAAAAGGGAGAACTTAAAAAATCAGATTTTTTTCCCCACAAAATTATACTTTTCTGCTCCTTTCCATGCAAGACTGATCTTAATCTGTGTAACTTCAAAAACTAATGCTGAAGCTCAACATCAAACAGATGCTTGGCATTTCCAGCAGTTAACCTGCAGAAGTTCAATACGATTTCAAAAATTGTTATGCTGCAAAACATGTCTATCAGCTCCTCTGACCTTTAAGTTTCACTTCATGTTTAGGATTAATTATTCCATTTCTTGTGTTTGTGAACCATACTGTATACTGAGGAGGTCTAAGAGATGGTACCTTTTTTTTTTTCCTTAATTGTCCTCTCAAACTACCTACATTGATATGAAAATATTACAGAAATATTACAGAAAACGTAGAAAATTCTTGTTATGTTTGTTACAGTCAGGAAAATAAAACTTTTATTAGAAGTCATTGAAAAAGCACAGTTTACTTATTAGTTTTCATAGAGAATTATGAAATGATACTCTAAAAATATATCTGTGGTAATATGTGTATTCAAATGCAAAACAAATTAAAAAAAAAAAAGCAATGTCAATTACATGACAGAATTTGACATTTTTTCATAAAGCTTTTGAAAATCAGGATCCATTAAAAAAAATTATTTAATTAAGAAGAGTTTTCAAACTTTAAACAATAACAGTAAAAAGGGGTAACAAAGAAAAAAAAGTTATTATAGCAATGAAGCTCCTATGTTTCTTCTCATTATTTGTGAACTATAACTATACCTGGCTTAATATTCCAAACATTAAAGAAAAAAATGTTGTCAAAAAACAAACAAACAAAAAAAAACCACAGTGAAACAGGAATAGAAGATTTTATATTCCTCTAAGAGTGACAACATTGCATTTTAAGTTCTTCTTGGGACCAAAAGTTTCTCTCTGGGTCCAGATTCTTTCTCAGTAAAATAAGTAAATAAATTAAAAAATATATATATTTTAAGTTTTGGTGCAGTGGAAAAGGTGGAATGATCCATGTGGTACTTCCTTGTGTGGATCTTCCAGACTAAGGCTCTGTCTGTTCAGCTGAAACACTGAGCTTGGAAAGTGACACATTTACTTAGCCCTCTTCTCTACTTCAAATAATATAGGTTCTGCTTTGAATTTTCCAAATTTCAAGCACCTTATAACCATATTTTAATCTTTTATAGGATGCTGTCTCAGTTAAAGAGTCCAGCAGCATTCACTCAAGCTGGCTGATGTTCAGCAATCAGTTCTCTGAGCATCATCAAGAATTTAATTAGTGAAGGATTTTTTCTCTCTCTTTTTTTTTTTTTTTTCTGGAGATAAAGAAATTATCTGGTATTTTCTCCTGATATTAATTTTCTTCAAGTGAATGGACCATGATTAAATTAAAAGTTATCAGACATGTAAACATGTAGCCTTGCTTCATAAAATGGAACAATACTTCAGCACTGAATGAGCTCATGTAACCTCAAAAGCAATTGTGAAGGTACAGAACTGCAACCTGATGACATAAAAGCTCTGTCAACTCTTTCCTCCTCTACGATAAATTGAGAAAATACTTTGATTTTACACTTTTGCTGTTCACTAACAATATTTTGTTTCTTGGAATTGTTCATTTCTACTATTAAAAAAAAAAAGGCACATGTTCGACATATTTATGGAACATTTCTTATCAACGTGTGACTCAGTAATTTAGCGTGGTTGAATAATTTTAGGAAGAATGAAAGCAAATAAATAAAACCAATAGAAAAAAAAAGTTATGTAAGCAAATATTAGAACATTTTAGAACTTTATAAAAAGAGAACGATGAAACTATATTTTTAAAGCTAGCAACATTTTTACTTGAGCTTAAACAACTTGTAGCAGAGTCACAAGGATGACTGAGGGAGTGGAGCACCTCCCTTACGAGGAAAGGCTGAGGGAGCTGGGTCTCTTTAGCTTGGAGAAGAGGAGACTGAGGGGTGACCTTATTAACGTTTATAAATATGTAAAGGGTGAGTGTCAGGAGGACGGAGCCAGGCTCTTCTCAGCGACGTCTAATGACAGGACAAGGGGCAATGAGTGCAAACTGGAACACAGGAAGTTCCACTTAAATGTGGAAAGAAACTTTTTCGTGGTGAGGGTGACAGAACACTGGAACAGGCTGCCCAGGGGGATTGTGGAGTCTCCTTCTCTGGAGTCATTCAAAACCTGCCTGGACACGTTCCTGTGTGACCTCATTTAGGTGTTTCTGCTCCAGCAGGGGGATTGGACTAGATGATCTTTCAAGGTCCCTTGCAGTCCCTAACATTCCCTGATTCTGTGATTCTATGTAACTTAAAAAAAATATAAATACAATACTTGCTTATATTGGCAAACCCAGGCATATGCTGTCTGCTGAAATTTAAAGGTTTGCCATCAGTTTGAGAGACTTAAGCAGCTGAACTTGTTCTGTGGGAAAAACATTGTGTCCTATCGACAAACTCCTAACAACAAAGACTATAGTTTCTGGTCATTCTTTTTGAGATGATATGCGTTGTCTGGATTAAATAACAAATTTAATTTATCTATATATATAAAAAAACCCAACAAAACAACTTTATAGGTTAGAGGTATGATAACTTACAGAATGTAAACTGAGAAAAAACAATAGAAGTTTTTGACAATAGACTTCCTGCACTTCTATATCTCACTGAGTCAAGGTTAAAAATGAATATAATTTAAGATTATGATTAATGTAAGGCTAGTTTTTTAGTTCAAAGATGGAAAAAAAAAAAGTATTTAACAGTCTGTTAAATACTGTATTTTCCTTGTTTGCAATTTTGCAACCTGAAAGTGACTTGAAACACTGAACATAGAACATTTCTACAATTGGGTTAAAATTCTAGAAAATAAACTGTAGTGCTCGACAGAAGCAGAAGAGGTGCTTGCTACAATTTTATTTTATTTTTTTTTACATCTTAGAAACCTGAATCTTGTCTTGCAAACAAGACTGTTGGTAAAAGTAGAAAATGTCAAATTTCCATAATCACATGGTTTTGGTGTTTTTCTTTCAAAGAAAACAAAAAATGAAGGTGTTGGAGGAAAAATATTAGGCAAACAAACAAACAAACAAAACTGAAAATTCTTTACTATTTAAAAAATGCAAAAAAATAGTTTGAAATTAGAGATGCCTTTTAGACCCCAAGGGGGTCTTACTTTCAGTAACTCTGACTAGTGTTAAGTTATTTTAATTCATTCAGCAAAATAAACCTATCCATCAACCCCTTCCCTCCCCCAGACTACCTTTTTATTATAAAAGTCACTGAATTTCAGTTAAATATAAACAGGAGGAAGAAAGACAGCATTCAGGAAATCTACCTGAAGAGAATTCATCAATGACAGTTCCTACAGGCTAAGATGTATAAAATTCTTCCAGGGTATAAAAGACCCTATTTTTTAGTCTTTTTAATCTTTCATCTACCTAAAGAAATTCTAAGAAAGATCTTTAACTTTTAGGGGACTATTCTGCACATTCTGAAATAGTACTTTTGGTTTAAAATACTGTATATACCTTAATTCTACTTTATATAAAATATATTCATGAATTTTAGATGTGCAGGTTTTTTATAAATACAAGAAATTTCAGACTTTCTACTTATGTGATTTTTATGAACGTTATGATAAACATGCATAAAATGGATTTGATTTAGTGCTCAATGGTTCTAGCACAATAGCTACATGATTCTATACTGAACAGCTTGAAGTCAAAGCCTAATTTACAAAACTCAATGGATACTGTGTAGACAAAAAGTGTTAAGTGCTGAATTCAGTCAGGTCTGTAAAGATTGCAGGAACATCCACTATATGCTGTAATACTGTGAAATGTTTATTGTGTACTTTGAAAGATTTATATTCCTTTTTGAGCACTAGGGAAGTACCATTTCCTGGATTGGTAGACATAGGTCAGCAACAGCGGTGAACCTAAGGGTTTTCATTGCAGAATGAGTTACAGAGGTTATTTTTTTTTCCCCTCCCTTTCTTCTTGCTCTTCCATGTCCTTGATAAATTGAGGGAGAAGAAACCTGACATAGGTACGTTATGTTTATAATTATATATAGAAATATATATTGATACAAATAGATATGATAAATTGTGTATATATAATTTCTTTATTACATTTGCTATGCAATAAAAGAGATACTCTAGATAATGTTTATAAAACAAAGTATTTTTCAATAACACAATTATCATCCAGATGGTGGAGATTTTAATCTACCCTTCTGACTCTGTCATTCATACAGATCAGTGAAGACACAATAAAGAAAGCTGTGTGAATGCAAGATCTCACAGAAACCTTTCTATAATTTAATTATAAATACTCTCAGATATGGTTATGCATTTTATTTTTAGGACATAATAGAAAAATAATAGACTTTTAGGAAAATAATGACATGCTGTGAAAGAATGTGGATAGATAAGAGAGTTGTTGCACTGGAGGAAAATGAGTGGATGAGGACAGGCAAACAATATATTCTGGTATTTTCTAGCCTTTATAAATCAAAACTTGTATTTTCACATCTTCTCAAAGCACCATGTGAACTTGGTAGGGTCAACCATTTTCAGTTTCCAGGTGATTAAGGCAATTTGTTCTCCAACTGAAGCAGTTCCTTAGAGTTGTCATCCTCTTGAGCTTTTCATTCATTTCTATGCAGTTAGTCTACAGAGCTCTTCCCAGTTGCTTCCAGCACTTCAGCTATGGCATCCATCAGGGACAAGGATCAATAGATCCTTGTGATCAATAGATCACACACACAAAAAAATTACCCAGCATGACACCTACTGAACAATGTTATTAGCAAGAACTGTATAAACTAGAAAGAAAGAAAATAACCTGCTTTGGCAGGGGGGTTGGACGTGATAATCTCTCAAGGTCCCTTCCAACCCCTGCAATTCTGTGATTCTGTGAAAATAGACGATGCTGGATCTGCTGAGTTTACTTAAAAGGTATTGCATGGTGCTCAGAGTGACTTTAGATTCCTGCATCTTCAGATTTATAAACCACATCATTCTCTGGATTATTGAAATTAATCAAGAGTAACGTGTGACAGTTTTTGATGGTTTTCTGGTCAGGACCACTACAACTAACACTCAGACCTGTCCTCTTGTTAACTATTCCAATTTCATTAGGATTCACATGTATGCATTATGGATTCTTCTGTAGCAGGTGTTAGGCACTCAGTTTATCCAGCTTGATCTTTCCCTTCCTCTGCTTCTGTCCCTAAGCATCCCAATGTACATTACACCATATGTCCATAATTTTTACACAATCCTTGACTTCTGTTTCCCTTGCTTACCATACCCCATTAGGTCATTAGGTAATAACCCCTTTCAGTTTGTTTATTTTTCTGGGAAGAGAGAGTCTGCTCCCTTGACTCCTGTCTGGGTTTGTGTACCAGTAGGCAGAATGGGTGAATCCCTCTCCTTTGATATCTTTAGAAATAGCCAATTCCATATGCTCTAGTAGTCACCAGTTAGGTCATTAACCTTCCTCCATCCATCACTGGTCTTCTGTTTCTCAACAAATCCTTGTGTGGAATGTGATTAGCCTTTAATCAAACAACAAAGGTGATTACAGAAACATCATACCTGATTGTGCTAATTCATATGAGAAAGCATATGCTCTGTAACAGCCATCAATAAATTACACCTGAGACACCTGGTGTCAACTACATATTCTTCATAGACTAGCATCCAAATTTTCTTTTGTGGGGAGGACAGGTGAATATAATAGGAACAATATTTCCTCTCCACTAAAGGAACTTAATTCTCACTAACTTCAGAGAAAATTCATTAACCTGTCAACTTCAGAAAGTTTTATAGGAGAAGGGAGGCTTAAAAAGATGAAGGTACAGCTTGACAACAACAAAAGTAGTGAGGCAACCACATTATATATCTATTACTGAAATTTCCTCCCTCTTTTCTTTCCATTCCCTCTCCTCTACAGTTTATATTTGACCATGAGAAGGTGTCTTAGATATATTCCACATCATCTTTTAATCATCTTCCATCTTCTTGGAGTTTTGCAAATCAATAGCTTTGGATTCAAATCTTTGACCTTTGGACATCTATTGAGTTGTCCTTTTATATCTTTGTTTTTATGTCTTTGTTACACTCCTAAAGTCAAATTTACAGTCAGTTACACTAAATATTATTTTAAATATATTTTAAATTAAATATTTAAATATTATTTTTAATATTTTTAAATATTACTTAAAGCTTTGGCCTTTAATGTTCCAAACAAGCATGTTCTTGTTTGCTCTACGGTTTGTATGTATGAACTACTTTTAAGCAGATTCTGAGCACTAACACATATGCAATTAGCATTTTAAGGCCAGTACTTAATATTTATTTACCTGTCAGAGTAAGTTTTACTAGCCTACATGTGGCCTATTAATCTCATTATTAATACAGTTACCATCTACATAAGTTTTCATTGATGTATGGGATGTTCTAGAAATTCCATTTAGACTGAAGTCAGCTATATTATATTGTATTTTTTCCTATTCATTGTTCCCTGGAAAGATGTTGGAATGTTTAACCTTATTTTCTAGTATGAAAATGTTGTTTTACTCCCTGACCAGAACACAACCATTTGTCCAAACGGATACCTTCTATAACTCCTTTAACTTCAGCTAAAACAAAATCAACACATTGCATCTACTAAGTCATGGTGGTAGGACAATTTTGCTGTATTTATACTCACATAATTTCACTGTGAAGTGAGTGGACCTCAAGAAGAAAAAAAGAAATATAATATAAAGGATTTAATATTCAGACATTAGGCTCTGTTAATTAACTGGTGAAGTTTCAACATCTCAGTACAGTGATCCAAAAGTTTGCTTTTGTAGTAGCTGATATTATTCTATTTTATTTGCTTACTTTCATTGGGAATTTTTTGTTTGTTTTGTTTGCTTCCAACTCACTTCCTGGTAGTGAAAGATTTTGTTAGTCCTGGGGGGAAAAAAATCAAGAAAAACAACTTGTACAGTAGCTTCTATTTTACCATCTACCTTCTAAAAGCACTTAGTGCATTCTGCTTAATTTTCATGGGATATGATTTACTGTAAAACACATGTATGAATTTGTTTTATTGGCATATTCTTTTCAAGCTGTTTCTCATCATTTTGTCTATGATGATGCAATATCTTTCTCAGTGAGAACTCCCCCTTTAATATTTCTGCATTTTGTCTTCAGAAGTGTGTAGGTTTAGGGGGAGCATTTTTACATTCTTCCTCACTTAGCAACTACACAGGACGGATAATTCTTGGCTTTCCATCTAACTTCAAAGAAACACTAATGGCAACCTTGTCAACCTATGTTCTAATGTCAGCAAACTATATGTAAACAGACACAGAAACTCACACAGCTCTCCAAATATATCCCATATACTACAATAGAACATTTCCTCCTGATTAACTCTTCAAGCTCTGAAAAATAATAAATAAATACATAAATAAATGCTGCCTGTAACTGAATTTGGATGTCAGAATGATGAAGTTTCCTGTAACATTTCTCGTACCAGAGTATATACCTTATCTGAGGAATTGAATGCATGGGTGTTAGTACTATTATTATTATTATAGTGTAGTGGGTTTACGTGGCAAGGTTTTGGTAGCAGGAGGCCATAGGGGTGGCTTCTGTGAGAAGGATCTAGAAGCTGCCCCATGTTTGGTAAGGGCCCCACTGCTGACCAGAGCTGAGCCAATAAGTTGTTTTGTGCCTCTGTGATGCATATTTAAGACAGGGAAAAAAAAAAAAAACAAAACAAAACAAAAAGCCACGCTGCGCCACACAGCAGCTGGGAGAGTGAGAGGAGTGCGAAACAGCCTTGCAGGTGCCAAGGTCAGTGAAGAAGAAGGGGGAGAGGTGCTCCAGGCGCTGGAGCGGAAGTCCCCTGTGGCCTGTGGTGAGGACCATGGTGAAGCAGGCTGTCCCCCTGCAGCCCATGGAGTACCACGGTGGAGCAGGGTTCCTCGCTGCAGCCCATGGAGGATACCACAGTGGAGCAGGTGGACCTGCACCGACAGAGACTGAGGCCTGTGGAAGACCCCTGCCGGAGCAGATTCCGGGCCAGACCTGTAGCCCGTGGAGAGGAGACCACGCAGGAGCAGGTGACCTGGCAGGAGCTGCTGCCCGTGGGGGATCCAGGTTGGAGCAGTTCGCTCCTGAGGGATGGACCCCATGGTACAGACCCATATCTGGAGCAGTTCTTGAAGAGCTGCTGCCTGTGGGCAGCCCACGCTGGATCAGTTCAGCAAGGACTGCGTCCTGTGGGAGGAACCCCACAGCACAGGGGACGAGAGTGACCAAGAAGGAGCAGCGGCGAAGAAGTGCTATAGACTGACCATAACCCCCGTTCCCCTGCGCCGCTCGGGGGGAGGAGGTGGAAGAGGGTGGATGGGGGGGAAGGTGCTTTTGGTTTCTTTCCTTTGTTTCTCGCTTCTCTAGCTTGTTAGTAATAAGCAATAAATCTTATTATCTCTCTATGCTGAGTCTGTTTTGCCCGTCACGATAATTACTGTGTGATCTCCTTGTCCTTATCTCAACCCGTGAGCCCTTTTGATCGTATTTTCTCCCCATTCCTCTTTGACGAGGGGGAGTGAGAGAGCAGTTGTGGTGGAGCTCGGCTGCCCACCCAAGTAAAACCACCACATATAGTAATCATAAATTAGATCATTTTGAAGTCAATGAATCTTTACAGAGACTGAAGGACTGTTCTTTTTATTAAAAATGAAATAAACGAAAGCAAGTCCAAAAAACTAGATGTCATCATTACTATTTTTTTTTTCTTGCACAGGGATTCTTTGGTTTTGTCTCCTTAGAGTCATTTCAGTGTATTATTGTTGTTTCTTATTTTAATCACCTTCCCTGTATCTGTTTCTGTTTAACTGTAAATTATTTCCCAAAGAGCTTTCCTCTGAGGACTCTACTATTGTTTTTTGGCTGTGTTGGAAAGAAAGGATTAAACTTTAATTCACTCCCAATTACAATGAAATGAAGAATGTGAACCGGTACAACATATTAACTTCTCTAGAGATGTGTAAGAAATTCAAAGGCTATATCATTATTCATGATGCTTGATAAACACAAAACTAAAATGAACAAAAATTCAATGTTTTAATACCACTTTTCAATATACAACTATAGTAGAAAGAGTTCACTTTTTACCATTTTGAATGAAAAAATTTAAATTGTTTAATATTCATGTTCACAGTGTCACCAAAAATCTCTAGCTGTATATCTACAGTCATGGATTTATCCATCTGCCTTCTGCATCATTTATCTGTTACGTCTTAGATCTGGTACAGCTTATATCTGTTTTTGCAGGTATACCTTATAATCACCTTGCTGATGTCATAAACATCCTATATATATATATATATTATATCTGTCCTTGTCAAAATAAAGGAAAAGTGCTGTGATCCTGTTAGATGCAGGGTTGTTCTTTGATTACATGGTGATTCCATTCCTGCTCCAGACTATGTAAAATTTTTGTAATCTGGAATGGTAAAGAGTAAAAAATCAATACCCATTACAAATGGAATGATTATTCAAAGAAACTTATGATACTGACACTCTTGCTTGATTCCTAGTTTACACTAAATATTGGAAGGTCCAATGGACCCACAGATTTTTTCAAAGTTTTAATGACTAAGTGCTAGTATGTGCAGATTGATATACTTTCAGAAGACTCATTTTGCAAGAACTACAAAAAACTCACTCCTTGACCTGCTCAGGTTATTCAACATTCTGGCATCATTAGCAACATAAAATCTGTCATATTTATTTACAAAGCTAAGTAAAGAAATGACAGATCCAGAGGGAAGCCAATTTGGATGTCATGGAATTTGTTTTCATCCCTCTGATGCTGAAGTCAAATTTTTTTTCTGAAAGTGCTTTGTTATAATCAAAATAGAGAGGGGCAGAATCCCCTCTCTAATGCATACCTTTTCAAACATCTCTTTTTAAAGGTAAAGAATTATGTATAGTTATAATAGAATGCATAAAACATAAAGCAACTCTTTTTGCTGGAAAGTCAAAATTCAATGGTATAATGTAAAGATCAGTATGTCTGAATTTGATATTTTCCTTATAATTAAAAAAAATAAAAATTAACAGTGGATAAGTGTATAGTCATTAATCAACACCATAATAACCAGCTAAATATTGTGATTTATTGCAAAGCATATTTTTGTCTGTGCATAAAAAAAAAAAAAAACAAAGTGCTTCTTTTGAGCCAGAAAACCAATATGGCAAAAGGTATATTGTGAGTTTTTGTAAGAACTTTCCAATACCCAAGAAGGTTCAGGAATTTCAGCTGCAGACTAGGACACAAAATCTATCTTTTTGTTTGTTTGTTTGCCTATTTGTTTATTTGTTCCTTTTAAACCAAGCAACAGCATGTTTGCCTAGCCCGCTATTCCTTAGCTGCTAGCAATGAGTAAAGTAAGGAGAAAAAAATATACAATAGCAATAAACATGAGAATATTTTGAGGAAGGCTATATTCATTTTTTAATCTCAGAAAGTTGCTTTTATATTCACAGACATAATACCTGATTTCTTAATTTTTAATTTAGATACACTTGTAAACTACATTCTTTTTATTATTCTAAATTAAACTTCACAAGAATCCTTCTAAGGTTTTATGTTTTCTTTTTTCTTTGTTTGTTTTTACCTCAGTAAAAGCAGAAGTTACTGGTAAACTATAAAGAACTTAATTTATTTTATATATATAAAAATAAAAATATTATACAAAAGCATTAAAAGGCCTATATATATACATTATATATATAGGCCTTTAAATGCTTTTGTTACTGAATTACTTAGTATCTTGAATTTACTTTTTCTTTTTCTCCTTGGATTATACAGCCATGAAGCCTAGTACAGTAAGTCTCCATATTAAGGCTTCTCTAAAGAATTCCACTGATGATATTGGGATTCCTCTTATTAAGCTGTCTGTTAGAGTTTCCATGGAAGTAATTGCCGCTGGAACATCTTATGAGTCTTTCTAAGGCTGTGATTTCTTTCAAACTTTGGGCTTGGTCTGTAATGTCCTACTTTAATTGTAGTACCTAAACTAACTGCGCCATTCAGGAAAATGTTAATTCTGATTTTAATTCATCTATGAACTGGGTCTATATTTTTTTCCCTACTATTAGAAATGAAGTTAACATTTCTCAGGGTGAATAGCTTTTTCTACTTGTGTAAATGAAAAGAGAATGAGAAAAGTTAAAAAAATGCTAAGGAAGACTGTGTGACCAAAGCATATTGTAGGCTGATGTAGGTCAGTGCAGTTCTTGGTGGAATTGTATAAATATCACAAAGTTATTTCTATATTCCTTATATTTTTTTTTAATAAATTTGTGTCATGAATAAAAAGATCAACCTTTTTTTTTTTTTTAACTGATATCTTCTCTCTCTCTCTCTCTCTCTCTCTCTTTATTCCAGGAAGATGAACAAGATGCTTTTTAGACTTTTTTTTCTGACTGAAATTTAGTGTAATGACTTAAATAAAGATCAGTCAGAGATATACTGATTTAAAGACAGACTTGAACATTCAACCATGACTATTCTGTTGTCGGAGTTTCTCTTTTCCTTTGTTTTATAGAGAAGGATGGGCTGCTGCTTTTTATTTTTGTTGTTTTGTAAGAACATTAATGATTAAAACTAAAAATGGATAGATAATTTTCTTTTCTCTTTTGGTGACTAACACATTATGTCAGGAAATATGAAGGGTCTCCTTTATTTTAACATATGCTCAGGACTATAAAAACAAACTGCAGTACTTTACTGAATCAAGACCAAAGGGGCTGTATATAGCGAAAGCAAGCTGCAAATAATTTTTTGAGATCTGCTTGTGGGATTTTTCATGTGAAGTGATATAAACAAGAATAGTGTTTTTTTTTTTTTTTTAATATACATATCTAAAATAAACAATCTTTATTAATGTTGATCCTTTGGGTCAAAGCTCAGGCAATCTATCACATAAGTTTGTTTACATCTCTAGAGTACAAAGTGCGTTTATTACTTAAATATAAAGGCATAATGATAGTGATTCATTAGAACTTGACAGCAGTAATGCATTAATAACTTCTGTGTATCTTAGCTTCTTTATAGAAACCTCAGTGTTAACAGTTAATTTGTAATTCATAAGAAATAAATATAAGTCACTGATTGAAAATATCCCACTAGCCAGTAACAAACAAAATAACAGTCCCAGAGGTTATAACTTTCTCTGCCAGTAGAAGAGCCAAAGGTTATTACCATACGTTATAGAAACAATTTGATATTAATTTGGAAAGGTCAAAAAGCAATGGTGGATTGTAGAATAGAAATTGGAATAATGGTAAAATTGAATATTATTTTAACTTCAAGTTAATTACATTAAGCTATTAAAATGTGCATTTACAATCTTAGAATATGTTGCAAGAAAAAACAGCCACATTGAATGCCAACACCCATCAAATAAAGTACTTTTTTTTTTCTCTCCATATTATTGAATGCTGCTCTGACCTGATGGAGTGAAATGCCACTAAGAACAGTTTAACTATCCATAAATCTATCTTTTACTGTAGTGTTAACATATTCTGTGTCCCTGTGTTTAAATAACCACAAAGCATTTAAAAAGGATTGCCTGGGATTTCACCTTTTTAATTTTTCTCTTTTCCTTTTCTTTTTTTCTTTTTCTTTTTCTTTCTTTCTTTCTTTCTTTCTTTCTTTCTTTCTTTCTTTCTTTCTTTCTTTCTTTCTTTCTTTCTTTTCCCCTTTCCTTTCCTCTTTTTCTCTTTCTCTCTTTCTCTTTCTCTCTCTCTTTCTTTCTCTTTTCCCTTTCCTTTCCTTTCCTTTCCTTTCCTTTCCTTTCCTTTCCTTTCCTTTCCTTTCCTTTCCTTTCCTTTCCTTTCCTTTCCTTTCCTTTCCTTTCCTTTCCTTTCCTTTCCTTTCCTTTCCTTTCCTTTCCTTTCCTTTCCTTTCCTTCCCTTCCCTTCCCTTCCCTTCCCTTCCCTTCCCTTCCCTTCCCTTCCCTTCCCTTCCCTTCCCTTCCCTTCCCTTCCCTTCCCTTCCCTTCCCTTCCCTTCCCTTCCCTTCCCTTCCCTTCCCTTCCCTTCCCTTCCCTTCCCTTCCCTTCCCTTCCCTTTTCCTTTTCCTTTTCCTTTTCCTTTTCCTTTTCCTTTTCCTTTTCCTTTTCCTTTTCCTTTTCCTTTTCCTTTTCCTTTTCCTTTTCCTTTTCCTTTTCCTTTTCCTTTTCCTTTTCCTTTTCCTTTTCCTTTTCCTTTCTCTATTGTTAATATAATATCACTTTCTGTAATCATTTTTTTCTTCAGACCTGTCCTGGTTTCAGGTAGGACAGAGTTAATTTTCCGGCCTAAAAAGAGAAATGTTTGGAGAAATTCACAGATGTCTGGACACTGAGGTGCTAAAAAAACCAGCCTCAATTTCCTTTCTCAGTCTGTGTAAAGGAATCAGAAGTCATTTACTTCAGCAGATACTGTTTATAGTAAAATCGTTTTCTTTGCAATAAATTTAAAATATAATATTTGTATGTTCTTTGGAAAATTAACCCTTTTAAATTTAGAGTGCATGATAAACATTAATTTAGTCACTAGGTAGATATACTTTTGAAAATATTAGGGACTTTTAAATTTCAGTTACGCTCCAGAACATACTACTTTTGAATGTTCATAAACAAATTAATTCATACAAATTTGGAAGGTCTAATTTCTTTTCTCTTCATAGCAGAAGGAAATTTGAACAAATATATCAAACAGAGAATCCAGTAACTCTCCCCCAAAATACCCAGCCATCCCTACTCCATGAATGTTGCTGTACGTTTTTCTCCTATAGAAAAATGGAAATCTTTTTTCCCCACCATTTTAACTTTTGTTTATTTGTTTTTCCCATTTCTTTTTTTTTCCCTCAAAAAAAACCAAAACATTGTAACAGAAAGGTACTAAATTAAAGTACTAAAAGTACTAAAGGACATGCTTTTAAAGTACACAGATGTCATTCTGATTCACCTCTGACATTTCTCTTCTAGTTCATCTTTTGTCAATGCATCTGAGAAAGATTTAAGTAAAATTGATGTCTCACACTGAACAGATTACATAGAATATGGAATACATAGAATACTATAAAAATACATGTAATTTACAGAACACATTGAACTAATAGGGGGAGAGAGGCCCACATTACAGGTAGTTGTAGAAAGCAGTAAGGTCTTGCCTGTTACCTTAAGGGACATTTCCTGCCAATATCTTCAACCACTGAACCAGCAATTTCTTTTTCTCTGTATCAAATTTTCTTTCAATGACTTTTTGTATTAAAGGTATTCAATGCAATTCCTTGTCTAACTAAAATAAAAACTTATGGTTTTAGCAGTCAGAGGAGCAAAAGAAGGAGGTGCTGCCCTTTACTGGAGGTATCTGGACCATGCTACTCCAGAATGAATCTTGATGAAATAAAAACTTTTGAGGGGCTGACATAGTACAAAAATATTTCTGTACATATCTTGAAACATGGGTTTGGAGTGAAGTTTTCTATAAGGAAGGGGTATGAAGCATCCTGAGGTGTAATTTTCAACAGGACCATTGAAAATGGGAACATTTTCAGTATTTCTTTACAGTGTATTAAGACCCTGAAACGTGAAAAAGAGGGAACTGGAAGAGCGGGATAAAGTCTGTAGGAGAATAAAATGGTTGCGATAAGAAATATGATATGGAATACAAAAGAGGAGGAAATGAGCTTAAACACTAAGATAAAAATTCTGTGAACAGTGCAGTTCATGAAGTCAGTACCTCCTCAGGTTTGTTTCTAAATATTCTTTCATATCTAGATGCAAATTCTAACTCTGGCTTATTTGGTAAATTGGAAACTTCTAACAGCTCTATTGAGTTTCTAACCAAGAGTGTGTTTCACCCTTTCTACGAGCCACAGCATTGTCAAAAATTATTTATTCTGTTCTTCCCAGCCACTCACCTTCAACTTATTTTTTAAGTTGTAGGAGCTTAACATTGTTGAAATGCTACATTTTATTTATTTATTTATTTTCCAGAAGGGGCTAGGATAAATTTTAACAAACCTGAGTTCCTTGGGATGTAAGCAGTACACATTAGGCCCAGATCCTTCTTCTTGGAAGAAGAGTTTGGGGAAGGTTTCTCCTCATTCTTTTCTCCCACACCTCTGATCAGATGTAGAATCAATTGAATTACTTGAAAATAAAACCTTCAGAACTGAATGTATAAATATAGTTCCAATAATTTATTTAGGAACTCCAGTCAGCTGATTCATTAGGCCTAGGCTTGTGTATGTTGGGGTGAGTCTGTAATGATGCAGGTGAGCAGTGCCTCCAGCCTGCTTCACCAGACAGCACTGGTAAGACAGGTCCACATTACAGGTAGTTGTAGAGAGCAGTAGGTATCACCTGAGACTCCTCTTCAGTCTAAACAATCCCAGCTCCCTCAGCCATTCCTCATAGGACTTGTGTTCCAGACCCTTCACCAGCTTCATAACCCTTCTCTGGACATGCTCCAGGGCCTCAATGTCTTTCTTGTAGCGAGGGGTCCAAAATTAAACACAGTACTCAAGGTGTGGCAGCACCAGAGCAGACTGCAGGGGAACGATCATCTCCCTGGTCCTGCTGGCTACACTATGCCTGATACAAGCTAGGATGATGTTGGCCTTCTTTGCCACCTGGGCACACTGCTGGCTTATGTTCAGGTGAGCATCTACCAACACCCCCAGATCCTTTTCCTCTGCACATCTTTCCAGACACTCTGCCCCAAGCCTGTAGCACTGCATGGGGTTGTTGTGGACAAAGTGAAGGACCAGGCACTTAGCCATGTTGAACCTCATCCCACTGGCCTCTGCCCATCAACCTAACCTGTCCAGGTCCCTCTGCTGAACTGTGTTCATATCCTGCCTGAACTGTGGGGCATTTATTCTGATCCCCGTCCCAGACTTCCAGATTGGGAGGCTGAGTACCCTAAGGATAACTAGCCAATAATAAAATACTAGTCCTCTAGGAAAAAGCCTGGTCCTTACCTCTTGAGTTATAACAGCTCTGAGTTATGGGCTGCCAAAATTACATGGCCTTGAAGTTACAGATTTGATTTTTTTTTCTTTTAAATTATTGTTTTAATACGTAATGTTGCTTGGTGGTGACTATGCAGGTGATTTGACTGTTCTGAGTGAGACAGCATCTTGTCCCATTTGCACTCTGCTATATTTAAGTGAAAATTCTTTCTCTGCATATTTTGATATCTATAAATAAAAATGTCCATTTTTATTTGATTGCTTTAACAATTCTTTCTTTGAATAAGTTGACATATATTTTATAATTGTTCATTTATGCATTAGAATATATATAAGACATAAAAATCAGTGTAATTTTCCTCCTAAAGCTGAAACTCCACAAACATAGTCATGATTACTGTCTTCCATCATTCTTCTGTAGCCTCTATAGGATAAAATAGTATAAAATTGTATAAAATTTAGAAAAATAAATAAATAAAATAAAATAAAATCTGTATTGTGGACTCTAGCTATGCAGTCATTCTAAATCCTGAACCTGTGCTGTGGGTTCAAATATTTTCAAACAAGTCAATGATCGATGATAAATTATTATGCCCTGTAGCAGGATTTCTGCTTCCTTTCCTCTCTCCTTTCTTCCTTTCCTCTCTCTTCTTCTTTCCTTTTTTTTTTTTTTTTTTTTTTGGACTATGCAAGCCTCAAAACTGGTCCTTAAAAGAGTCAAATGCTTTTAATGAATTAATTAAATTATTTATAATTAATTTACCTCCCCCCAAAGGTCACATTTTATCACTCTAATCATATCCTCAGTAAAATTCCAAACTCACTCAACTCGAAACCAGAGGCATACATGTTTACCTTGAACACAGTAGGCATAGGTCAGTCTTCCCTAGTGTATGATATGCCCTTTGAGAAGGCTTATTTCCACTTGAGCAGCCCTGTTCAATTACATTGCTCAAAACAGACTCAATTTGTCATGCAAGATTTCACTTTTTTTTGAAAGTACAGAGGACTTTCTCTCAATTTTGATAAATTTCTTTGCCCTTTCACAAGTAGCCCCTGAGGCTTCTATGCACACAGCTTCTTTTTGAGTGCTGTTATCTCGTGGGGTAGAGAAGCATGTTCAGGCATAGGGGACAGTGCTTTAACATTTTCATACAAGTCAAACTGACTTCCAAGTGAATTGTGCTCTACTGATATTGCAAATGGTTAGCTAGAAGTCATAGACATTCAATTAGTCTTCCACTCTCAAAGGAGAAGAATGAAAGTTTCTAATGGGATAGACTGCTTATTTTTAAAAAGACTCATAATGCACATACACAAAATACTGCTGGATAAAGAAGACATGCCTTCCTCCTTTAATTCTCCCTAATAGTCACTTTCTAAAATAAGCATAATAAAAATCATGCACTTTTTATATCCAGCCATGCTGACATGTTTTAACATTATACAGGAACTCATTATCAGAACTTGAAAACTTTATTTTTAATAATAAACAGTATCTCACATTTAGATGCTACTGGAAGTGTCTAGAAGCACTTTATAAACCCAAACCAATGCACATATATTAAATGAGAATGTTTTAACTGTCACTGAACTTTAATGTGAGGTTAAATGGACAGCTTGCTTCTTATCCTCCTGGAGACATTGCAAAAGCTCTTGGTGGTGTCCAAAAGAGAAAAAACAGAATACGCTGTTATTAGCACAGGGAAAAGTCACATTGAATGTAAAATTCAAACAGTTGAATTTGCTTTCATGCTTCCCACATATGGAAGCAACCTATGGGCCACATACCCAGTAGGTATGTAGCCCGCATACTTGTTGTTTCAGTGTAGATGTTCACCCTCACCCATCCACGCTATCCCTCCACAATGGGCTTTGTTTCAGTAGATATTTCCAGGAATTTGCAACTGGTTTAGTGGTACTTTTACATGATTTCTTGTTTTCTATTTCATAACCCAGAGCTTTAACCTCTGTTAAACGATAGTGTGTGTGGTGGTTTTACCCAGCTGGGCAGCTAAACACCACAGCTGCCTTCTCATGCCCCCTTCTCAAAGGGGAGAAAATACAATGAAAAGGGCTCAAAGGCTGAGATAACGACAGGGACATCGCTCAACAATTATTGTCACAGGTGAAACAGACTCAGCACATGGAGATTAATGTAATTTATTACCTATTACTAACAAGCTTATTTGAAAGAAAGTGGGAAGCTAAAAGCAAAATAAAAAAACCTTCTCCCCATTCACCCTCTTCTACCTTCTCCCCCTGAGCAGTGCAGGGGAAAGGGGAAGGGGACTGAGGTCAGTCCCTAATGCTTCATCTCCACCGCTCCTTTATGGTCACTCTCTGACCCTGCTCCAACATGAGGTCCCTCCCACGGGATGCTGTCCTTCTCAAACTGATCCTGTGTGGGCTTCCCACAGGCAGCAGCTCTTCAAGAATTGCTACCACACAGCTCTGTACCCAGGGGTCCATCCATCTGGGTATCTCCTAAATCCAGGTATCTCCTGCCATAGGTCAGATCACTATCACACAGAAGACAAAAAGGGTAGGGTTGTTTGCTTCTCCAGTAATTGAAGGTTTATACTATACTAAAACTAAGGAGTTAGGGACGTTATGTCACTGATTTTCAGTAGAATCTAGATTTCTATCTTCCTTCAGACCTTCAGAAAACTAGAGATATGGGAATTGCCAACACATCACCAGAGTCTTTAATGAATCACTTAGGAATACACTTAGGAATGTAGAGAGCAGGAGGGTGAAGATGGCTAAAGCCTGATATTTTCAGTTGGATTTCTAGCATGGAATGGATTACTATTTTCAGGATAAGTGTAGATGCTAAAGTCTCCCATCCATTTGAATTCGATTAGGTTGCTAGTATTAGAATATAATGAAGAAAAATGTTTATTCAAAATTTAAATAATTTTTAAAATAAAATTTAAAATTGCTATTAATTTTAAATTAAATTTAAATTTAAATTTAATTAAATTAAATTTTAATTTGAATTTTAAAATTACTATTTCATTAGAATGCCATTTTTTTTCAAAATAAATAATAAAAAAATAGGAAGGTCTGGATACTTCTGATCTTTCTTATAAATTACTCAAAAGTTTATAAATATGAGCATAGAATAATACAAGGCATTTCATTTTTATGGATCTGACTTATCTATAATAAAACTGTTTAATTTTAGGAAGGTGTTGAAACTTTCTCCTTCACTAAAAGGCATCCTTTTGCTCTCTGAAAAGTAGGAGAAAATCTTCACTGGAAACATTTTATTTTATTTTATTTTATTTTATTTTATTTTATTAATTTAATTAATTATTTGCTAGTGTTCTGTGATAGTAATCTATCTGAACTAGCTTCTGGAAAATTAGAGAAAACTCTTCTGTTTTGTCTTACTATACATCTCCAGATAACAGTGGAAACAAAATGAAAACATCAACTCTGTGAAATCCACAACTGCGTTCCAGCAGGTTTTTTACTGCTGCAGTGTTAATAGAAGGCAAAGAAAGCATATTTTTTCAGAACAAAGGAACACAGCTGAATCCAAGAAGCTCCCTTGAGCTCCAAAGATGCTTCTGGTTATTGTTTCAAAAAGTGTCTGCCCTTTTCTATCACAGACTTCAACCTCATAATGAACTTGCTTCACACTACAAAGGGTAGCAGCAACTCTGTATAAGGAAGATGTTCAGTTAGATGACATCACACTTCAAGAAATCATTGCAAAGGCTGAGTGACCGAGACAGGTAGAGCAAGAACACAGCTGAGCAGGAGACTCAGAGACATCTGTCTGAATTATCATTGCTTCCAGCTACTCCAGTCCCTTCAAAAGACATTTAATGAGCCCCTAGTGGAGTTGCAAATATGATCTGTACATTAATGAAGCTGTTCTGTTAATTTCACATAATTTTCAAATATATTTTAATAGGCTTTTGCAATAAAAACAGCAGCTGTCTTTCTTTGATTGGCCTATACGCAGTTGATACGGGAAACAGAATTAAAGAAGACAGAAGACAGGTGGGGCTTGAAAACAGTACTTTAAACAGATTTTAAAATATTCTACTTGTAAGTTGCTATTGCATCTGTCTTGAACTCTATCTTTTAATTTTACTTATTGTTCTGTTCACTTTCACAATTTCAGTCTACAAAGGGGACAGAGAGAAATTAAGCACCCTATTTACTGTGACTGAAAATATTATAAGTAATAATTAATTGTGATTCTAAAATTAACTGTTTCCATCCTGCTTACTAAATGCACAATAAGACAGTTATTCTATTACACACCAAACTCTCTCAATTTTTTTTTCCCCAAGGTCGTGTTAAAAAAAAAATTAAACCACCAAACCTGACAGACCTCCCTCCCCAACAAGCCAGTAAGAAAAAGAATGTCAAGACATTGAAGTCAGGAACTTGAAAATTTTGAAAGCAACATGTACAGCACTGATAGCTGTTCTCTATTCGCCTTGGAGAACTGCACTACACAAGCACAGACTGAAATAGAGGTTATTTGTACAAGGGAGGAAGAGAGGAAGAGGAAAAGATCCTGTGGTTCTGCTCAGCTTCCATGAAACCATGGAAGCCTACGGGATTTACTTATCCTATCACAGAATCACAGAATCACAGAATCATCTAGGTTGGAAGAGACCTCCAAGATCACCCAGTCCAACCTCTGACCTAACACTAACAAGTCCTCCACTAAACCATATCACTAAGTTCAACATCTAAACATCTCTTAAAGACCTCCAGGGATGGCGACTCAACCACTTCCCTGGGCAGCTCATTCCAATGCCTAACAACCCTTTCAGTAAAGAAGTTCTTCGTAATATCCAACCTAAACCTCCCCTGGCGCAACTTTAGCCCATTCCCCCTCATCCTGTCACCAGGCACGTGGGAGAATAGACCAATCCCCACCTCGCTACAGCCTTCTTTAAGGTACCTGTAGAAGTAGTGATAATATTAAGTTGTATGTTATAGGGGCAGCTAGCAGCCTGCTTTTTGTTTGCCAAGTCTTTGATCCACAAGCCAATACCTTAAGACAGAAATGAGTAACAATAACGTAGTCTGCTAGATAGGTGAGGAGGTATGTAGGGTAGAGAGTGTCAAAGGCTGCAGTGACAAAGAGAGAGAGCACTGAGGAGCCATAGACAGAGACAAGTTCTCTATGAGGAATCCTTTTGCTGTGAGACTTTAATGGTCATAACTGAGATTGGTTTGGAAAAGAAATCATTGTGTATTGTAAATCTTGATAGTTCTCTTGCAAAGAAAATGAACATTGCCTGAAACTGAGTTTGTTTTTAAATTTAGACTTTAGCACAAAGAGACTTTAGCACAAATAAAAATATGTGACACAAGTTTTGCAACTGAGTATCTTTTTCAAAATGTGTCTATTCAGAAAATCAAATTTGCTTACTATGAGGAAAAAATACCATTTTTATTAAGAAATTATAACAACTTCAAGGTTGTGATTCAGTACAATATTTAAGTATAATCTTTATTTTACAGATAAATCTACATCTACATTGTCTCAATTACTGACACTGATTAAAAAACAGTTATCAGTTATGGCTGAGGCATGAATTGTGAAAAAAAAAATAATAAAATAATAATCAGATGCAAAAATATCAGGGAGAATTATTTATTTTATTTTATTTTATTTTATTTTATTTTATTTTATTTTATTTTATTTTTCCCCATTGGTAGCTAAGAATTCACCATGTCTCTTCTACATTTTTGTGTGGAGTAAAAGTGTATATTGGTGTGGTGGTTTTACTCAGGTGGGCAACCGAGCTCCACCTCAGCCGCTAATTCCCCCTCCTCAAAGGGAAAGAGGGAGAAAATAAGATGCAAAGGGCTCAAGGGTTGAGATAAGGACGGGAGAGATCTCTCAACAATTATTGTGATACGCAAAACAGACTCAGAGTGTGGAGATTAGTAAAATTTATTGCCTATTACTAACTGGCTAGAGAAGTGAGAAACAAAGGAAAGAAAGCAAAAACACCTTTCCCCCCTCCCCCATCCACCCTCTTCTACCTCCTTCCCCCGCGCGGCACAGGGGAATGGGGAAATGGGGGCTGCAGTCAGTCCATAGTGCTTCATCTCCACCGCTCCTTTATGGTCACTCTCTGACCCTGCTCCAACATGGGGTCCCTCCCACGGTATGCCGTCCTTCCCAAACAGATCCTGTGGGGGCTGCCCACAGGCAACAGCTCTTCAAGAATTGCTACCACAGAGCTCCGTACCCGAGGGCCCATCCGTCAGGAGCAAACTGCTCCAGCATGGGTCCTCCACAGGTGGCAGCTCACCCCGGGCCCCCTGCTCCTGCGGGGGCTCCTCTCCACAGGCTGCAGCTCCGGCCTGGGGCCTGCTCTTGCGGGGGCTCTCCATGGGCCACTGCCTCCTCCAGGCTACATCTACCTGCTCCACCAGGGGCTCCTCCACAGGCTGCAGCATGGAGATCTGCTCTGCCGTGGGATCCATGGGCTGCAGAGGGACAGCCTGCTCCACCAGGGGCCTCTCCACAGGCCTCAGGCGAACTTCTGCTCCGTTCCTGGAGCACTTCCTGCCCTCCTGCTGCACTGCCCTTGGTGGCTTCAGGGCTCCACCTCGTTAATTCTCACTCATCTCTCCCAGTTGTTGTGCAGCAGATTTTTTTTTTTTTTTTCCTAACTCTGCTCTCTGAGGCGTGCAACCAGCATCATTCGTTGACTCAGCTTTGTTCAGCAGAGGGTCCCCCCTTGCTAGCAAAATCTTGCCACATAAGCCCAGTACAAGCTTTATTTCTTCTTGGGAGGTAGCTCAATATAAACAGCGCATAAAAATTTAGTTCAGTGAGCAACTTCACTTTTTCTAAGTAAATTTTTCTCCTTTTTCTTTCTTTTTTCTTTCTTTTTTTTTTTTCCTCCTTTACTTTAACAGAGATCTGACATATGCATTAAAGACAGATCTTTATTTTCTCCTGTTGTTCCACAAATGATGAGGAACTTACTTACAGATAGAGAAAAAAGGCCAAATTTTACTTATCTACAAATTGCATCAACTATACTGGGCAGTCTTGAAAGAAGGAAAGAAGGAAAGAAGGAAGGAAAGAAGGAAAGAAGGAAGGAAGGAAGGAAGGAAGGAAGGAAACAAAGAAGGAAGGAAGGAAGGAAGGAAGGAAGGAAACAAAGAAGGAAGGAAAGAAAGAAAGAAAAAGAAAGAAAGAAAAGAAGGAAAAGAAAGAAAGAAAAGAAGGAAAAGCATGGAACTTTTCATTTGTAATTTATCTATTTTGGAAATACTTCTGAAGATGACATCAACACATACACATAATTATCATCTTTAATGGGACCATTGGTAGTATTCAGCACTAATGGTGAAAAACATTCCTTCTTCATTCTTGACTTGGCTAAAAAAATAATACAATGAAAAATATGTTTGTGAATGCTTGGGGGATGCAGGGAAAATGAATTGATTATGGTACATTGCTCACCAATTGTAGTGAGTTTACGTGGCAATGTTTTGGTACCGGGGGGGCATAGGGGAAGCTTCTGTGAGAAGAATCCAGAACCTGCCCCATGTTAGATAAGGGCCCCGCCACTACCCAGAGCCAAGCCAATAAGCGATGTTGTTTGCACCATTGTCAGAGCATATTTAAGAAAGGGAAAAAAAAAAACTGCTGTAGAACAGAAACTGGAAGAGAGAGAGGAGGGAAAAACAGCCTTGCAGATGCCAAGGTCAATGAAGAAGGAGTGGGAGAGGTGCTCCAGGTGCCAGAGAAGTTCCCCTGCGGCCTGTGGTGAGGACCATGGTGAAGCAGGTTGTCCCCCTGCAGCCCATGCTGGACCATGGTGGAGGAGGGTTCTACACTGCAGCCCTTGGAGGAGCCCCCCGGTGGAGAAGGTGGACCTGCACTGAAGGAGGCCGCGGCATGTGGAGGACCCCCACTGGAGCATATTCCAGGCCAGAGCTGCAGCCCGCGGGAAGGAGTCCACGCAGGAGCAGGGGTCCTGGGGGGAGCTGCTGCCCGTGGGGGACCTGTGCTGGAGCAGTTTGCTCCTGAGGGATGGACCCCAGGGTACGGACCCATATCCGGAGCAGTTCTTGAAAATCTGCTGCCTGGGGGAAGCCCACCCAGGATCTATTTGGGAAGGACGGCATCCTGTGGGGGGGACCCCACATTGGAACAGGGAGAGTAACTGAGAAGGAGCAGCTGAGATGAAGCATTAGGGACTGACCGCAACACCCATTCCCCAGTTCCCCTGTGCTGCTCTGGGGGAGGAGGTAGGAGAAATGAAGAAAAGGTATGAAGAAATTTTTAATGTTTTGAGAAGTGACCTGCTCAGATGGAGTTGGACATACACTTAAGCAGAATGACCAATCATATCTATCTTGAAGTAATTAATGGCAATTTTACTATACTATTATAGCAATGAGGCCTTTTGCTTTATTTTACAGATAACTGAAAACAGCTCCAACTTTTAAATACAATAGACTCATTCTTCATTTTATAGGACTTGCCCTATCAACTTATCTCTAAAGTGAAACTGGAGCATATTCTCCCTTAAAGAAAAAAAAACCACTAATTAATTATATCAACTTTTACAGGAAATAAGCAATTAGATCTTGCACACAGGGCAAAAAAATAATCAGTGGTACCAGCCAACTCTCTACAACCGTTAATGTCTGGAAGACAGGAGTACCAGCAATTAAGTCTAATCTGGAGCTGCCAAATTTGAAATATTTAATGAAACAGAAAGGCAGAGGGTTTCTTACTACAACAGCATATAAAAACTACAACAAAAGGTATATAGCCAGATAAGATGAAGGAAATCATTAAAAATCCCTTGGAAACTAACAGTGTAGATTTTTCTAATAAGGAATTATCTACTGTGAAGCAAGTATGACAGTGTGTGCTGGCCTTTCCTCTGTCAGCATTTACAGTACAGGAAGAGTGAAAACGGAGACTGAATACTAAAATCATTGTACTGGTCATTTGCTTTCTTTTTTCATCACATTGATTTTTTTTTCTATTTGTGCTTGTGCTACACGTCATTTTGCACCAGGGGAAGATTGGATTCGATATTAGGAAGAATTTATTCATGGAGAGAGTGGTCAACTACTGGAATGGGCTGCCTAGGGAAGTGATGTAGTCCTGGAGGTATTTAAGAGACGTGTGGACTTGACACTAAGAGAAGTGGTTTACTAATGGGACTATGGAGGTCAGGCTGATGGTTGCACTTGATGATCTTGAAAGTCTTTTACAATCTGGATGATTCTATGATTCTAAGTCATGTCACTAACTTATCTGTCCACTGAAGTTTGTTCATGCATAATAGCATTGGTAGTTCTTTTTCTTATAAAATGGTTTACACTTTTTTTTTTTTTTTTTTCCCACCATATGTTCTAACCATGCATCAACCTTTCTCTCTGGGAAGGATAGACCCCCCAGCATCATGCAGCTGGATTTGATTACCATTAACAATATGGCTTAATCATTTTCATCTGACAGGTACTGCACCATGAGACCACACATTTCCAAAAGAAAAAAAATAGATTGAAATAATACCTAATTTCTTCAGAAGACAAACAGATGCAGTTTAGTGAATTCAATGTGATATGATCTTCATCTAGTCCTAAAATGTTAGCACACTGGTTTTACAGTTTGTCTTGTGCCCACCGAAAATGGAAAATGGATGTATTTACATGAAAAGAAAAGGAATAAATAAATAAATAAATAAATAAATAAAGCAAGCTTAGGATTGTCAATGGAAGATGACAAAGCTTTCAGAGAAATTTGCTGCCAAAACATAAAACAAACAAACAAATGCACAAAACAAACAAAAAAATAAAGGGAAGAGAGATTAATGTTGACAAAAAGAGAACTTTTGATTCATCACCCAGAAAAAGAGATGCTGGGAAGAAATATACTAGAAAAGTAGTTTAGTGATATCACCAACTGAATCTGGATCTACGAGCATTCACTGAATCAAGAAAAGGAAGTTTCTGATGAAAATGGAAGAGCACTTAAAATTAACACATCTTTCCAATAA
Organism: Cygnus atratus; assembly: GCF_013377495.2. Lineage (NCBI taxonomy): Eukaryota > Metazoa > Chordata > Aves > Anseriformes > Anatidae > Cygnus > Cygnus atratus. The sequence goes on along the minus strand of NC_066369.1, from coordinate 14,297,465 downwards.
GCAGATCACAGAATCACACAATTGCCAATGTTGGAAGGGACCTCTGAAGATCATCTAGTCCAACCCCCCTGCCAAGCAGGATCACCTACAGCATGTTGCGCAGGATGGCATCCAGGTGGGTTTTGAATATCTCCATAGAAGGAGACTCCACAACCTCTTTGGGCAACCTGTTCCAATGCTCTGTCACCCTCACAGTAAAGAAATGCCCCTCATATTCTGCCAGAACTTCCTGTGTTTCAGTTTGTGCCTGTTGCCTCTTGTCGTGTTGCTGGGCACAACTGAAAAAAGTCCAGCTCCATCCTCTTGACACCCTCCCCTCAGAGATTTATTAATGAGGTTTCCCCTCAGTCTTCTCTTTTCCAGGCTAAATAGGCCCAGGTCTTTCAGCCTGTCCTCATATGACAGGTACTCCAGTCCTCTCATCATCTTAGTAGCTCTCCTCTAGACTTGCTCCAGTAGTTCCATGTCCCTCTTGTACTGCGGAGCCCAGAACTGGACACAATACTCCAGGTGTGGCCTCACCAGGGCTGAGTAGAGGGGGAAGATCACCTCTCTTGACCTGCTGGCAACACTCTCTGAATGCCCTGCAGGATACCATTGGCCTCTTGTCTCTGGTGTCTGAGATTCCTAAGGGCTGATCTTAGCCGTAAAGATTGAAGAAAAGAAGGCATTCAGAAACTCTGCCTTCTCTGTGTCATTTGTCACCAGGGCACCTGCCCCATTCAGCAGGGGGCCAACGTTTCCCCAGTCTTCCTTTTTCTATTGATGTATTTTAAGAATCCCTTCTTGTTGTCCTTGATATCCCTTGCCAGATTTAATTCCAACTGGGCCTTGGCCTTCCTTGTCCCATCTCTGCATACTCTCACAGTGTCTCTATATTCCTTCCAAGTGGTCTGTCCCTTTTTCCACATGCTGTAAACTTCCTTCTGTCTGAGCTTCGCCAGGAGCTCCCTGCTCATCCATGTAGGTCTCCTGCCCCCTTTGCTTGCTTTCTTACTCATAAGGATGCACCGATCTTGAGGTTGGAGGAAGTGATATTTGAATACTGACCAACTGTCTTGGACCCCCCTTCCTTCCAGGGCCCTAACCCATGGGATTCTTCCAAGTAGATCCCTGAAGAGGCCAAACCATGCTCTCCTGAAGTCCAGGGTCTCAATCCTACTTTTTGCCCTGCTTCCTCCTCCCAAGATCCTGAACTCCACTCTATCAGGGTCACTGCAGCCAAGGCTACCCCTGACCCTCACTTCTCCAACTAGTCCTTCCTCCTTTGGTAATACAAGGTCCAGCATCACTCCTCTCCTTGTTGGCTTCTCCACCACCTGTGTCAAAAAGTTGTCATCAATGCACTGCAGGAACCTCCTGGACTCTTTGTGCAATCTCTGTGGTCTTCCCAGCAGATATCAGAGTGGTTGAAGTCCCCCATGAGAACCAGGACTTGTGACTGAGAGGCTACTTGGAGCTGTCTGTAGAAGGCTTCATCTACCTCCTCTTCCTGGTCAGGTGTCCTGTAGCAAACACCCACAACAATGTCAGCCATGGTGGCCTACCCTTTAATCCAGAAGTGCTCAACTCACTCTTCGTTCAGCCCTGGGCAGAGCTCCAAGCGTTCCAGTTGCTCTCCCACATAAAGAGCAACTCCACCACCTTGCCTTCCTGGCTGGCCTTTTCTAAGAAGCACGTAGCCTTCCATGACAGCATTCCAGTCACGTGAGCTATCCCACCATGCCTCTGTGATTGCAATGAGTTCATAGCCCTGTGACCACATGCGGATCTCCAGTTCTTCCCATTTGTTACCCATACAAGCATTTCAGGGAGATGAAATGCTTGTTTCTCATGCTGCATGTGTTTGTAGAGAAAAACTACAGATGTATTTCATTCAACTCAGGCCCTCGTGGGGCAGACTGAAGGGCCTCCCCAGCATGCAGTTCCTCAAAAACTGATGTGCATTCCCATAGCTTATCGCTGGTGGGCCTGTTTTTGTCCCTTTCCCCCTTCAAATCTAGTTTAAAGCCCTGTCAATCAGCCCTGCTAACTCCTGGGCAAAAATCCTTTCCCTCCTCATAGAAAAGTCAGTAAGCTCGGTGTCATGTAGACCTTCCCATGATCAAGAAACCGAAAACTGTGTCAGTGGCACCAGCCTCAGAGCCACGTATTGATCACTTGGGTTCACCTGTTCCTTTCAGATGTCTTCAACCATATATCCTTAGGTTTCAGATATTCACACATCCTTTCTTGAAGCAGTGGAAATTTAGATTGCTTGCTATAGGAGGTTGTAGAGATGGACGATATAGTTACTGCTGCTGGCATTGTCATTGGAAGATAATACTAACACCAGTATGTTGAAAAAATTGTTTAAAGACATTCAGTTAGCATATATACAAAGTGGTAGTTGTGATAGATATATTTTCTACTAACTCTAATACTGTGCCTATAAGTGTTTTGAATAGTTACATCATTTTAATATCAGCACTCTGAAAGGGAATGGACTGTGTAAGTCTTTGCCTTCTCCCTTTGGATCTTTTCTTCTTAACCACCACAGACATGGCTACACTCAGTACCCCAATTTCTACTCAGTATTCCTGAAACTTAGATCTTAAATTTAGTACATAAAAGTAGTAGAATAATATTATAAAGTTTTAGAATTTTAGAAGAGCCAGAACAACATTTACACATTAGATTTCTTTTACTTTAACACAGTGTATTGTGTTAAAAAAAATAAAAATGGCACCTATCTGTGTATCCTTACAAAGAATGACAAATCAAAAGTTCTCTCTCGCACTAATTCTACTGTAATAAATTTATGCTGGGGATGGTTGTGTCTTTGAACGTCCATTATCAAGAATTTCTGAGAAGTATCCATTAAGTAAAATAGGAAAGAATCTTAGACTGAAATTTAAAGGATAGGAACCACTTTCAACAGCTCACATAATTCAATTTATTTTTATCTTTCAAGCAAAGTGACATCCCACACATTTCAAAAAGAATTATCTAAGTTGTGTGGGACATAGAGCAGATGTCAGGTACCACAGAGAAAAACCTAGAGCAACTTGCAACCAGCTGATGAAAAGAGAAGCCTTACCTATTTTTATCTTCTATTCATTGTCACTACCATGACTGTTGTCTGACAGCACAGCTCACTCCTCAAAAGTAGAGTATGAGGTATTATTCTGACAGTGGGCTTTTTAAAAAAGCTATTTTTTATGAGGCCATATCTGAATTAGTTCACACTGACTTATCATTAACTCCGAGGAGTAATTCCAAATACACATGCTAATAGTACTTGCTAGAGGATTTTTTCAACACACACCCTTAGGAGAAAAAATCATCAAAGCTCCATCTAGATAAATGTATATAACAAGATGGTAGTTAAATCACCATGAAATAATAATAAAAAATATACCATCATGAAAATTCTGCCATATGTCATAAATTCTGAAGATGTCAGAAACTAAAGGTGAACAAAACGATGGGACCTGATGAGATACATCTGCAGATCCTGAGGGAACACCTGGATATATTTGCTAAGCCACGCTCCATCATATTTGAGAAGCTGTGGCAGTCTGGTGGAGTACCCACTGACTGGAAGAGGGGAAATGCAACCCCCATTTTGAAAAAGGGAAAAAAGGAAGACCTGGGGAACTACAGGACAGTCAGTCTCACCTCTGTGCCTGGCAAGATCATGGAGCTGATCCTCCTGGAAACTCTTTTAAGGCATCTAGAAAATAAGGAGGTGATTTGTGACAGCCAACATGGCTTCACCAAGGGCAGATTGTGTCTGACAAATCTGGTGGCCTTCTATGATGGGGTTACAGCTTTGATGCATAGGAGAAGAGCAACTGACATCGCTTACCTGGCTTACCATCGCTTACCTGATCTCTGGGGAGATCTTATAGCTACTTTCCAATATCTAAAGTGTCCTGGAGGAAAGCTGGGAAGGAATATTTGTAAGGAAGTTTTGTGGTAGGACAAAGGGATAATAGCTTTAAACTAAAAGACGGTCAATTTAGATTAGATATAAAGAAGAAATTCTTGACTGAGAGGGTGGTGAGGCCCTGGAACAGGTTGCCCAGAGAAGCTGTGAATGTCCCATCCCTGGAAGTTTTCAAGGCCAGGTTGGATGGGGCTTTGAGCAAACTGGTCTACTGGAAGGTGTCCCTGCCTATGTCAGGGGAGTTGGAATTAGATGATATTTAAGGTCCCTCCCAATCCAAACCATTCAATGATTCTGTGATAATTACTAGCTAATTATGCATTGAATAGAACACAGCTTTGTTCTTAGCATTGCCAAATTTAATGTTTAAGTGTAAAATTAGCCAAATGTACAAAATCTTCTTTCTAGTGTGTCATTATTGCTTAATTTCCTGAACGGTATTAGTAAAGCTGCCTGTTTAACTCAAAATCCAACGCCATTATTATGGTCACAGTTTTCTTTTTTTTAATACTATCAATACCAATGAAAATTTATTCCCAGTTTTTGATTTTTCATGAATGACATTTCTTTTGTATTAAGAATGACATTTCTGCAGGCTAGAAGTGTTCTGTTGAACTCATGAATTTTAATCTGTTCATACATGCACACTCATTAATGCTTGGACATGCATGCAAATGCTTAAATACATATATATGCACACACAAAAACGGAAAATTATTTGGATAATATTTCATTAAAAAAAAAGCCGATGTATGTATATTTTGTACACATATGTACATATGTATTTACAAATTCTTCTCAATAATTTGTTGGATCTTTGTTTAAACTTTTTTTTTTTTTTTTTTTTTAGTCTCTCTGAGTGGAAGATAAAGGGACAAAAGCTTCACAAATCACACCTTGACTCAGACTGTGTATTTAAGACTAATAGCATGGTGGAAAAATATCTCATATGAGAAGAGCTGACACATACAACTAGGGAAATCCATGTGAAATACAACTCTTTTATTATGCCAGTATAGATGATATTTGATTTTGATTTTTAAACCAACAGATTAACATCTATGAAGAATATGAAGCATTTTGTTTGATCTAGATTTATAGAGTGAACCCATTAGCAATCCCCATCCAGGAAACTTTTACCGGATGTCATGTTTTCTCTTTTACCTTGTAAAAGGTCACCTTTGTTAAGCAGTGTCCATAGGACAATGTGTCTAACATCATTTAAAGAGGCATAGATTTTAAAGGCAGTCAAGCGTGCAAGGGTAAAGGACAAGGGTCAAGACAGAAGGTGAAATGTATCATTCTAATGAAAATTTCAGGCAGTTTCAGTTCATAAGAACAGTAGCAATCTGTGCCAAACTGAATTATGATTTTTTATGCCATTCTGGACAGATGCCAGCACTGAAGGAGACAGTGACCTGAATTTGTTTTTATTTGTACAATAAGTTTTCCTCCCCCTGCTCCCAAAAGATTTCATCAAACAAAAAAAGCATTCAACTAAGAACAGTCCTCTAGCTTTGGAATAACGTAAAAAGTAGAAAAAAAGCATACATTTTATAGTAATATAATCCTTCAATGGCCCAGTTATGTTAAAGTCTAAGTCTAGGGTCCTGTCTTCAATAAATTAATAGGCCAAAATAATACCATAAAAACTAAAGAAAGAAACTCATGGAGTCTTGCACTGGCTTAATAGTTAACATCGACATTGGATTAAGGTGGGCTTCAAGTTATAAGAGCCATTTTAAATAGTTTTCCCTTTTATGTTGCTTAGAAGAAAATTTATAGATCTGGCTATTTTGTAGTCTCCTCAGACAAATGACTTACCTTTATGAATGATCTCACTGGAACTCATAAACGCTATTTCAATTCTTTCACGAAGGAGAAAAAAGTTTTCATACTTGCAAAAGTTTGACTTCTAGAAATCTCTTCTGTTAGAATAAGAAAGATTTTGTACACAGACTTTTTTTTTTTTTTTTTTTTTTTTTTTTTAACAACAAGAAGTCATATATAACCAGAACACTTCTTATCATGACAGGCTGAAATAATTGGGGTTATTCAGCCTGGAGAAGAGGTGGTGGCCCGGCTAGCTCAGTTGGTAGAGCATGGGACTCTTAATCCCAGTGGTCGTGAAGCCCCACGTTGGGCACCAAAATGGACTGTTGTTGTTTAACCTGGCCGGCAGCTAAACACCACACAGCTGTTCGCTCACTCTTCCCCCTCCCTGTCTGGGATGGGGGAGAGAAACGGGAAAGTGAAGCCTGTGAGTTGAGATAAAGACAGTTTATTAAGACAGGAAAATAATAATAACAATAATAATAATGATGATAATGGTATTACTAATAATAATGTGTGCGAAACAAGTGATGCACAATGCAATTGCTCACCACCCGTTGACTGATGCCCAGCCTATCCCTGAGCAGCCAGCCCTCCACCCTGGCTAGCCACCCCTATATATTGTTTAGCATGACATCAGATGGTATGGAATACCCCTTTGGCCAGTTTGGGTCAGCTGTCCTGGGTCTGTCCCCTCCCAGCTCCTGCTGCACCCCTAGCCTGCTCACTGGCAGGACAGAGTGAGAAGCTGAAAAGTCCTTGGCTTGGTGTAAGCACTGCTCTGCAACAATTAAAACATCAGCATGTTATCAGCACTCTTCTCATCCTAATCCAAAACGTAGCACCCTACCAGCTACTAGGAGGAAAATTAACTCTGTCCTAACTGAAACGAGGACAGAGTGTAGTGATAGGACAAGAGGGAATTGCTTTCAACTTCAAAAGGGTAGCTTTAGACTAGAAATTAGGAAGAAATTCTTTACTAGGAGGGTGGTGAGACACTGAAATGGATTTCCCAGAGACCTGTGGATGTCCCAACCCTGAAATTGGTTAAGGCCTGGTTGGATGGGGCTTTGGGCAGGAAGGTGCCCCTGCCCATGACGGGGGGATGAGGAGGGGAGTGAACTAGATGATCTTTAAACTCCCTTCTAACTGAAACCATTCTGCGATTCTATGATTCTATAACAGAAATTGGTAACTTACTCTCTTGGTCTCATTGATGTCATGTACTGTTTCCCTCTGCTTTTTCCCTCTTCTTTTCAGGAAGTCTGAAATAGTTTTTGGTATAGGAACTTTCACTCTGATGATCTGAATTTCCTTACCAGCAAAATCTGTTACAAGGGTTTTGATGCTTGTGGACACTTAGAGTAAGTAATTTCATAATGACAGAAAAAAAAAAAAAAAAAAAAAAGGAGAGAGAGAGAGAAATATAAACAATTATATTGTATAACTTTTAAAGAATTATAAAATTACATTTTGGTAGAAAATAAATCCAATCTGGTGAACTTGGAAACTAGGAGAGTTTCAATGCAGTATAATTAGTTCTGAAATAAAATAAAATAAAATAAAATAAATAAATAAAATAAAATAAAATAAAATAAGTAATTCTTTGTTCAATGCGTAATTACAATATAGAAATTATGTAATGGAGAACGGTCTGGCACAAGACCCTTCTGCCCAGATAGGTGCCTGGGGACCTGGGATCTATGCCCAGGCTGAGGTACATGGCTGCCAATTTCACATCTGCAGGTTCAGGTTTTAACAAAGTTGCACACATATCTTGGAGACACACTGGGGGGCATACACAGGAACCCATGCGCACACACACACACACACACACACACTGGTCATAAAGAGCATCCCCACGCAGAACCAAACCAGCACTGATGGCCACATCCCTTCATGTTCTGGGACTGCCACGGGTGGGAGGTTGCTCATGCAGGCACACACATTTGGGGTTCACCAGCACACCCACTCACCAGATGTCCTCAGCATCAGGCACACAGGCTGTGACCCACAGCCTTACTCCAGCAGGGTGCAGCCCCTCACTTGGCTCACTCATGACAGTGCCTTCAGTAGATGCTTTGGAGAGTACACACTCTTCCCACCCCAGTGCCTGGAGATTGACTCCCACAGGCTCCAGTATCTGCACTGGGCTTCCACAGCAGTCAGCACCACACCCCTGGTCTGACTCCAGGAGCTGGTACCTGGCCCACTCACACTGGTCCCCACAGTAGCTGGCATTTGGTCCTTGCAGCAGTCACGCACATGGGATAGGGACTGGGATTACACAAAGACAGTTAAGAAAGGATTTTATAATAGGGGAGGACAAACTGCAGTAAAGAGTCCACTATCAGGGATCTCCGTCCCTTTCCCTGTAGTTTATCAGTTAGTGTAACTTGTGAGATTTGTTTCTGGTTCATTAACACTAGTTGGTCAGGTTTCACATCTGTGTGTGTTTGTCTCCCTCCCTTTTGCTATAATCCCAGTTTGCTATAATCACAGTCCCTAGTCGGATAATCTTACTGAAAAAATAAATGTTCTCACAATTCACATATCCTTACCAACTAGTGCAACTGGCCAGGGTCATTTGTGGCAACCTCTCTTTGTCATTTTTCACCCACGTTTGTATCAATGTGTGTTCTTGTTTATGACTTCCTTCTTTTCATTTTTCACTTTTTGCCTTGAAAAGTTCTTTGACGATATACCCTTAAAGGCCAGGCACTCTCATTCCACATAACCTTACAAAGTTACCTGAATTTCTTAGTTGCTACTTGGGGAAGAATACATGAGTACTTGAGTACTTTGAAGAGTTATGTTTGTTTGATTCCTGCTCAATGAAGTCATTGCTGGTAAAAGTCCTTTATTTACAGACTAGATAAAACACCACAGTAGTGTTATTTTCCCAAAATACCTACGAAATTATACTGTTTCTTTTTAAGACATTTAAGGAGAGGGGAGGGGATGGGAGGGGAAGGGAGGGGAGGGGCAAAAAAGATAATTCACTTAGTTTTGGCCTTGGTTTGTCATCTTGTAACTGTCACTGGTTAGAGAGATTTTATGCTCAGAACTGATTGTAAATTATCATTAGGGGTCCACCAGTGTAGCAAGCAATTATCTGGTGAAGACACTGAAAACACATAAGGTTTCAATGATACTTGTATGAGTATTGAAGTATGAGTAGAGCATAAGATTTAACATTTAAAAATGCCTTTATAATAAAGTTTTTAATGCTAGATTACTTCAGTCCTTGCCCAATTTTGAGCTAGATATTAAGTAATCCAAAAAGTAACCTTTTTTTCATGAAAAGTCATAACAGCTTGTAAAACAGTGGTTGTTGCAGCTTCTCTGATGTTTGACAGAGAACTGGAAGACTGCCAGTTGGCAAGATGTTTAAAACTACAAAGAATTTGAGAACAGAAAATGGGATTTTATACTTTACATTGTAACTGACTTTGAAAAGAAACTAAATTTTTATTCCATGTAATTTCCAGGTATATTTAAAAACAGATAAACTCTTGGTAATTTTTATTTTATTAGCTAAAGTCAGTCTGAGAAATTACATTCAGAGCAGGAGCAAAGTGAGCTCCTTATTGAATGCAGTAGATAATTATAATTCATTGATTAATGAAAAAAAGGGGGGGGGGGGGAATTTGCTTTGACCAATAATGTTCTTAATTTTACACGGCAAGATTTATTTATTTATTTATTTTTAACCACAGTTACATTTAAGGTACAGATATTTATTTGGGATTTTGCTACTTTTTTATGGTATACTGAAATGAATCAACAAATGATATCTAATTTTTACCTTTTATCTCCTCTACAAACACAATGTGTTTTGCACATTGTTATGTAATGACAGACAATGACAGAAAAGTAACAGAACATCCAGAACGGCATTATGCATAACATTATGGACAACTGCTGCAACAATAGGTGATACAAAGTGGAAACATTTTAGTGTGTAATTGGTAAGTTTTTCTGCAAAATAAAATTGACTTAAAAGGCTAAAAGTCTTTCCTTCAAGGAGGGATCAAGAAACCTCCACTACGTTGAATTTCCACATGGAATTCCACATCTAAAGTGGAATTTGAGTACAATAAGAATGGTAAAACACCTTTTAAACAATCCAAGAAATACAATAAAAGGCTGTGATTTGACTTTATTTACCTATTTGTTTTCATTTTCCTAGCCAAAACCCTGCCTATTGGCTGTCTCGTTACAAGCTGATGGAACACCAGCTTAAAGGAAACACAAGTGAGCACTAAGACGCCTTTCATTTCTGCATTGAGAGGCATCAGCCAGAGAAGTTTTCTTCTTCCCCCAAATACTGCTCTGCAGCTGGTATCGCTATCACTGACAATATTATGAAATTTTATCATGTCCATTATGGTCTCTCAATAGTGTTTGTATTATATCTAGTGAGCCCTAGAGAGGTTTGAATTTGTTTCCGATTAATTCAGCAGCAATGTTAGAGATATATCTTAATTTAAGTATAATTTAGATTTTCATTGACAGTTGTTTCTATACGGTTGATAGAATCCACATGTGCAAATGTTTAAATGATATAGCCTTCAACGAGAAAATGCAGTAACCCCATGAGAGAACTGAGTGTTATAACAGGAGATCCTTCTAGTTCATACATAGCTTGTCTGCCCTGACACCACTTTTAGTCTTAGTTGCCAGAGTTAGGTAATGTTGATGATAGGTAATAGTGCTGATTTACTGATCCAGTGAAACTTCTCAGATGAAAAAAAAAAAAAAAGCCATTCATGAAATCTAAGTATAAACAAGTTGTCATCTACAACATCGCAATTTTGGATGATGAGCATTTGGATGATGAGCATTTATTAGGCATGTACAAATGCTCAAAAAAAAAAAAGTTTTGCATCAAATTGAAAGAGATCTGTGGTTGATGTGAAAGAACTTTTGAACAATTGATCCAGGAAAGTGTGTTGTTAGGTTTTTGATCAGACAAAATCTGAATCTCACTAAAATCTGTTTCTAAAACATTAACAAAATTTAAAAAGCTTATGTTCACAGGTCTATTAAACATTGTGCTAACAGATGATAGATTTTAATAGGAAAATTAATACTGATAGATAAATGATGAAAATTATGTTAAAAAACAAACATCACAATCAATGTGCTAAGCTAATAAATCACTCCTTGTAAGAGGCCATTCAAACTTGACATTAATGATACCAAGTGAGCTGTAGAATGTACAAGAATTATATCAGAGTATAATGACAGCTTTAGTATTTAGTGCTATGTGACTCACAAAATGGAAAAGGAAGAAGTAAAAATATGAATTTAGGCAGAAAATAGGAAGTCCAAGAGATGAGTCACATCATTGCAGAAGTCAGATCATCCATCATCTTCAATTAATAAAAATTCTCTCTATTTTAGTAAGTGATGTGCAAGGGTGATAATAACATGAACATGTCTCTGAATTGTTCTATTTATGATATATATATATTTTAATATATTATTTTCTTAGAACTGGACAGAAGCATTTTTAATATTGAAAATATGTGGAAAAATATGTTATATTTCAAACAATGTAATCAGGATTACCACTTTGTGGAATGTTTTAGGTTGAAATTATTAAATGGATTGTTAAATCCAATTAGAGAGATGATGTCAAAGTACTAGAGCACTGCTCTATCAGAGTCAAGTTCATGTACAGAACATGAACTTTGTATTCACAACAACTGTATGTAGCTATTTCTTGTTATTTATACCCTGACACTATCATATATATTCTTTCTTCCAATATAAGCAATAACATTTTAAGGGTTTGTCACTGTCTAAAGCCTGTCCTTTATGATGCTTTCACGTGGAGCCTGATTTGGTATTAATTTTCTTATTATTCATAAACAATTAAGAAAGTTGTTTTTCTATTTGAAGGCAGAATATATCACAAGTTCTACTATGGAAAAAAGTAAGAATTAGTAAACACCGGGTAGGTAAAACTGGCTCAATTTAAATTGAACCAATTTGCAGTGTATCTTAGCCCATGATATTATACCAGTGCTTAGAGAAAGCCAAATCCTGCAGACTGCAGAGGATTTTTACTCTTGTCTCTACTAGGTGTGGTTGTTGCTGTTCCCATTTTCATGTCCAGACAGTATCAAAGCTGAGTACAAATCCCGGTGAAACAGATACATACCTACACAATGCATACTCTGCTGGCAAAATGGATCAATGCAGACAGGACAAGTGCCTTTACCAGCACTTGTATAAACACACATTTGCTCAAAGAACACAGATGGACACTCGCAACTTCATATGCTCATATTTATGGGACCTTGAACCCTCAGCCAGACTGTAAGTCTCAGAAGAACCCAAGTCCAGACATACAGACACATTTATTCATTCTCCGTATCTGACCTTAGGTCTTTCCAGGCTTTGGTTTCCTCCTACTCATTGGCTAGACCAACTTGAAGTTTGCTAATTCATGAATACACACACATATACTATGAAGAAAATAATTAGGAATGGCATTTTCTAAGAAGATAAAATGGACATTTATGATGTGTAACCCTCAGTAAAAGAAGATTACTAATGAGCAGCCTGTTCAAACAGCTTTCCCTTGCCCCCTGCATTTTCACAAGCTTATTTATCCCTGATCCACTCTGATCCATCCTTCTCACCATTTTTGCTGCTCATATTTGCTGCTAGATAGCTGATAATAAGCTTCACATACTACCACAAGCCTCCTCAGATATCCCATAAGTCCGCTGTTTCTCATGAGAAGTGCACTAATCTTGCTTTAGCTTCTTGTCGATTGCAAAGTTCTGGGTGGACTTCCCAGGGCTGTCAATGTGCTTCCTTTGATAGCCCATCAGTCAGTGATCTACTGGTTCTGCCATTTGCTATCTCAGCTATCCACTGTTCAACACAGTTTGTGTATTTATGAGATTAATTTATTGCTTTTCCTGTTTCTTTTCTCTCCCTTTTATCCTTATATTCCATAAATCTTTGAAAGCCTTTCACATGTTGAAAACTTGGGGCGGGGAGGCCAGGGGCGGGGGGAGGAAGGGGGCGTGAGGGGAAGGAAAAAGAAACAGATGATGATAAATATCAAGAGCAAAATATTTTTATCATAATTAAAACTAAAAATAAAGTATCTAAAAAAATAGTATTAGTACCCAGCTGTGTCAGACCCATGATGTACTTGGTTTAGGAGTCCAGCTATAACAGTGATAATAGTGGCTGCTATTTAGGGAGAGCATATGAACCTTGCAACTACTATTGTTTCTTTTCCCTTGTAGTTTCACAGCAACACCCTTTTTATGAGGAATATTGGAGGTCACCTTCCTGCATGTTGTCAGTTGTATGTACCTATTCATTAACAGAATCAACAGCTTTTTTAACAGAATCAACAGCTTTTTACCAATTATGGAATATGAAATAATTTTGTTTTAAACTCATCTCCTACTATTTTTAGTAACAGCATTCTTGTTCTAATTGTGTAGAATTTGGTAAATAATACTTCTGTATTCAGCTTAATCAATGCTTCCATGATTTTGCAAATTTTAGTCATATTTTCTTCCAGCCATCTTTTTTTCTTCTAGAGATCCAGCTCTAAAATAAAAAGCTCAAAAGTAATTTGTAGGAGTGATTCAAACATCAGTTGTCTCTACTTAACCTTAAAGTCAGACTAGACCAGACGAGTCAGATACTTTGATTAATCATGGCAATGTTTCAAGTACCATGTTCACACTATTTCCTTTAGGGACCTAAATTAGATGTCAATCTGAAAATAACTAGTAAGAGTTTATTTAGTCTGTGCCTCCCAGCATCTGTGCTTTAAGTATATGGAGGAATGACTTAAATCAGGTGTTTTGGTAGCAACAGCTGGGGGAACCTTGCTAGAATAATGCAACCCAGGACCATAGTATCAGGTAGGGTAGAGTTTGTGAATACTTTGTACTTCCTTAGGCCATCTGAAGACTCACTTTGTTTGTTCACTTACTTGGGATAGTACATTCAAAGTCATCTGAATGCATAATAAAATATTTAAGGCTATACCACAATTTCAAATGATATCAAGCTTTAAATGGCAAGCTTTAAATGGCAGACTTTTTTTTTTTTTTTTTTTCTACAGAGTTCTGCATTATAAGGTAGGCCATGTGGAAATTAATTGAATTCTTGTTACAAACATAAATGTTATGTCATCAGAGAAAATATTGGGTCTTAGCAACTGTAAAGCATATAGTTTTCTGGGGTCTCAGAAAGAGAATAAATATTTTTCTGTTAGTATCTATATGTGCTGACTTTGGATACATTTCAAGAGTTGTCCTATTTCAGTGTAATTGTGAGGGATAGTTTTAATATTATGTTGTGGTTTAACCCGGCCCGCAGCTAAGCATCACACAGCTGTTCGCTCACCCTCCCCCATCCCTTTCTGGGATGGGAGAGAGAATCAGAAAAAAAAAAAAAAGGGGGGGGGGGGGATAAAGACAGTTTATTAGGACAGAAAAGAAAGGAAAATAATAATAATGATACTACTAATAATAATAATGTGTACAAAACAAGTGCTGCACAATGCAATTGCTCACCACCCTGCTGACCAATGCCCAGTCTATCCCCAAGCAGCCGGTCCCCCCACCCATATTAATTGTTCAGCATGATGTCAGATAGTATGGAATACCCCTTTGGCCAGTTTGGGTCAGCTGTCCCGGGTCTGTCCCCTCCCAGCTCCTGCTGCAGCCCCAGCCTGCCCACTGGCAGGACAGAGTGAGAAGCTGAAAAGTCCTTGGCTTAGTGTAAGCACTGCTCTGCAACAATTACAACATCAGCTTGTTATTGACATTATTCTCATCCTAAATCCAAAACATAGCACCATATCAGCTACGAGGAGGAAAATTAACTCTATCCTAGCAGAAACCAGGGCATACTAGATTGCCTGGAATAAGAATTTAGAGGAAATAACAAGAAATCAAGAATATAGTTCACTCTTTGGTGTTCACTGATGTATATTACATTTTAAGTAAACATAACTGAAATACTTACTTCAAAGGCTACTCAAGATGACAAAACACAAGACAGTTTCAAGTAAACTATTCATTTCTTGATTCTCATTATGAAAGGCTTTAATCAGTATGCATTCAGTTGACTTTTACTGCTGAGCACAAGTGAAAGCAGAGCTGAGTCATAGTAATGGGATAGAGGAAATTGTGAAAAAATCTCTTTATGTCAACAGTATTCCATATACTAGTAAATATTCCTTACCAAAGTACCAACAGCAGAGGATTTAGAGATGCAGAATGAAAGATTTTAACACTCATGAAGAGTTAACGAGACCCGTACTTTCAAGTCCCCTAAGCAACATTGCAGTGGAATAAGCTGACAGTTCAGGTATGGAATGATCTTGCTTACTATGGCAAGGCACTTGGTTACCACGGCAAAGTCAGCTGGAAGACTAGAGTTGAAATAATAGTGTTGTATCCAACTGAAGCTCAATGAAAGGTTCACATTCTTGGGGGTGAAGAGAATTATCATTTATCAAGAGAGAACTTTTCAAAGGAAGTTTCTGCAGGCATCCAAAATGCAGTTATTTGTGGCACTTTAAAAACCATCATTGGGGGAAAAAAAAAAAAAAAAAAGATGCTTTACTTCGTGACAGTTCACAGGCTGGAAGGGAAGGAAGTCTGTAGATTGACTAGGTTATAGCCACTACAACAAACCCATTGTGTGTGAATAAGACATCATGAGGATCTTATGAACATTGAATTGTAGTTAATTCCAGTTACGTCAAGTAAAATTTGTTCAGTTGGGGTGGTTTTGTTGTTGTTTTGTTTAATATATCAGGATTATTTGCACAGGTAATAATCAGTGCAGAGGCTTGAGAAACTGAGACTCCATACTTGTCCTTAAAATATTTGTAGGTAAACACAACACTGTACAAAGTATCACTACAAGCAGTGTAAGCTTCATGTCAATCTTCACCCTTATGTAAGCCTGCAAATGCAGGTTTGAAGTGCTTAACCCGCCCCCCCCCCCCCCCCCCCCCCAAACTGAACTTAGAACATCTCTTGACAATATGAAATTGGGTTACTGTAGCAACAAGCCCTGTCTATATCATGCTCAATGATTCAATTTTGGTTTATTAATTACTGTCAGCCTAAAGGTGATCATGAAGATTTCATAACATCAGTGTTTTATGGTTGATTAAATCACATGCAATCCTTTGCAAGGATTTTTAGGAATTATTTAGTATAAGTTTAAGGCATGTGGAATATACTATGCTATTGGCTGGGTATCTTGATAAAGATACAATTCAGAGGAAGTCAAATGGCTCACAAGCAAAATATTCTTATGCCACTGAAAATTCAGAAGAGGGTGACAGATTTTTAGCAAGAGAAACAACAGATATATAACTAAACATTTTATAAAATATATGTTTCATCAAAACACAGCCAAATGAAAATCTAAAAATTCAAAAGAAAAATTTCTACATACATAAGTAATCTCACTTAGCAGAGTAATCACACTAGATCAGGTTGCTCAGGGCCTCATCTAACCTGGTCTTCAACACCTCCAGGGATGGGGCATCCACAGTCTGTCTTCATAGGAGAGGTGTTCCAGCCCCTTGATCATCTTTGTGGCCCTCCTCTGGACCTGCTCTAACAGCCCCACATCCTTTTTGTGCTGGGGGCTCTAGACCTGGACGCAGTACTCCAAGTGGGACCTCACAGGGGCAGAGTAGAGGGAGACAATCACCTCCTTTGATCTGCTGCCCACTCCTCTGCTGACACAGCCCAGGATGCAGCTGGCCTTCTGGGATGCAAGCATGCACTGCCGACTCATGTCAAGCTTTTCCTCCATCAGAATGCTCAAGTCCTTCTCTGCAGGGCTTCTTTCAATGAGTTCTTCACTCAGTCTGTACTCATGTCTGGGATTGTCCCAGTCCAGCTGCAGCACCCTGCCTATAGACTTGTTGAACCTCATTAGGTTCACGTGGGCCCACTTCTCATACCTGTTCAGGTCCCTTTAGGTGGCATCCATTCCTTCTTTTGTATCAACCACACCACTCAGCTTGGTGTCATCTGCAAACTTGCTGAGGGTGCATTTGATCTTACCGTGTATGTTGTTGATAAAGATATTAAACAGTACTGGTCCCAGGACAGACCCCTGAGGGACACCACTCATCACTGGAACTCCACTTGGACATAGAGACATTGACCACCACTCTCTGGGTGTGGTCATCAAGCCAATTCCTTATCCACCAGACAACCCACCCATCAAATCCATATATCTCTAATTTGGAGACCAGTATGTCATGTGGGACCATGTCAAAGACCTTGCAGATGTCCAGGTAGATGACATCAATTGGTCTTCCTTTGTCAACTGATGCAGTCACTCCATCATAAAAAGCCACCAGCTCAGTCAGGTATAATTTGCCCTTGGTGAAGCCATACTGGCTGTCTTGGATCACTTCTTTGTCTCGCATGTGCCTCGACATTGCTTCCAGGATCTTTTCCATGATCTTGCCAGGCACAGAGGTGAGGCTCACCGTGTATATTTCCCCACGTCTTCCTTTCTGCCCTTTTTAAAAAGGGGAGTGATATTTCCTTTTTTCCAGTCACCGGGGACTTTGTTTGACTGCCAAGACTTTTCAAATATGATGAAGAGATGGCAACTACATCACCCAATAGCTTGGCTATATTGATGTATCTTGGCAACTACATCAGCCAATTCCTTCAGGACCCTGGGTTGCATGTCATCAGGCCCCATAGGCTTGTACATGTTTAGTTTCATCAGGTGGTCTTGAATCTGCTCTTTGCTTACAGTGGGTGGGACTTTTCTCCCCCAGCCTCAATCTACAGGTTCAGGGAAATTAAAGACTTGGGAAGCCTGACTGTCAGTGAACACTGATACGAAGAAGTTGTTAAGTACATCAGCCTTCTCCATGTCTGTCATTACCAGCTCAACTTTCTCATCCATCAGAGGGGGTACGCTCCCCTTGGCCTTTCTTTTCTGAGCATTGTACCTATAGAATCCCCTCCTGTTATTCTTTGCATCCCTTGCCAAGCTCAGTTCCATCCATGCCTTGGCTTTCCTTATCCCATCCCTGCACATCTGGACCACATCCCTGTACTCTTCCCAGGTCATATGTGCCTGCTTCCACTGCCTGTGCATTTCCTTCTTGCATCTCAGTTTAACCAGCAGGTCCTTGCTCAGCCATCCTAGTTGTCTGCCCTCCCTACCTGTTTTTTTTACGCAGGGGGATGGAAAGTTCTTGTGCTCTAAGGAAAACATTCTTAAAGAGTCTCCATCTCTGGTCAGCAAATTTGTCCCTAAGGACAGTGTTCTGGCTGATCTCATCCACTGTTTTTTTAAATAGCTTGAATTTCACTATTCTGAAGTTCAGGGTCCTGACTTTGCTCTTTGCCAGTCCCATATTCCTCGTGATCACAAGCTCAACCAGGGTGTGGTCACTGCAGCCCAGACTGCCTCCAGTCTTGACCTCTTTAATGAGCTCTTCCATGTTGGTGACCACCAGGTCAAGTAACGCTTCTCTTCTGTTTGGTTTGTCTAATACCGGGACCAGGAAGTTATCCTCAACGCCCTCTAGGAATCTTCTAAATTGCTCACAGCCTGCTGTGTAGTTTTCCCAGCAGACATCTGGGCGGTTGAAGTCCCCCATCAGGATGAGAGCATGCGAGCATGATGCTTCTTGTAGTTGAAGCCAGAATGCCTCATCCACAGGATCTCCTTGATCAGGCAGCCTGTAGTAGACCCCAACCACAAGCTTGCCTTTATTGGTGCAGTCTTTAACTCTCTCCCACAAGCTCTCAACCTGTCCGTGGCTGTTTCTTAGTGGCAACTCTTCATAATCAATCCCCTTCCCTAATGTAGAGGGCAACATCCCCTCCCTTCCTTCCCTGTCTAACCCTTCTAAATAATTTGTAGCCCTCTATTCCAATGTTCCAGTTATGTGATCCATCTCTCCATGTTTCCATGATAGCAATCAGGTCATATCTATCTAATTGCACCATGGTTTCCAATTTTGCATTCTTGTTTCCCATGCTGCATGTGTTGGTGTAGAGGCACTTCAGCTGGGCAATCGGTCATATCGCATTTCTAGAATCCTTTCTGATTGCATTGGAACACTTCACAAGTATTCCTCTGTTGTTACTTAGAGCCATAGTGTTCTCAGGCGTGCTTTCTTCACTCAGAGGTGCATCTCCTTCCCCCACCACATCTAGTCTAAAGCCCTACTGATAGGCCTAGCCAACTTACTGCCCATAACACTCTTGCCCCACTTGGTCAGCTGTGCCCCATCCGGCATCAGCATTCCTGGTCCCTCAAAAGAGTGTCCAAGGTCATAGAACCCAAAACCTTGGGCATGGCACCAGCCTCACAGCCAATCATTCACTCAGTCCATTCGTCTCCTCCCTGTGTCCCATTCACCCACTGAGAGGACAAAGGAGAACACTACTTGCACCCTTGATCCCTGCAACATTTTTCAACAATTTACATATTTGAATATGCAATAAGAATGGAAAAAGGAAAACAATAAGTCCTGTATTATTATATGCCTGAAGTCTTATTTAAAAGACTCATCTCCCTCAACACCTTTCTCAGGAAGATACTGTGGAAGATGGAGTTCAGAAAGGAGTGATGATACAATTACATTCATCAGACAAATATAAATAACAGAGCACTACAAAAAAAATTATATATATATATATATAATGCTGAAAAAGAAACAAAGTAGGAAGGCAATACATATAAAATAATGAACACCATTAAGGAATTAGACAGGAAATATGTTTACCAGGTTTTGTAGCATGACTGAAATAGCATTCAATGAACTTAAGTACAACACAAACCAAAATGTTCACTACAGTATAACTGTGGGACTACCATATGGAGTAACTGGATTCAATACCTTATTAAATTCCAAGGACTGGACACTGAAAGATCCAAGGAGAATATTATTCCCAAGTTTGTAACTATATTTTGGATACTATATCTAACATCATAGCTTTTTGTTTAAGCCCACCTTTTTACTTAGAGGCCACAATGCTATTCAGAATCAGTGGAACCCGGTAATAGGAACAAGGAGTTTGGTCAGGATGTTCAGTAAAACCATTCTTGTGAAAAGAATTTTAAGGCTGTTAATAAATAGAAGATATCAAAACTGAGTTACCTGGAAAATATACTTGTAACAGCTTGGTAAGACATTGAGTTTGCGTTAACACTTGACACACTTCCTGAAAATGCATTTCACACAGCATGTACAGTCACCTGGAGTAAATTTTCTAAAAGCCCTAGATTAAAAAGAACTACAGATAAGAGCAATCACTTTAGCTTAGACTTTTTTTTTTTTCAGAATTTGTAGTATATTAACTGATTTATGCCTATAAAAACTAATTTGCACAGACACTCATTTAGTTTCTCTTATTGTAAAAAGGCTATATTTTCTTCAAAATGTATAGTGTTATTTATATGACATGGAGTTCTGCATATTAAGGCTAACACTTTGTTCAAGTTCAGCCTTATTATTGGCTCACTTGTTTTGTGTCCTCTGTGCACCTGTCAAAGTCATTTTCATTATGTCCAAAAACAGAGATGTAAGTTCCCATCTTAGTTTTAATACACTATTGAGATGGGTTTTTCTTCCTGTAACAGTTCCTACAGTGCTAGAAGCTAAATGACTTTACTGGGATTACTTTTGATGCAAGACTATGAATTAACTAAGGAGGCTCTTCCATGTGGCTGTAGTATGTTCTGTTCAAATATTTAGTGTAATCTTCCCAAATATGTATTTGGACACTCATTTTTACATGAATAATTCTATTGCAAGGCATCAACATGATAGTATGTACTAGAGTATACAGTATAGTGCTCTCATTGCAGTATGTAACCACATCTATGGAATGTTACTCAGCATATAAGTCTCAGAGTAAACAAACTAACAAACTGCATAAGTGATGGCCTTTAAAGGAAATTTGTTAGAGTGGAGAGCAAGGAGCACTAAGTAGAATTAAAATTCCCCAATGTTAATGGTAAAACGAAATGGAAGAAACTGTCCTTCTATTGGTAACCTTAAAAACAACCCCCCTACATTCTGGAATTAGAACCAATAGCAGGGGAGATAAACAAACAAACAAACAAACAAAGCCCAGACATTTTGTTTTAAGCTAATTTCACAAACTTCGGAGATAAGGATTGACAATGAATGTCTTAATTGGAGTCTGGCATCTACATCCTTCAGTAGCTGTGGGACATACTCTCTATTTTCATTCCTGTATATTCCACTTTAGTATCCCAATTACACTAATAATGCTAATTAAAATGTAAATTAATTGTATTACTAATACATCTATGCAAAGGAACTCAACTTCCACTTTAGTGATATAAAAGGAGAATAATTCTTTCAGACATATTACATAAGCTATTTTTTATTATCCTGAAACAATAATTATATATATAAAAATATATATATATATATACATATATATATATATTTTTAAAAGGTGGTTACACAGAAGTCAGTGATAAGTGGCTTCAGCAGGATTCAGTTCTACCCAGTTTTTTATTTTCACAGGCATGGGGTAAAAAGTGAATTATCTTCCTTTTCCCCTAATATATGTATAATTGGCCTCAGTTAGCAAATCTATCTCATCTGCTATCTTTTCTCTCTTCCAATATTCATCCAATTTTTTATATTTAAATTCAAAATTTAGAAATTAGATACAATAATAAGAAAAAAGACTGATGCAGTGACACATGCTAAGCTTTTAAATAAATACGTGATAGCACATATATATATAAGAGTGAGAGAGGTTTCTTTGAAAACAATAGCTCCAATTAAAAGGACTATGCAGTCATATGATATATTTTGCCTTGCTCAGTATTTCTAACCAAAATCTTTGGTTGTAGGCAAGCTTCTTTGCAATTTCAAACAGAATAAAAGGTGTTTTCACACATTAGTAAATTTTGACCACTGCACACTGCATAGTGCACAGTGGGCAAATGTATACTCCTGGAGTAAACACTTTGAAATATCTTAAGGTTTGTTTTCTTTTCTTTTACATCTATGTAATTTAGATGACAATTAAGCACATTCTGACACTTTCATAATTAACATTAATGCCTATAAAAGACCTCAATTAGTTGAAAGTAGTAGAAGTATAATTGAACTCCATTACCTTTTCTTCATAAATTAATGTTATGTATATCTTACAGATGTTTTAATTAAAAGTTATTAACACGAATAATGAAAAACAGACTTTTTTTTTTTTTTAATTCTAAATAACTTCAGATTGGCAGGTTGAGCAAAACAGTCAAAGCTGAATTTCTGTATTGTAACTTGAATTTCATAAGACAATAAGGTCTTGTTTAGATGTTTTATAATCGCATTTGAACAAAATAGAATTGTTTAGATATAGAAAAACAGTTCTTAGTCTGTAGGTTATACTATTTATTCATGGGAATTTTTAGCATTTGTCTGGTTTCATATATTTAAAGTGTCTTTTTTTTTTTTTGAGGGAGAAGAAAAATTGACATAAATTTTCTTATTTTGCATTTGAAGTGGCAGGCCTATGTTCTTTCCTTCCCTTTTGAAGAACCAGGTTTCCTGGAAGTTGCTATCCATGTATAGGCATAGACGTAGGAAGTGCATGGTGGACCCTTACTTCTCCCTGGTCAAGACTCTGAAGCAGTGAAACACCCCAGGTAGAGACATCAGTGAACATCATTGTCAAAGCCATTGTGGAAAGGGAAAGGGAAAGGGAAAGGGAAAGGGAAAGGGAAAGGGAAAGGGAAAGGGAAAGGGAAAGGGAAAGGGACGGGAAAGGGAAAAGGAAAGGGAAAGGGACGGGAAAGGAGAGGAGAGGAGAGGAGAGGAGAGGAGAGGAGAGGAGAGGAGAGGAGAGGAGAGGGAAGGGAAGGGAAGGGAAGGGAAGGGAAGGGAAGGGAAGGGAAGGGAAGGAAAGGAAAGGAAAGGAAAGGAAAGGAAAGGAAAGGAAAGGAAAGGAAAGGAAAGGAAAGGAAAGGAAAGGAAAGGAAAGGAAAGGAAAGGAAAGGAAAGGAAAGGAAAGGAAAGGAAAGGAAAAACAGTACTTCTAGTTTTCATACACATTCTGAAACATATCTGCTTATTCACCAGGATCAGTGAATATTAACAGTTATGCATAATTTCCTTTATTAATGCTTCTAGTTCCTTAAATTTAATGCTCTTACTATGAGATAATTCTTTTTATCCTGCCCTTTATTAACCTACTACATTAATCAGCATCTGCAGTACTGTTCAAAGTTCTCCCTTTCTGGCCTCCAAGGTAATGAGATAACCTTTGGTCTGCCCCCATTAATACTTCTTAAATTTCTGCTCAACTTCAGAATCCAAATAAATGATTTCCTCAAAACACAAAGGATTTACCCGTCTTCTAAACAGTGGCTTTTTGTCTCAAGCATTCCAGAAGCTCACAGGCAGAGATTTGCTTCTGAAAGCTTATATCTGTAGGAATGGGCAAACATAGCTTTGTAAAGTGAAGCTCGTTTTATATTTTATGTTATGATAGACTAAGCAGAAAAGTTTACTGTGAGATATTTGTGTGCTTTCCGTTTGTGTAGGGATACAGAAAATTCCCATTCAATCCCAAATTCATTCAGTGTACCAGCTATTATGCAAGAACAGTACACAGTAGAATAAGGAATACTACAGATTACCTTCTTTCCTTTTAAATTACAATACATATTTAGGCAAATATGATGGTGTTAACCAAACTGGAATTTATACCCTAATGAGCGAACAGCTGTGTAGTGCTTAGCTGCCAGCCAGGTTAAACCACAACAAAGGTGAGGTCAGAACTGGTTTATATCTTGCTTGTACTGTATCGTGTGCTTTGACATGTTCATTAATCAGGAAAAAAATGTTTTAAAGTCTCTGATCTGATTTCATGCTATTAATGAATATCTATAAATTGAACAATTGAACTAGATATACTAGTATCAATCGTGTTTAAAAGTTGTCAGACTTAGACATTTTTTCCCATTTGAGGCACTTAATGCTGAATCTTAGTTTTAGCAATTTTTTTTTTTTTGGGGGGGTGGGGGGGGGGGTGGGGTTATTTTTTGTTTGTTTTGTTGTTCTAGTCTTACCATAGGAATTGTGTGTTTCTTTAGCACACATAGTATTTGATCTGGATCTGACCTCAAAGACTGCCTTTTAAAATTTGGATCCAAGAATGGGTAGAGAATTTGTACAATGTAAGCTGCAATATCCAACGCAACATCATGCAGAAGTGCTGTTTTTGATACAAGAAACCAACTTTCCTTTTATTTTTTTTTTCCCTCAGCGCCCATACCACTGCCAATCTGAAACCACCACTCACTAGTGCTCTGTGGCCTCTTCATAAATTCTGCTTTGATGAAGTCTGAAACAGAGTCCTGTGCACTCTCTCTTAACTATTGCAGGGTTAGGCAATAGCTGTTATATAGCTTCATAGCTGTTTCCCAGTATGCTTTGAGTATGCTCAGTAAGCATAACTCTCTGCTACCAGTGAGGTTTAGAAACACCATGCCCTCAAGAAAGATGAGCAGCATGGTTTGGTCTTTACAATGCACCATCAACTAATGAAAGTTTAATATAAACTATAGAAACAATCTCCAGAGTGAAGACCAGAACATCACAAACATTCTTGCCTCTAGGCTGTGTTATATTCCTTTTTTCTTTTTTTTTTTTTTTAATCCCAGATCACATTAATCTTTCGCTACACAGTATCAAAGTTGCAGACATCAAGACTGTTCTCCCAAAAAACTTAATGACTGTGAGTTTATGTACTCAGGGTGAGGATGTTGGTTTTCATTCCCTTGGGCAGATAAGAAAATTTATCTCCCAATCCAGACAATGGTCCTGTGCATTTTATGAAAAGCCTCAACGAGGCTTTTATAAAAATAAAACCTTATCTAAAGCTGTGATACAGTCCTCTTTCCCTACAAAATTACTTGGCTCTTAGGTCTACTGTCAGTGCTGTCCTGTATCATACAAAATTTGATGTCATGCCGTCACATTTCCACAACTCCACCTCCAGTCCATTCAGTTAAGTTGTACTTTACATTGAATGCAATCAAATAAACTTCATTTTGGGGCAAGAGACTTAAAAAAGAAAAGCAATTGGGCAATGAGTAGAAAGAAATTATTTCTCCACAAACCATAAAATTTCTCCTTTAAAAAGATTCTGTAATCCTTAAACAGCTGCCAATATTACTGGCTAAAGGTTTTACTGTTACTGTATGAAGAGCATATAGAGTCATAGTCTAGTTCAGAGGTTTTCTTGTTTGTTTGTTGGCTTGTTTAGGTTTGATTTTCCAATTATTTTAATCAACAACTGGTTAAAACAAAACACAGTTCTAATCTACGAAGAGGTATATGAATTTCACAACATGTACTGTTCTTTCCAAGCTTAAGAAAATGTTTATCATAGTTTCCTCATTTGAAAGAAGATCTGAGATATTCTACCACTTTTCTGAAATATACCAAGAAAAAAAGTCAATAGAGAAGCCTTGTTGAAACATTACTGAGTTGGAAAATGTGAAAACTTAAGCAGAGCAGTCAAAATTGTCAAGGCTATTCTAGTAAATTAACAAGCTTTTCAATGACTGGGCACTGCTGAAGGCTCTTTCCTTACTCCAGGAAAATGCATCTGGTAGCAGACAGATCTTACTGTTTCCTGAGAGACACTTCAGGCAATGGCAGAGCCCAGAACATATAGCTTTCTCCATAACCTGTACTCATTACAAGATGATAGCTAAAATGGCTTAGGGAGATAACACAAGTTTGCATTTAGCAAAATCCTGAACAACATCTATAGAAATGTGTTATGTAGTTTATAAACTCTTTATATATCTTCCCTGAAGAAAGAATCACAAAAACTGTTTCTAAAGACATGTTTTCTTTAAAAAAGAGCTCTATGACAGACAGCAGTATTGGAAATCAGCTATATTGATCATTACTCAAAGCTGCCTTGCAACATTCTTTGTTTTGTTCTCTGCTGTTATCAACATTTACTGCTCTTTTCATTTACATACTCTGCTGTTATCAACATCTCTGAGGGAGACGGATAGGAGGTGTCAACCTGCCCCTGCTGATGCCCAGCAGCCACCTCCTAAGTCCCTACATGGGGTAGTAGCTGACCCAGCTGCTCACCTGCAGGACAGAGGGCTTGACCACCCACAAGAGGAAAGGGGCTGGACCCTCGTCTCAGCTCGAAGCAGAAAGAGGCGTCTGACCCCGACACCCACGGTGCCACCAACCCCCATGGTGTCCCTGGGTAATAGATTTGAGGCTCTTTGGCAGGAAAAGGAAAAGGTTGAGGGTCTGGACAGTAGTCAGAACCCGGGAAGCAACCCCGAGAAGCATGACAAGATTGGGGGAAGTACCGACCATAGGGAGCGGGGCCGGATGGGGCACTGCATCAAAACCAGTGCCACAAAAAAAAGGGCGGAGAGTCTTAGTGATCAGAGACTCCTTGCTGGGGGGCACTGAGGCTCCCATTTGTCGCCTGGATAACCTTTCCAGAGAGGTGTGTTGTCTTCCTGGAGTGCATGTCAGAGACGTTAGGAAGGCTCTGCCACAGCTCATTAAACCGGAAGACTGCTATCCTCTTATAGTCATTTAGGCTGGGTCCTGGGAAGCTGTGACAAGAAAAATGAGTAATATTAAAAAGGACTTTGCATCCCTGGGAAGGTTGTTGAAGGGATTGGGGATGCAGGTAGTGTTCTCTTCTGTCCTCCCGCTGGGTGACCAGGACCCAGAAAGAAGGAGGAGAATGGGACAGGTGAAGGACTGGCTGAGGGGGTGGTGTCTGGACCAAGGCTTTGGGTATTTTGATCTTGGGCAGTCCTTTGAGAAGCCAGGTATGTGGGCTGATGACCAACTCCATCTCAGCAAGTGGGGCACAAGTGTGTTGGGGAGCAAGCTCTCTGGGCTGATTACTAGGGCTTTAAACTAGGTTTGATGGGGGAAGGGAAGGGAGTTAGAAGTGACAGAGAAGGGCTGGGGGAAGTTGTCTCTGCTGTCACTGTTGAAGATAGTAGGGAAAAAACTCTGAGTTGTCCCATAGGATTGTCTGAGGGCTCTTCATAGATGGTAATGATCCTGATACCCCGTTTGGAATCTTCTCGCATCCCTCCAGGGTTAACTGCACCTGCTGCTTCCCTAAAGTGCCTGTACACCAATGCACAAAGCATGGGAAATAAACAGGATGAGCTCAAGATCTGTGTTCGGTTGCAGGGTGATCTGTTGCGATCACAGATGTGGTGGGGCAGCTCGCATGACTGGAACGCTATCATGGAGGGCTATGTCCTTTTTAGGAAAGACAGGCTGGGGAAGCGAGGGGGTGGGGTTGCCCTTTATGTGAGGGAGCAATTAGAGTGTACCCAGCTCCACCTGGGGGAGGGTGAAGGACAAATGGAGAGCTTGTGGGTGAGAATTAAGGGGTGGGCTGGTATGGGGGACACTGTTGTGGGGATGTACTACAGGTCACCAGATCAGGAGGACATGGTCGATGAGGCCTTCTACAAGCAGCTGGTAGTAGCCTCACGATTCCAGACACTGGTTCTCATGGGGAACTTCAATTATCCAGACATCTGTTGGGTAAGCAACTCGGCCAGGCACGCACAGTCCAAACGGTTTCTACAATGCGTTGAAGGTAATTTTCTGATGCAGGTGGTGGAGGAGCCAACGAGGCGGGGGGTGCTTCTGGACCTTGTCCTTACCAACAGGAATGGGCTTGTTAGGGACCTGGAGATTGAGGGCAGCTTGGGATGCAGCGACCATGAGGTGGTGGAGTTCAAGTTGGAACTTGGTGGAAGAAGTAAGGCTAAAAGCAGGATTGCTACCCAGGAGTTTCAGAGAGCCAACTTCGACCTCTTCCGGGACCTGCTTGGGGTATCTCATGGGCTAAATTACTAGAAGTCAAGGGTGCTTGTGGGAGCTGGGCAACACTTAAACAGCACTTCTTCCAAGCTCAGGATCGGTGCATCCCTAAGAGTAGGAAATCGGGGAAGGGGGGCAGGAAACCTGTGTGGATGAGCAAGGAGCTCATCGACAAGATCAAAAGGAAGAGGAAGGTCTATGAAATGTGGGAAAAGGGCCTGTCCTCTTGGCAGGAGTATAGAAGTGTTGTCAGGGCCTGCAGGGACGCGACGAGGAAGGCTAAAGCCCACCTAGAGATGAGGCTTGCAAAAGAGATAAAGGATAATATGAAGGTTTTTTTTTTTTTTTTTTAAGTATGTAAAGAGTAAAAGGAAGACTAGGGATAATGTGGGCCCCCTGCTGAACGAGGGGGGTGTCCTGGTAACGGGAGACACCGAGAAGGCGGAGATACTGAATGCTTTCTTTGCTTCAGTCTTTGCTTCAAGGAGTCCCCCCCGGGACTCCTAGACCCTGGAGGGAGGAGAAAGGGTCTGGGAAATGGAGAACTCCCCCCTGGTTGACGAGAGAGTGGTTCAGGAGCGTCTGAGTAGGATCAATGCACACAAATCCATGGGCCCCGACAGGATGCATCTACATGTGCTAAGGGAGTTGGCAGTGGTGATCGCAGAACCGCTCTCTATCATCTTTGAAAGGTCCTGGAGAACAGGAGAGGTGCCTGAAGACTGGAGGATAGCCAATGTCACTCCAGTTTTCAAGAAGGGCAAGAAAGAGGATCTGGGAAACTACAGGCCAGTCAGTCTCACCTCTGCCCCTGGAAAGGTGTTGGAACAGCTTGTTCTGGATGCCATCTCCAAGCAATTGGAAGAGAAGAAGGTTATGAGGAGTAGTCAGCATGGATTCACCAAGGGGAAGTCCTGCTCAACCAACCTCGTTGCCTTCTATGATGGCATCACTAGCTGGGTAGATGGGGGGAGAGCAGTGGATGTCATCTACCCTGACTTTAGCAAGGCTTTTGATACTGTCTCCCACGACATCCTGCTAGCAAAGCTGTGAAAGTGTGGGATAGATGAGTGGACAGTAAGGTGGGTTGAGAACTGGCTGACTGGCCAAGCTCAGAGGGTGGTGATTGGTGGCGCAGAGTCCGGCTGGAGACCTGTGACTAGCGCTGTTCCCCAGGGGTCAATGCTGGGTCCAGTCCTGTTCAACATCTTCATCGACAACCTTGACAAGGGGATAGTGTCTGCCCTCAGCAAGTACACCGATGACAAAAAGCTGGGAGGAGTGGCTGACACGCCAGAAGGCTGTGCTGCCATTCAGCAAGATCTGGACAGGCTGGAGAGATGGGCAGGAAGAAACCAAATGAGGTCTAACAAGAGCAAGTGTAGAGTCCTGTACCTGGGAAGGAACAATCAGACGTATCAGTACAGGCTGGGGGGCGACCTGCTGGAGAGGAGCTCTGCAGAGAAGAACCTGGGTGTCCTGGCGGACGACAGGTTGACCATGAGCCAGCAGTGTGCCCTGGTGGCCAAGAGGGCCAATGGGATCCTGGCATGTATTAAAAGGAGTGTGTCCAGCAGGTCAAGGGAGGTGATCCTCCCCCTCTACTCTGCTCTGGTCAGGCCTCACCTGGGGTACTGTGTCCAGTTCTGGGCTCCCCAGTACAAAACAAAACAAAACAGGGATCTCCTGGAAAGAGTCCAGCGGAGGGCCACAAAGATGATACGGGGCCTGGAGCATCATCCCTGTGAGGAAAGACTGAGAGACCTGGGTCTGTTCAGCCTGGAGAAAAGAAGACTGAGAGGGGATCTCATCAATGTGTACAGATACCTGAGGTGTGGGAGACAGAGGGATTTGGCCAACCTCTTTTCAGTGGTTTGTGGGGACAGGACAAGGGGCAATGGCCACAAGATGGAGCACAGGAAGTTCCGCAACAACATGCGAAAGAACTTCTTCACGGTGAGGGTGACAGAGCACTGGAACAGGCTGCCCAGGGAGGTTGTGGAGTCTCCTTCTCTGGAGATATTCAAAGCCCATCTGGACACCTACCTGGGCAGCCTGCTCTAAGGAACCTGCTTTGGCAGGGGGGTTGGACCCGATGATCTCTCGAGGTCCCTTCCAACCCCTACAGTTCTGTGATTCTGTGGTTCTGTGATTTATTTGTCCTCCCCCACCAACATGCCTTCTTAAATACACAAGTAAGGATTGTGTATTCAGAAAAAAAAAAGGTGTGTATCTTATTCAAAGATACTTAATTCATTCCTTCATTCCTATAACTGAATAGAGAATAAACTCTTAGTATCTGATGGGTATGTCTGTTACTTCAACCGTTTCACTGTTTACTGTAGGGTCTCTTCAGAAAAGCTAACATTTGCTGAACTTTCATAAGCATTTTAGCAAAACTGATAAATTAAATAGTAAGACTTAATAATTATCTCTATTAACTCTGCACTAGAGGAACAACTCTGAAATTACAATATGCCTTAGAAAAAGTGAAATTAACACTTCCTGCAGCCTACTAAAATGCCACAGAAGATACTGTTTTAACGCATGTCAGAGATATGCAAAGTAAGATTCCAAACTGTATTTTTGACAAAAAGAGGGGACATCTCTTGCAGAGAAGGAAAATAATAATAATAAATTAAGTAGTTAATTAATTGACCCTGATTTTGCTGCTCAGTAGTTTTGTATTTTTTTCACATTTTGGACATCTGTTCACAAATTAAAAGCTTGAGATTTTTAAAGTCTTTGTTCACCCTCTGTCAAAAAACTTACAACTAAAGATTCCTTAATCTGTACCAAACAAATAATGGAATGTGTTACTGCATTTGAACATTGCTGATTTTTCTATCATAAACACAGTGAAAGTTCTCAGTACTCAAGCTTTTTGTCACTGGCTGGAAATCTGTAGAACAACCTTTTTGTCACGATCTTTTCAACATTTTATGCTATAATGTAATGTTTCTGAAAGTATTTTCCTGGTTATCTTTGGAAACGGGATTAGCCATCACATAACATGGAAGCAGAGAACCAGGATGTTTCCGTTGACTCAGTATTTTTTTCCACTTGCATTACCCGGGTACTCTTGTATTATTATTTTTTTTTCTGAAAATAAATTATTTTTATGAAAACAATTTTATAAAAGAATATCGATCACAATTTCTTTCTCAAAATGGTTTTCTCTTCCACTCAAGTCATTACAAACCAGATACTTTGCATTACTTGGTTTTTCATCCCTGGACTCTATGAGATCCAAAGTGTGCCAAAAAAGAAAATTAAATTCACACCACGTTACACCTTGTTAATTTCTTGATATTTTCTACAATCTAAGGAAAACTTTCCTTTTTTCTGTCTCTGCTTCATAACTAATTTTCCTGTATATTTTTCAGATTAGTCACTGGAATTCTGCCTTTCTGTAACATCTACTCAACCTTGTTTTCCTTTCAAATGATTCCTTTCAGCTAATCATATACCTTCTTTTTTTTTTTTCTTTCATTTTTTTACATAAGAAAACATCTTGAAAAGAACATTGTAGAACAATCTTGCAGTTTGTGATCTTTAAGTATCAATATCTTCAAAGGGACAGCAAAATAACCCTGTAAATATCTATGAAAATTCACAATAATTTTATTTGGAATTATTGGTAAAGTAATTTGTGAGTTGCTTCAAATATGGTGAAACATTTTCTAGACTTATGAGTCATTTTGGATTTTGCTCTGTTTCAATATTTTTGTGACATGTACATGTAAGATATTCAGCTAACAAAAAATGTATTTAATAGATTCATAAAAATTAAGCACAGAACATGAGTTATTTGTCAGGAAGGGAATGGGGGAATTCAAAACAGAGGATTAACAAAGAGGATAACAAAGTTTAGCTACTACATTAACTGTACATTCAGTTGAATATTACCTTTTCATATAAATAACACATTTCCCTGAAAATGGAGGAGAAAGCAGTTCCTTGGTTATATTCCTCAGAATTTTGGGGCTTCAGGAAAGAACGAAGACTGGTACAGCAGGTATATACAAAGACATTTAAAGCCTGAATCCAGTATTTTGAAGATCCAGTAAATGCAACTTTGCTGTTTTTCTGAAGATTGTTAAGAAGGTAAATGAGGCTTAATCTGTCATTATCAGGTCAGACACACATACAAACCTATGATAACTACAGCCAGTTCTTACTTACTATACTCAGGATATTCCAGAAAACTCTCCTAGTGACTATCTTCCAGGTAGTGCCTCTCTTCCAGCCAATATCCAATGGAACAGTAAGCAATATAAAGTTCTTGTGGAGCTTTCACCCTTTCATTTTATCTTAAAATGCAGGTTGATTCCAGGAGGAAAAGAAACTCAGATATTGCAGTGGTACTTCACAGAAAGGACACATTTTTCTAATTAAAATGTCAAGTGTGTATTATCAGAAAATTAGAGATATCTAGCCTGTGGGCTTTTTGTTGAAAAATCCATTTAAGAACTTTCTATATTTTTATAATCCAATGTGAATAGAAACAGAAATAATGTGTTTGAAAGTGTGACTATGGAACCAGAAATACAAGAAAACTTCAAAATAAACTCCAGGAACTAATAAATATGTTACTATATTTTACCTTTATAGTCTTTATGCTGCACATAGCAAAGAATTCCCTTTCATAGACATTTTCATAAGTATTTCAGTGCCAATGAGCATATTTTCTAGAATAATACTCAGATTTTGAGGGAAAGCAAAAAAAGGTTTTTTGTTTTGTTTTGTTTTAAGTGACAAATATACCCATACTTAAAATTGTGTTTTGTTTGCTCATGAGAAATAGTAACTCCAGGAAATTTCCATAAATGAATTTCTAATAACCACACATTAATGAATATTTCAAGGAATATTCACACTTCTTGTTCTGAAATAAATCCTGTGGTCTTGAACAGGACACTTTTGACAGTATTGGAAATAATTAATTAAAAGTTAACCACAGAATAGAAGTAGCATGAGTGAAGAAATAAAAGGAAATGTGTAGTTCATTTAATCCTGTACTACTTTACTTAAGGTTTATCAGAAATTCCTTAAGTGGGAGCAGATTTAATACCCATTACCACTTGTTAGTGTCTTCATGTCAGGAAGGTGTTCCAATATACAGCAATAAGAAAGGTAGCTTTCTAATGTTGATATTCATCAAATATAATTTGGGTGAATCTACATCATTTAAAGATTTAATCTGTTAATTAAATTGATAGGACTGCAGTTATACCACACCTTATATTTTTCTCACTATTATTAAGTATTATCTCACTTATGAGTTTTTACCTTACCATGTATCTCCTTAATCATACTCAACATATGCTGCATTTTGCCAAATTAAAACAGTAAATTTCACTTTTACACAAAAATGAAGCAAAATATGACACTTTTATAGTATGCACTAAGCAGTGCATTTTTTTTTTTTTAATTGCATACAGAATTCTGGAACATGTAATGAGGAAAAAAGTGGTAAATAGGAAATAGATTTCACATTTAAAGATGTTTTACTAGGTATTACTTCAGCAGTAAGTAATACTTTTTGCTTTGTAACTCATGTAGAAGATTTACAAGAGCAGAAAGTTGTCAAATTAAGATTCAAAAACCTACATTTAATATCAGCAGTAAAAATATATTTTTGTTGTTGTCACTTTGACTGAGGATATAATTTACTGAGAGAAGCATTTTATTTGCAGACCTGCAAAGTAACAGACAGCCTGCTAAATTCAGTGGACTATACCCAAAATGAGGAAGAACGATATAAACCAGAATTTTTTTTCCAGCTCCCCTTTCCTGCTCCAAATTACATACATAATCTGTAGTAGTAATGAGTAAAAGAGACCTTAAATGTTGCTGAATTTCAGCATCTGTGGTAAAGCTCTGGACATTTTTGTTTTTCTGTTTTCTTTTCATGCTGCAATAATTCATTTCAAAAGTGGTGAGATAATGGAGTGTCATTGAAACATTCATCGTTCAAAACAAGATGGAATAAAAGAAAATATTAAAGAAAAATAGCACAAACTCAACAGTAGTAGTTTGTTCACTGGAACAACCTGAATAGCAAGTAAAACATCAAGGGTTTTAAATCACTGGGCTGTAAAATAAACAAAATTACAGCTGGAAAGTGTTCTACCAAATTAGTGACAGACATTTAAAGGAAATGATGTTTCTTTAGAAGTGAAACAGATCTCTTGAAGGGATGGACAATATAATAGGGGGAAAATGTGCTTACTCTGGAGAATCTTGAGAAACAGAAAGGTAAAAAAAATAGAGTCCAAAAATAAGTCAATACGAGTTGGTAATGAGCACAAAAAAATAAAGTCAGTTACATCTTCATAAAGCTAAGGTCCCTAACTCACCTCAATATTGCACAAGATAATAAAAATGTAGGATTAGGAAAGGATCCAAAGAGACCAGCTGGTCATTCCTTCTGCCGTTGCATGACTTCAGTTATTTGTGGTAGATAGTCTGTCTTGCACTGATGTTAAAAACCTCTGGTGGAAAGAAAACAAAAACTGGTTGAAAGACAGCAAAAACTTGTTAAAACACAGGATGAATGAATGAATGAATGAATGAATGAATGAATGAATTAACTAATAAATACATTAACAGCAAAAGGAGGACTTAGAAGAATCTCCATGTTTTACTGGATATGAGGGGAAACGGGGTGACAAAAGATGAAGAAACGGTTTACATACCTAATGCCTTTTTGCCTCAGTCTTTATCAGTAAGGCGAATTGTTCTCGGGGAACCCATCACCCTGAGTTGGAAGACAGTGACAGGGAACAAGATGAAGGTCCTACAATCCAGTTGGAATTTGTAAGTGACCTATTTCATCATTTGAACATTCACAAGTCTATTGGGACAGACAGTATTCATTCAGGGGTACTGACAGAGCTGGCAGAAATACTCACCAAGTCATTTTCAATAATTTATCAGCAGTCCTGGCTAATCAGGGAGGTCCCATATGACTGGAGGTTAGTAAATGTGACTCCAATATATAAGAAGGGCAGGAAGAAGGATCCAGGGAATTAAAGGCCTGTCAATCTTGTTACCAGAGAGGGTCATGGACCAGATCATCTTGAACAGCATCACATGATACATACAGCACAATCAAGTGATCAAGTGCAAACAGCATGGGTTTATGAAAGGAAAGTCCTGCCTGACTAACCTCATCTCTTTCTGTGACAAGATGACCCACTTAGTAGGTGAGGGAGAGGCTGTGGGTGCTGTTTACCTGGACTACAGTAAAGTGTTTGACACTGTTGTCTACAGCATTCTCCTGAAGAAACTGACTGCTCATGGCTCAGATGGATGTTCACTGCATAAAAAAATGTCTGGATGGTTATGCTCAGTCATAGTGAATGGAGTTCAATCCAGATGGCAGACGGTCACCTGTGGTGTCTCCAGGGCTCAGCAATGAGACCAGTTTTGCTTAGTATTTTTATTAATGATCTTAGAATCATAGAATCATAGAATCATTAAGCTTGGAAAAGACCTCCAAGATCATCTGGTCAAACCATCACCCTACGACC
Source organism: Cygnus atratus (assembly GCF_013377495.2). Taxonomy (NCBI): domain Eukaryota; kingdom Metazoa; phylum Chordata; class Aves; order Anseriformes; family Anatidae; genus Cygnus; species Cygnus atratus. The sequence goes on along the minus strand of NC_066369.1, from coordinate 14,262,262 downwards.
ACTATCACCATCTAAATCATGTCCCTAAGCACCACGTCCAACTTTTCCTTAAACACCCCCAGGGACAGTGACTCCACCACCTCCCTGGGCAACCCATTCCAATGCCTGACCACTCTTTCTGAGAATAAATGTCTCCTAATTTCCAACCTAAACCTCCCCTGGCGCAACTTGAGGCCATTCCTTCTAGTCCTATCACTAGTTATCTGTGAAAAGAAGCTGACCTCTGGCTCCCCACAGCTTCCTTTCAGGTAGCTGTAGAGAGCAATAAGGTCTCCCCTGATCCTCCTCTTCTCCAGACTAAACAACCCCAGTTCCCTCAGCTGCTCCTCACAGGACTTGTGTTCCAGGCCTTCCACCAGCTTTGCAGCCCTTCTCTGGACATGCTCCAAGGCCTCAATATCCTTCTTGTAGTGAAGGGCCCAAAACTGAACCCAGTACTCAAGGTGCGGCCTCACCAGAGCAGAGTACACAGGGACGATGTCCTGCTCAGTAAAGACAGGCCAGCAAGGCGAGGTGGTGGACTTGCTCGTTACGTGAGAGAGCAACTACAGTGTATTGAGAAGTGTCCAGAAGTGGATGAGGGGTGAGTTGAGAGTCTGTGGGTGAGAATTATGGGGCAGACTGCTGTGGGTGATACTGTTGTGGGTGTCTATTACAGGACACCAGATCAGGATGAGGAAGTTGACGAGGCCTTCTACAGGCAGCTGACAGCAGCCTCACGAACACGGGCCCTGGTTATCGTGGGGGATTTTAACTACCCTGACATTTGCTGGAAGGCCTACTCAACCAGTCATCTGCAGACTAGGAGGTTCCTTCAGTGTATTGATGATAAATCCCTGATGCAAATGGTGGATGAGCCAACTAGGAGAGCAGCGCTGCTGGATCTTGTCCTCACTAACAAGGAGGGTCTGGGTGAAACAGTGAAGGTTGAGGGCAGCCTTGATTGCAGCAACCATGAGATGGTGGAGTTCACTCTGCCCCAACCCTGTAGCATTGCATGGGGTTGTTGTGACCAAAATGCAGGACTTGGTGCTTAGCCATGTTGAACCTCATCCCATTGGCCTCTGCCCATCTATCAAACCCATCCAGGTCCCTCTGCAGGGACTTTCTACCCTCTGGCAGGTCAACAATCAACAATTCCCCCCAACTTGGTGTCATCTGTAAACTTACTGAGAGTGCACTCAATTCCCTCATCCAAGTCATCAATAAAGATATTAAAGAGGATGGGCCCCAACACCGACCCCTGGGGAACACCACTGGTGACTGGTTGCCAGCTGGTTTTCACTCCATTCACCATCACTTTCTGGACCTGGCTGTCCAGCCAGTTTTTAACCCAGCAAAGAGTGTACTTGTCCAAGCCATGGGCTGCAAGCTTTTCTAGGAGAATACTGTGGGACACCATGTAAAAGGCCTTGCTGAAGTCCAGGTAGACTACGTCAACAGCCTTTCTGTCATCCACCGGGCGGGTCACCTAGTCATAGAAGGAGAGCTGATGGACCCCTCTTGCGCATCAGGACTAACTCTCAAGGGACCCTCCCTACCAGCGTCCTGGACAATTCAAAATCTGCCCTCCAAAAGTCCAAGGTAGCAGTTTTACTGACCCCTCTCCTGACTTCACCAAGAATAGAATACTCTACCATTTTGTGGTCACTCTGCCCAAGACATCTCCTTACGACCACATCTTCCACCAGTCCTGTTCTGTTCATTAACAGCAGCAAGTCTAGCATACCACCCCCTCTGGTAGGCTCACTAACAAGCTGAGTCAGGAAGCTGTCTTCCTTGCACACCTCCTAGACAGCTTCCTCAGGGCTGTATTGTATTTCCAGAATATGTCCGGGAAATTAAAGTCCCCTGTGAGAACAAGCGCTGATGATTGAGCAACTTCCACCAGCTGCTTATAGAACGCCTCATCCATCTCTTCATCCTGGTTTGGCAGTCTATATCAGACCACCACCAGGACGTCCGCCTTATTGGCCAACCCCCTGATCCTTATCCACAAGGACTCTACCTTATCATTCCCAACCAGCCCCCAATTGGGCTCAAAAGCATCAAAACACTCTCTAATATAGAGAGCCATGCCACCTCCCCTCCTTAGCTTCCTGTCCCTTCTGAAGAGCTTGTAGCCATCCATTGCAGCACTCCAGTCATGGGAGTGGTCGCAGAGGATCAGGCACACACTTGTTAAGTTTGCAGACAATACCATTTTAGATGGAAGTACTGATCTGCTTGAGGGTAGGAATGCTATGTAACCGGATCTCATAGGCTAGACCGATGGTCTGAATCTAATCAAATGACTTTCAATACAGTCCTGGAAAGTTGCCAGTCAGAAAAGGACCTGGGGGTGCTGGTTGACAGCTGGCTGAACACGAGCCAGCAGTATGTCCAGGTGGTCAAGAAGGCCAACAGTATCCTGGCCTGCATCAGAAGTACCGTGACCAGCAGGAGTAGGGAAGTGATTGTTCCTGTGTACTCAGCGCTGGTGAGACCACACCTCCAATACTGTGTTCATTTTTGAGCCTCTCACTACAAGAAGGATCTTGAGTTGCCTGAGCATGGGTAGAGAAGATAACAAAGCTGGTGAAGGGACTAGAAAACAAGACATGAGGAGAGAGAGAACTGTTCAGTCTGGACAGAAAAAAGAGGCTGAGGGGAGACCTCATTGCTCTCTACAATTACCTGAAAGGAGGTTGCAGTGAGGTGGGTGTTGGTCATTTTTCTCAGGTGACAAATCATCAGACACTAGGAAATGGTCTCAAATTGCACTGGAGGAGATTTAGATTGGATATTAGGAAGAGTTTCTTCATGGAAAGTGTGGTTAGGTACTGGAATGGGCTGCCTAAGAAGTGGCCCGGAGGCATTTGAGAGAGGTTTGGACACTAAGGGACATGGTTTAATGATGTCCCCCTGCGGGTCAGGCTGATAGACTTGATGATCTTGAAGGTCTTTTCCAACCTAAATAATTCTATGAATCCATAATTTTCTATGATTGCGTGTGTAACTCTTTGCAGTGTTTTACCATCCTGGTACTTAGAAGGATTTTGTTAATACCCATTTGATTGTCCTTAGCTTCAGTAAAATAAAATGTAAACTAAGGAAAGCCAATGCTATCACAGGGGTGTAAAACTGATGTAAAGAAAAGAAGGATTATGTTTTAGATTAACGGGCTTTTGTACATATAAGAGTGTGTTTCTGTCCCAGTAAAAGGTGTAACAGCTGATTATGTACAGAAGCAGCCTGACATCAACGAATCTATGAGCATTTTGGGGATGTACATAGGGCAAACTTTGCAGACCATAATGTCTCCTCACACTTTCATAGATATTAGCACTTCACTTAGTGAACAAAAGAATGGTGCAAGTATATATGTGTAAAAAAAGTTGTAGGTGTACGTTTGATCACAATACAGACATATCATTCAGTGTCTAGCTTTGAAGCCTCCTGAGTTAAACAAGTGGAATAGACAATTTATAGGCAAATAAATTAAATTTTATTGAAAAGTTAACCTACTGTTCAGACTTAATTACGAATCCCATCTCAGAGATTTTCTGTTGTGGTTTTCAATAGCAGCAATTTCATTCTTAAATCCACAAAGGGCCTAAAAAATAACTATGCAATTCATAGGATGTATTTAGAATAATAATGAGCTTCTGTTATAAAGATATTGAAAATTTCTCCCCCTTCCCTTCCCTTCCCTTCCCTTCCCTTCCCTTCCCTTCCCTTCCCTTCCCTTCCCTTCCCTTCCCTTCCCTTCCCTTCCCTTCCCTTCCCTTCCCTTCCCCTCCCCTCCCCTCCCCTCTCCTCTCCTCTCCTCTCCTCTTCTCCCCCTCCCCCTCCCCCTCCCCCTCCCCCTCCCCCTTCCCCTCCCCCTCCCCCTCCCCCTCCCCCTCCCCCTCCCCCTCCCCCTCCCCCTCCCCCTTCCCCTCCCCCTTCCCCTTCCCCTTCCCCTGGCCTGCCCTTGCCTGCCCTGCCCTGCCCTTGTCCAGAACAGGCAAAGATTTAAGAGGTTCTCATGTTCAGAGTGTAGACAGAAAGGGGAAGAAGTTGCATTTGTATCTGGCCACGGTTCCTCATTCACAGCTGTTTTACCTTAGTGCAAGTGTAAGATAGAAAAGGTAAACCTAAGTTGTAACAGCAGCAGAGAATCATCAGGGTGTTAACATGAGAAAGATGAGGTAACTATAATCACTTATTCCTTTGTACTAAGCAGCTTCAGGATGGGGGTTGCTCAGGACGGGGTTGTACAGCTGGTCCAACCAATAGTGAAGCTGACACTTTGTTTTGCACTGTGCAGGAAGAAATCTCCAGACTGTGTTGTCATTACTTCAGGATCCCTCTCTCTCCCATCACACAGCCCCCCTTTCTCAAAAATAATCTGAAAACCTAGTCTGTTCCATTTTTCTTCATAACAGGTGCTTTCTCTGCTGTTTTCCTTTATGCAACCCAGTAACTGTCTCAGCAATGGAGAGTAAAGGCAGGGGGAGATGAGATGATTATATTGACCAACAATTCACCTGAAGCCTGTGGAGAGGCCCCTGGTGGAGCAGGCTGTCCCCCTGCAGCCCATGGGTGGAGCAGATCTCCATGCTGCAGCCTGTGGAGGAGCAGGTGGATGTGGCCTGAAGGAGGCTGCAGCCTGTGGAGAGCCCCTGCAGGACCAGAGCTGCAGGCCATAGACAGGAGCAGAGGATGTTGGGGGAGCTGCCACCCATGGGGGGGGCCCATGTTGGAGCAGTTTTCTCCTGATGGATGGACCCCATGGTATGGACCCATGTTAGAGCAATTTTTGAGGAGCTGCTGCCTGTGGGAAGCCCACACAGGATCTGTTCAGGAAGGATGGCATCCCGTGGGAGGGACCCCACGTGGAGCAGGGGCAGAAAGTGACCATGAAGGAGCGGTGGAGATGAAGCATCATGAATTGACTGCAGCCCCCATTCCCCATTCCCCTGTGCTTGCTTGGGGGGAGGATGTAGAAGAGGGTGGATGGGGGAAAGATGTTTTTAGTTTGCTTTTAGTTTCTCACTTCTCTAGCTTGTTAGTAATAGGCAATAAATTACGTTAATCTCCCTATGCTGAGTCTGTTTTGCCTGTGACAATAACTGTTGAGTGATCTCCCTGTTCTTAACTCAACCTTGAGCCATTTTCATGATATTTTCTCTCCCTTTCCCTTTGAGGAAGGGGAGTCAGAGAGTAGCTATGGTGGAGTTTAGCTGCCCAGCTGAGTAAAACCACCACACTGGATAAACCCAATGCCTCAGTATACCAAACCTTTAAAGCGAATATCAGTGAACAGAAGCAGTTTTACCCTCTAAAGTATTCTGGAAGAGTAAATAAATAAATAAATAAACATGTAAATCTATGTCAGCTTTGTTTTGCCTCCCCAGTCTTCCTCTTTCTTTATACTTTGGGATCTGATTTGGGCTTCTTTATTCAACAGGGAAAAAGATAGAAACCAAGCTGCTGTTCACCAGGCATACTGTACCTTGCACCCAATTTCCCCCATATTTTCTTCTTCACTGCTTTCTCTGGTTATTTTGTACCCACTGCAGATACATGCAAATCCCTTTCCTGTGTCAGCTGAACAATCCATAGCAATTTTAGCATTCTATGTATGTTTTTGCCCCTTTAATTATTTTTATTAACCTATGCTAGTTTATTTTGTTCAACAGCTATTCCCATTCTTCTGTTTTCCAGAGGATTATAATTTTAACAACCTTTTCAATCTATTCCTGCTTAACCACACTGGTATCCTATACCCTTTTTAACTGTTCACACTTAATAGGATTAATTTCCCTTGTGTTCTGTGTGGTAGTTTATTAAGTATTAACTAATTTTCTGCAGTAGATGGCACATGCAATTCACTATAGCATTTCAGTTAATATTTCTGCTGGCATTCCCCATTCCCTGAAAATCTTTGCAGCATCAAAAGTGGGGAATAAGTATGAAAGGATGATTTTGACAATTTTCTTCACTGCAGGTAAATCCCCTCACTGAAGACTCTTCTATTCACATGGTAGAGAAACCCTGAAAAGGTTTAGAGCTTCAAAAGTACTTTCAGTAAGGAGTATTCCTCCAAGCAATATATATATTGTTGACGTTATTAACAGCTACTATAAATGTTAGTAATTACTAGACCTTATTGCTCTCTACAGCTGAAGGTGTGGGGAGCTGGGGGTTGGCCTCTTCTCACAGGTAACTAGTGGTAGGACTAGAGGGAATGGCCTCAAGTTGCACCAGGGGAAGTTTAGGTTAGAAATTAAGAGACATTTCTTCTGAGAAAGAGTGGTCAGGCATTGGAACAGGTTGCCCAGGGAACTGGTGGCGTCACCGTTGCTGGGGTGTTCAAAGAAAGGTTGGATGTGGTGCCTAGAGACACGGTTTAGTGAGTGACATTGGTAGCAGAGTGATGGTTTGACCAGATGATCTTGGAGGTCTTTTCCAAACTTAATGATTCTATGATTCTACCAGCTTTCTTAATAAATTATTGGAGCTAAAAAGTCCTTGCTTAACCTAGCATCTGGCCATCACGTCTTGACCTCCAAAAGTCATGCTATTGTAGGATTTCAATGCTTAAATTTATGGAGAAGATAGGAATAAACCACACATCTATGTTCTGTTCACATAGTTTAAATGCAATTCTGAAAAGAACTCATACACTACAGTTATGAAGATAATATCAAGTATTGCTTAGCACTTTCTCAGTTGCATCTGAACAAACATGACTGACTGATACAAAAGAGTGTTGAGTTTGACTATCTTCCATAATTAAAGACCCAGTGATAACTTTCTCAGGAGGAAGAGGGACAGCTTAGATTTCAGCCACATTCCATTTCAGTTTCTTAGAATGTCCTGCATCCTTTGAATGAGGTGTGTTCATTTTCTCCACTTTCTGTCTGTGTTTGGTGTTGAGGCACACCATTAAAAAGATTCTGTGTTCTGTCATAGAGGTGAAGTCATTTCTTTATGTAGCACAGTGGGATCTTTATGGATAAAAGTTATTTGATGCTGTAAATTCAAGCTATGCTGCTGCTCTGAAAACATGATTTAAAGACAGCTAGTGAAATGTTATCTTTCCTTGCAGCCTTCTGCCATGAGGGTTTGCATGGCCTGCAGACAGCTGTGTGTATTATTATAATGAATTATCTCTTACCTAGAGAAGCTACAAAACTAGGCAGGTTTTCAAGATTTTTTCCCAGGTTTATAGCTGTCTATAATTTCCAAAGATGACCAGATATCTATGGACTATGGACAGGCCTGAAACTAGAAAATCAGAAAGGGTCCCAAAGCAGGCCTCTCAGAAACTATTTACAATAGCTACAATTTGTATATGAATTTATCACTGAAGTTAGGGAGGGTACTGGTTAGATTTAATGATGCCATTGTACTGATTTCAGTACAGCTGCATATGGGTTTTCCAAAGGCTGAGACTGCAAAAGAAAATCTAAAGTATCCAGCTGCATATGGGTTTTCCAAAGGCTGAGACTGCAAAAGAAAATCTAAAGTATCTTGGTGAGTTTGTATGGTTTTAGAGCATGAATTAATCTTTTCCACATCACTGAAGTTTTGTTTGCTTATTTTGGAATAACTCCCATCAATATCTCGTTCAAACTAATGCAAACAATCACCTGACAGTGTCGACGCAGGCATAAAATCATGTTTGATCAAATTGCTCTCTGGCATGTGGAAGAACTTTAGAAATGGTACCATCAACATGATAAAGATCAAACTTGAAACAGAACTCAGCTGTGCTTGAGTTGCTAATCTGTGTACTTCTTATGCCTTCTCTGTATGTAATACAGATATAAATCAAAAAACTTTCTGGGAGCCTGATTGACTAAGCTATGACATTTGGTCTATTTGCAGTTCAGAAAATATCCTGGGACTTTCAGTAACTGTCCTGATGACACTTACAAGATGGATTTCTCCATTTAGCCAAAATGTCTAGGGTATGTGTATTTCTGAGGAGGTGGAGAAAATGCTTCTTCCTCAGTATTGTTCAAGCAATGCAGCCAAAGCATCAGCGAAGAGAAGCTAAATTTTATTTTAATTTCTAGTAATCTGATTATCTTACTGCAGTAAAATTTGTAGAAAAAAGTGTTATACATTTGTATGTTTAAATATATATATGTTAATATATAGACGCTCACATATGAGGTTCAGAAAACTTTCTAAGAAGTTAGTATATGTGACATTAGCTCTAAGTAAAGCAACCACAAGTCAAAATTTTATTACTATTATAATCATTGAATTGGAAAATATGAATGAAAATAATTCAAAACAAATATAGAACAGTAAGGGACAATATACTATGCTAACTTTCCTTTTCCTTTTCCTTTTCCTTTTCCTTTTCCTTTTCCTTTTCCTTTTCCTTTTCCTTTTCCTTTTCTTTCTTTTTCTTTTTCTTTTTCTTCTTTTTCTTTTTCTTTTTTTTTTCTTTTTCTTTTTCTTTTTCTTTTTCTTTTTCTTTTTCTTTTTCTTTTTCTTTTTCTTTTTCATTTTCTTTTTCTTTTTCTTTATCATTTAGAATGTGCTAGCAAAGTGAAAAATAAAAATAAAAATAATAATAAATGAGAAGATATTTTCAGCTCCTTGTCACTGTGGTTTCCTCATATGAACAATTTACATTTGCTGTTAATCCTTCCTATTTCACAAAATAAGAGAGCTTTTCTCATCATAAAAGTAGGAACACACAACTCTCTATTTCATGATTAACATCTAAGGCTGGGTTTTACTACTATGAAAATATTACTGATGATTATATACAGCTAGATTATATTTGCAGTTCCTATGTTCTGATTTTTTTCTTAAACAAGCAGAGTTATACCACATATTTGCCTAGACTAATATGTTATCTTGAATACTATCCTATAACATATATATCAGTGAAAGATAAAGTGAAAATGTGAAATGTGTAAGCATGGACAAGTCTTTCTAATACTTAACCAGAGAATATGTCTTCTCTGGTATAATGTCTGTACTGGTAACCTATAAACATTCATTCCATTATAAATTCTATTCTCAGATTTGTTATTGTTAAATTTTGTTTGTTTGTTTTTCCAGAGCCTACTATTTTTTGTTTAATTAATTTTATATTTCACTGGAGTATTTTGAACTGGCTCACAAGTATGATTTTTAGAATGTAGCTACTACCTCAGTGCAAATGCTGACTTTAATTACGGGTTTTACTTTTATTGTTGTTGGTGTTCAGTTCAGTCACTTTTTCAACCTAAAGCAAATAATAATAATAATAATAACAAAAACAGACATTTTAGCCTTCTGTTCCTTAGAGTTTCTTCTTTCCAAAATTCAATTAAAAAAAAATCATTGCAAAGTAATATTACTTTAAAACATTTTTAGATTAAGGGAAACATTGCCACATGGCATTCATATTGCTTTTAAAAAATGTATTACATAATTTGAGACCCTTTCAAAACAACATGATGGTGCATTTTATGAAGACATTTGAGAAGAGATTTTAAACAAAGCATTCTAGGTATATAGAATTAGTCTTCATTAAAAAGTCAAATAGTTTATGTGAACAACTTCTTGTACACTACTAATAAACAATACACTAGTAAACAGTACACAATGAAATAGTTTCTGATGTCTTAGTTACCTGATTTCTAGGATGAATTAATTTTATTTCACCTTGGATCTTTTGTTTGTTTCTTTGTGCATACAGTGTCCCTTATAATGCATGAACATTGAGTGGGCCAAATCCCCAGTTGATGATAAATCTTTAAGACATCAATTACTCAAGATTTTATTAAAGAAATATGTATTTTCTAAGTCTAAGAGGGAGAAGAGGGTAAGTTTATTTGTGGTATTCATGTTAATGTGAGTGCTGGCTGTGTCTATGTGGTGCCTTTAAACACTCTGAGTGACTGTTCTGTCTGTGGCTGGCCATGTCTGTGCACTGTGTGCTTTAAGGGAATTTAAAGGTTGTGCATAGAATCATAGAATTATCAAATCACCTAGGTCTCAAAACACCTTCAAGATCATTAAATCGAGCAATCAACCTGACATCAAGCATGATGTGTGTTCATGCATGCTTGTCAGGCACACATGCTCAACCTCAGTGGTGGAAAGACATAGGGACAGGGACAAGCAGTATCTTTACATCCTGTCCGCTCCAGATGTCATTAGCAATTACAATAATTACTCAATGACTGAAAGCAATTCCCTCCCCTCCGCTCCCCTCCCCTCCGCTCCCCTCCCCTCCGCTCCCCTTCCCTTCCCTTCCCTTCCCTTCCCTTCCCTTCCCTTCCCTTCCCTTCCCTTCCCTTCCCTTCCCTTCCCTTCCCTTCCCTTCCCTTCCCTTCCCTTCCCTTCCCTTCCCTTCCCTTCCCTTCCCTTCCCTTCCCTTCCCTTCCCTTCCCTTCCCTTCCCTTCCCTTCCCTAACTAAGAACCTAAATGGAAATCTAAATTTCGTTTTCATTTTTGGAAACCTAAATGAAAGTTCTTAAAAGTAACTGTAAAAAAAGTATTTTACAAACCACCTTAGAGTCTGAATAATTCTATTATTTATTCTATGTATTCTATTCTATGTACATTTGCAATCCAAATTATTAAACTTTGATTGCTTTTCCTACTTATCCAATCCATAGATAATTATATGGTTGATAAAATGTTTTTTTTGCAATAACTTATATCCAAAAATTTAAATACAAAGTGATCCATTACTTAGTCATTTTAACAACTGATTTGCATTTAATTTTATCTTTAACTGCACAATGTGCTACATTCATTACAATTTTTAATTTCTTGTGCTTTCTGCAATTTAAATTTTAATATTACAGAATGTACTCCATAATTAGTTTTTATTATTTTTTTTTTCAGCAAAGATATTATCATGTGTAATAAAAATCTACCAGATGGCACTGGTAGATTTATATCTAGACCCCAATCAACAAAGCCTGAGATGTAATTAACTTCATATATTTATCACTACACCACTTTGAAAATGGTCTCAGGTTATCTTTGGAGTGTCTTAAGAGTATCCCATTTAGCTTTCATTAGTCACTCCAAAAGGACATTTATTTTCCAGATTCTGTATCAAATAGTTGCTGCCAAAACATAGCAGTAATATATGTGAGTATAAAGTTGAATTGTCATAAATTGGGTCACATGGCTCATGAAAAATCTTCTAGTAGTTCAAATTTTTCTTCAGATGTTTTTTCAGAATTGTACCTATGTACTAAAGATGGTACATAGGACACAATGACTCCATAAAACACATACATAGGTTAGCAGGTGGCCTGTGGCCATGTAGTGGGTTTACATGGCAAGGTTTTGGCAGTGGGGGGCCATAGAGGTGGCTTCTGAAAGAAGAATCCAGAACCTGCCCCACGTTAGATAAGGGCCTTGCCGCTGGTCAGAGACCAGCCAATAAGTGATGTTGGTTGCACCTCTGTGAGAGCATATTTAAGAAAGGCAAAAAAACAGCTGCATGACAGCAGCTGGCAGAGAGAGTGGTGAGAAACAGCCTTGCAGATACCAAGGTCAGGGAAGAAGGAGGGGGAGGAGGTTCTCCAGGCTCTGGAGCTCCAGGTGCCAGAGCTCCAGGCGCCTGTGGAGAGGCACCTGGTGGAGCAGGCTGTCCCCCTGCAGCCCATGGGTCCCACCGAGGAGCAGATCTCCACACTGCAGCCCGTGGAGGAGCTCCCAGTGGAGCAGGTGGGCCTGCACTGAAGGAGGCTGCGGCCCATGGAGAACCCCCGCAGGAGCAGGCCCCAGGCCGGAGCTGCAGCCTGTGGAGAGGAGCCCACACAGGAGCAGGGGACCTGGGGGGAGCTGCTGCCCGTGAGGGACCCATGCTGGAGCAGTTTGCTCCTGACGGATGGACCCCGGGGTACAGAGCCATGTGGGAGCGGTTCTCGAAGAGCTGCTGCCTGTGGGAAGCCCACACAGGATCTGTTCAGGAAGGATGGCATCCCGTGGGAGGGACCCCACGTGGAGCAGGGGAAGAGAGTGACTGACAATGAGCAGTGGAGACGAAGTACTAGGGACTGACTACAGCCTCCATTCCCTCATTCCTCTGTGCACCACTTGGGGGGAGGAGGTGGAAAAGGGTGGATGGGAGGAAGGCATTTTTGGTTTCTTTGTTTCTCACTTCTCTAGCTTGTTAGTAATAGGCAATAAATTTTACTATCTCCCTACTCAAGTCTGTTTTGCCTGTCACAATAACTGTTGACCGATCTCCCGGTCCTTATCTCAAACCTTGAGACCTTTGCATCATATTTTCTTCCCCTTTCTCTTTGAGGAGGGGAAGTGAGAGAGCAGCTGTTATGGAGCTCAGTTGCCCACCAGAGGAAAATCACCAGAGGCCATAACATGATGTCTGTGCATAGACAAGGTCTTCAAAGCTATTAACAACATACTAGCAAAGCACACCTACATTGAATTTTTGAGATTAACACATAGAATTCAGATACTCCACAACCTAATCATTAGCCAAAGGTGAATTTTAAATTGTATTCCTACTTTTTAATTTATTGTATTTTTCCCAATAATTTGTTGTAGTAGTCACAGGGTTTGGGTTAGAAAGAAGTAACTTATGAAGACTTTCTGGATGAATGTATTTAACTTAATTTTATTACATATCTGATTCATAACAGATGACCTCACCAAGAGACTTATTTTATCCCTGACTCTGCAGCCAACCATATAGCACATAGTAGAGTATACACCTAATCTGGGTACTACTAAAGCAAAGCATTCACATCCAAGAATTGCATGAGCAGGCATGTTTCTTCTCTGGAAGTGTAGACAGAGGCATGTTGCTAATTGTTTCTCTGAAAAGAAAAGAAAAGAAAAGAAAAGAAAAGAAAAGAAAAGAAAAGAAAAGAAAAGAAAAGAAAAGAAAGAAAGAGAAAGAAAGAAAGGAAAGGAAGGAAGGAAGGAAGGAAGGAAGGAAGGAAGGAAGGAAGGAAAGGAAGGAAGAAAGGAAGAAAGAAAGGAAAAGAAAGAAAGAAAGAAAGAAAGAAAGAAAGAAAGAAAGAAAGAAAAGAAAGAAAAAGAAAAAGAGAAGGAAGAAGGTGAGGGAGAGGGGGAGAGGAAGAGGTGAGAGGGAGAGGGGGAGAGAGAGGGAAAGGGGGGGAGAGGGGGGAGGGAAGGAAAGGGGGAAGAGGGAGGAAGAGGGAAGGGGAGAAAGTGGGAGGGGGAGGGGAGGGGGAGAGGGGAGAGAGTGGGAGGGAGGGAGGCAGGGAGGGAAGGTTAAGAGGGAGGGGGGGAGGGGAGAGGGAGGGGTTAGGGAAAGGTGGGTGGAGGTAGGTTGGAGAGAGAGGGGAGGAGAGAGGGAAAGACAGGGAGAAGGGCGAAGGAAAGAGGGAGGGGAAAGGAGGGGGGAAGGAGAGACAGTCTGAAAATACCAACAGTACATTTCTCTTTTGTTGGTAATAATCCAGAAAATACTACAAAACTTGCCAAAGAAGATGTGAGCACAATCACCTGACACATCTATTCTTCTAAAATGTTGCCTGATTCTTCACTTTAACAAAGAAAAATCAGTGGTTTACAGTTTGCATCTTTAAATGAGTCGTTTCTGGATGACTATTAGAGATCTGCAGTAAAAATAAATAAATAAATAAATAAATAAAAACTAACACAAACAACCTGAAAATTTATTGGTCTTATTTTTGCTTCAGCTAAACGGAGGGAGCAAAGCAATGACATATACATTATAATCTTGATCATTTAGAAAAAACAAGTTGTCCTCTTTTTTGGGGATTGTGGATTAAGATGCAGATTTCCTTGGCAATTGTTGCTAAGTGAAACACTGCATGACAGAATGAACGGTCATAACTCACATGAGATGAAAGCTTGGAAATTATTAATTTGCTTTTCTAACTTCTGTGATTTGATTTATAATTGCTTATTGTGTTTAAAGGGACAATTCAGTGGTTACAGTACCATAATAAACCTTTTGTGTAAAAGTTATGACAGCTACTGTATAATGTATTGATTCTATCATGGAGTAATAAAAAATATAATTTCTATTTGTAGCTTCTATGAACCATTGTATCTTTGCTCTGTTTGTTAAACCACAATGGGTAGTTAAATATTATCAATTTTCCCTCCAATAAGCTGTTGGTAAGAAAAAATACAGACAAGTTTGGATTTCTTACTCTACATACACTAACTGCAATGGCAGAAATACCGAAACTTCTTGTTTTTGTCAGCAAATTCTATCAACTTCTATATGTGAAGTTGAAGGACTATGCCTCAAGTGTGTCTCAAAAGGTCAGAAAACCTCCTCTAGGTACTGAAATGCACCCTCATGAAGTTTATAGATGTTAGAAAATGGTGGGCACCAGTTGACAGTTCAAGGGCAGACCTTCTGCCCAGGGGGACCAGGATGGGAGGAATGGACCAGAAGGAACCTAGTGAAGTTCAACAAAGACAAATGCAGAGCCCCAGCAGTGATCCAGGCTGGACCTGCCTTGCCAGGGGCAGCTCTACTGGGACATCTCTAAGGACTTGGGGCCTGCAAAAGGAGGGGAACACACAGTGCCCTAGCATCACTGAGGGCAGCAACATCCTGTGTAATGTGAACAGGGGCATGGCCATGAGTTTGAGGGGGGATTAAGCCCCTCTGATCAGTCATTTGCTGAGACAAGCAGTTCTAGTGCAGGCACATTCTGCAGTGGAGTAGGGGATCATGCTGTACAGGTGAGTTTCCTGAACCATGGCTTTGTCCAGCAGTTCAAACAGCAGTTGTAATCCACTTGCAAGGAGCTTCAACAGTAGTATACACCCTGCAAAAAGCTATGTCATCTGCTTCCCCTGTGACCTCTGCACCCACTGGAAACAAAGAAGATAACCAGACAAAGCTCCCAAGAAAACATCCATGTCTCAGGCTCCAGGGTGTGCCTGAGTTTTCTGTCAGTATCTGACAGCAGCAGTGAGTACACCTGTGGGAGGTGTGCCCAGGTAGAACTGCTTAGCTAGTGGCAGGGATCTGTGAGGAGATGGGTAGATTAAGGAGCATCAGGGACTCTGAGAAGGTGATTGGTGGAATGTTACTCTACCATCCCTGGAACAGAGGTGTCAGGCAGTTATAACACATGACATGATACTCTCACCAGCAGGTAGAAGGTAGAGACTTAAGAGACAAGGAGGAATGGAAGTGGATCTCTGCTCAGTAGCAGGCAAATTCCCTCCCTTCCTACCTCACTTTCCCCTGTGCCCTTATACAATATATATGGGGCCCTGAAACTTAATGGACGCTCAAACAATGAAGTGGAAGATGGTCCATATAGGTTGGGATATCACCTAGGGCAAGTCAGCCTACCCCCCAAATTACGATGACATCCATTAAGAAAAAAAGATGATAGGTTACTGTCATCAGCGACTCCCTTCTGAGGGGAACAGAGTGCCCAATATACTGACAAGACCTACCTTTCAGGGAAGTTTGCTGCCTCCCTGTGTCACAGCTATAAGATGTTTCAAGAAAACATCTTAGCCTGGTACAGTCCTCAGATTATTATCCATTATTGTTTATGTTGTTGTTGTTTGTTTGTTTGTTTATGTAGGTGGTGATAAAATTGTGAAGAGAAGTCCAAGGGTGATCAAAAGAGACTTCAGGTCTTGGAGATAATTGATTAAGGAATCAGGATCACAGGTAGTGTTTTTCTCTACCCTTTCAGTTCTAGGGAATGATACTGGAAGAAACAGGCAGACACAGCCTATCAATATATTTTTCCAAGACTGGTGTCATCAGATTTTTTTTTTGTGTGTGTGTGTCAAGACTGTGGCATGGTCTACACGATACCTGCTGGAACCTGACAGGGTGCCACAGGATGCACTGGGGAAAAAGATTTAGCAGAGCTGATTGAAAGAGCTTTAAACTAGTTTTGAAGGAGGGTAAAGAATTAAATCAGGCTTGATGGTGATGTGCTATGGGATGGCATGCCGAAGTTTGAAGAACTGTGTGCTAGACTGTCCTTTAGTCTATTCCAGGAGGCGATGGGTACACTGGAGGACATTTGAAATGTCCCTACACTAATGCCCACAACATGAAGATTAAACAAGTCCTAGAGATACCACATCATTGATATAATTGAGCCTTGGTGGGAAGAGTCCCGTGATTAGAGTGCTATAATGGATGGTTACAAACTCTTCAGGAGGGACAGGCAAGGCAGGCAAAGTGGGAGGTGGTACTGTGTGTAATGGAGGGGCTGGATTTTATCAAGTTTACAGTTGACATGGTGATGACAGTTGAGATCTTCCAGGTAAGGATTAAGGGAAAAGCAAATAAGGCAGATGTAGTTGTGGGAGCCTACTGTAGGCCACCCAGCCATGATGACAACACTGATGAATTGTTCTCTAAGGAACTGAGAGATATCTTTAGATTAGCTGCTCTTGTCCTTATGGATGACTGCAACTTCCCAGGTATTAACTGGTAATACCACACAGCTTATACAAACAGGTCCAGAAAACTCCTAAAACACTTTAAAGAAAACATGCTGGCACAGGTACAAAGGGACTGAACTAGGAAAGCTGCCCTCCTAGATTTATTGCTTGTAAACAATAAGTTCTTGTGGGTGAAGTGGCAATTTGCAGCCATCTTGGCCACAGTGACCACAAAGTATTTGAGTTTAAAATCTTCAGTGATCAGAGGAAAACTGCCAGCAAAACTTTGGCCCTGGACTTCAGGCTTATCAGGAAACTAGATAGTAAGGTCCTCCGGGAATCTACTTTTGAAGGTATTGGGGTCCATTAGTGCTGGCCACTTTTTAAGAGCCATTTCTTTACAGCACAGGAGCAGACAATTCCAAAATGTCAGAAATTGTCAAGCAAGCAGGGCAGAAGACCAGCCTGACTCAGCAGAGATTTTATTCTAGAGCTTAGATGGAAAAGGAAAGTGTATGGACACTGGAAGCAAGGTCAGGCAACATGGGAACACTACAGAGATTCTGTTCACTATTATAGGGAGAAAATTCATGCATCCAAATCTTGAGTAGAATTGAAGTTGGAAAGAAAAGAAAAAAAAGAAAAGAAGGGGAGAGGAGGGGAGAGGAGGTCAATTAAATATTAGAGCAGGTTGCCCAGATTTTTTAGGGCCTCTGCTTTGAAATGTGGGCATTTTCAAGACTTAACAGGAGCAGCCTGAATTCATTGTGGATCTGTCTTTGACCGGGAGTTTGGCACAGCTGATTTCTGAAGTGTCTTCCAACCTGAATAAGTCTATTATTTCTTACGATATTCCTTGAAACCTAGCATCTTCATCTTCACATATCTTCTTGGTTCTGGACATCTGAGTTACATCTTTCAGATAACTATCAAGAAGATTTTTCATTCTTGGAAATATTAATGTTTAAAAATTATATAAAAATGCATTTATAATAAAAGATATAAACTATACAAAGGATATAAACATGTATAAATCACAGGGTTTTAATGCTTCTAAGACTGGATGGGATTTTTCCTAATATTTCTAGATTTCAGCAAACAGATTGTTGCCATGTGATATAATGCAAAGCAGCTGTTTCCTCATATGACAGTATGCTGACAGCCTATTATATTGCTGAGCTTCACCATTTGTGCAGTTTTTCTCCTCAAACATGTCATTGAGCAGGGTGGAAGATATTTAAATATTTTTCTTTTTTTTTTTTTTTTTTTTTTTACTGCTACAAAATTTTCTGTCTCGATCCTTTAACAGAACATACTTCAGTTTTTTTTTTTTTTTTTCCCATTGGAAAATATCAATCAGTCCAAATGTAAATGTTCCAAATGTGTCAGTGTATTTGGAATCTTTCAAATTTGACAAAATGCCACCAGAACCAGAACAGCTCCTGAAGTAGATATTTCTATATTTCATGCTACGAAAGCTGTTTTATAGGCTGCAAAATTACCTGACCGACCATGCAAGTTAAAAATGTAGAGCTTTCATTCCCAAGTTCCCTAGCATATGTTTTCCAGAAATTTTCCAGTTTGCCTCTTTAAACAAAAGGACAGATGAACTTTCATACTGTCATATTTCAGAAGTAAGATGGACAAGAATATGTATCACTTTGGAGACATACTTCCTTCTGGGCTTTGTTACAGTCTCAGACAATATAGCAAAGACATGAAATTGAAAGAGTCAGTTTGTAGAAATATATATTTTTGGGGTTTACTCCAAAAATCTGCCCTTTTACTGAGGTTTCATGCATTTTACATAGACAGTGGAGGAAAACAAACAAACAAACACAGAAACTATGCTGATCTCAAAACTGACATTTCAGCAAATTCCCTACAGCCATGGATATGCTGAGAGGATGACAGTACAGATGGATGGAAGTCCTGGGCCTTGAAATGACACTAGGGCTCATTTTGTATCTAACAGGATTCGCTTCAACCTGAATGAAAGTTTCTTAATGCACACATTAATTTGAATGAGGTACCTTAGATCCAGATTATACAACAGAAAACACTGAAGTTTTCTATGTTAACAAGGGCAATTTGAATTTCTGCAATTAATCTTCTCTATTAATGTATAA
This sequence comes from Cygnus atratus, assembly GCF_013377495.2. Taxonomy (NCBI): domain Eukaryota; kingdom Metazoa; phylum Chordata; class Aves; order Anseriformes; family Anatidae; genus Cygnus; species Cygnus atratus. The sequence continues at coordinate 14,243,782 of NC_066369.1, read as the reverse complement.
ATAAGTATGTTTTTGTTTGTTCATTGTCCTTTTCTCTACTTACCAAGGATTAAAAAAAACAATTATAGTTTTTTTTTTTTTTCTTCTGCACATAAGGTATAGCAAGCAAATCAAATATGATCAACATTTCACACACAAAAACTTTTCACAAATACTAACTGCGAAGAGTTCTGGAAAAAAAAAAGTCTACATTTTAAACACAATAGAGTACATAGCAGTGTTATCAATAAATAACCAGGTAGATGGCCTTTTCATTTATGGAAATTTAATATGAGTGCTAGTGACTTAGAAACTTCTTTTTAAAAGCAGAAGCGGGAAGAATTACAGTTTATTTTTTCAGGTTCAATTACTGAACGATTCAAAATTTTCTTTTCCTTTTCTTAATTGGAAGATCTTTGCCATCTCCGTATGAAGTCTCAGTGCCACAAAGATTTTCACCTACACTTAAATAAGCCCTCTCCTAGTTATCTTCTTTCCTCTCCTTCCTTGTTCACTGGATTTTTTCTGCTTTAGAAATTATCCGAAATTAAATTTTTATACTATTAATGCATTTTTCATTTTTCTTACAAGTAATTAATACAAATAAAATATACTATTTTATTACTGTGAATATAACCTATAACTTTTTTTGTTTTGTGTATGATACAGTTTATGAGTGGTCAGGTTGATAATAACTCTGCAAGCGTTTATCAACTTGAACACAAATATTTCCTAGTTTTATGTTAGAAAGCAGCTAATTGTGTAGAAATTGATAGGACACATTTCCTACATTTTTATTCTAGGTAGGTAAGCATATGAGTTGAAAACTGAGCATGGCAGTATATATGTGCATTTAAGAATCCACATCTCAGAATTTATTTTCTTAACTACAACAATTTATTCTTATCTATAGCCAACCTAACTAAGTCTTAATTAAATAATTAGCTAGCCCAACATTTATTTGTAGGGTAAAGAATTTAACAGAAGAAAGCAAAGTATTCTTTATCAAGGGACTATTTATAGTCATTTTGCTTCCATTAGTAAGTGAATCCCAGGCACGTGCCTCGTATTTGAATCTCCAGGTGGCAAATTTAGATTTACTGTTGAGGTAATCATATAATTAGGTTTAAGTGCGACTATCTTTTGTGTCAGATTAGAAGAATTAATATGCCCTTTCAATTAGTCTTGAAAAGGTTTGTGCTATTATGATCTCTAAAAGCACTGCTGCAAATAACTAAAATGATGTTAAGGGTTGCAAATTGAGGATATTTGCACTCTGCCTAAAAAGAAATATGCCTTGCAATCTCACTGTTGTGTCTCTCTAGGGGACATATTGCTTCTCACTTTTTAGAAGAGAATAAGAGCTGGGATTGTTCAGCCTGGAGAAGAGGAGGCTCAGGGGCGACCTTATTGCTCTCTATAGGTACCTTTAAGGAGGCTGTAGAGAGGTGGGGGTTGGTCTATTCTCCCACGTGCCTGGTGACAGGACGAGGGGGAATGGGCTAAAGTTGCACCAGGGGAGGTTTAGGTTGGATATTAGGAGAAACCTTTTTACTGAAAGGGTTGTTAGGCATTGGAATGGGCTGCCCAGGGAAGTGGTTGAGTCACCATCCCTGGAGGTCTTTAAGAGATGTTTAGATGTTGAACTTAGTGATATGGTTTAGTGGAGGACTTGTTCGTGTTAGGTCAGAGGTTGGACTAGGTGATCTTGGAGGTCTCTTCCAACCTAGACGATTCTGTGATTCTGTAATAAAACTGATTATGGCTTTCTCGTATGTTTAGAAAGCTCACAACTACCCCCCCACCCCCCACCCCCCCCCACCCCCCAAGGCCTTCTAAGGCTTTTGCCTTAGGAAAGTATGAAGAAACCCATGTAGCCAAATCATGGGCACCCTCAAAACAAAGCAGTCTACACAAGATACAAAGAATATTTGCTTGCATTTTACTTAGTTAAGCACAGTAAAATAGCATTACTGGTACAGCGTCCAGGAATCAGGAATGTTATAACACCAGTAACACCAGTAATAGCATAAACAGACAAAATTTTTGTAACATACATAAGTATATATACATATATAGTATGTAACCACAAAGGTGCAAATTAAATTGTGGTGCAATTCCACAAGCAGGGTGCAGGTTCCACAAAGACGGTATACATGTAAGTAGCAAAATCTGAAATATAAAAATAAGTGATAGAAAAAAAATAGATAAACTATCTGGTGGAAGCAGAAGAATCTATCAGAGGAAGCAAGCGAGATCCCCAGTGAAACCAGAACAAGCATAGTTCCTAAAAATAAGATAAACTTTGTCAGTGGCAGATAGCTCCCTAAGATCACACACTTTTTTATCCTTTTTTCCCCCTCTTCTGCATACTCATACATAAACTTCCAGTGTTTCAAGAAAGCATGATAGTGGCCATTTTAGCATATATACATATTTAATCATAGGTAATAGACAGAACTCATCTGAAAACAAGTTGGACGTTTCACAAAAACATAGAATCATAGAATGATTTCCTCTCTCTTCTCCCTTCACTCACCCTCAGAAGAATTATTTCCTTATATGCATTCTAAATCCATCTTTTTTTTCAGTTTAAAGCCATTAGTCCCTGCCAATACTGACCCCTGAGGAACAGCACTCATCACAGGTCTCTTCCTGGACAGAGAGTTGTTAACTGCAACTCTCTGAGTGAGACCACCCAGACAATTCCTTATTCAACAACTGGTCCATCCATCAAATCTGTATCTCCCCAGTGTTTTGAGGAGACTTTTGTTAATACCCTCCCCTCCCCTCCCCTCCCCTCCCCTTCCCTTCCCTCTCCTCTCCTCCCCTCTCCTCTAAATATATATGTGATACTAGAAGATGATACATGAAGTATTTGTACAGTGTATTAATCAGATTGAAAATAAGATCATGACAAAAAGGTCAACAGTTAGACCCATCCTATTTACTTTCAGAATGAATTATAGTCTCTAGAGAAAAAAAATATATATATTACAGATGATACAATGTATGCAGAATATACATTAATTTCATATTTACTAATAGACCACCTTTTAAAAGAGATTAATATAATAGAGTGTTTGTTTCACTTTGGTCCTCTGAAGAAAGAAAGGGAAATACTAAAGTCTATTTTCCCAGTTTTGTTTCTTTGTTTGTTTGTTTGTTTTCCATTCAGCAAACACAGAATTTGTCAAAAGTGCCAGTAGAGTGTTTGCACAATAAATGAGTTTTATAGTACAGCACTTCTCAGTCAAATGGCTCATCAAATAAAACTTTTCTCTTATTAAAATACTTCATATGATCATAATGAATATTAGTCACATTAAGCATATGATTATTTAATTCTAGATTGGAAATAAGTTTATAGACTTACTAACATTAGAATTCATGGGGGCTTCAAATCATGAATAAAAGAAAAATAATAAAATTGTTTTATCTAAATTAAAGTATTATTTTTTCTTTTTATTATAACAATAAAACAAGGCATAAAAGAATGTGTCCTATAGATATTTTACAGCATGTGCTAACATTTTAATGTCTTAGTATTTCTGAAAACTCTTGACTAAGCATTATATAATATCAATGTTTATAGTCTTGTCTTCAATTTCTTCACTTTCTTATGGCTGGAGAAGAAACAGCAAAAGGATCTACCTTCCTTCTGTAATAGAAGATCATAAATACAAGAAAAATATTTCACTGTATTCTGTTTTATTGTAATTGATTTTTTTTTTATTGTATTATCACTTTCAACACTTAATGTCTGGAAATATTCCAATTTTAAGGAAACTGTAGGGTTTTCAGAAGTTATTTCTCTCTCAGGCATCAATTTCAACAGAGAGTTTTCTCTCTGAGCATTTGGACCTAATAAATTTCAAATGGGTCACTGTCACTCAAAACAAGAAAACACTTTGTTTTTAACACAACAAAGCCATCTAGAATGATTTTTTTAAGCAAATGCATTGTGAAGTTTTCAACGTACATTGGACAACACAACTCTATTCATTCATGCTTTCCCATGACTAGCTTTTGTTGGCCTTTTAAATCTTTGTATGTCAGACTCAATCAATCAAGAAAAAAAAAAAGTTTTATTTTTCCTATATTTCCAAAACTTTAAAGATCTTTGGCGTATTTTGAAATGTCTCAAATATAAGAAGCCATAAACAAGACTGACACAAAAGAAAAAGTTAACAGTAATAAGACTTTAAGCTTCCATAACTAGGCTTCCAGGGAAAATAATCTCACGATAATAATAAATATGGAAGGCAATATCTGCTCCTTTTTTCAATGCCTTCAGCATTGAAAAAAAATGTAGAAATAACTTTTAGCTTTTCCATTTGGACTAATCCAGAAAGTCCTTAATGCCAACATAAAGTAATCTTCTCTGCTCTTTACAGGCAGATCAAGTCTCAGATCAGACCTCATCGCAGTCTACAACTTCCTCGCGAGGGGGAGTGGAGAGGCAGGTGACCTATTCTCCGTTATCACCAGTGATAGGACCCACAGGAACGGTGTTAAGCTGAGGCAGGGGAAGTTTAGGCTGGACACCAGGAAGAGGTTCTTCACCGAGAGGGTGGTTGCACACTGGAACAGGCTCCCCAGTGAAGTAGTCACTGCACCAAGCCTGTCTGAATTTAAGAAGAGATTGGACTGTGCACTTAGTCACATGGTCTAAACTTTTGGGCAGACCTGTGCGGTGCCAGGAGTTGGTCTTAACGATCCTTATGGGTCCCTTCCAACTCGGGATATTCTATGATTCTAAGTCCCACAGTGACACCCACAGAATGAGCACTTCTCCACCCTGGAGTAGTACTAAATCACAGAATCACAGAATCACAGAATTGTCTAGGTTGGAAGAGACCTCCAAGATCATCTAGTCCAACCTCCGTCCTAACACTAACAAGACCTCCACTAAACCATATCACTAAAGGCTACATCTAAACGTCTTTTAAAGACTTCCAGGGATGGCGACTCAACCACTTCCCTGGGCAGCCCATTCCAATGCCTAACAACCCTTTCAGTAAAGAAGTTCTTCCTAATATCCAACCTAAACCTCCCCTGGTGCAACTTTAGCCCATTCCCCCTCATCCTGTCACCAGGCACGTGGGAGAATAGACCAACCCCCACCTCGCTACAGCCTCCTTTAAGGTACCTATAGAGAGCGATGAGGTCTCCCCTGAGCCTCCTCTTCTCCAGGCTAAACAACCCCAGCTCCCTCAGCCGCTCCTCGTAAGACTTGTTCTCCAGACCCCTCACCAGCCTTGTCGCCCTTCTCTGGACTCTCTTGAGCACCTCCATGTCCTTCTTGTAGCGAGGGGCCCAAAACTGAACACAGTACTTGAGGTGCGGCCTCACCAGAGCCGAGTACAGGGGGACAATCACCTCCCTACACCTGCTGGCCACGCTGCTTCTTATACAAGCCAGGATGCTGTTGGCCTTCTTGGCCACCTGAGCACACTGCTGGCTCATATTCAGCTGCCTATCAACCAGTATTCCCAGGTCCTTCTCGGCCAGGCAGCTTTCCAACCACTCATCTCCCAGCCTGTAGCGCTGCTTGGGGTTGTTGCGCCCCAGGTGCAGGACCCGGCACTTGGCCTTGTTGAACCTCATACAGTTGACCTCAGCCCATTGGTCCAGCCTATCCAGATCCTCCTGCAGAGCCTTCCTTCCCTCAGGCAGATCGACACACGCACCTAACTTGGTGTCATGTGCAAACTTACTGAGGGTGCACTCGATCCCCTCGTCCAGGTCATCGATAAAGATATTAAAGAGGACCGGCCCCAGCACTGAGCCCTGGGGGACTCCACTAGTAACCGGCCTCCAACTGGATTTGACTCCATTCACCACAACTCTTTGGGCCCGGCCATCCAGCCAGTTTTTAACCCAACGAAGCGTACGCCAGTCCAAGCTGCGAGCAGCCAGTTTCTTGAGGAGAATGTTGTGGGAAACAGTGTCAAAAGCCTTACTGAAGTCAAGGTAGATCACATCCACAGCCTTCCCCTCATCCACCAGGCTCGTCACTTGGTCATAGAAGGAGATCAGGTTCCTCAAGCAGGACCTACCTTTCATAAACCCATGCTGACTGGGCCTGATCGCCTGGTTGCCCTTCAAGTGCCTTGTGACGACATTCAAGATAATCTGCTCCATGAAATCAGTAAAGAGTTTAAAATACAAATGCAGCTAGTTGGAAGACTGTTTACAACTGTTCATGAAACTACCTCACTCTGAGGTGAAAGAAGCCATGCTGATTAAAACAGCACTTTTTCTAGTATATGCTTCTCCCAGAGCAACGGTATCTGAGTATCACAACAGGCACAACTCCTCACTGTGTAGCATCACCTTCTGTGCTGAAAGGAAAACAGTGTGTCTCAAGAGCAGGAAAATCTATGGAGGGAGCTGATCTGCAGCAGGGAATGTATACCTTAAAGATGGAGGACAGAAGGGAATGGCTATGAGTTATGGCTCCGTTTGGATAAATGCTGCTTCAGCAACTAGCTGGGTAATATAGCTGGAGACTGCATTATCTTTATTGTTGAAACTCTGTACTCCTGAGGGGGCTGGAGAAAATCTGATAGCTATTACTTTTACAGTTCCTTTGAAGCTACACAGAAAAAAGATTGCTCACTCAAGGCATTTTGTAAGATACCCTCTGTTTTCTTAATGTCTCCATGAATTCATTGTCTAACATTTAATTTTCCTGAGGCCAGGTTTTGCCAACTCATTCAGAATTGTGATTGCATTGATTATGTTGGAAAAGGTGGCAGAATCTCATTTTGCTAAGAGCACTGTAATAATACTGCAGTGAGCTGCAAGTTACGAATATTGGGTTTAAATGTACAAAGCCCTGTCCATGGTCCAGATTTACAAAGATCTTTCTTTCAGAATAAATAATCTGACAGAAAGATTTCTTCAGATTATATAGTTTGGTGAACATTCTGGCCTTCCTTCTGATAAAAGTAACATTTATACACAACTATCTAGAAATCCACTTGTGTGGATTTTTCAGCTTTTCAGCAGTCTGAACAGTGGAAGGGAACAGACAAAATTCTTTTTTTAATCTGAAAATTATATGGAAATATATTGAGGGAAAGACTGCAAGGGATTTACTGAATGTTTTTCTCTAACATCTGACTGAACTGAAAACAGAAGAAAAAAAAAAAAAGCTAATCCATGAAATTCTTCTCTAAAAAGATGAAATTGTCAATTGATTTTTCAATTTAAAATTACACAAAAAGATGTGAATATGGAAAAACTTTGTACAAACTGTTGCAATTTTACAGAACCTCTACAACACTTCTCAGAAGCATCTATAACCAGAAATCCTTATATTCTTAAACAGATTGGCATATATTACCATGATTATATATTGAAGAAACAAAAATCACCTACAAAGCAGCCCTATATAATGTGGTAAACAAAACAAACAACTGCAACATCAAAAAAAAAAAAAAAGAACAAATAAACAAACTAAAAAAACATACAGTCATAGGATAATTTGGATTGAAAGAGACCTAAGGAACTTTGTCATCCAACTTCCTGTCCAGAGCAGGTCAGCTCTGGGGTCAGACCAAATTGCTTGGTCTTGAATACCTCCAGGGACGGAGATGGCATGACCTCTGTGGAACATGATACCATGACTGTCTGTACTCATGAAGAAAAATGTTTTTCATTATATGCTATTTCCCCACTGCATTTTCACCATGGACTACCGTGAAGGGCTTAGTTTTGCCCTGCCTTTGAAGAAGTAGTGAGAGAAAATTTATACTGGCAACTACAGAAGATTTAGAGGGAGAAGCAAGCTTATAGTTTTGTAAGCCCATTTACTTTTTCAGGACAATACAAGCAGGAAGACCTGGGTAGAACAATGAATGTATGCAATCTTTGATGGTTCCTGCATGGGTGGGAAGCTAAGGTCTTTGTGGTTGCCCACGCACAGCCACTGGCTGTGATCTGACCATGTAAAAGGCAAAAGCATTGAGCAAAACATCATGAACACTACTTCACAATAGTAATGCTTTCCCAGCTTAAAGTGAAAACACTCCTGCTCCTTTCTGGGAAATTAATTCACTCTGTTTCTCATTGTTTTATCTCCTTTTAATAAGCCTTGATCAATCTACTCAAAAGACAAGCACTGCTAGGAAACAACTTTCTTGTTGAGATGTTCTGAAAGAATGCCTCTGCGCCTTTAATGTGTAAGGCTTTAACTACTGCATGTTTTGTGTATCTCCAGTAGCAGCTGAGGAATGAGTGGTGAATCAATACCACATTCCACAGCAAAAAAATATTGCCAGGTTTCTCTGAGGATGCCCAGTTTTAGTTTGCTGTGATGGTACAGTGCTGTTTGTGAAGGACATCTCTGTAATGGGAGCCAGACCACAGAGCAGCAAGCTACATCACTGCAAGAATTTTGCTGCATATACTGTGTTCATGTTTTTATGTTCTTAAGGATGTTAGATTCATTTAAGACTTAAGATATCTTCTAGGACTCTTTTGGAAGTGAAGTCTACACCTCTACAGTTTTGAAGCTTGATGGTTAGCATCCTTATGTTGAAGACATTTTTACAATAAGGTATTAATTCAGTTTTGATTGCCTTTCTGAACCTTTTATGCCAGCAGTGTACATGTTAAAACTTATTTCCCAAGGTACTAATTTTTACTCTTTGAAATATAAAAATGGAAGTAAGATATAAACATCTTGTCATGAATAATACTCTAACTCAAATGAAAGATTATAGCCCAAAGTAGATTTCTAAACTCCACCTTAAGCTTCCAGAAACATTTATTGTCTTCTGACATTATAATGTCCTAACTAAAATAATGTACATCTGCCTTTTTTTCTAACATACATTTCTAATAATATTTCTAACTTTTTTTCGTAAGAAAAAAAGTGTTTTTTCTTTTTTTTTTCTGTAGTCCCTGTTTTTTTTTTTTTTATTATTATTATTTCCTAGAAAACAAGGGTTTATTCTAAAATGAGAAAAATTCAAACCCATCATTTTTTTTGGAAAAAAAAAAAAACACTAAGTGATTTTGTTAAGAAACAGAATAGTATTCTGATGCTACCCTATTGTTTTCCAGTATCCATATGAAAAAAAAAATACATTGAAGTTACAACTGTCATCTTCCACATGTAATATTTGTTTCACTGTGGGAAAAAAAAAAAAAAAAAGAAAAAGAAAAGTGATGTATGCAAGAAGTATTTCACGAATATGAAATTGAATCATAGAATCTTTTAGGTTTGAAAAGACCTTCAAGATCAAGTCTAGCCACCCACCTAACACTACAAGTCCACCACTAAAGCATGTTCCTAAATGCCACATCCACGCATCTCTTAAATATCTCCAGAGATGGAAATTCCACTACCTCCCTGGACAGCCTGTTCCAGTGCCAAACCACCTCTTCTGTAAATGAATTCTTTCTAATATCCAATCTAAAGTTCCCTCAGCACAACTTGAGGCCCATTTTGGAAACAAATCATAACAAGCTAATTTTTAAAAAGCTATTTGAATAAATGTTGCATTTGAAAATGAAATGTCATGTGTACAAATCACCAAGTAAATAAACGAAGGGAAAAGTTGACAGTTTTCATTATAAAAAATAATGGATAGCACTATTACTACATGATAATTCTGATACTAATAAAAATTATCCCCTATGCAATACAACTGCAGCAAATCATGAGTATCTAGCTGTATTGCAGACACTTTCTAGATACAAACAAACAACACCCCCTCAAAAACAAACAAACAAAAAAAACACAAACAAAACATAGAAAAACAGGTTAATCCTCCCAGATTCACAAGCACCGAAGTTACTTCTACATAACTTGGACCAATTCTATGATAAATTCAGTCTACATGAAAGGAGAATTATAAACTGGTGATGGAAGAAATAAGATGAATTGGATATTCTGTAAAGGATTTCTGTGGTCTGTGGAACACTGAAGGACAATTATTCTCTAGTTGATGATCTCTAAGAACTAACCTGTTTATCTTCAGTCATTATTCCATTGTCCTTGCTGTCATAGTTCCGTCACTTTTTCCCAGAAGTCTAGGTGAACTGGGGCTACAAAAGAATTCAGATTCTCCAAAATCAAAGAAAAGAAAAAAGAAACAACCATGCCTTTTTAATGGAAGCATATATCCTATTTTACTCAAATCTCCATGGGAATTACTGTCAGGAAACTATATATATATATATACCTCTTTCCTTTCTTCTTTTCTTTTCTCTCTTCTTTTCTTTTCTCTTTTTCTTTTTTCTTTTCTTTTTTCTTTTTCTCTTATTAAAAAAAAAATTTTGTGTTGATCTTTGATCTTTAGTGTCATCCCTTAGTGGGCAAAAGGGGAATGGTCATGCACAGGTTTTTTCTGTTTCTCAGAGCAAAAGGAAAACACATCCATCTGGCAACAAAGATGGAATATTGTTGCTCTGGATGGGCTAGCAGCATCATCGTAGGGGTTGTTACAAAATTTATTACAAATTATATGAATTTGATTTTAAGCTTGTTTTCATAACAGAAACAAGTCTTAAAGAATTGGTGGCTGTCTGTACATGCATGCCTAACTTTCTGTGCATCCCCAGAGTTGCAGCTAGATTTTGAATGATTTGTGTAATTTAAAATTGTAAATATCTTTTAACAGGTTACTAGAAAATTCGAAGTGAGAAACCCCGTCAAACCTTCTTAATAAAGGCTATATTATAGATTCTGTCCTTGTTAGACATCACAAAATTGAGGCATACCTAGGAATTTGTCTCACTGAATTACTTGTTTACTTGAGAGTGAATGAGATGAGATTATTGCTGAAGTCAAAACAATCAGGTCATTTGTTAATGCAAGTGCACTCCCAATTCTTATTTTGTCCTTGAAAATACCATGCATCTTCAAGCTATATTATTTTAAAGTAGTATTCATTTTTAAATAGTTAATTTGAATATTTAATACAAAAAGTAGGAAATATTTCCTTCATAATTAATGACAATGACTTTTAAAAGATAACATTGCCATTAATGAAGTCTAATTACAGATCCATCTAAAAAATAATATCGTGTGTTAATTTATCATGAAAAGCTAATAGCATTCTAAGAGGACAAAAATAGTTCTCTGGAGTTTTATAAATGTTCTTCTGTAAGTTAAATATTTCTATTACCCAAAAAAAAATAAAAAATAAAAATTACAGAATCAGAAATCTGACTATTAAATAAAGAAAATCACTGTGTGCTCTATATTTATTTTTAAGTTATTTTTTGTGAAGGGGTTATTGTATTTTTTCATCATTGTAGATTTTGGAAAAAAAAACCTTTTAAACACACCATTATCTTCCCTTAGTATCTATTGATTTCAAAGTTTCTATATTTCTTTATAGATGTCAGAGATTAGTCTCATACTGTATAATGACAATATAACTTCATTTCTAATGTTTCATCTTCAGCGTTTCATCTTCAGTACCAAAACACCATTTTATTCTCTCATTTGAAGTACTTGAATTCTCTTCAAATACTCTTCTGACCTGAACTGTAATTCTCCCCACATCTAAGAGACATGGCAAGAGACATACCTTACATGGTATTTGAAGGTAACAACTGCTCTTTGGTAACTGAAGATGGGAAAATTGCACTGAAAGGCTATCAAGACGAAAGAGACAGATCAGCATCACTTAGGTGAAGGGACACAAGTTAAGGTACGCAACTGAAGACTAATATCTGTAAAGAAGCAAACCAAAACCAAACAACAATGACAACAACAAAACAAAACAACAACAACAACAACAAAGCACACACAAAGAAAAACACAAGGATCAGATAAACAGGGACTAGTAGAGGTATGATGGGAACTTAGTCAGGGGAACGAAACCCCTATGACTAACCCAACCCCAGGAGAGGGCAGGGTGAACCCATCCAAGAAATATTCCTCCAAGATGAGGCAGGAGACAAATTCTCTCTCCAGGTGCCTGCAATCTGAAATGGGGTGTGACCTGCAGGGTATGAGATTCATTATGAGATTCAGGAGAACACTTGGGGAGCATGTAAAATTTACTGTGGGATTGTGGCAATGTGGGGAACATTCGGGGGTGGGACAAAAGGTGAGGAAAAGGAGAGATCAAGGTGGCTTGGTGGATAAAAGTATAGAAGGGGCCAGCTGAGTGTGAACACTGTGGTCAGTACTCTTGTCTAAGTCCTACTTTTTGGCCACTGCAGTGTATCCTGTATTCTCACTAAATTCCCTCTCTTCCATCAGTATGGGTGCACTCTGAACATGTTGAATCAGTATAGGTGCACGCTGGCAAATCTCAGGCTGGACTAGCCAGCAAGGAGAAGTCTGAAAACTAGTAGATGGAGCAAGACCATGAACATCAGGGGCTGTAGGTCCAGGGATGATGGGGGATTTTGGATAACAGTCATGCACACATGCAAATATAATGTTTTCCATAGTGGTTTTTAACTCTGATCAACTGGAGAATATGAACTGTAATCAGGCCATTGATTCTGTTCATGTTCCTCTGAGTTCTGTGTGTTTAGGTGGATGCATTTTACTGCCTGAGTTGATCTGTGTGTCTGGTCACGTATGTGTATATACTATGTGTGTGTGTGCACAAATCTACTGGGAGTATGCACTCAGCTGAGCTGGCAACAGGAAATCTCAGAGTGCTGACCGCTATCAGATATCTGCTAGACTCAGAAACCTCTAGTAAACCTCTGCTGATGCAACAAATTGCTGTGGTTATAGTGCAGAGCCACCACAGATCTATTCAGCATGGCTGATGTTTTCTGGAACTATCAGCCTTACTGTAATTTCCATAATAATATTCTGGCATACAAAGAAAGGAGTACTTACATACTCTGTAGATTATTTCTGGCAGTTGCTAAATTATCTTTCCTAATGGGCCTTGAGATTCTTTGTGCCATAACAGATTTGGGATTTGATCAGAACATTATTAACAAAAATCATAAGCAGCCTTCTACAGAAGAGAAAATTAATTTTATGATGCATCAGTATCTTCACTATAGAAATAATTTTGCAAGTGAATAATTTTGATATAATGTGAAGAAAATGGAGAAAAACATGTCCTCCAGGATCTCACTATCTTGGTATCTGAATGCATACATGTGATCTTTATCTATTTTTTATTTTTTATTTTTTTGTATATAAACGTATATGCATGTGGATATTCACTGCATAGGGTAAATTAATATTTTATGCAGAAAAAATATGAATTCTTCCATATGTGTGTATATATATATGTTAATCGGGTGATCTAAAAGGCATATTCTTTTTAACATTTTTTTTTTTCAAAGACAGCTTACTAAAGTATTGGCATATAGCTATTACACAGATGTGTATATTTAAATATAGTCATAAGGTAGTCATAAGGATGAAAAATAAATCTTGCATCTGTTATCTACTAGTTGGGTCTACCTCTTTTGTGACATAACCATGCTACTTTAACATTTGTTATAGCAGTTAATTTCATTTTGTGCAACATACCTTTATTAGAATGTCATAATTTGAACCTCTTGCATTATTTAATTTTGTGACGATAAACAATCTTTTCTTAAGACTGCACATTAATCAAGCTGGGGTCCAAACTTACTGCAAATTTTCAAATGATGGTTCTGCCTGCTACAAGTTGTTAAATTATAAAGCAAATATATTTCACTATGGGTGAGAAGTAAGTATTTCCATAGACAAACTAAAAAATGTGTTAGATCCCTCAACTATTTGAACAATTAAAATTCGGCAAACATATAGCTGCCCTAGGCAAGCAAGGTCTACCTGTGCAAGATCAGGTCTGATGTTTCATTAAAAAAACATTGAGCATTATCAGCTTAGCATTGCACTTGCTTTTTAAAAGAAACAACAACAACAAACAAATGCTTCACAATAGTGTGTTTGGTCTTTATTTCATTGTTTGTTTGCTTGTTCGATTGCTGTTTATTAGTAGAAAGAAACAAATCAACACAGCAAACACAACTACGATGAAAACGCCTTTATATCCTGCCATGATGTTCAAGAACAAGTTTTAGAAGCAAACCCAAAACTTTGCATTGCAACAAAAAAAATAAAAAATAACATAAATATAATAATAATAGTACATGATAATAATTGATTGGATAAATTATCAGGCAGTGTACAGAGTGCTCATATATGGAATGATATCTTAATTGGATGATGTTTTACTGACCACTGTAGAACACTCACTTAAATGTTAAATTTCTGCTCAATTTAAATGATAATAATAAAAAAAAAAATCATTGGCATGAAGTTAAGGTGAATGCACAATGGATTTCCCTGGTTCAGCTCTTAGCTACTTTTATCTTTATTAGATAGGAAGAAATGAAATACTGGGAATTCTAGGCAAGGAACAAAGGCTGAATGTTATTGAAATTCCTTTTTCCCCAAGACCATCTCCCGGACTATATTCCCTTATCTGATGTCATCACAGCACTTTGTTTAACATGGAGCACATTTAAGTGCACTTTATTGCTGTACAGACTAGATATATCAGAGCTTATTTAAATGATCTTCAAGCAGTGTTTAGGCTAGCAGTACAGTCCCCTACAGTGGATACTCGCACACTAAGTTGTAACTTAGTTATGGAAATGGTAAAGTCACCTAAGAATCAATAACAAGTAATCATCTTCAGTAACATAGAAACTACGGTGAACTAGAAGACTATTAACCCACTTTGTTAGTCAATATTATCTCCCATAACCTTCTTCAAGGTGCTCACTGCCATACATCTAACAGAGCTTTTTGTGATCTCTGATCTCCAAGTTTCCTCATCTGTCAAATAAGCCAAGATAAGGAAGAATCAGATCAGAGGTCAGACGTAGATAGGAATAGCTCAAGCTGGACCTGGCACAGCTTCACATGGAAGACATTTATTGATATGCCTGAGCTTGCTGATATAAACTTACATAGGTCTACAGGACAGTACAGTCCAATCAGAGGTCTGGACCACCTCTCCTATGAAGACAGGCTGCGGGAGGTGAGGTTGTTCAGCCTGGAGAAGAGAAGGCTCCACAGAAACATTAATGGTGGCCCTCCAGTACCTAAAGGGGGCCTACAGGAAAGCTGGGGTGGGAATCTTTGTCAGGGAGTGTAGTGATAGGATGAGGAGATATGGCTTTAAACTACAGGAGGAAAGATCTAGATTAGGTATTTGGAATAAATTCTTCACTCAGAGGGTGGTGAGGCACTGGAACAGATTGCCCAGAGAAGCTGTGGATGCCCCATCCCTGGAAGTGTTTATGGCCAGGTTGGATGGGGCTTTGAGCAACCTGGTCTAGTAGAAGATGTCTGTGCCCACAGCAGGGGGGCTGGAACAAGATGATCTTTAAGGTCTCTTCCAACCCAAAACATTCAGTGATTCTATGATTCTATGCTAATTCTTCAAGCTGCAAATTAAAAGTAAAATGGTCATAATAGCCTGTTCAAAAAACATTGACTCCTGTAATTTCACAGGATAAGTCATTAACCTTGAAGCATATATATCAGAAGTTCTGTTCTCAAGAGAGTGAACAGCACAGGAAGAACATGGTAGTGGACAGGTTTTGGTTTTACAAACAACTCATTTTTAAGTGACTGTAAGTATTTACATCAGTAGAAGCATTCAATAGGTTATAAAAATGTAACATAAGTTTGGCAGAGCAAACATCATAAAGGGATAAGAAAAAGCTTTTATTTTCCATGACAAATATAGATACTATTTGCTATACCAATGCCCCAGGCATTTTTTTTTCCCCAAGAAAATATGTTTTGGAAATAAATCATTTAAACAAACATTTTTAATAGTATGAAAGAGAAAAAAAAATACAAATATGAATTCTGATTGGATTTTTTTTCTAACGTGTTAACATAATGATTAATTAATGGGACAAATAAACACAAGTTGTTATTCTAATGTATCATGACTTGATATAAGGCCCCTGAGAAACTTGTTTCTGAGTATGACAGTGCTGGTGTAAGGCGAAAAGCTGGAACTGTATTCTGTAACTCAACCCAATTTGCAGCAGTTTATAAACAGTTTCTTGTGACAGTCTTTCTTTCATGTGGACATTCATGACAAAGAAGTAGTGTAGAGGTTCCATCCAGATTATTTATGCCATAATATTGGGAAAATAATATCTACTACAAGTTGACTCAGATTCTTGACTAAATAAACTCTAAAAATTAGTTTAAGTTTGGATAGCTCTTAGGTCTCTGGTTCAGAACTGGAAAAAGATATTCAAAGGTTTGCATGGACTACCTGCATATCTAATGATATTGCAAGGACTCTTAATTTAGGATTGTTGGTTTTTTTTTTTTTTCTATAAAATGTCTAACAACAGTTTATTAATTTCTGAATTAAACAAAAAGGGCTGGGAAAAAAAGAAAAGAAAAAAAAAAAAGAGTTGGACTTTCTAATTATTGCTTACCTTGTTAATATTTTGCTTTCCATCACTGAACTCTTGTCACTGATCTTTTTGATTAAAAAAAAAAAAAAGAGAAAAAAAAAAAGAAGTAAATATTGCTATGGAAAATAGTAACATATGTGTGAGAAGGATGGTTAATGCAACCAAACGCAAGGTAAGCAGTACCCACAGTAAGAAAGATCCCCTTTAAGAGAGAAACCAGCAGCATAGAAAATCAAGAATAAGCAAGGAGGGATGGAATAGAAAGACAACCCATTTCTCTTCCAACTTTCCCAACTTTTCCAATCACCTTAATAGTGATGACTAATATGCAGTGACATATATATCAGTGCTACATAGACATCAGTGCTAATTATACAGCATTAGCTCTGTGGTATTGTAAACACAGAGCTAATTTAGAATGTGAGTGTCAAAAATGGTCATTTTTGTGTTTGTAGGGTTGATCATTAAGAGCTAGTCACTCTTTTTTCTTTTTTAATATTAAGTGGCTTGGTGAATTTAAATACTCCTATCACAGAGATTTCTAGCTGATATGTATATGTGTATTATAGTTGCAACATCCTCTTAAAGTACTGCCAGTCATTTGTGCTGGCTTTAATTCATAGCCCTTTTAATGGGAACAAACAATCTACTGTATGAGCAGACACTATAATTACCTGACCTAGCCTGTCTCTTTCGCTTAAATGACTTATTTCAGCAGCTGTAATATCTTCTTCCTAACAGGCAACCCTGTGACTTGGGCTGTAGTAGCCTGTAGGCCAGTGGGGGCTCTAATACATTAAAGATCATGGGATCGCACTGTATGGAGAAATATGGTCCAGATGCAGTGTACTGCGTGCTGCTGTCTGCTGAGGGTCTGAGCTCAGTGTTAGTATTTGCACTGTCAGTGTTTGGAGCAGAATGTAAATGTGATTTGAAAGACACATAGCTCTTCATAGTTCAATTCTGAAAGCAGTGGTATAGATCTGCAGATTCCTGTTTGCATACCTAACTATAGAAACCAGTTCTTTGTTCTGATGATTAGCGTGTATTTTTGTGTAAGGAATACCACTGCTGCACTGTCAGTTTGTCATTGCAGTTAGCTGGTGCAGAAAATGGCTCGTCAAAACTTTATGCAGCTTATCAGCTTTGAATAAATACTTGAAAAGGTATGTCATTAAAATAAGTGTTTAATTTGATTGGAAAAATAGGGGCTTTGTTTGTCTGGTTTGGTTTGTTCTGGTTGTGTTTTTTGTTTGTTTCCTTGTTTCTTTGCTTTTAACATTTAGGTTGCCATATCATTATGATGAGACAAATAATTTAGAGCATAATGTAAGTGCAATTAGAAATATCAAACAAACAAAATAACACATAGTATATATCTAAAATATTGCTTCTCCAATTCTTTTGCATTCTCTGGATTGTTTAATTTTGAAATACACATTTACATGTTTTTGATTTACATTTTAAAGACCAGTTAATATGAGAAATATGGATCATATTAGGAGCTTTTTCAGAACAAATCTTGTAGCTCATAAGAACTGGTGATGAGTGAAAAATGAATGTGGAAATTCTTTCTTTATTTTTATTTTTTTAACCATTTCAAAAGCTACATCATTGCTTATATTACACACTACATAGAAAGGGAAGGTTTAACAGAAGAAATGCCAAACAAAACGGACGATCGGGCAAAGTCAACAGATTTACCAACAGCAAATCATGCCTGACTGAACACGTCACCTTCTTCTGTGGACATAGACAGAGCAGTGGATATGGTTTACCTGAACTTCAGCAAAGCTTTTGACACTGTTTCCCACAGACTGGCTGTGTGGTCTGTGAGACAGGTAGGAAGTTGACTGGCAGACTGCACTCAGGGTTTTTGCTCAGGCTGGCAGCCCTTCCCCACACTGGGAGCCACGCTGTTCAGCATCTTCATAAATGACCTGGATGGTGAGATTGAAAGCACCCTCACCAATTTTGCTGATGACATTGAAATGTGTGGTGAGGTAGACACATCAGAAATAAAGCCATTTTACAGGCAATTTAAATTGACACTTTTTACTTCTCAGCAATCGCAATAAAATGGGAGTGGTTGAAAGACAACTTACATACAAACTAAGAGCACATAGCACATGACTAACAAAATTGTGCTTCTCATGACAAAATAAACCATTTTGGGGAAGGAGAGCTGCTTGCTGTGCCTAAAGACTAGCTAGCCAATTAATGAATGTTCTAAGGTCGCAACATTGTCAAGAAATGGTAGCCTTGGCAACAAGATGGTGCCTGCCATGGAAATGGCACCATAAAATGGAGGCTGAAAGCAAATGGCAGCCTCTGAGAGGGGAGATGTGGGAGGGGATTTTTGGCCTTAATGTGCTTCCAGGGTGATCAGGAAGGCAGAGACCAAGTTGCTATCCAGTCCCAGGGTGGCATAAGGATGTTGTTTGTGGCAGTGGCAGGAAAATTGTTCTATGGGGTAAACAGAGGTGGGAAACTGATCGTGTGACCAGCATGGAGCTTCCAGGTCCAGAAGCATGGGCAGCGAGGAGTGGGATAGTGAGTTGGGCCAGGCTGACCTGGGCAGGAGGTACACAACTGAGTGATTATTAATTCCTAAAAGTGATGTTCAGTGAAAACTGTTTTTCCCATATATTTCAGTTAATATTTTTTGCTGATACCTATATAGTAAGTCAAGTAACTCCAGTGAAGGATTTTATGTATGCACATGAGTACCTTGACTTCATTTATGAGAGAAAAAAAGAATAAAAATCTAATTAACTGTTTGATATTGCTTTTGTTATTTCATTTATGATAGTCATAATTGCATTGCTGATTTTTAATTAAACATGTATTTTCTGAAATATGTCACATAAATAATCCTACTGAGCCATACTTCTAATAACTATTCATCATTCATTTACTAGGTACAAAGGGCAGTGGGAACAATTACTGAAACGTGCTTCTACAAGGCAGAGCAGAGCACAGGAGACTTTATAGAACATCTCGTTGTCTGGTTAAATACATTGATGAGCTTACAGTGGATCCAATTTTAACAGATAGGTAAATTTAGTGTTGTCTCATTCCTCGTTATTAAGAACAATGTCCTAATTCTTTCTAGTAGGCTATTTTCTTCAGTGTTACTTTGAATGTTGATAAACTAAATGTTATATCCATGGTAACTTATTTTCCTTATTTTTTTCCCCTTGTTTTGTGGTGGGAGATACTGGAATTCACTAAGGAAACAATAGTTGTAGTAAGTACATTTGACTGACCAGATCTTAAGATAGTTTATTAGAATCTATGCTTCTTGATGTCATGCAGAACCTTAAGATGGACAGATAAATTATCTGTACTTAATGAGAACCAATTACTTTTTCAAATGAAGTGAGCAATTTCTGTATTCAATATAGTTGAATTAAATGTAACTTCATTCATTGAAATGCTTCATGCTTCAGTACTGTTCTGTTCAGCCCACAAAGTCTATTGCGTAAAGAGGCCACAGAGGTGCCATAGGGTTGATTTTTCTTTAACTTCTAAAGTTTTACTTTTTAAAAAATTTAACTATCAAATATTTTGTATTCAAAATCCTTTTTATTTTTTTTTTCTTTTTTTAAAGAAAAAATAAGTTTGGATGTATTTTCAAACCTAAACATAGATTTAGCTCACATTCAAATCAAAAGAGTGTCATAGACATTCCTGAAGGCTTTTCTGAATAGAGAAGGACTTTAGATTAGCTTACACTTCACTCCTTTACCAAAGCCGTACTCACCATTAAATATTGGTTTTCACAGTCATCTATATACTTAAATTGATCATTACACTTTTCTTGCTGGGATGAACAACAGTTTCATTCATTCTCCGTAAGGCTGCATAATCAATAATGAACATTGGAAGAATTCTCTGTTTATGATGAATTCAAATATGATTTTTTTCCAGGGTGGTGTTGATAGATGATGCTGGACTAAAAGACCTGGGAGACAGGGCTTCTCTTCACCTCTGTTTTCCTACTGACTGCAACTATTTTACTGGGACAAGGAAGAGACAGATGTACACTAAAGAGGTGACCAGACTGTATTAAACAACATATTTATAACATCCTGATTAATAACCTAGAACCAAATAGATCCTGTATTTTAGAAAATGCTCATGTTTTCATATATATCTTGGGTATTTCAAAATTAGTCTTTTGGCTTTACAGTTTGAGAGGAGAATTTGTGGTGAGTCTACTGTATATAACCTCTGTGAGAAACTTGTGTAAAATATACTTCCTGAGACAGAATTATTCCATATGTTAAATACTAATTCTTTGAAATCTAAGCCTTAGGAACAAGTCATCTGGAAGACATTTATAGAACCCTTCAAAAAAGAGTTTGGTGGAAAATCACTACAAGTGTTGGCAGAATTGTATGTGGACTCCCAAAACTAAACATTCCTCTGCAAGTATTCTACTCTTGAATATTTTTGCCCATGCATTTTGTTTCCACAGCAAGTATTATTAAATAAGCTGAATGAGCTAAAGCTCTTTTTTTTGCTTGGATTGATGGTTCTTCAACCTTTTGTTTGATTGCAGGTGTCTCTGGGAATAAAATGGTTCAGAATTAATTTCTTTTCCTTGGCTTTTCTGTATATTCTTAGCACCTGCTGATTTTATGGCCTGTCCCAAGCATACCTAAGCATCTGGCAGTTTTCCTTTTTGTCCTACTGTATAAAACTCTCCAAACTGCACTGAAAACTTTGTCTCAGGATCCCTTCCATTCCAGGCTTTTTAGAGCTAAGGTAGAATCTATTTTCATAGCACAGATGCTGAACTGTGAAGCACTGGGTAGACTGCTCAAATCTATGTTCCATGTGGATCATTTATATTTATAAACAAGTATAGGTTCAGCTTTAGAAGGTAGGTCCAAAATGGAATGACCCTTTCCCCCCTGAAAAAAATAAAAATAAATAAATAATAAAAAAAAAATCTGAATTTTACTTAGCCAACTAAACCAGTTAATTTAGCTTAAAATAGCACAAGGATTAGGGGAAGAAATAAATTTCACTTTGAAAATCAAAGGGAGCTGAATCTCATTATGTTATAAACACTATTCAATTAGTCATTTTGTTTTAAAGCATGACTATGTATGAAACTTGTATTCCAAAGTGACAGCCAGACAGTAAATCCCTATCCCATGATGAAGTACATGTTGTTGCTTATAGGGTGAAAGTAATGAAGAACATGCAGCCTTCTTGCTAATACTCATTCTTGCTGTCTTGACACCTGAACTCTTAAAGGTTGAGAGAAAATAAATTATTGACGTAAATGTTATGGATAATGCTTACTTGGAGTGAAATAAGAAAATGTACAGTTTGACAATGCTTTATTA
The DNA here is from genome assembly GCF_013377495.2 of Cygnus atratus. Classification (NCBI taxonomy): domain Eukaryota; kingdom Metazoa; phylum Chordata; class Aves; order Anseriformes; family Anatidae; genus Cygnus; species Cygnus atratus. The sequence continues at coordinate 14,222,045 of NC_066369.1, read as the reverse complement.
CTACTGTAAGATGCAAGAGCATCTGACAAAACTGTCAAAATAGCAATTAGACTCCTTAGTCCTATCCAGCTGAGGAAAAGATGTAATAAACAAGCAAAATGATTTGCACAAGGAAAAAAAATATATATTTTTTTCTACCTACCTCCTGTTAGTTTCCTACCTACCTCCTGTTAGTTTTAAAAATAACGTTTCAGAGCTCAGAATCAAGCTGGAAATATAAAAGTTTCACCAGTTTAAATGAGTTCAGAGGGCAGTTGCTCTTTTGTCTTTGATCTTGTATTTACAACTTTAATACTGCCAGAACTGGCAGAGACAGTGCAGACAATTACACTGGTTTATCCTGGATGTTTGACTTCTTAGCACAGAGAAACACAGATTTTGAGTATGTGAACTGAAAAGTAGAAAACATCTGTAATTCAAGATGATCAAATAACTTACTATTAAGTGATAGACTATCGTGTGAAAAATATGTTTCTGAATGGAGACAGAGTGAATATCCACATTTCTTACAAGAGTTATCTTTTAACCCTAGATAATATATCTCTGGACTTTTATTCAGAAATGTTTCCAAGTGAATACAGAAATTTCCTTTCCAATGGAAGCATCAATACTATGATAGTCTGTAAATAAGTACAACTTTCTGCCTGATGTGGGCCTGCCATTGGGTGAACTGTCATGTTAAAGGCATTCAGAATGTCATTTTTTAGTTGAATTTCTATGTGAATGTAAGAAGTGAAATGAAGCTTGGAAAGGCAGATAGCGGGCTAGAGGAGACTGTTAGAGGTGTTTTTTGTTTTTTGTTTTTTAATTTATTTTTTAATTCAAGATTGACTGTGCCTTACATGGTGGACATTGATCCAACTAATTAAAGATAAGTAGAGAGAGCTCTTAAGATATCAACAATCTATACTAGGTCATCACTATTACTATATTCAAAATAAACTGATTCTTTTCTTTTTGTAGAAACTTTATGTACTTGAAGATCACAGTGTTCTTTCTTCTTTCTTCATCTGTGCTGAGCAGCCCCAATTTATTCAATCTTTCTCAAAAAAATAATAATATACATATATATGTACTGGACAGGAACTAGTGAGATAGGACAAAACATTAAGATCATAAATTAGGAAGGTAAGTCGGGCTCATGATAAAGAGTAACTACAAACAACAGTTCTTCCACTGTTTGCTCTTTAGAAATGAAACAGAAGGAGGAGAAGAGGAAGGAGAGAAATACTCAGAATAAGGTCATGCCTAGCAACAAGCTGGAGCTGCATGTCACTGACATCCTTTTTAGACTTTCATTAGATCTGAGTGGGACAAGATTTATAACTTCAAGTCTCAAAAATAACAGCACTAGGATTGAAGGCTTGTCTTTCTTGCTGTGGGCATTAGGTGAGCCAGCTAGTGATGGTCTGTTGAGCCTTCTACACACAAACAAGGAAGAACTTTATTTGAGATGGGTTGATGGCAATGCCGGTAGCAGCAATCATAGAACTGTGAGAGAAGTGAACAAGACAGAAAATTCATTGAGAGCAGCCAGCACCGACTGACAGTGTTTTAAGATGAGATGACTTCCTCTATAGGTAAAGGAGAAAAACAGTTGTTAGATGCCTGGACTTCAGCAAGGTATCGACACGGTCACATATAGGATACTTAAAGCCAATTTAGAGCAACGTGGTAAGCCAAATAGACTATAAGGGGATGGAAACTTTCCTGGAATGCCAGAAATAAAGAATGGTTATTTTGGTACAAAGATCTATCTGATGGTTGGTTATTAGAAACATCTCTCTGAAATAGATACTGCAGCCAATACCATTTAATATCTTTACTAACAACCTTGGTGATGGTATATGTCACTTCTCACAGCACACTGGTGAAGAGCAGTCAATATATTGCTGCAGCTGCAAGTCAGAGAGACTCTGACAGGTTGGAGAAATGGGCTATCAGAGACCTTATGATGCTCAAGAAAATCAAATAAGCAAATAAAAAAATCATACAACAGCATACTTTGGGGGCTGCCTAATCAGAAAAACGTTTTAGAGAAAAGGAACTGAGGGTCCTGGAGGACAAATGGAATATAGATCAGCAGTGTGCCCTTGTGGCAAAGAACAACAACATCCTGGGCTATGTTAAAAAGAGTGTTAAATAGCAGGTCCAGCAAAGAGAGATCATTCCCTTCTATTCAGTTGTGAGACCACATCAGAATGCTGTGTCCAGCTTTGGTCTTCCCATGCCAAGTATGATTTTGAGATACCAGAGTGAATCGAACTGCCAATATAGCTGGGTGTCTGGAACCCTTGATGTACAAGGACATGCTATTTTAGAGATTTTTTTACAAGAACTAGGCCATTTTAGCCTAAAGAAGTAAAGGCAATGGAGAAGCAATCTTATTGCTGTCTAGAAAAAGAGTAGATGGAGACCGACTCTTTTTGAAGGTTTACTGTGACTACACAAGGGAGAACAGGAATCTGGAAATTATTCTTCCCTTTATGAACAAATGATTGCATAGGTTGTGCAGATATCCAGGAGGTATTCAAAATTTGGCTAAATGTGTCCCAGGGCAATCTTGTCTAACTGGACCAGTCAGGAGCCAGGGATTGGACTAGATGACCTTCAGAGTTTTTTTGTAATCCAAACTGTACTGTTATTGTATCACTGTTCATAAGAGGCTCATTGGAGCAATGTAAATTAGAACTCTATTACATTCCTTTTCACTTTTTCTTTCTTTTTGCATCACATTAAAATACTTCTAGCTAAATTATAATGTTTTGCTGATCCTTAAATGAAGAATTTTATCCTAATCTGTGTTTTCACCTCCTGAATTCTTTAACTTTTGCTTCAATATTCTTAAAAGCAGCTCAGAAAGAGCCATGTCAGGATGTGAAGACCTGTAATATATAAGATGCTTTTCTATTTTTTTCCCATGCAAAGCTAATAGTGAAATAGGGTTAGACTCATAAACAGCTTTGTTTCCCCTTAAGATTATTATGAAAAATTGCTGTTTGCTGAAACAGATTAAATGTAACATCATTGTAGTCTAGGAAGAACTGAAATAACACAACTTGCCTATTAGAATTCATTTTCCAAAATTTGGAAATTTCATTTGGAGATGATATTGTGTGTTTTGACGTCAAGGGAGAAGGTGACCAAGCAAAGGCGGGTAATTGCTTCAAACATAGAAATGAAAATGGTGGGGAGAACCTACAAAGAGATTTTCACTGCTTTTAAAGCCTCCTGTTCTAGTGCCCCCTGATGGCATGATGCTTAGTATATGAATGTTGCATGATATGTAGCATATATAAAAATTCAGCTGCCCTTTAAATTTCAGGAGATTTTATTGTTAACCTATGAATAAAGGACTGTGTAAATTATCAAGTGGGATGAAAACCTCATTAACATAGTCCTTTGAGTTCTATGTGCAATAGCCTTTCTTTATCCCAGTACAGTTGGCATGGAGTTTGTAGCAATGTTTTTTTACAGGAGGGTGCTTTGCACACTGGTTAACAGGGAAAGGAAAAATCATATAAACAAGAATACTAAATGTCTGACAGTCTTTTAGTTCTTTGTATCAAATGTAACTATCTGTATAATGTCTGACTCTTGTTTTCTGTATCCTGATTTAAATTAGCTAAACATTTTAAAGATAGCTGTATCAACATAAATGAAATATCAAAGGAAAGAGGACCAAGTTCCAGCCATGTATAAATTTGATTATTTTATTATTTTATTTTATTTATTTTATTTTATTTTATTTTATTTTATTTATACATCCACAACATTTCTTGGTCCAGAATTTGAAGTGATTGCCCATGCCTATAATAAACTAGAATACTTGAAGATTGTAAATTAGCTTTTACAATCTCTAATGACATACTTTTCAACTGAAATATATATATATATATTTGTTAGAATTTCTGCTAAGTTATGAAAAATTAAACTGCTTTTAGAACTGAATGAGCTCAATTATCTTCTTTAGGTGAACTAATGCACCTAAGCAACCATATATATAATCTCTGAACTGCTTTAAGCTCAGGCCCTTGTTCTTGATCTGTGTTCAAAGAATATTGTAGATACTCTGTGCCTACCCTTGCATTTTGTCACTTGTGGCCTTGCCTTGCTGGCTTGATTTCAAAGCTTGACTTTGCACAGAATTATCTGGTGATCCCAGAACTTTTGGCTGAACTTCATTACCATCCTCAGACATCTCTGTACAACTTGCATGTGTCTGGTGGGATGATACTTAGTCAATGGGACACTGACCTTCTGGTCTTGCTGTTACACCTATTCACCTTCCTGCTCCCTAAAATAAAAGTCTAGATTATGTCAGAAATTACTGTCTTTTGCTGCTGAAAGACAGTGTGTTGTTATTTCAGGAAGAAGTCTAAATCTAAACAGTTAAATAACAGATGAAAGCTGGGAAAACAAAACAAAACAAAACAAAACAAAAAAAAAAACTGGAAACTGCTATCTTCAGAAGCACCAGAACTTCTAGAACAAAAATCACATTCTATAAGAAAGTGGCAAAAGAAGTTGCAGAGTCGATTCTTCCTACTCAAGTATTGAAGCCAGTTTCAGTATATCTTCCTCTTTTATGTCTTATAACAATGCAGTTCCAAACTGAATCCTGCTGATTAATGTGTGGAGGATCTAAACTGAAATTATGCATATGAAACAGAAACAAAGGACAAATAGAAATAAGTATGTGGTATCACAGATAAAACAGGAAAACAGATAATTGGCAGATAGATATTACCTAAAATGAGGAATTGCACAAAAACAGCTCTTAAAAAAAAAAAAAAAAAAAAAAAGTAAATAGTCATATATATAATTTATTGCAAGAAATAAGAAAGGAACAGCAACAGATTTATTTATTTATTTATTTATTTGTTTATGTGATTATGAAGGATAATATAAGTGGCCTGGAGATTAGTCACTGAAATTCTCTGTAGAAGACAAGCTAATTTGGTGACAGATTGTTCTAAAAGGCTGCAGTCTACAGCAGGATTAGGGGTTACTTAAACTATAGAGACATTTTATTCTTCTAAAAGCTGTCAGAAAAAAAAAAAAAAAGTAAAAGTCCTTTAAATTTCTTTAAATGTCTTGGGAATAAAAATTTTCTGTTTTTCTTAAAATAAATTGAAAAACAATAAATGAACAAAAAAAACCCCACCTCAGATCTAGCAGAGGTGAAGCTGTGACAGGTTTCATTTCTAAGCTCCATTTTAATTACTGGACAAAAGCGAGAATTGATGATGAGTGTTAAAATTTAATTTGTCAATGACTATTTTGTATTCATTTTTTCAACAAGTTATAATATTTTGAAATAAGATTAATTTGATATATTTTTTTAATATAAAACTAAAATTTGTAAATACATTGTTAATTTAAAAAATGGTGGGAACCAGTTAGATCCTCATTTGTCATCAGTGGAAAAGCTGACCAATATTTTAGATGTTGATGGTGTTATTGATATTTGGAAGAATTTTATTCCAAAAATTAAAGAAAATACATGGTTTAGTAGTCTAGTGCTATTTTTTTTAATCCTCTAATACTAAGTCTCACTTATGCCTTTACACATCGTTGAAGATAACTACATGCTCTATTATTTTAAATAGCCTCTCTGATCATAAAATGTCTTTTATTTTTTTCTAGTATCATTTTTTTCCTCCAATTAAATACTTCCCATTTATTTTTAACTGCCACTTTGCATATAATATTTTTTTCTTTTTTCTTAAATGATGTATTTTTTATTTCATTTTCTTCCTGAGATATCGAATTTAAAGTTATAATCTCACTGCATGGAGGAGGATAAGAGGGTAAGCGTTAGGAATATTGACTATGTTAAACTTTCATGCCACAGAGATTCCTTGTAGAAATTCTTTGTGTGAATGGTCAATTAAGGTGTTGAGGAATGTTCATTTTTTTGTTGTTGTTGTTTGTTTGTTTTGTTTTGTTTTTTAATAACCCATACTGCATAACTCCTAAAAAGAAAATAAAACAAGCAAACAAACAAACAAAACCACTTCTCAATTTTCTACATCTATATAAGGCTGACATAGTCTAATCATAATCTAGTTATTGTGACCTTTCGAAAAAAATACTGATACATCTGATTTTTTTTCTCTTTTTGCTGTTCCCTGTAATTTTGATTTATTACAGCATCAGTTGTCGTATTAAAAATTACAGATAAATGCATTGGGGAATAGATAACATGGCAAATAAATTGCCATGATCACAATTTCACAGCAAACTCAAGGTAGAAGACATTGGAAATATTAGTCAAGTAAGTCAGTTCAGTCATTCAGCCTTTTTAAGGTCATACACGTCAGTTCAAACTCTTATAATAAATACAATAATAAATAATAACTTAATTTCAATAAATAATAAATATAAACTTCATTTTAAAAAACTTAATTGATAATGAAACATGCTTTGCTAGATCTATTTGAAATGAAAAGTGAATGACAAAAGTCTTTTGTCCCTCCTCATCCTACTGCTAACCTAGCTGCTTTCATGTCTTCAGGAAACTTTTCAGAGTATCTCTTGATAGATACCTGATAACAGTAAGCCTTCCAAAAACTTGCTAATTCACAGTTCCTGTTCTGAATCTGAAGAGAGAGGGGATGGGTCTGGATAGATGGTACATATGAACTAAACTGGTTATTCAGATCTTCTTAACAGACAAAAGGGATGGTGAATTGGATAAAATTAAATTCTATGTTTGTAATTGTTCTTTCTACCAATATTGCAATTAGGATCTATTTTCTGTTATTATTGCTCTTGCACAGAATTAGTGTTTAATAGTTATATGCTGTTACAGAAGACTCTGAATTCATATAACTTGCCACAATTCATTTAATATTATGTAAAAATTATGACATATCACCATGCTTATAATTTATTTATTAATTTATTATTAAAAATAAAAGGGGCATTTTAAATATAGATAGCCCAGAATTCAAACTACCATATTGTAAGACTTTACCCTGGGAGGCTGACAGTGGCTTAATGAATTTTAAGCCATTACACTCACATAAACATATAAATTCCCAGTCACTGAAGTCTTTCAAAGATTGTAGGAATGATTTGAGTTGATGGCTGTGGTAAATTGCTCTGTTAAAATTACTGTTTTATGAAAAAAGATTTTTTTTCCATGAAATTACTTGAGATCTGCAAAAATAGGTAAAAAATAAAATGGCGAATTGGGGAATAGCTGGGCTTTCTTGTCATGTTTGTAAACTGTACTTACTGTGTTTTCCAGAGGAGGTGTGACTAGAATGCAATAAACTTGGCTCTTTGAGGCCTCACTTTCTTCATTCACATTTATACAAATATATCTCCTATACAAATACACTCTACAGTCTTACAAATAAAATTATCTGTCAATAGCCTGTCTTTCCTTCCATTGCTGTGTTCTGAAATTGACTAAGTAGTTAGATGAGAACAGACAAAAGGCTTGTAATAGGCATAACAAGAAAACTCATCAAAGACTAGAAAAATTGGAGTATTTCTTTCCATTACTGATCAAGAACAATTAACTGAAGACATATCTAAAAACACATAATAGCTGATCCCTGTAGATTTTTTTTTCCCAGTTTAATAATTCTGGGACAGTATAATTTCTAAGACATTATTAGCATTATGCCATTATGCTTTCAAGTCTCATTTCAGAAGAAGCAGCTGAATTTTTTTTGACTATACATTTTGTTTCACCCTTTTCACTACTAGTGAAAATTTTGTGAAATTTTCAACACTGTAGTCTTATTTTAAAAAATATTCAAAATAGTAAAATAATCTTTTTCAAGCTATTTTGGTCCTCTGAAACCTCCCCTTTCTTATATTTTCATTCAGTTCACGTTGATTTTACCTTTCAGAATACAATTACTTAATACCGTTTCAAAGGGAGCAAATATCTCCAGGTTTATTGGCATCTTAAAGAAATAAGTTAATAATCAATATCTATTAGTAATATATATTTTTTTCTTCTTCTCTTCCTGCCCCCCCCCCCCAGCCCCCCCTTTGGAATAAACTTAAGTGGAATCACAAAATAAACTCACACAGTAAATTAACTTTCACTAAAAGCTGAAGGCTAGACAGAGCTATACTCCTTTACTCTTAGGATACTGTATCTTAAGTATCTACTGGGAAGAAGACATCAGAAGGAAAAATAACTACTTTACTACTCTGCAGTTACCTGTGCTATTTAACAAAGATGATATGTAGCGAACATTTGAAAGGCAGCTCTAAATAGTTATCGTAGTATATTGATTAAATTCTCCTCTGGAAATGAATTTTATTTTCTGAGAGAAGATTTAAAGATCCCAGAACCTGAAAATCTTTTGAAATCCCTTGTTTCCTAAGAAAAATGTTTACAATGTAACTGTTCACAGAGTCCTTTCTTACATGCAGATTACAAGCCAAAAGAGAATTCTTAAATGAATGAATATTTGAAATGAAACAGATTTCAGCAAATAAAACAAATGAGCTATCTTCCTGAAAAAAAAAAATCTAAAAAGTAATGTAGACGCATGGAAAGAAGTGAAATACCCCCAAAGCAGCAGTGAAGTAAATACAATGACAGAATTTGCCTCTGAAATTTGTCCTGTACCTGTTTCTTTAACATGGATAATGGAAACAATGTTGATAAAAACTCTGAATGCCAGCTAGGGTTTCTCATCCATAAAGCTTCAAATGTAGTTTTATTTCATGCAGGTGGGATACACCATGGAAACACTCAGGTTAGATGTATAGTTATATTTATGCTACCAAATAGTGCAGTAAGATAAGAGCAGATCTGTACGGCAAAGAAGTACTGATCAATAATAAACACTCCTCTAGTATTTTGACAATTTTATTTTAGACTCACTCTAGTCTTGTACCATTGATTTAATGCCTATTAGTGACTGTAATGCCTTAGACATAGTCCTGGCAAGCGTTTATTATTATTATTATTATTATTATTATTATTATTATTATTATTATTATTATCATCATCATCTAAAAAGAATCCAGTTCTTGTGCTCCAGAATTTCCAAAATGTGAACTGAATTGCTAAGTGGGGGTAAAGAATTACTTGTAATGCACTGTCCTGATCAAACTTGAACCCAGTGTTGATATTCTCTAGAAAAAGTAGTCACTATTAAATTACTGTCTAAGGAGTTTAAAGCTACCAGAATCTAGTCTTTAAGCATTATGCAGTATGGTGTAAGTAAAATTAAAATTATAAACTATGTAAGTAAAGCCATACTTACACTAAACATTGGTTACTACTTTTGTAGAATTTAATCTGAAGGAATTCACAAAATCGTCTGTAGCAATTTTGCATGGATTAGGATAACAAAGTACATCTACACTTTTTATTTTTATTAGTTTGGAGACTTAATATCTACTGTCAAAGCACATTGCACAGAATGACAGTAGATAGTGTGTGCAAAACAGCCTACAGGCATACACTGAAGAGCAAAGAAAAAGTAATTGCAAACACTTCTCAAAGAACTAATAAATATTTCCCAAATCCATTTTAAAGGAAATTGGAAAAGGACTTCGTCAGCATTCAGACAGGCCTCCAGGAAAATACAGCCTCTGACATTTTCATTGAACTGGGTTACCTTCAGGAAAAGGGAGTGTTTGATTCAAAATGTCTAAGATTTCTGATCACTGCATCAAAAATGTAGCTCCAGAAAATTCTTTTGCCACATTTTTTTCTCCCGAATTGAGGAGATTTTTTGAAATTTTGGGACTTTTGAAAAAATAGAAATGAGACCAAAAAAAAAAAAAAAAAGTAACTGTCTATAGAACAGTGTAGCTTCTGTTGAGTTGGAAATAAGATAGTATCATATATCTCAGGAATGAACTACACTGATGATATATTTTGTTTTCCAAATCTCTCCTGGTTGAAGTGCAAATATCATCAAGTAAAGTAAAAGCTTGCACCAGTAGTCTAAAAGAAAAGTAATTAAATATGTTTGAAGTTCTAATATTATTCAAGAATAGAAAAAGTTCAAGTTCTATTCTTTTTCAAGATCTAAGTAACTAGTTCAAGTTATTGATGTGTTACTTTTATGGGATAATCAAATTTCAGCCTGTACTTTCAGATTGTACATCCTTCTGCACTAAATACTGTTACTATGGTGTCAGTAGAGCTCTAACTTTTTAAAGTCAGTTGCAGTGGTGCTAGATAGTGGGCAATAATATTAATTCACTGTTTCATCTAATGTGTGTTAACTAATGTTCTGAACACCATAAAAACAGAATGATTGAGATCTGAAGGCACCTCTAGAGATCATCTAGTCCAACCCCCTTGCTCAAGCAGGGTCAACCCAGAGCCATGTCCAGATGGCTTTTAAATACCTCTAAGGTGAGAGACTCCGCAGCCTCTCAGGGCAACTTGTTCCAGTGTTTGATCAGTATTACAGAAAATAAAAGCTTTTCATTATATCTAATTGGAATTTCCTGTATTTCTGTTTGTGCCCATTGCTTCTTCACTGGATACTACTAAGGAAAGTATGTCTTCTTTACTCCTTCCCATCAGGTACTTATATAAATACATAAAATTCCCCCTGAGCCTTCTTGAGGCTAAACTGTCACAGCTCTCTCTTCCTCTCCTCTTACGAAAGATGCTCCTTTAATTATCTTCATAATTCCTTGTTGGACTCATTCCAATATGTCCATATCTCTCTTGTACTGAGGAGCACTGAACTGGGCACAGCACTGCAGGTGGCTCTCACAAGTGCTGAGCAGACATGAAAGGTCACCTCCCTCAACTTGCTGGCAATAGTCTTCCTAATGCAGCCCAGATAAAATTGGCCTTTTGCTGCAAGGGCACATTGCTGGCTTATATTTAACTTGGTGCCCAGTAGGACTCCCAAGTCCTTCTCTGCAGATCTGCTTCCTAGCCAGTTGGCCCACAGCCTTTACTGGAGCATGCTGTGCCCTCATCCACCAAGCTAGTAATCTCATTGAAGAATGTTACTGGATTGTCAAAGTATGAATTCCTGTTCATGAATCCAATCTGACTACTCCTAATCAGTTTCTGCTCCTTAGTATTGGTGGAAATGATTCCTGGATTATTTGCTCCATCACTCTCCTAGGGACTGAGGAGAGACTGGTTGTCCTGTACCTCACTTTTTGCTCTTCTTAGAAATTTCTTCCTTAACAGATGGAGATGTGTACCTATTGTCTATCTTCAAATCATATGCATCAGCTAATCATCTTTTAGGATCTGCTAAATATTGGAGATTCGACAATCACACAATTTCTTGTTTTTCTTGGTTTTCTCATAAATCAAGTTGCTGTTGTAAGAAACTACATGAGTAGTTTTAAAATAACTTAAAATAAGTCTCTTGTTTTTATATACATTCAATATATTTGTCTCCTATTAATTTCTTTGCTTCTTTTTCCATTTCATGCAAATATGGTAGTTTCAATATTGTGCTTACTTAACTGCTGCTGAAAATGAAATTCATAGGATGTTAGAAAGGGAATAAACCAACAGAATTGAGAAGGTACAAAGCATCTTTGTTTCACTGTAGAACCTGTTAAATAAGGATAAATGAGACAAAAGGATAAATGAGAGAAGGATTTGGAAAATAATAGCAGGTAAGAGATTTCCTCTTCTTTTGTGCTCTAAAGAGGAATGTGCTCTAGGTATTACACAAACCAACCAGAGGAGAAGCGTTACTAGACCTGGTGCTCACCAATGCAGAAAAGCTCATTAAAAATCCCATTGGAGGAAGCCTAGGTTGAAGTGACCATGCCCTGGTTGAGTTTGTGATCTCGAGGAATACAGGTCTGGCTAAGAGCAAAGTCAGGGCCCTGAACTTCAGAAGAGCCATCTTCCAGCTGTTCAAAAAATTAGTGGATGAGATCCCATGGGACACAGTCCTTAGGGACAGGTGGTCTTATCAGACCTCATAACTCTTTAAGGATATTTTCCTTGGTGTGCAAGAGCTCTCTATTCCCATATGTAATAAATCAAGCAGGGAAGGTAGGAAACCAGCATGGTTGAACAAGGACCTGCTGATCAAACTTAGGCGAAAGAAGGAAATGTATAGACTGTAGAAACAGGGCCATGTGCCCTGGGAGAGTACAGAAACGTTGTCCAGGTGTGCAGGGATGAGATCAGGAAAGCCAAGGCACTGATGGAGCTAAACTTGGCAACGGATGTGAAGAATTGTCAAATTGTCATTGTCATAAATTGTCAGCTTTGGAGATGACCTACCCACTTGAAACTATAATTATTTAGCAAGTACACCTCCAACCGTGACCATTACTATGGTCTGGTTCAGTATTTTAACCTCTTTTAACTGTCTAGATTAAATACAAAGACCTCTCAACCTTTAAAAAAGTTTACTTGTCTTTATCTTTAATGTCATGGAGAGGTGTGAGTCTGTTTTCTCTGCATCATGTATAGGTTTTCAGTTTGCTTTTCTTTCACTGCTGATTTTTTCACAGTAAGATATATTTTTGGAGATGCCTAAGTACTTCAGATTGAGTTTGTTTTAAATGAGTTTTTTTAAAAGAGTGATATAATATATTTCCAGAAGCTGTTTACTGTTTTGTTTGTTTGACTGGTATTCCATATAGTTCCTCTGGCAGAGAGACTGTTGGATAACTAATCGTTACTTTTAGGACTTTGAAGACAATATGTTTTCACAGACTGTGTTAGCAGTGTTTTGGCTTGAAGGTTTTGTTTTCCAAACAGTGAACTTCATGCAAGTTCCTCATTTCCAATGCGTTTCCCTGGCTGAAACTTCCTTTACTGTATTTTTAAAAGAAACATTTCTAGTTTATTTTGTTGTTGTTGTTATTCTGTTTTGTTTTGAGGTTTTGTTTCAGCTTTTGCTTTTCTCCTTCATTTAATTTTTGACACTGAACTTTTTCAGTGATTCTTCCATGCCAGCACTGAAGTATTAGTTTTTAAAACATTTTGGAAAACTTTGCCCAGTAGATGAAGGCTAGTTTTGCCTATCCTGTTTTGTGTTTTTGAGAAGAGTTACACCAAAACATTACAGATATTTGCTGTTGTACAGATATTTGCTTCAGTAAACTGAAGCATAAGGCCTCAGTGTCTCTTCAACTTTTTAATTAAAAGAGTAGGCAAAAATTTTGCTTTTTCTCGTGACAAGTTCTGTGCTTGATGGAACACATAAGGACCCTTTCACTTTATTCTTAATTTCTTTCTACTGGTAACAAGGTCTGGTTAATAATCAAAGATTAAGCTGGTTAATGTTCAAGGATCACTGCCTCCAAGCTCAAGAGAGGTCCATTACAACAAACATGGAAAAAATACCAGGAGGCCCACATGGATGGACAAGAAGCTCCTGGCCAAATTCAAACACAAAAAGGAATCATACAGAAGGTGGAAGCAAGGATGGGTAGCCTGGGAGGAATACAGAGGCACTGTCCAAGGATCCAGGGATGAAGTTAGGAAAGCTAAAGCCCAAATAGAACTGTATCTGTCCAGGGATGTCCAAGACGACAAGAAGAGCTTCTATAAGTACAAAAGGAACAAAAGTACATGTGACAAAAGGAAGACTACAGAAAAATGTGGACCCACATCAAGATGGGACAAATGGATACACAGGGCATAGGAATGACTGAGGTACCAAATGTCTTATTTGCTTTGAATCATAGCATCATCGAATGGCTCAGGTTGGAAGGGACCTCATCTAGATCATCTAGTTCCAAGCCCCCAGCCGTAGGCAGTGACACCACCCACTAGATTAGGTTGCCCAGGGCCTCATCTAAACTGGTCTTGAACACCTCCAGGGATGGGACATCCTCAATCTCTCTGGGCAACCTGTTCCAGTCCCCCACCACTCTCTGAGTGAAGAATTTCCTCCTATACTCGAATCTAAATCTCCACTCTCTTACTTTAAAACCACCCCCCCTTGTCCTGTCATTATCTGATTGAGCAGTCTCCCTCCATCTTTTTTATAAGACCCCTTTAAGTACTGAAAAGCCACAATGAAGTCACCCTACAGCCTTCTCTTTTTTAGACTGAACATCCCCAGCTCTCTCAGCCTTTCTTCCTAGGAGAGGTGCTCCAGCCCCTTGATCATCTTTGTGGCCCTCCTCTGGACCTGCTCTAACAGCCCCACATCCTTTTTGTGCTGATATCCTTCTTGTGCTGACATCCTTTGGTCCTCAGCAATCCCAAGAACCAGAGACCAGGGGAGAGACTGGAGCAAGATGTATCCTTGGTGGAAGAGGATCAGGTCATGGAAGATTTAAGCAAACTGGACATACTTGAGCCCTGACAGGATTGCATGCATGACTGCTGAGTGTGCTGGCAGATGTGAGGCCACTCTTGGCAATCTTTGATTGATCATGGTGACTGGGAGAAGTGCCGAAAAACACACACACAAAACAAACCAAACCAAAACAAACAAACAAATAAAAAAAAAAAAACTGGAGGAAAGCAAATGTCACTCCTGCCTTCAGGAAGGGCAAGAAGGAGGACACAGGGAACTACAGACCTATCAGCCTCACCTCAATACTGGGGAAGGTGATGAAGCAGCTCATCCTGGAAACCATTTCCAGGTACTTGAAGGACAAGAAAATAATCAGATGTAGTCAGCATGGATTCACCCAGGGGAAGTCATACCTGACCAACTTAATACACTTCTATGATGAAATGACCAGTCAGGTAGATGAGTGGAGAGCAGTGAACATTGTCTACCTGGACTTCGGGAAGGCCTTTGACACTGTCTCGCATTAGATTCTCATAGAAAAACTGCTGATATATATTGGCAGGGTGGGCTGAAAGTGAGGTCGATAGAAAACTGGCTGAATGGCTAGGCTCAGAGTGTGGTGCAAAGTCTGGAGGTCAGGAAGTAGTGGTTGACCCTAGGAGTCAATACTGTGTCCAGTCCTGTTTAACATCTTCATTAATGATCTGGATGATGGGGAAGAGTGTAACCTCAGCACATTTGCCAACAACACAAAGCTATGAGTAGTGTCTGATACACTAGAGGGCTGTGCTGCCTTCCAGAGGCTGGCAGCACAGGAGAAATGGGCTGACTAGCAGGCTGGAGATATGGGCTGACTGGAAGCTCATTAAGTTAAACATAGAGAGGTACAAAATTGTGCACTGCAAGAGGAACAACCTCATACACCAGGACATGCTGAGGGCCACCCAGCTGTGAAGCAGCCTGGCAGGAAAGGCCCTTGGGGTCCTTCTGGACAGCAAGTTGAACATGATTCATCAATGTGCCCTTGCTGCTAAGAAAGCTAATGGTATTCTTGTTTGGGTTAGGCAAAGTGTTGCAAGAAGGTCAAGAGAGGTGATACTACTCAGCACTGGCAAAACCCCACCTGGAGCACTGTGTCCAGTTCTGGTTTCTCCAGTACAAGACAGACATGAAGCTACTGGAGAAAATCCAACAAAAGTGATTAAGGGACTATAACACCTGTCTTATGGGGAAAGACCAAGAGAGCTGTGCCTGTCTAGCCTGCAGAAGAGAAGGTTTAGGTGGGATCTTGAAAATGTACATAAATACTTGAAAGGAGTCCAGGAGGAACCTGATGTTCCATCTGAAAGTCAGGAAACAATCTTTTGCTGTGTGGCTGGCTGAGCAATGGAGCAGATTGCCCAGAGAGGTTATGGAACATTTCCATGGAAACGTTCACACCCAAGTTATGCTTTGCAGACTTATTGGAAATATAACATTCAGCATCATGGCAGTATGTCTGTACCCATACTGAAGAAGCCTCCCTAAATTGTCCATGATAGAAATATGTGTAAGTACATACTTTAATATCAGATCATGAGGGAACAATATAGCAACAACAATTAAACTATTAAGAAATAAAGCAGTGAGGACACTGTGAAATTATATATCTAATATATAATCTGTAAAGTGTAACTGCTCAATATTAGATCAGTCAGTAGTGAAAAACACTTTTAAAATGCAACTATGTTAGCAAAATAAATCCCAATATGCTCCGATTAAAATATTCAGCTCTTTCACTGAAATATCCAGGTAACTGCCAAACTGTGAATATTTTACTTTGTAAGGACATTGTGGCGTGATCATACTTGGCTATACCTGGGTAAGATGATGTGAGAGCTGTAGAATTGAAATTTACATTGCTTTAAAATGTTGTCTCGGGGGAAGCATGTTCTTGCAGTTGAGGTGTTTCTTTCTGACACACATAATTCAGCTGAACATTACTCACAGATTTTTCAACACTACTGTGGAGTGTTTGAAGAAGTTATTTAAGAACCCCAGGAGTGGGGAAAAATGTTTATTTGAAACATAATAGATATGCTGAGAAGGAAATAAAAAGTAGATTAGATAATTCTTTTTTTTTTTTTTTCCTTTTTTAATAGATTTGGAATGAATGTTTTAATCTTCCCTCCCCTCCCCTCCCCTTCCCTCTTTTTTTCTTTCTCTGTTCTTTTCCTTTTTTTTTTCTTTCTTTCTGTTTTTGTGTATAATACAAGTGCCTTACTGTTTTACAAAAATGTAATTTTTAGTCAAAAGTCCAGCTGACATTTATGAGAGTCTGGTCATTGTCTTCTTAGGATCAAGGTTGATTTCTAAGCACATTTGTCATGAGAGCATGGAATTCAAAGCCCCAATAATTTTTCAGAATCACAGAATCACAGAATCATCTAGGTTGGAAGAGACCTCCAAGATCACCTAGTCCAACCTCTGACCTAATACTAACAAGTCCTCCACTAAACCATGTCACTAAGGACTACATCTAAACATCTTTTAAAGACCTCCAGGGATGGTGACTCAACCACTTCCCTGGGCAGCCCATTCCAATGCCTAACAACCCTTTCAGTAAAGAAGTTCTTCCTAATATCCAACCTAAACCTCCCCTGGCGCAACTTGAGCCCATTCCAACTCGTTCTGTCACCAGGCACGTGGGAGAATAGACCAACCCCCACCTCGCTACAGCCTCCTTTAAGGTACCTATAGAGAGCGATGAGGTCTCCCCTGAGCCTCCTCTTCTCCAGGCTAAACAACCCCAGCTCCCTCAGCCGCTCCTCGTAAGACTTGTTCTCCAGACCCCACACCAGCCTTGTCGCCCTTCTCTGGACTCTCTCGAGCACCTCCATGCCCTTCTTGTAGCGAGGGGCCCAAAACTGAACACAGTACTCGAGGTGTGGCCTCACCAGAGCGAGTACAGGGGGACAATCACCTCCCTAGACCTGCTGGCCACGCTGCTTCTTATACAAGCCAGGATGCTGTTGGCCTTCTTGGCCACCTGAGCACACTGCTGGCTCATATTCAGCTGCCTATCAACCAGTATTCCCAGGTCCTTCTCGGCCAGGCAGCTTTCCAACCACTCATCTCCCAGCCTGTAGCGCTGCTTGGGGTTGTTACGCCCCAGGTGCAGGACCCGGCACTTGGCCTTGTTGAACTTCATACAGTTGACCTCAGCCCATCGGTCCAGCCTATCCAGATCCTCCTGCAGAGCCTTCCTTCCCTCGAGCAGATCGACACACGCACCTAACTTGGTGTCATGTGCAAACTTACTGAGGGTGCACTCGATCCCCTCGTCCAGGTCATCGATAAAGATATTAAAGAGGACCGGCCCCAGCACTGAGCCCTGGGGGACTCCACTAGTAACCGGCCTCCAACTGGATTTGACTCCATTCACCACAACTCTTTGGGCCCGGCCATCCAGCCAGTTTTTAACCCAACGAAGCGTACGCCAGTCCAAGCTGCGAGCAGCCAGTTTCTTGAGGAGGATGTTGTGGGAAACGATGTCAAAAGCCTTACTGAAGTCAAGGTAGATCACATCCACAGCCTTCCCCTCATCCACCAGGCTCGTCACTTGGTCATAGAAGGAGATCAGGTTCGTCAAGCAGGACCTACTTTTCATAAACCCATGCTGACTGGGCCTGATCGCCTAGTTGTCCTTCAAGTGCCTCCTGACGACATTCAGGATAATCTGCTCCATGAGCTTCCCTGGCACTGAGGTCAAACTAACAGGCCTATAGTTCCCCGGGTCTACCCTCCGGCCCTTCTTGTAGATGGGCGTCACATTTGCTAGCCGCCAGTCGACTGGGACCTTCCCTGATAGCCAGGACTGCCAATAAATGATGGAAAGCGGCTTGGCCAGCTCCTCCGCCAGTTCTCTCAGTACCCTCGGGTGGATCCCATCCGGCCACATCGACTTGTGTACATCCAAGTGCTGTAGCAGGTCGCCAACCATTTCCTCGTGGATAGTGAGGGCCACATCCTGCTCCCCATCCCCTTCCACCAGCTCACGGTACCAGGTATCCAGAGAACAACTGGTCTTGCCGCTAAAGACTGAGGCAAAGAAGGCATTGAGTACCTCAGCCTTTTCCTCATCTTTTGTAACTAAGTTTCCCCCCGCATCCAGTAAAGGATGGAGATTCTCCTTAGTCCTTCTTTTTGTGTTGATGTATTTGTAAAAACTTTTTTTTGTTATCTTTAACGGCAGTAGCCAGATTGAGCTCCAGATGAGCTTTGGCCTTCCTAATTTTATCCCTGCACAGCCTCGCAACATCCTTATAGTCCTCTTGAGTAGCCCGCCCTCTTTTCCAAAGATTATAAACCCTCCTTTTCCTCCTAAGCTCGAGCCACAACTCTCTGTTCAGCCAGGCTGGTCTAGTTCCGCGCCGGCTCGTCTTTGGGCACGTGGGGACAGACTGCTCCTGAGCCATTAAGATTTCCTTCTTGAAGAGTGCCCAGCCTTCCTGGACTCCTCTGCCCTTCAGAACCACCTCCCAAGGGACTCTGCCAGCCAGTGTCCTGAACAGCTCAAAGTCAGCCCTCCGGAAGTCCAAGACAGCGGTTTTACTGGTCCCCTTCCTGACTTCGCCAAGAATAGAGAACCGAACCATTTCATGGTCACTCTGCCCAAGACAGCTCTCGACCACCACATCTCCCACCAGTCCGTCACTGTTTGTGAACAGAAGGTCTAGCGGGGCACCTCCCCTGGTAGGCTCACTAACCAGCTGCGTCAGGAAGCTATCTTCCACGCTCTCCAGAAACCTTCTAGACTGCTTTCTCTGGGCTGTGTTGTGCTTCCAGGATATGCCTGGGAAGTTGAAGTCCCCCACGAGAACAAGCGCTGACGATTTCGCGGCTTCTGCCAGCTGCCTGTAGAACTCCTCATCCGTCTCCTCATCCTGGTTCGGCGGTCTATAACAGACCCCCACCAGGATGCTTGCCTTGTTGGCCTTCCCTCTGATCCTAACCCAAAGAGACTCAACCTTATCATTCCCAGCCTCCAGTTCCTCAACATCAAAACACTCTCTAATATAGAGAGCCACACCACCACCCCTTCTGTGCTGCCTGTCCCTTTTGAAGAGCCTATAGCCAGGCATTGCAGCACTCCAGTCATGAGAGTGGTCCCACCACGTTTCCGTGATGGCAACCAAGTCATAGCCTTCCTGCTGCACGATGGCTTCCAGTTCCTCTTGTTTGTCACCCCTGCTGCGTGCATTAGTGTAGATGCACTTCAGTTGGGCCATTGCCTTCTCCCCTGGCCTTGCCATTGTTCCCCCTGGTACAGCTCCAACAAGACTTATTTCAGCCCTGTCCCCCTTCTTTCCTAGTTTAAAGCCCTCTCAACGAGCCCTGCCAGCTCCTGGGCTGCAAATTTTTGCAAAGTTCCTTATAGTAACTAGTTTAAATTGCTACTCAACTCTTTAAATAGGATATATTATTATTTTTAAATGTGAACATTTAACTGCATGACTAAATTCAAGGATATAAATTTCAACTAGAATTTCCAAATAGAAGGTATATATTTTCTGGTTCAAGAATATGTAACACTCACCTTTAATTTTGTTTCTGCATAAGTGAGATATCAAACCAGTTTTCCATTTTATGTTGAAAAACGTTAATTTGGTCCATAGTCTCCACAGGTCTGAATATGGATAGTTAATATAGACACTTACTGTAATTAGTCATATTGATTGTATTTCCTATTCTCCACAATACTAATCAAGACATTTTAATCATATCTAGGTATCTGCTCATAACATACCAAAAGTACAGGTGTTTTCAGCTCACTATCAACATAGGTCTCCAATGGTTTTACCGGGAATTGTGGCAAAATTTGAAAAAAATAAAATCATTTAAATATTATCAATATTACAAGTTAAATGCCAAATAAAATATTTATCTCATAAATCATAATGCAGAATATTCATTATATTCTTCTGCTATAAATTACTCTGAGCAGTGCGTCTCATCCCACTACGCTTGTGCAGTACCCAAACCACAATGGTATATGATTAAACATAGGCAAATTAATGTGGGAATGTAGACAGCCCTTTCTACAGGTCTCTTATATTTTCCTGCAGAAGGTATGTAGTTCACTGATGGACCACTGAACAAGCAAGAGAGTTTTTTTCTGGCTGGTTTCTATACTAGGCTTATAGTGTCACTGGATTGCAGCACTCTCCTTTGACATAACATTATTACATGTCTTTGTTATATCATGGTCAAACTACTTCAAATGTACACTAAACTATGCTGTTAAAAAAGCTCAGCAATTACTTCCAACTTGTGTAGAATACAGTAGGGCAATTACTATAAAGTTTGGGTGAATGTTTTTTGATCCTTCTCACTGCTTTACTGTGCACTAACTGCTTGTTGGCGTTTTGATGGAGTTCAAGGTTTTAGTCTTAACTTTTAAAGCCCTTAATAGAGTGGGTCACACTCTCTTGTAGGAATTCTGATCTTTAGGAATCTTTCCTCTCATCTTTGGAGATCTGAGGGAAAAGGTTAATCGTTGAGAGTGGTGGAAAGAAAGCTTCAGTTTGGCTTACATCTTAGTGGCTGTGATCTCAGATCTGTGGAATGTCTTCCTTCAAGAGCAATAAGTTGTATGGACTTGGCCTCTTGAAAGAGGCATAAAGACTTCATTTATCTTACAGACATTGGGGAGGCACTTCTGAATCCTCTTGTCTTTTTTTTTTTGTCTTTTTTTTTTTTTTTCCTTGAGGTTAAAGATTGAAATAGAAAGAACTTAACACAGTTAGATCTACACATCTGTATGTTCAAGGTACATTCTTTGTGTGGAATTTACGGCAATTCATCTTCACACAGCTGACACCATGGTTGCTATCAAAACCAGAAGATCTCTATCTTAGGAAGAAAATGTCTCATAAATCTTTAAGTGGCCCTACATCCATACCAACTATTTCTGCGACTTTCATACCTTCACAGTAGAAGAGGACTTCTATTATTAGCAGTTGTAGTAGTAGTAGTAGTAATAGTAGTAGTAATAGTATTTCCTCTAATAACTGAACTACTTAATTTCTCTTTGGTTCCTAGCGTATGTTTTGGTATGCTTTAGGCTAAGAAACCAATAGAGTAACCAACCAGCAGCATAACTTGAAATTTCTTCATTAAGATTTCCTTAAGGGGTAGAGTTCTATTTTTTATGCCCTGTGTTTTTGTTTTGTTTGCTCTTAAAATCTGGAGAGAAGAATTCTGCGTGAACCCACATACTTGGTGAACAGAGAAATTCTCCAGACAACTAAAAGCATGCATAAACTTAAAATAGAAGGCAATTTGACAAGGTTTTATTTTATTGGGCCAGATACCTAGAATTTAGATAATGAATTAAACCTGACTGAATGAAGTTATTTCCATTCTCTTCTCCAAATTCTGTTGTAGGTTCAAGCACCTGTGACAAAATATCCCCACTGCTAAATATATAAATCAATATAGAAATCATGATGAACGTAGTATGTCAGCTTTAGGATTTGGTGTTGATTTTCAGATTAAAAATACAATATCTAGTATTTAAAAGAATGAAAAGTCCTTTAAAAGTATTTTTTACAATACCAGTGCAAAGCACAACCCTCAGGATTTGCATACTGTATAGACAGACTTTTATGGAAGCAGTTGTTATAATCACAATGAAGGTCTTTTCATTATAAACAGAATATATAATAAATAAATAAAAAAAAAAGTCAAGTTACATACACCTTGTCTCTTTATATAAAATACACTTAATTTTAATATGGTGCAAATAATATCAAATTGAGATAGAATTGAATGAGGAATTTTGAGATTGTGCAGTATTTGCAATCTGAACTGTCTGGCCACTGGCCATTGACATTATGTATACTATTTACATTAAAAGTTTGTTGAAATTCTTCTGTAAACTAGCTGTCACCACTAACAATTTATTTAAAGTTTTTGCATGTACTTTATTTTTTTTAAATATGGTTAAAAAAAAAAAATTCTCTCAATTTAATATATTTTTTTATTTCCAAACTATTATCCAATTTCCAAACTATTATCCAATTATAACTCAAACCTGTCTGCATGAAACTTTCAAGGCTACATAAAAATCCATTCTAGCCCAATATGGCATGAAAACAAATGCGCTGGATAATAAGCCAGGATATAAGAATTATTTTTATATATGCAAATGAGTATTTTATTGCAATGAACACAATCTGTTTATGTTCTGTGTGGATTTAAATCAAATTTATTTCTGTTGGTATCAGGACATAAATTAAATCTTATAAGAAATAAAAGATCAGTATTCTCCCTAGTGGTAAGATTATGTGGGTTTTGAACAAATGAGTTGAAGACAGGATAATTTACAACTTCTCTGCACCAAGCAGTCTGTAAAGAGTGTGAAAGACACATTACTTCACTTAAAGGTCATCACAGAGCCTGATGTTAATAATATTTACATATGCACTCAAATGCCTAGTGACAGATGATTAAAGCAGTCATCTTAGAAATAATGTTAATCTATCTTTTTTAAATAATATTGCAGAAATAGTCTTAATCATTCTTAATATTATTACGTTATGGGAAACTTTCATTGGTGAAGGAGTATTCAGATAACTGCTAGTGAATATGCAATCTAATAAATGGATTAATATTTCTGTTACACAGATACCATTTTAAAGACTATTTTTTCAATTTTATAAGAAAAATAAAAAAAAATAAAGCTGAAGAAATGGCTTCTTGAGAAGAGAGAACCATATACACTTAAACATTATTTATTAAAGATACTTTAAAGAACTATATATTGGTTAAAAATGTTTTGGAGAAAGAATTTCTGGTGAGAAAACATCTTGAAACCAAATGACTAGAAACAAAAATTACTCAAATTCACTAAGGAAATTTGATGAAAGCTTCTGCTTTCATCAATCAGCAATAACTTCTAAGGGCATTTGAACAACTGTCATAAGGTTATGGTAGTCTTATAGCTCCTTCATAGAATCACAGAATCACAGAATGGTTAGGGTTGGAAGGGACCTTAAAGATTGTCTAGTTCCAACCCCCTGCCATGGGCAGGGATGGCACCCACTAGATCAGATTGCTCAGGGCCTTGTCCAACCTGGTCTTGAACTGCTCCAGGAATGGGGCATCCACAGCTTCTTTGGGCAACCTGTTCCTATGCCTTGTCCTATCATTGTCTGCCTGAGGAAAAAGTTGCTATACATCTTTTTGATAAGCCCTCCTTAAGTACTGAAAAGCCACAACAAGGTCTTCCCAGAGCCTTCTCTTCTTCAGACTGAACACCCCTGGCTCTCTCAGACTTTCTTTCTAGGAGAGGTGCTCCAGCCCTCTTCTGGACCTGCTCTAACAGACCCACATCCTTATTGTGCTGGGGGCTCCCATCCTGGACACAGGACTCCGAGTTGGACCTCACAAAGGCAGAGCAGAGGGGGACAATCACCTCCTTCTCCTGCTGGCCACTCCTCTGTTGATGCAGCCCAGGATGCAGTTGGCCTTCAGAGCTGCAAGCACACACTGCTGGCTCGTGTTAAACTTCTTGTCCATCAGAACCCTTAAGTCCTACTCCACAGAGCTGCTTTCCACGAGTTCTTCACCCAGTCTGTACTCATGTCCGGGATTGCCCCGACCCAGGTGCAGTGCCTTGCACTTGTACTTGTTGAACCTCCTTAGTTCACTCCTTAACCTCTTTAATGAAGTCACCTCTGCATTGGTGAGCACCAGGTCCAGTAATGATTATCTGCTTGGTTTGTCTAATATCTGGACCAGTAAGTCATCCTTGACGTACTCCAGGAGTCTCCTGGGTTGCACACAGCCTGCTGTGTAGTTTTCCCAGAAGACATCTGAGTGGTTGAAGTCCCCCATCAGGATGACAGCATGTGAGCATGACACTCCTTGTATTTGAAGCAAGAATGCCTTACCCACAGGCTTCCCTTGATCAGGCGGCCTGTAGTAGACTCCAACAACAAGTTGTCCTTTATTGGTGCGGTTTTTAACTCTCACCCACAAGCTCTCAACCTGTCCGTGGCTGTTTCTCAGAGATATCGATCAATTCCTTCCCTAATGTAGAGGACAACACCTCATCTTCATACATGAATATATGTGTATGAATACATATTTATATTAATCATGATATATACCAATATCATGATTTGTTAACTAGTTGTTATTACTATTTTCTTACAACAATATAAATGATACATTATCAAAATTGCTTACAATGCACATAATCAATTCATTCAGTTCCATGAATAGATTTAGTAAGATAACTGATTTAGAAACCATTTTGAAACTTTACTCCTTTAAAAGTTATAAACTTTCAATTTCTGGAATAAGCTTTGTTCGGTTAGTTCCAATATTTTGTTCTGCTCATTTCTCATTATCATAACTGTTTTTCTTTGCTTTCTGTCTCAGTTTGAATATTTTTTCCTATTAAAAATTAATTGGGATAACTAGCAAGGGCCAAATGATTTATCTTCTCAAGTGGTAGAGATTTCTTTTTTACTTATTTCTGTTACTGAAGTAATGAAAAAGAAGTATGACACAACATTTTCTTTTTGTTAAAAATACCCCAAAATTATTCATAAACTGTTTTCAGACATTACTTACACATTACACTATTTGAGAAAAGGTATATGGTCATTCATTGGAAATTCTTGTTTTCCACATCTTTTATTATTATTATTATTTTTTTTACAATGAAGAGTCTAATGATTGAATATAGAAAATATTTTTTAAACCCTGAGTGACTTTATAAAAATGGAATAATAAATATGTTAACAAAATGTACCAGCTAAACATAGCACTAAAATCAACACATTTGTAGGCATTTGTATACAATCACATAAAACTTCTGACATTGATTTAGTGTTACAGTGTATAAACATTCAAAGTTGAATCTTGACTGAGTCTTGTAGGCTGAGACTTAAATTCTCCAAAATTTCTTTTGGAATTTTGAAATACTGTTTTACAGCAGACAGTATATAACCCAGATACACTGGACATTTTCAAGTAAAAAGACAGAGAACATCCTTTTAATAATTGATTTTGTAAGCAAGCATATTATTTGAAATCTATGTAACAAACATGTCCATTTGATTTGAATTCCATAGAAGTTTGTATGCGAATGGGTCAATGATGTAAAGCAGCATTGTAAGAAAAAAAAAAAAGAAAGAAAGAAAAAAAAGGAGAGAGAGAGAGATAAAACTTACTAGAAAAAATAGCATATACTTTACTTGCAGGAGAGAAAATAAATACTGATAAGAACAATCTGTTTTCCAAAGAACCTGATTTGATATTTAAAGGCTCTGGCAAAGAGTGAGGAGACCTGTCCTTTTTTGATGACATTTTAAAAGAATCATAGACAAGTTAATATAGAGACTGGCAAACTGTTTTCTCAGTGGAAGTAACTTTTCTCAAAGAAAAATGTGCTCATGCAACTATAGAAGAATTTAGCTGGTATCAGTAAATTATTCATTATATACATTTAAATATATAATATTAACACAGGATTCATGCTTTGATTTCATGATTTATTTAAAGTGAACCATATGTGGGTTATTCTCAATGGGAAAGGTTGTTCTCTTCATTTCAGCTCTGATCACATGAATTGTCCCCATCTATTGTGCCAGCAGTGTCACACATGCAGGAAGCTGTCTGAGAAAACAGGTCTATCTGATAGCTAATGAGTTAAAGTACAAGTCTCAGGCAGATGTCCACATTTACATCAATATTCAGTCACTGGTGCATTGCACCCCCATCTGCAATTGTTGCTAGGCAATGATTTATGTAATTGTCTATGCGCTTTTGTGTACACATAAAGAATACGCTTATACCTGGAAATCAAAAATGTCCAAAATTCTGCAATGTAATTTCAGTGTTTTTTTTTTTTTTTTTTTTTTTTTTTTTTTTTTTGTGGGGATGGGGGTGGGGGTGTTCCCAGAATGCTAAACTTTCTAGCTGGTAAAGAAATTGCTTGAACTAACAGTACTTTTAGGAGAAGCTCAATAATTCAGTATTAACTGAGGCAAATTTTCTACGATTAAGCTCTAGAGACTTTTTAGTTACCAGACATTCCTTTATGGTAGAAATACACTTTTTCAAAGAATGCAATAATTTCTGATTAGTTTTTACTTTTAGCAATTCACTTAGTGGTCACAAATATATTTAATTGCAAAAGTTAAGAAAAGAGTAAAACATAAAAAATAAAACCAACACCATTTAACAGGCAATACCACATTGTTATCAAAAGCTAACCAAATGAAATAAAAATTACAGCTGAGCATGATCAGTGACTGAATCTGGAATGACATATGGAGGCATATGGAGGAAGATGATTCTCTAATTCTGAGACATACAGAGCGCTGCTATATGAACACATAGATATAGCTGTGCATTGCATTGGCAAATAGCCTGTCAATGACCCCCACACTATGACTTCAGATGTCAAACTCCTATTAGTATAAATTTCTTTATAGGTTGTATTCAGACTAATGAGTGACTCCTTTCCAGTTAGGCAGCAAGACTTCTACATAATTTACAGTGAAACATACGTATGGGAAAAAAACAAAATTGTAAAAAACAAAACAAAACAAAAAAACGTGATTATAACTTAAAGTCCATCTCTAGAATTCAATCTCTAAAACTTCTGGCTTAAATAAAAATTAAGGCTTCTCTACCTACAATTGTTAGCAGACTGTATTGAATTTTGTTGTTGTTGTTGGTTTTTACTATTATTATTGTTTTAAACTATTTTTAAACATGTAATTCATCACTTAAGGTTGCTTTTGAATGATATCTTTGGTAATAAGAAACTAGTATTCAATGGATTTCCATCCTTTAAAACCATTGAGTTGCAGTTACCATATGAAAAATGTAATTGATTTCCATTTAGCTGTAATGGAATTTATATCTACATTGTATTGAATGGGGTGAACAATGTGAAGAGTGCTGAATCACAATTCTGATACTCACTCCATCTTGTGTGACACATGGAGGGATGCAAACCCCTTGGAAATAAAACTCCTGTATTTACCTTCTGTCAGTTTACTGCAAGTATTGTCTAGCAGAGTGAGTAAGACATGGTTTTTAAGCAGAAGTGAAATGTAGAGGATCAACCACAGAGCTCCTCTAATAAATTAATCTACACTAGTGATACTTTCTTATTGTTCCAGACAGTAGTGGCTGATATTCACTAGCCCATGGGCAATAATACTGAGCAACTGTCATGATCTCAGTTGATCTCAGTTATTGCTTTCCTATTTCCCACTACCTCAAAGGATTTGAGAGCCACAGATTGGGACTAGTCTCAAATCCATTTTAAGAGGTCAAGAGGTGTTATTGGAAGTCATCTGGGAAAGATTTTCTTCTCCTATCAAAGACAAGACAGATAAAACATTGCTTTATTTTAAAGTGTGTTTCCTTCTTTGCTCATTCAAAAAACAAACATTTTAAAAAGGACTGAAAGAAAATGTGAGCAACTTCTGTCATGTTACTGTCAGCTTTTGTTGTTGGGTTTTATTTGCATACCACCAGAACTTTGCATATGATGTCGATCTAAGCTTTGAATTATGTTAACTGATCTGTTTATGATTTTTGTTTAATCTATTGAGTTTAAAGTATTAATCTATTGAGTTTAATACTTCAATACTCCATCTAGAATTAGTTTGAAATTACTGAGTAGAAACCTTACTTTATATTAGTGTAGGTCCACCTTGGATACAGGCAACTGCATAGTATTATTACTTTATGTTCTTTTTCTGACCCACACCAACCCGCATTTTTTTCAATTTACGCACTAACAGTACAGAAGGTTTCACCCTAGCAATACGTATTTTCCATAGAATCATAGAATCATTAGGGTTGTAAAAGATCTTCAGGATCATCTGGTCCAACTATCACCCTACTACCAATGTCACCCACTAAACGATGTCCCTAAGTACTATGTCCAACCTTTCCTTAAACACCCCCAGGGATGGTGACATGACCACCTCCCTGGACAACCCATTCCAATGTATGACTACTCTTTCTGAGAATAAATGTCTCCTAATTTCCAACCTAAACCTTCTCTGGAGAAACTTGAGGCCATTCCCTCTAGTCCTATCACTAGTTATCTGTGAGAAGAGGCTGATCCCCAGCTTCCTACAACTTCCTTTCAGGTAGTTGTAGAGAGCAATAAGGTCTCCCCTGAGCCTCCTCTTCTCCAGACTAAACAACCCCAGTTCCCTCAGCTGCTCCTCACAGGACTTGTGTTCCAGGCCCTTCACCAGCTTTGTAGCCCTTCTCTGGACACGCTCCAGGGCCTCGATGTCATTCTTGTAGTGAGGGGCCCAAAACTGAACCCAGTACTCAAGGTGCGGCCTCACCAGAGCAGAGTACAAGGGGACGATCACCTCCCTGGTCCTGCTGGCTACACTATTCCTGATACAGGCCAGGATGCTGTTGGCCTTCTTGGCCACCTGGGCACACTGCTGGCTCATGTTCAGGCAAACATCAATCAGCACCCTTACATCCTTTTTCTTTGCACAGTTTTCAAGCCACTTTTTTTTTTTTTCTATAGATTTTTTGCTTTTAATTTTCAATCCATGCCAATGCAGTTTCAGTTAACTTTCATTTCATTAATGAATCAGTCATTTTTATATTTTTGCATCTCCATGTTCAGGAAAATTATCTGTCCATAGACATGAGTCTTCAATTTTACACATTAAAAACAAACAAACAAACAAACAAAAAACTATATTCTTTACCTATATTATATAAGTAACAGCTGCGTGAGGTAAGAAGTTTTTTTACAAACTAGAATTTCTCAGATGCCTGGATAAACTGGCATACAAACATTTTAATTTTCCACAAGTTTCACATTTCCATAGGAAACCTAAGCATTGTTTATAGGTCTCTCACACTAGATAATGACCTCACCTCCAAGCTACATACCTGTTTCATGCAAGTAAGGGTCTTCTAGAAGACGTATATATGCCTTCACTGGAAATCATAATGATATTCTGTTTGAGATCAACAGACTATGCAATTATTAGGGATTTGATGCTATTAAAAAAAATAAATGCCAGAATACTTAGGATTTTTATTAAAAAATATATTAAAAATGTATTCCATATGCTTAAAATAATATAAAATCATGTATCATGATTTTATGTAATCTTATTTTTCTGGGACTTTCTACAAAATTATACTCTGTTTTGTATCAATAATCCTTTACTACTTGCTTTTCTGTGTCCATAGCTTTTAAATTTTATCCAAATTATTTCTGAGGAACACGTTGGATTTTCCCATTGTCAGGGTTATAATATACTTTTATAGAATCCCCAGTGCTCTTTTGTATCAACAATCTATTGCTTTGATGACATTTATGTTTGAGATTTTGACTTAGTTCTCATTTTTAAAAGTTCTTCTTGCATGAGTTGTCCCATTAGTTTCATTATATTAAAGCAAAAGAGAGAAAATGAACATGATGGAAAGTACAGTTGTTTCTGATTACCAGTTATTCATTTGTACTGTATAATGTATTTTATTTTGAAAGGTGTTGTAAGAGGGAATGAAGGGAAGGTTGCCAGTTCTTCTCTTGGCTACCGCACACTGTTGGGTGGACCTTCCAGAAAGAGTTGGGGGGAAGTTTCAAATGCTCACTTTCTTTGTGAAACAATGTGACTTTGAACAGGAAGATCTGACAGTGATTTCCTTGTACCCTTAGCTTTTCTCCTATGGAATAGTGATTTGTATCTGAGGCTGATCAATGTTTCTAGTTAGCCTTACAACCTGAATTGTTAGGTACTTAGGCAGCCAAAGACAGAGAGCTTTGCTTCCCCCTTACTCAATGTGATTGCCTTTTGGATGCAGTCGGTGAACAGAAATTGCAGCTTGGACCAGAGGAAAGAGAACTTGGTGTCATGTCCCACCTGCAGGAAGCGGAGGGGAGTGACTCAGATTCTCAAATCCCCTCGGTGTGGCCATAGCATTTTGTATGGTAATGCAGCGTTCTGTAGCTGTATGGTTCAGCACTCCACATACGCCTTGTTCTTTGACTAACAGCATGTCCATAGCCAAGTGGTTCCGTAAGGCCCTCTTTGACAGCTGTTGAACTTGCAAATTCAGTTCTCCAAAAGCACGTGCAGTCAAATTATTCAAAACATGTCCCACAACCCTTTGTTAACTCTTGGGTGTAAATGTCAGTCCTTAAGAGGGTTGTATTCTCCTAAGAGAGCATGGCATAGGCTGCACATGAAAATAATGTGTTGCATAATTCCTTGGTTAGAGAACGCCCTCTGCTTACTGCTTCTTTGAACAGATCCTTGCTTCCCAAGTTTTGCCTCATTTTACATGCAACCATTCCAATAAATGCTCTATTTTTTTTTTTTTTTCCCTCACTCTCTACTGCCACCCCTGTCAAGCAGGTCAATAAATCCACCTGGTTAATGAAAAGGTGAGCTGGATGATTTCTAGTCTGGTGTGCAGCAACCCAGCCTACTAGAAAGGAGTTCTGTTTAATGACATTTAGGATTTCCTACCACTTTTCTTATTGCCACACCAGTACTCAATTGACCTCCCATTGGTTTTGTTCCCAAAATGGGAGCCATTCAGTACCTCTTTTGAACATGGCATATGAATCTGTATAAATAAACACTGGTTCTTTAGTCTCAGCTTCTCTAATTACCACTCTCCACACAGTTATCAATTCTCCCACCTGAGCATTTCCTTCTCCTTCTGTCATGATTCTGTCGCCTGACAGAACAGCAGGGGCAGGTTTTATGTAAGAAAGGGGAGGTCCCTGGTTCAGGTGTTTGCTGGGTGGTTCTTTCATTTGGAGTATTTTGGGTGGTCCCTCCTCTCTCTGATGCATATAGCAGTAATGATCTAATTGCACATAATGCTTCCTTAATACCTCTCTTTGTGCAACCCCCACAGAGGCTGGGTTTCCTGACAATGCTGGTTTCAAGACCTTGAAAAGTCCGTGTAAAATGATTGCCATATGATCTTTTTTTTTTCCTTTTTTTTTTTTTTTTTCATCCTCTTGTAAAGCTAGGCTGACAACAAAAAGGCCCTTATCCCAAATTGAGCATTGTTTTTCTGCATCTTTGAAACTGCACAAGTAAAACCCAGTAAGGTGAGCTGAACCCTCAGGTCCACATTACCACATATGTAAGAATAGTCCATGAATTGCAAAACCACGTTTGATGTGGAGTGGATTTGTTGGGCGTATCCTAAGGCCTGATATACCCAGCCTCAAAATTTAACAACTTTAAGACTTCTTCATGAATGGGGATCTGGTCCCAGATGGTTCTTTTGTGTGTCAAATCATATAAGGGGCAAGCTATGATGGAGAAACCTGTAATATGTTTTCTCCAAAATGTCAGCAGGCTTAGGGCATGCTGTAGCTCCATCTTATTTTCAGGTATTCTTACTTGTTCAAGAGTAGTAAGGGTTTGGGAGGAATATGTACTTCTCTTCCCCTCTACCAGATACCCAGGATCTTTACCTATGAGGACAGGAAGTTGTACCTTTTCTGCTGAAATTTGAAGCCTTAAATTTTCTATATGTGTTTGGGTTTTTCCCATCGTAGTGGCATCAGGGCCACCAACCAATATATCATCAATATACTGATACACTTTGACTCCCTCCCTGGGAGTAACTTGGGCAAACTCTTCTGCTAGACTGTAATGAGCAATGGTCGGTGAGCAGCAATATCCCTAAGGAAAATGCAAAAGAGAGAATTTCACAAAATCCCATGCAAAGGCAAAGAGATCTGTGCCTGTTTCCTGTAAGGGAACCATAAAAAAAGTATCTTTCACGTCAATGGTTACTAAAATTTGATCAGCTTGTTCCTGTATGGTTGTAATCAGTTCAGCTATGTTAGTTATTGCAGCTGTCAAAGGGCCTGTGTTGGCATTGTCAGTCATAATTTTCCATCGGTTTTATGAACTGGCCACACAAGGGAGTTAGAAAGTGATTGAGATGGGGGAATTATTCCTTGTTCTCACAGTTCAATTTTCACTGGAGCGATTCCCTCCCTCTGGCCCTAATGGTAGAGCATGGGGTTTCACCTTAACGATTTTAAGTGCAGATGCAGCAAAAGCTTTATAGAAGCCATGGGGAGTCCGAATTTCCATTTCTTTCCTTTTGAATCTACCCATGCTCTCCCCTCCAATAAATCAAGTCCTAAAATGTTTGTAGACAAAATACCCAATATCATCGTGACCTCAACAGGATATGTGTCTTTGGGCAACCACCATCTGACTCAAGATCTTGGCTGTGATTTAGAGTTTCCAAAAACATCTGTAACACTTTTTTTTTTTTTTTTTTTTTTTGGTCAGCAACTATGCCATTGCAATCATCTTCATCCGCTTGAAGTGCTGATATTTGAGTGCCTGTGTCTACTAAAATGTAACTGGAGTTTTAAAAGGACCAAGGGGGAAAGTAATTAAAAAGTCCCCTTTATTATTTTCCATGAAACTTAAATGTACCCACTGGCTGTCCCCCAGCCCACTTAGTGGGGATGGCACGTCAAGTTTCCTAAGATCAATCAAGTCCTTTTCCAGGGCAGAAGGTGCCCTTGAGGCAGTTAGCACCATGTTATCAGATGGGCGTTCTGCCCTCATATTTGTGCAAATGAGCTGTTCAGTTTGGAGAGTGTGGTAGTTTAACTCAGGTGAGCAGCTGAGTCCCACGATGGCCACTCTCTCACTCCCCCTCCTCAAAGACGAAGGGGGAGAAAATATGACACAAAGAGCTCAAGGTTTGAGATAAGGATGATTTAATTAAAGGGAAAAGGGAGAGGGAAAAGAAAGAAAGAAAGAAAGGAAAGAAAGGAAAGAAAGGAAGAAAGGAAGAAAGGAAGAAAGGAAGAAAGGAAGAAAGGAAGAAAGGAAGAAAGGAAGAAAGAAAGAAAGAAAGAAAGAAAGAAAGAAAAGAAAAGGCGGTGTGGAAGCACAGAGAGAGAAAAAAAGTTACTCTCTAATTCCCATCAACAAGCGATGTTCAGCAGGGCCTCAATATGCATAACGGTTGTTCCAGAGGATGGATGCTTCTGCCACAAGAGCTCCCCCCACACTCCTTCCCCTTTTCCACTTTTTATTGCTGAGTGTGACATCATATGGTATGGAATATCCCTTTGGTCGCTTTAAGTCAGCTGCCCTGGTGATGTCCCCTCCCCAACACTTGCCCACCCCCAGCCTGCTGGCTCTTGGGGGCTTGGAGGGAATCCTGATGTGGTGCCAGTACTGTGCAGCAATAGACACAACACTGGAATGATACCAGTGCTGTTCTAGCTACGAGTGCAGAGCACAGCACTGTATGGGCTGCTTCAGGGAAAGTTAACTCCATCCCAGACAGACCCAGCACAGAGGTACCCACCTTCCCTTTGTTTTTCCATGTTTGAATGAGCTTTTCTAAGGCCAGAGTAGGCATTCCACTAATTAAATACCAGAGAATCCCCCTTTCAATTCCTGCAGCCCAGAGTAGCATTCCATCCATTAAATCCCAGAGAATCTCCCTTTCAATTCCCATAGCTCACAGTATGTTTCTTTTTGCCCCTGAGGCTCGTGGCGGGGTGGGGACAACTTTCCCACTGTTCCACCCTTTGCACAGCAGTCTTTCATTTTGTAGTTCCCCCCATAATTTCCATCCTTCTACCATAACTAACTCTTGGGCTATCTCTCCCCAAGTCATGGGTCCTCCTCCTTGGGCTCGTCACCACCCTCGTGTGTCCAATACATGCTGCAAATGGTCCTGTAGTTGTACTGCATATAGTTTCAAGGATTTGGGAATTCAAGGCCACCTAGGAGCACAGTGCAGTCACTTGGGACTCATCCCTTACACTTGACTTTAACTTTTGCTCTCCCATACACTATACTAATACTTACCCAAGCACTTACCTGAGGTACAGTGAACAACACAGGTCATTCCTGGTGAAATTAATCCAACAGAACAAGAATGTCTTCGGGTGTGTATGTCAAACAACCGCACTCTTCCAAAATCTGCTAAAACAGATCATATTCTCTGTTCCATATTCATCTAATGAAATCATAGAAATCATCATAGAAAGCATTCAGGTTGCAAGGGCCTTCTGGGGCCATACATCCTCATACACACTGCTCATACATACCTCCTCATACATACTGCTCAAAAGAAAATCATATTAGATCAGGTTGCTCATGGACTTGTCCAGCTGTATCTTGAATACTTCCAAGGATGAAGACTCCACTCTGGGCATCTTTCAACATTTGACCACTTGCACTGGTAATTTTTTTTTCCATATATATGAACAGACGTTCCAATGTTCCAGTTTACGTCCATTGCTTCTCATCCTATTGCTGTACATCTTGGGGAAAATTCTTACTCCATTTCTCTGTATCCTTTGGTTGGGCAGTTGTAGACAAGAAGTCTCCCCTAAATCTTCTCTTCTACTGAGTGAACTGAACTATCTCTTTCAGCCTATCTATGCATGGCCTGCACTCCAAGGCCTACTCTGGACTCACTCTAGTATGTCAATATCTCTCTTGCAATGGCAAGCCCCAAACTGGACACAGTATTCCAGATGTGGTTTCACAAAGACCAGATCATTTTATTTGACATTCTGACCACACTTTTACTACCACAGCCATGGGTATGGTTGGCCTTCTTTGCTGCATGAGCACCTGGCTATCTCAGGTTTATTCTGTTGTCAAGAAGACCATCAGATACTTTTCTATAGAGCTGCTTCCAATATAGCCCCATTTTGCATTTACTTTTGTTGAACTTGATGATGTTCATGACAGACTTTTCACCATCTTCCAGCATATTTAGTTATATTTAGCCTGAACAGCAGGCCTCTAGTACATTGGCCTCCTCCAAAGTTGGTGTTGTCCAATGGTGCCATTCTGGTACCTTCCAGAATGTACAGTTCTGGTAAATCCCAGACTGGGCTATGATCCAGGCCACAGAGACCAAGACATGATCAAGAAGTGTCTATTTATACACACCTATTATGCCTGTTGTCCCGTAACAATATAATAATGATGCAACATTAGTTAATCTTGAACCACAGCTGAGTTTGAGGAAGGGTCTACTCCAACACAATGTCTAAACAACTAAGTGGAAATTGGTGTTCCTGCGGGTCTATGTTGGGACTGGAAATATTTATCATCTTTACTGGCAATATGGACAGTGGGATTGAGTATACCCTTGGCAAGTTTTCTGATGACAAGCTGCATGGTGAAATTGACATCTTGGAGGTAAGGAATGATATCCAGAAGGACCTGGACAGGCTTGACAGGTGGGCCATGTAAACAGCATACAGTTCAACAAGGCCAAGTGCAAGGTCCTGAATCTGGGATGGGGTAATCTCAAACATGAATACAGGAAAGATGAAGAGAAACTCTTTACCAGAGAGTATAGTGACAGGACAAGGGTTAATGATTTTAAACTGAAAAAGGGTAGATTTAGATTATATATAAGGAAGAAATTCTTCACTCAGAGGGTGGTGAGGCACTGGAACAAGCTGCCCAGTGAACTTAAGGATGTTCCCTCCTTGGAATTGTTCAAAGACAGATTTGATGAGGCTTTGGGCACCTTGTTGTAATGGAAAGTGTCCCTCCCCATGGTGGTGGGGGGGGGGGGTTGGTATTAAATGATCTTTAAGGTCCCTTTCAACCCAAATCATTTTATGATTCTATGATTTGCTGCTGCTTACTTCTAAGAGTACAAGTATTAAAATACTTTTCATGTATGAAATATATAATATCAAAGATAAAATCTTTTTACCATTCTCGACACTTACTCTTTTAATTGACCTTGCACTTTTAATTGATGAGGTTTTATAAAATCCTAATGGAATTTGATGCATGCCTTGTTGATACTAGGGTAAATTTGGGATAAATTGTGTACTTTCAATGGAACAGATTCCAGTATAGAGGTCTGCAGTGGGGAGGAGTAATAGCATTTCAATCACTGTCAGAAGTTAAGAGTGGTTAGTCCAATCACTGCCTCATAGTAATTACATTGAGAATTGGGTTAATTTTTGATTGGTCTCTCAATTACTCTAAGACATACTGTTTTAATGTACACACTGACACATTGAGATAGACCGTTTATGAGGGGTGATGGACTCTACTGCCATTAAATTTTAATACATCATTAATTTTCTAGGCAGATGTAAAACAAGGACTGATATTCTGTTCTTCATTCCCAAGTTTGACTTAAAGTCGGTGACCTCTCATGATTGAGTGGTCATTAAAATAGTCTATACTGCAGTCATTTTAATTTTCAGAGCATATAAATATTGTTTATTTAAAAAAAAAGAAAAAAAAACAACTTGTGAATTCTGTGTGAGACTCCAGCCTATTAATTTCTACATTGAAACAATGCATAGAATTCTCTTCAAATGTACCTGAGAGAATCTTTGGATTTCTTTGTCCCCTTTGCACAAGGTGAAATTCTATAAAAATGACTGTGTGATTGGAAGATTGTTTCAGGCACTCAATCTGCAAAGATTTAAGCATATTCATTTTTCAGGTATTTAAATTATGCCCCTCAGCTGGAAATTTTTGTGGAAGCAAGAAAAAACATGTGCTTGACCATAATAGGATTATATGTGGGGTAAAATGATAATGTACTCACATATATAAGAACCTAGAAAGTATAATACTGTGGTGCAAAGCTGAGGATTGTTTCCTGTCACTTTTCTTTACTCTGAGTACAGCTTCTATTATGGTGTTTCCTGGACAGACACTCACAGATGGAGGGTTGACTAGAAAAACCCACACAACTAATTTATTAGGATCATCTGTACAAGATTAACTTTCACAAAGGGAATCTAATCTTGAACAGAATAGCCAGGTGCTCTCAAGATGGTGACGGAATCTCCACCACCAACATCCTTGCAGTGATATTTTCATCTGAGTCATCTGAGACTCACTAGGTTGTTGTCCTAGCCCAATCCAGGGATTAAGGACTATGTGTGTTAGGTGTGCATTTAAGTACAACCCTCACACTCCACTACATCACAATTGTAACTACACTGCAAATTAAAAACTCCACAGGTTTTGCTACAGTGTATGTTTAAATGACCCAGATTTTGCCACATCTCTTAAACAAAAGAATCTCTATCCAAGGCAATAAACTGCAATGCATGCAATAGGTGCTTAAATGATCAGTTTAATTTCAGATCTTTAGGAAAAAAAAAGAAAAAAAAAGTTTAATTGTACACATTTATTTACAATAAATAATTTTTTTCATTAGCTAGCTAGAAAATAATTATTTACATCTATGTACTATAGCAACCTACCATAAATACTTGTGAATACTTTTTTTCTAGCGCAACCATCTGTTCTTAGAAACTGTGGTTGGATTTGGATAATGCAGAATAAATTGTTGGAATATATTTAGAATAAATAATAGAGAAGAGGAAAAGGTAGATCAGCTTTTACCATTGGAGAAAGAATCCAAGATTCTTTCAGTGAGAAGAAATAAAGGGAGGTGTAGAGTGCTTTGTTTTAATTCTCCCCTCCCCATCCCCCCATCACCCCCATTCGCCCTGTTCTCCTCCTCCCCCCCCCCCCCCCCCCAATATTCTGGACACATGTTTACCAATTTAGTTTCTACTTTTTTTCCTCTTCCTGAAATGCATTAGAATGCATTTCAAAGTACTATTGGCTGCTGTCCTCTGAAATTTGAAATTTACTTGTTTGTTTTTTGTTGTTAGTACTCCCTTTTTATTCTTTTGTGATATAAAAATCAAGTAGATCTCATTTGAAATGCATAGGGCTAGGGAATCGATGCATCCCTGAAGGCTATGTTGTATTTTAATAGTATTTTAATAGAGGATGAACATCACTTCTACAAGTGTCAGGTAATTGCCTATAGGCTTGTGTTAGGGATTCTTTCCCATGCTTATGTTTATAGAGCAATTTCTAAATTTACTTATTGGTATGTAACTGTGGCTGTTGTGAAATTACTCATTTGTATCTATGTTTTGTGTGTTCTTGGGAAAATTTTAGCAATGGAGGGGTTAGAGGGAACCTTTGAAAAAGATATGGGGGCCTGGACACAGCAGGTTCCAGTCAGCTCTGCAATGGCCTCACTGTAAGCACAGCTGATGCCATCAGTGAAGCCACTGAAGACTTTAGGAAAATACATTTAAGAAAGGGAAAAACAATTAAATGTCATTAAAGAGTGAGGGAGGAAAAAAAAAAAAGAAAAAAAAAGTGAGAAACAGCTCTGCAACTCCAAGGAGGGGAAGGATGTGCTCCAGGCACCAGAGCAGAGATTTCCCTGCATCCTATGGAATAGAACCAAGGTGAAGCAGGTTGTCCCCATACAGCCCAAGGAGGGTCTCATGCTGGAGCAGGTGGATAAGCCCTGAAGGACTGGAACCATGGGCAAGACCCACAGTGGAGCAGGGGAAAGGTGTTAAGAGGAAGAAGTGAAAGAAAGGCGCTGTTATGGGCTGACCATAGCCCCCATTCTCTATGCCCCTGCCCTTCTCAGGGAGAGGGTCAGGCAGACAAGCTGGGAATGAAGGAGAGTGTAAGGGTATGTAGAAGGAGAGCATCTGCTCTAATTGTACCTTGTCAAGGACTTTTTCCAATGCAAGAAGGAATAATGATAAAGGGTGGTAGTGATGGAAAACAGATCTGGTCAGTCACGCTAACTTACGAGAGCATGTGAGACTGTTTATTCCAGCAGGGTTACTTGATGGAGGACTTCTCATGTGGATGACAACCACAAGAAACAAACATTTCTGTCATACTAACTGGTGGGCTAACAAGCTGCAGGTGCCACTTCCAGGAAGGATGAATCTTGCAGCAGATAAGATTGTGAATCAAGGGGCCTTGGAGGATGAAGAAATTGCAGAGCTCTGCAAAACCATGAAGGGTGTGTAGGGGAAGCAGGAGGAATAAAGAAGGAGATAAGTAGAAAAGGGAATGAAAGGTCTGGTTGTGTGTAAAACAGGACAGGTCTATATGTGTGTCTGTCTGAACCCTGTGCTCGATCACTGCAGTCTGTCCTATCGCTTATATAGCTTTTCTTATTAAATATTTTCTCAGCTCTCTGTCTGCATATTTGCACTCTCTCCAATGAGTGTGCATGCTGCAAGGCAGGCCTGGGATCTGGGCAGGGGTGCTGGGCAGACAAAGGTGTTGTGCTGGTACTCAAAGGATCCATGAACGTGTGAGTGTTTGTGAACCTGGAGCGTGCTGTGTGTCTGCCTTCACCAGTGAACTTCTATCTCTGCTAGAGAGAGAGGAGGAAGAGGTCTCAGTTGTCCGTGTTTATGTTTATGTGAGTCCTGTGTGTAAGTGCTGTTGAAGGCAGCCCCTGGCTGGGACAGCCTGTGTCACTGCTCGTGTCAGTGTCCTGCCTCTTACCATGTGTCTCTGGGATACCTGCTCAACTTTGCTACCAGTTGAACCTGCAGAGGGAAAGCAGCAGCTGCAGCCCCCAGCACGGGCAGAGGCCACGGGCACTGGGTAGCAACCCAGCAGCTGGGCAGGGGCAGTCCTGAGCCAGAGTGGTTGGAGGAGGTGCCTGTGTGCCCTGTGTTTTTTACCTCCGTTAAGAGAGTGAGATTGAACCTGGGAAAAGGAGAAAAGGAAAATGTTGTTTTAACTTATTTTTGTTTCTCACTATCCAAACCTTATCGATCAACTAAATTAACTTTCTTCAAGTCATATCTCTTTTGCCTGCGACAGTAGTTGATATCTCTGTCTTTCCTTTGACCCATGAGGTTTGTCATCCCAGTCCAAGAGGTAAAGTGAGAGAGCAGCGTAGGAGTCGGGCAGCCAGCCAAAGTCAGCCCACCAGGGTATCATATCTTTATGCTGATATATCAATATTGATGTAGGAAAAAGTACCACTTTGAAATAAGCTTTCAAAAAGCATCAAGTCTTACAGCGTTGTCAGTGCAGAAGATGATGATGGGAGTATTGCAGTAGAGGAATTAGAGGAGGGTGATACAAAGGGAATTTGTTCTTATTCCATTCTTTCATGAGCATAAAATGGCACTGAATCATATTAGAATCATAGAATGGCTTGGGTTGGAAGGGACTTTAAAGATCATCTAGTTCCGCCCCCCCCCCCCACCCCCCCCCCCCCCTTAGTTTTGGTAATTGAGGCATGTTTGAACAGCCTTATAAAATTGTGGGCAAAAACTTGGTTAGTTTTAGAGCATTATATGATTTCATTAACTGCAATTGCATTAGACTCGATCAGTGATCCACAACAGGAGCAACATGAGCTCCCATGGACTGTTAGGATGTTATCTCCATACATGTTATCACATCAGATTACTGATACATAAAGTAGAACAGATATTGGTATTTGGAACAGTACTAGCATAAGGACTCCAACTGTTATCAGACCATTTTCTGCATTAAGTAAATGGGGAGCTAGAGACTATTAATTCCTTGGACTAGGTTTAGTTATAATATTACTTTTTCAATAATTATTGCATTACATAAAGAAGATGTTATTTGGATGCATAACATTCATTCTAAATTAAACAAAACAATATATCATTAAAATTTGCAACAGCTATTAAATTTAAAATTCAAGTCTCAAAAATTATTAAGGAGTCCATAAACCAACCCACTTGTTTAAC
This sequence comes from Cygnus atratus, assembly GCF_013377495.2. NCBI lineage: Eukaryota > Metazoa > Chordata > Aves > Anseriformes > Anatidae > Cygnus > Cygnus atratus. The sequence continues at coordinate 14,181,248 of NC_066369.1, read as the reverse complement.
CAATAGACTTGGTAGGTAGATTTGCTAACACAGCAGTTTTGTGCAAGTGGGACCCATCTTAGTAATTATTAAAATGTATTTGGCTTGATCAATGAGCCTTTTTTATTGTGTGCTCACATAATAGAAGGACATACAAAGCTTCTGTTCACAGGCTGTATAGATGGTGGTGGATAGAATTTACAATGTATGTGGAGTAATTGCCTAAAGTAACTAGGAAAATTAAACTAATATTCATATTTTAAAGAAAATATATAGTACTGAAGAAGCTTCCAGGGTGGAATGTATCTGCACTACCTAAGTATTCCCTAGGCATCCAACCTTAGATGTTAATCACATTGGGGGAACCTGGTGTGCTGACTCTAAGGAACAGCATGGAGCATAGAGCGGAGTGGAGACACCACGGCTAGGCTCTCTGACAAGATGGGGACTCGATTGTTCTTGTGCACACCAAGACCGGTAGGTTGCACATTTGCTACCCTGAGCTAACAACCTGTCATGTTTTTGACAAAATGCTGTACTATAGTGAACTTTGCTCATTATAATATCATTATAATACCAAAACACACCTCCATCCCAAAAGCCACCCACCTCCAGGTGTGACCACCCCTCACTGAGTACACGCTATGAACTTCTAAGAGCCTGTACCTTTGAACAAAAGCGAGACAACTTTTCACCAGTCATAACCATGATATGCATGATTAGAGTCACTCAAGCTCCACCTAAAGGGTAGAAAATAATATAAATTGGCTTAAGAGAGAGGGGATGTTAGGGAAGATACCTTCACAAAGGATACCTTCTGACCTCTGGGATCAGTCAATGGGCTGAGCCTCTATTCTCCCCCCATTGGGATGCCTTTGGGTGAGATTTGAACACCTGGTTATACTGAGCATCTCTGTGGAAACTTAGAAAACTCTGTAGAGTCTTTGTGCCTTTTAATGCGTTAATAGCCAGGCTGTGTACCTGTGTATTTTCTGCATGTTAGCTTGCTTTTGCAGACAGTAATTATCGCTGGCAATCCAAAGAACCTGTGTACCTGTTGCTGTAATAAATTGCACTTAATTACATTGTTTCTAGCTGTGCTAGTTCTCACTGAACACAACTAGAGTGAGGGCATGCTACGTTGTTGGTGAATCCGTGACCGTGATAGCTCTGTACCCTGAATCCGACCGGACCCATAACAGTTAACTGGCTACACCCCTTAACGTGACAATGTACTAACCAAATTTCATTATGAGGGAGAAATCTTAATCAATAATATTCCTGAAAAGGAATTGAATTGTGTTAGCTTTGACTGGTTTGCTTTTCAAGGATGTAACCTTAAATATAATATCAAAAAGGAAAAACACGGGGTTATAATAATAATAATTAAAAAATCATTATTTTTAGATCCAGCCAAGCAGAGATGAGAACTTTGCCTTGCACTTTGACAGCATAAAAAAAATTGCTGTTTTTCATATTCACAGTTTGCTTTTAAAGGAAATTCTAAAGAAGTAGCAGTTAGAAAAACATAAGAAAAAAGGTATTTCAGTTTATTCAAAATACTAAAATTTGGAATTTAATTTTTAAATATGAAATTTGACTGAAATTAAATGGTCCATTATGAAAATATTGAAATGGAATTAGTGAACTTACCAAGATGTTCATGTACTTTTCTGAAGTACAGTTTTCCTGAAGTGACATGAAATTATGACAAATGTTCTATTAAGGAATATTTGCTATGTCTGTTTGGCACTATTCACTTGGGATACTAACTTGATTCTTAACCTCACTGCCTCTATGTTCCTAATCTGTATTTATAACATCTACTTCAGGCAATCACAAACTTATTTGTCATAGTTGAAAAAATGTGTTCAAACTACCAAAGGGATTAATGACATGAGCAATTTCAATAATTGATTACCTAAATCAAAGAAATATTAATTAAAGATTAGTTAAACTCAACGTTTTTTTTCTTGGTAAAATGAAAACACAGCAACTGATCTGACAAAATATAAAACATTAAATTTTCAGGAAGTGTTCTCTTTAGAAAGTAGTCTGGCTTCAATTTTTCTTCTTTTATTCTACTTTTCTCCTTTTTTTTTTTTTATTTGTTTTGCTTTCAGGAAAATTTATTCAATAATAAATTCTTAGTCTAGTGGATGCTCCAAAGAGGAACTGAAGAATAGGGTAAGACAGGGTACTCTTTACAGTTATGGTCAATTAAATAATAAATAAAAAAGGACGTATATAAGTTAATTAAGATGTAGCAGTAAATAGCAGTAACTATTCTGACTGATAATATTCTTGATACAGAGAATAAAGAAGACATAAAGGGAAATAAGGAAGGGAATAAGAAGACATAAAGGGAAAATATACATTTATAGGTCATCAAATCTTTGTACACTATGGCTACTCTTTCTTTGTATTCAGTTCTGAGGCTCAGATAATGATAATTTGGTAATGGTTTACTCCCTTAAAAATTAAAAAAAAAAAAAAAGAAAAAGAGAGAGAGAGAGAGGTTTTTAATATCATTTTTCTTTTTCCCAGATTTCCTTCAGATATCAGAAGGCTACTATAAGGTCTCCATAGAGCCTTCTCTTCTCCAGGCTGAACAACACAAACTATCTCAGCCTGTTTTTATAGGAGAAGTGTTCCAGCCCCCTCATCACTTTTGTGGCCCTCCTCTGGACTCATGCTAACAGGTCCATGTCATTCTTGTGTTGGGGGCACCAGAGCTGAATGCAGGGCTCCAGGTGGGGTCTCATGAGAGAGGAGCAAAGGAGGACAATCACCTCCCTCTCCCTGCTGGCCACGTTGCTTTTGGTTCAGCCCAGGACATGGCTTTCCAGCTCATGCTGAGTTTTTCATAAACTAGCACTCACAGGTCCTCTTCAGGGCTATTTTCAATCTATTCTTTGCCCAGCCTGTATCTGTGCTTGGGATTGCCCAAATCTAGTTTCTAGAGGCTGGAAAGATTCTGGGTAGGTAGATCCTGCACTAGTGCCCTTGGCATCACTAGATGAAGAGTTTATAGACTTAATTACCATACTCTGAAGATATTGACTGTGATTTCTTGAAGAATATTGTGTACATACTGAAGAGAATCCCTGTAATAGAAAGGCTTCTCAGGAAAATTTTAAAATTATGTGAATGGGGAAAAATTGCATTTTTGCCTACAGTAACGTCGGATACAATAGCCGTCTTGTGATTCCAGAGAACTGTAGTCCAAGTGATGTAGTACATATACTGCTGTGTCTATTACATGTCCTGTGTTGCTAACGTACGTGACACAGATGGACACGCTTTGCTGATATTTCCAAATCACTGCATTTGGGTTTGTTAACTTGTATTTGTGTTTGTTGTTGTTGTTGTTTCTTGTTTTGAAAGAAAACTGTAAAAATGTTAAACTTATAGAAATCAAAGAATATAATCATAATGTGAATAGGTGTGGTTGTCCAAATTAACTCATGCATATACAAATTGTTGTCAAAATTACAGCACACAAATACCACTGGAGAGGGAAGGAATATGACCTGGTCATGCTCTACCTGAGTACTAACAATGACTGCATGCTACTAAAACCCTTTTTTCTTTGTGCAGTGTGGCATAGTTTTGTCAGTGGAGTAAGCTCCAGAAATATTCAATGATTTTTTATATTTAAGTCACGACAATTTGTGGTATTCTTATAACTGCAGGTGTATACTTTCCTGTTTTCCTGAACTTCATATGTACCTCTGATAGGGAGAGACAGAAATATGAGAAATTACACCTCTCTCAACCAAGAAGAATGCAACAATGCTCCACAGATATGTTTATTTGCCTAAAATAATACATATTTTAAAAATATATTTATGAAGCATGATACAAATAAGTTATTTTATATTTTCTTGGGTGTATAGTTTGTGGAAAATGCTATTAATTTGTGCCTATAACAGCCCAAAACAGTAGTAAGTATGCTGAACTTTAAACATGGCGGGCACCAATAACCTATGTAGATATTGTCTCTTGTACAAGATATCATTTGCCAGGACAGGTTATAACTCCTTATAGTCTACTTGGTCAAATATGTGTTTGGTAATATACATGGCTTGAATGAGATAGGAAAGTAATTTTTAAGCAAATATGGTTTAATATAGAATTCTTTAGGAAAAGCATCTTCTGTATGTATTTTCCAGTCATAGTGAAACGTACTGGAAAACTAGATATTTACAGGCATTTGCAAGTTCTAATTGGACAGAAAGCAGAGAAGGATGTGGTTTTGAATGTATGAGTGAACCTTCATTTGCATGAAAAAAAAAAAAAAACTGAATACATTGCTTATACTTACACATAACTATATAATTTTGAACTTATCCAAGTAGTTGTAAGTAATTAATAAATATTGAAAGCAGTACTTAACCAATTTGGTAAGGGATCCTTGTGAAGTTGAGGATAAATTTACTGAGGGTTTAGTTGAGATATTTCCATAGTTAGAGAGATTCCAGCTGATCGATTTTACTATTGAATACTTGAGTATGAAGAGCATAACGTAAAACCGAATACTTCAGTTTTAAGAGCAGGTTAGGAAAATGTTTGTTAAAAATAACCTGACTACAACTGATATTGCCTTGCAATGTAAAAATTGAAATAGATTACTAGTTACAGTCTCTTCTAGCTTTGTTTTGTGTGATTGCACTTCTCTGTGATGGTCTTAGAAAACAAAACAATGCTACCCAGCTCTGGAGATCTTGGCTTGGACGAGTGCCAACTGGCACATAAATTAATACCCCATAGTCTCATGTATATTTGTATTTACACATCAAAGAAAAATATGCCTGATGATGACAACCTCTGCAATAATTCACCTACGGAAAGTCTGAAAAAAGCTTCAAACTCTGGCCATCCTCCTCCCCCTCTCTCTCCCCCCAACCCCCACCCCCCCCCCCAACTCCCAAGGGGTTACACAATTTCCTGACTTGGAGGCACTCCAAATCTGAGTGGGCAAAAGTTACCCTGAGTAACTTGATCTCTTCTGACCCTGCACAGAGCAGGGAGGTGATTTCCAGAGATTCATTCCAACCTTTATCATTCTGTGATGCTATGATTTGAAAGTGCATAGTAAAGTAATCCTCACCTTGTTTCATCTGCTGATGTTTTGGTATGGAAGTTGTATTAAGTCAGACACTCTTATGCTTCAAAGAATGGAGATGATACACACAACTGTATATTTCCTTTCTAAATTTAAAGTATTGAGTCATACAAAGTATATACAGAATCCTTGACTAAAGTAGCATGACTTTGTGTCAGTGTATGCGCATTGACATTAAAATATTTTAGACAGAATTTCATGGTCATGTTATTAGTTATTGTTAGTAAACTGATTTTTGTTTTTTCAAAAAGCAATTTATTGACAAATTACTGTATTGTACTTTAGACTTGCTAAAATAAGCAATTTGTAATGTAGCTGAAAAATTGCTTATTTCAGGTAAGTTTTCATCACAGGCATCAGCAGTTCTCATTTGTATGTGGTTTAATGAATGGTTTTTTTCTTTTTTTTTTTTTTTTTTTTTTTTTTTTAGTGGGTGAATAAAACCCTTCTGTGAACCACAGCTAGTGATAGCAGCTAAACCAGCACTGCAGTTCTAATCTGGGGAAGAGACAACTAGAGAGTTATAAACAGAACTTGGACAGAAAGTTCAAGTCCGAACTATGCATGTGAGGCAATCAGGACAAAGAAAATAATTCAGGTGGCCTGGCTCTTGGCTCATTTCTTTAGGGTGTTTTTCTCCTCTGATGGTATATGCTCTGTAAAAATGTTTTGTTCTAGGACCAAAGTTCATTACAATTTAAGATATTTTTTATATTGTTTTACACAGGATTAAGGTATAACACAATATGCTGTGTTGTCAGTCATATGTAGATATACATAATATACATAATCTCTCATACTGATGACTTAAAATGTGCTCCTATGACTGTGAGCATTGATGCAGGCTAACTTACAAATGGGAAATCACAACATGGAAGGAGGTATAGGGGCCTTTGTAAGAACATAAGTGTGAGCCTACAAGTCAGATTTTTGAATGACTTATTAGGAGAACTAATTTAATCCCTCTGTCCATACAGGAGGATGAATAGGAGAGGACAGTATTTGATGGGTCATTTTCATCTGAAAGTACAGTTTCAGCTAACTTCCTGTTGAAATACCCTATACAAGTACATTTTCTATAATGCAAAGAAAAAAATGTGGAAAATATGAAGAATATGTAGAACCACAGAAAACATTAAAAAACAAACAAACAAACAAAAAAAACAAAAAAAATTAACATAAGACTTTAAAAATGTGATCACTTCAGCTTATCTGAAAGACAACTGAAATGTGACTTGATCAAAAAGCCAAATCCCTTTCAATAATATTTATAGGGACTCTAACTTAGTAGAGAAATTCACAATGAAAAGGGTGCTGAATGCTCAGGTCAGACAGTCAAATTGGAATTGTATTGGGGTTGGGAAAGGAAATAAGAGCAAAAAATACTTAAAAAGGAAAAGATCTATTAAGAAAAATAGTAGAGTCACAGCTATTTTTCATTTCAAAATTTCTTCAGAACAAGTTTTCCAGGAACATATGGTTCAGTTGAACACAATATTAGACTCAAAGAAATATTCAGTCAAAGTTAATGGCCTGTGGTTTAGGTAGAAAATGATTTCCCCTCTCCTCTAATCATTATATAGAACAACAAGGACTGTATCCACCCCATGCAAGAAGTTTATGTGGCTTCTGTCTTTAATATATTTTCAAAATGATATTACTCCTGTTCCAGCAAATCTACCATGGCGGGTGGGTGGGAGAGACAAGACAAAACAGACCCTGAAACTCTGAAAAACTGTAGAAATATCAGGGAAAATAAATGTCAATTTCTACCAGAATACACATGAAGAAATAATTTTGCTAGGCAAAGTTTGAAAACATTTCACACTTGCTTTTTACTTTCTTTCTCTCTTTAAAACACATAACTGTCTAGAAGATAATGATTATCTGCTTGGTTTGTCTAATACCTGGACCAGGAAGTTATCCTCCATGTACTCCAGGAGTCTCCTGGGTTGCTCACAGCCTGCTGTATAGTTTTCCCAGAAGACGTCTGGGTGGTTGAAGTCCCCCATCAGGATGAAAGTGTGCAAGCATGACGCTTCTTGTAGTTGAAACCAGAGTGCCTCATCCACAGGCTCCCCTTAATCAGGTGACCTGTAGTAGACCCCAACCACAAGCTGGCCTTTATTGGTGTGTTTTTTAACTCTCACCCACAAGCTCTCAACCTGTCCATGGCTGTTTCTCACAGGCAACTCTTCACAGTCAATCACTTCCCTAATGTAGAGGGCAACATCCCCTCCCTTCCTTCCCTGTCTATCCTTTCTGAAGGGTTTGTAGCCCTCTGTTCCAATATTCCACTTACGTGATCCATCCCACCACATTTTGGTGATAGCAGTCAGGTCATATCTGTCTAATTGCAACATGGTTTCCAATTCTTCTTGCTTGTTTCCCATGCTGGGAAACATTGTTGTAGAGGCATTTCATTGTTGTAGAGGCATTTCAGCTGCCCAATCAATTGTATCGCCATTCTAGAATCCTTGATTGCACTGGGACAATTCAGAAGTATTTCCCTGCCATTACTTAGAGTGATAGTGTTCTCAGGTATGCTTTCTTCACTCAGACGTACATCCTCTTCCCCCACCTAGTTTAAAGCCCTCCACACAAGCTCAGACAGGTTACTGCTCAGAACACTATTGCCCCACCTGGACATCTGCGCCCCATCTGGCGTCAACATGCCTGGTCCCTCAAAAGTGCATCCAAGGTCGTAGAACACACTTTTCTGGTGAAAATGTGGATAATAGGGAAATGGCCATCTTTGCATAGTATCATTGCAGCGGACATCCAAATGGTGCCTCTACTTTTCACATTGTATTATACGAGAATACAAAAATTGCTTTTTGGCACGAAGAGAAAAAGGTATGTTTCTAACAACAATCCTAGATAATGATCTGTCAACAACATTATGAATTCTATCATTCCTGAAATTGGTTTTGCCTTTAAAAAGGCAAAGTAAAAAGTAAAAGTAAAAAAGTAAAAGGCCTGAGGCTTTGTAAAGACTGCACAATTCAGTGTCTTGGGACTTTCTCAGTTCTGTCTCAGTCTGAGCAGATTTTAGCTTTGATAACAGTTGTTTAGCAAGCAGATAATTTTGCCTTTCATATATTTATTTTTCAGTTTTATTTTAGAGGATAATAAAAAAAAAAAGTTATTCTGTGTATATTGAGTTGTCTCTTTCTTCCAGAATAAAATGTTGTGCCGAAGATTTTAGGTATGGAGTGATCCCAAGGATCTCACAAAAGAAATGTAAATCACAATGGACAATCATTGGTTACAGGGAGGAAGCCTCATATTGCTCAGGTAAAACCAGTTTTAGAGATAACAATGAGAGCAGAACAGCTGAAGAATAGATAGCAAATAAACAGAAGGAGCGTGTTGGCAGACTCTGCCAGGAAAATGTATAAAAAATAAACAAAATGGATCTCAAGAATGAGGAAGAAAATGAAAACATCATCTTCCTCCTGGCAAAGAGGAAGATACCACGAATATCTCAATCCTCCCAGTCAAGGCTTCAGGGTGTTGAAATCTCCCGACACTATCTGAACAGAAACCATGAACCTAAAACCCAGAGGACCTTTGGGTGATCATAATATTCAAGAATGTAGGTCAGTCTTAGGAGGTTGATGTTTTGTATAACACCTTAAATTGTGTTATTAAGTCATTCTTAATTAATTTGGGCTGTAAATCTTTATTTAAATGGACTAGAACAGGCATTTTTTGTAATTTGAATTATGATTTTAATTAACGATATTCTTGGCTTTCCATACTGTATTTAGCCCATAAGTGTGAAAACCTTTGCAAAATTCAAATGTCTATGTCAGGAACTTTCCACTTATATACTATTAATAAGGTTCAAAGAAGCATTTAACTACTTATAATTCTATAGTGAAACAATGGTAGGACTGTGGATTAATACTGGTATGTCTCATCAGGTTCCGCTTTTAATGATTTGCACTTGTTTACATTATTTTATGATGCATCCATTTCATACAGTTGTTTGTTTTGTTGTTTGTTTTGTTGTTTTATTATTTATTTAATAAAGTTATATTATGCTTTGCAAATATGTGTCACTGGTGAGCTGCTATATGGTAGCTGAAGCTGAATGACTAAACCAAATGTCATTAGAAATAATCCATTTGTAATTCTTCAATCCCCTACAATAAGGAAAGTATTTAATTTCCTCTCTCCCTCTAACCTCATTGCCAAAGGAAATCCACATTAAAGGGAGAACAAGAAGAATATTGACCTTTTCTCTTCAAGTAATACCTACTAATTATGACACATTCTGACCACTTAATCAGTGTATTGTAAGATAATTGGTCCCTGCAAGAATCAGGATGTATTTTGCTGCAGGTGACATTATTCGGTAACCATGGACTACTTAAACTGTGACATTTTATGTTCTTGATGTGCATTCAAGGACTGAAAAACGACTAACATACATAGGAGTGTTAAGTCTGTGACCAAGTAGCAGTACAGTATTTGTGTCAAAGATAAAATCATCAGGAAGCAGCAAAAGTGGGACTGCCCCTCAAAGGAAGGGGACACAAGTTAAGGGAGATTGCAACGCTGTTAGGGCAGTGTTTTCCCTGGTCAAGGCACAGTCCTGCTATGCCCAAGCAGGGCAAGAAGAACAGGTTTGGTGACAGGTCCAACATTCATCTGACAAATGAAGGATAATGAGTTAGGTCTGAGCAGAGCCCAACCAATAAGTGAAGACAAGAAGGTGCCAGGGCTTGACATAGGCTTTCCAACAAGCATAGCTCAGGTGAGGGTGGGGATTAGGGGGCTGAGCTGCAATGGAGATCTTGGGCCACAGGCAGAGAGTTGAGGTGAGGGGTCCCATGAGAGGCTGGTCATGTCAATTACAGACTATTGATGCAATCAGGGCCATGATGTACATTTAAGTTGTCAAAAAATATGCCAAGTAATTGTAGAATCACAGGACGGTTGAGGTTGGAAGGGACCTCTGGAGATCATCTGGAAGGATCCTCTGGAGTAGAGGATGAGGATTACCTCCGTTTACATGCTGGCTATGCTCTTCCTGATGCGCCCCAGGATACCATTGCCCGTCTTGGTCACAGGGGCACATTGCTGGGTCATGGTCAACTTGCTGTCCACCAGGATCCCCAGATTCTTCTCTGAAGAGATACTTTTCCTGCAGGTCAGCCCCCAACCTTAACTGGTGCATAGCATTATTTTTCCCTAGGTGAAGGATCCGCTTTAAGACGAGGAAATGGACTTAAGTTGTGCCAGGGGAAGTTTAGGTTAGATATTAGGAAAAAATTCTTCACTGAAATTGTTGTGGAGTACTGGAACAAGCTGCCCAGGGAAGTGGTTGAGTCACCCTCCTTGAAGGTCTTTAACAAACGTGTAGATGTAGAACTTAGTGACATGGTTTAATGGTGGGCTTGGCAGTGAAAGATTAAAGGTTGGGCTAGATGACCTTAGAATTCTTTTCCAACATAAATGATTTTATGATTCTATGATCCTGCACTTGCCTTCATTGAATTTCAAGAAGTTCCTCTTTGCCCATCTCTCCAGCCTGTCAAGATAGTTTTGAATGGCAGCACAGCCCTCTGGAGTATCAGCCACTCCCAGTTTTGTATCATCAGCAAACTTGCTGAGGGTGCACTCTCCTCCATCATCAAGGTCATTTATGAATAATTTGACCCCCAGGAGACACTGCTAGCTACAGGCCTCCAACTAGACTCTGTGCCACTGAGCATAATCCTCTGAGACCTGCCATTCAGCCAGTTCTCAGGCAAAATCTAATTCTTAAACTGTTTTGACATTTTTATGATTGGAACTGCATTTCTTTTACTAGCATGGTAATCTAGGTTCCATTTAAAATAATCATTTATATTTTCTCATTGTTCTTTTTTTTCTGAATTTAATTAGAGTGTTGCCAGAATTGAAAAAAAAGTTGGGTTTGGGGGGGAACTTGTAAGACAAGTTGTAGCATAGTGGAGAGATTATAAACTTGGGCTTTTTTAAATTAAATGAAAGTGAAGGGTAAAAATTAAAAGTATGGTGTGCAAGTAATAATCTCACTTCAAGCACAGAAATCCATAAACTGAAATAATATGCAAGTCTTGTTAAAAGTTATAACAGAGTTGTGTAGAGTTATTATTTCTACTTCAGTGTATTGTCCTTCAGCTATTCCAGTAATATGATTGAACATTATGTGTCTGCAGAGTGTTTTGAATTAGAAAGCTACTAACAAAGCAAAATATGTAATGGTAAAACTTCTTTCTGTGTTAAAAGTACTGCTAGGAATGCTTTCAAATTTGCTCTCAACTTTCTGAGCTGTTACCCTCTATACTGGAGGGAAAAATTGCATTAAATATATATCTTTTTTTTTTTTTTTCCCTGACAATCTCCACTTTTATCTTTGCAGTAGCTTTTTATGGGGTTTTGTTTTTTATTTGTAATTACTGCATGGAGTCCAAATGCACCACAGAAATGGAAAATTATTTGTATAAGCATGTTTATCATTCCCCTGAGGTGTCTGAGTTGAGTTTGGTCTTGAAATTCAAAGCAGACTGTCCTAAATTCACTTTCCAAAATTTTATTCTCACCAGTATACATCCATGGTAAATTCCCCCATTTTTCCAGCACCGCTGAAATAAAAATTATGTAGACCCTTTTCAATTGGAATGCTACTATGGTGAGGTCAACCTGATGCTCAAAGAGAAAAAAAAAAAAAAAATCAAACAAGCAAACAAAACACTTGGCATGTCACACAGCCAACCAGAAGATTTTGGCCTGCAGAAGGAATCATCTTATAGTTACTAAGAAGATGTGACAATTTAAAGAGAGGACTGAAGATCATGCAAAAAGGACATTATGGTGATTATGCATTGTTCATTGTTTGTTAAAGATGGGGAGAAATATTGAAATCTGTCATAAGCTATAAGGCAGTGAATATCAAGTGGGGGCCTACTTCTTGGACAGCTGTACAGTAATTGATAAGTTGCAGCTTTTAAATTCAACCAGTGACTTTTCCAGATCAGTGTTGGATAGTCACTGGAATCCTCTGGCAGGTGCCACCTCTGGATATTTGACACAACAAACTGTGGGTTACCTGAAAAGACAGGGCTTTAATATCATATATATATGGGAGCATGAATGGGCTGTAATGGCAAAATCAGACAGGGAGCTTCCAAAGCTCTTAGCCACGACCGAAATGTGTGCAATGCTTATCCCCATAGACACTCCTTTCTGTGACAGGAAAATGCCTGTGATTTTAGTAGTTACTATTCCTTCATCAATAACTAACTAACTAAATAAATAAATAAAGCCCACCTTCTTGGACTTCCCAAATTTATATTTGAGAATTTCAACAGTGGCAGTCTATTTTGAGATTGTCAAAGTCAAAGCAGACTCTTTTTACCCAAGCTTCCTGCTATGGTGAAAGGCAAGCTCATTTTTCCTTCATGCTGATCTTGTGCTGCAATATTCCAGGCTGTCTAAACCAACAGTAATGAAGAAGGAGCCCTTGTGGCACCTGGTGTTTCCTGTGACTGGGCTCATTTGTGAAAAAGGAGTACTGTGTCTGTGATACTTCTGGGTTATGACATTTTGAAGAGAGGGACAACAGCCTTTCCTCAGATTCTATAAAAATATACTACCACCAGAAATGGAAGTTTCAGGCTACCCAGAACAGATGCTGATGAAACAATGTCAGAGATTACAGGCAGAAATAAGATTCTTTTTATGCCCATAGCTTTTTAAGAAGACAAACAAGCAAATAAAACAAAATATAACACACAAAACACAGAATGCAAAATAGCCAGCTAGCTTTTAAATTGTCAGTGAAATAAACTAGTCAGTGGTCCAGTTTTCCAATGTCACCACTGTAAAATCCATCGTCACAATTTCAGATAGAATGAATAATTAATACTTGCACCTACTCATAAACTTGCAGAAATCTCTTTGTTCTATCACCACTAACACCATCAACTCTATTAGCATCCCCCTTTCTGTGCAGAGGCACTAATACACTTCCAAACACCATCATATTTTTTTTTTTCTAGTAGGTCTATCACAGTGAGAACAGAACTGAACAGACTATATTGTCAAAACACTGATTTATGTTTAAAATGGTTTGTAAGATGAATCACTCTAAACCATTATATACATAAATTAGCACAAGAGCTTGGTAGTCCAATGCTTAGATGATCCTTAGTTAGTCATGTACACCTCTGGTTTTTTTCCTCAGTGTATGTGAGACCTCTTCAGAAGCTGGCAGATATGAAAGTGGACCAATGGGAAACTTACAGAGTCCAATGGGAATTCCTTACAGAGTGACAATTACAGGCAAGTCATTACCTTGTCCACAGCAGTCTATATACATTGAAATAGTTGAATTATGTGTGTTTGGTGAAACTCACCATTTTCTTCTTTGGAAATACAGCTGTAAAAATTAGGAAAATTGTCAGTTATTAATAGCATTAGTAAGAAAGTGAATTAATGGAAAATATTTTAAAGGTTTCTTGGAAGACTAAATTTGTTGAGCTCTGTGCCACTTTTAAACACAGAAAATGGAGAATTAGCATAAGACAGTGTCCTTATAAGGACAGTAAAAATTAAGATCTAGGTATTTGTCTAGGAAATGGACAGCTCCCCTCTCATTGAGGAGGGAGAGGTTCAGGAGCATCTGAGTGGGATTAACGCACACAAATCCATGGGCCCTGACAGGATGCATCCACGTGTGCTGAGGGAGCTGGCGGAGGTGATCGCAGAACCACTCTCTATCGTCTTCAAAAGGTCTTGGAGAACAGTAGAGGTGCCTGAAGACTGGAGGATAGCCAACGTCACTCCAGTCTTCAAGAAGGGCAAGAAGGAGGATCTGGGAAACTACAGGCCAGTCAGTCTCACCTCTGTCCCTGGAAAGGTGTTGGAACAGCTTGTTCTGGATGCCATCTCCAAGCAATTGGAAGAGAAGAAGGTTATGAGGAGTAGTCAGCATGGATTCACCAAGGGGAAATCATGCTCGACCAACCTCATTGCCTTCTATGATGACCTCACCAGCTGGGTAGATGGGGGTAAAGCAGTGGATGTCATCTACCTTGACTTTAGCAAGGCTTTTGATACTGTCTCCCATGACATCCTGCTAGCAAAGCTGTGAAAGTGTGGGATAGATGAGTGGACAGTAAGGTGGGTTGAGAACTGGCTGACTGGCCGAGCTCAGAGGGTGGTGATTGGTGGCGCAGAGTCCGGCTGGAGACCTGTGACTAGTGGTGTTCCCCAGGGGTCGGTGCTGGTTCCAGTCTTGTTCAACATCTTCATCGACGACCTTGACAAGAGAATAGTGTCTGCCCTCAGCAAGTACACCGATCATACAAAGCTGGGAGGAGTAGCCGACATGCCAGAAGGCTGTGCCGCCATTCAGCGAGACCTGGACCAGCTGGAGAGCTGGGCAGGAAGAAACCAAATGAGGTCTAACAGGAGCAAGTGTAGAGTCCTGCACCTGGGAAGGAACAACCGGACGTATCAGTACAGGCTGGGGGACGACCTGCTGGAGAGTAGCTCTGCAGAGGAGGACCTGGAGGTCCTGGTGGACGACAGGTTGACCATGAGCCAGCAGTGCGCCCTGGTGGCCAAGAGGGCCAATGGTGTGCACTAAAAGGAGTGTGTCCAGCAGGTCAAGGGAGGTGATCCTCCCCCTCTACTCTGCCCTGGTCAGGCCTCACCTGGAGTACTGTGTCCAGTTCTGGGCTCCCCAGTACAAAACAAACAAACAAACAAACAAACAAACAAATAAACAACAAACAAACAAACAAACAAACAAAAAACAACACAGGGATCTCCTGGAAAGAGTCCAGCGGAGGGCCACAAGGATGATAAGGGGCCTGGAGCATCTTCACTATGAGGAAGGCTGAGAGACCTGGGTCTGTTCAGCCTTGAGAAAAGAAGACCGAAAGGGGATCTTATTAATGTTAACAAATACCTTAAGTGTGGGAGACAGAGGGATTTGACTAACCTCTCTTCAGTGGTTTGTGGGGACGGGAAAAGGGGCAATGGCCACAAGATAGAGCACAGGAAGTTCCGCACCAACATGCGAAAGAACTTCTTCGCAGTGAGAGGGATGGAGCACTGCAACAGGCTGCTCAGGGTGGTTGTGGAGTCTCCTTCTCTGGAGATATTCAAGGCCCGTCTGGATACCTACCTGGGCAGCCTGCTCTAGGGAACCTGCTTTGGCAGGGGGGGTTGGACCCAATGATCTTTCGAGGTCCCTTCCAAGCCCTTCGATTCTGTGATTCTGTGATTCTGTGATTTTTATTTATTTATTTTTTTTTTTCAGTTGCTGAAAGTCCTTTCTTTATTACTTTAATATTTTAATGTGCAATGGGAAAGCTTCAGGTTTTTAGTCCAGCATATGTTACTCACATCTCCAATTATTCACCAAAGCATAAACCATCTGAAGTTAGAGCTGACTGCATTCTTTTCTGTTGTACTAAAATTTAAATGTGACAATGACAAGTTCCTGGAATCAAATTGTCTTCCAGAACCATGTTTTCGTAAGTTGTTTCTGATATGGTGTCAGAGACACGAATTATGTTACTATCCTGAAAGGTTTCTTGTGAGTCTACAGCATGAAAAGAGCTCTGCTATATAGCTTCCACTTGGATACCAAAGTATGGTCATCTGTGCTCAACTTCATACCAGTTTTCGGAGACAGAAGCTTAGAATCATAGAATCGCAGAATGGTTTGTGTTGGAAGGAACCTTAAAGATCATCTGATTCCAATCCCCCTGCAAAGGACAGGGACACCTCCTATTATTTCAGATTGCTCAAAGCTGCGTCCAACCTGGCCTTAAAAACTTCCACGGATGGGGTGAGCATAGTGGAATGGCATTTTAATATTCCCAACTAGAAAGGCACTTGTACACACTGCAGTAGAAAAACAATATATTAGTGACAGATTTCTAGGTTTTTCTTTATTCTTTCCGTTTCTGTTTCTGACATTCTGACATTTCTGTTTCTGTATTCTGACAATATACCTTGTCAGAGCCTTGTTGGAAAATAGAAATGTCATCTATTGTCATGTCCAAACTAGAAATGCTTGAAGACTTCTATCATATCGTATTCTAAAAATTATTCTGAAGCATTAGCTAGCTTAGTGTGAGCTATTTTTATCAATCTAAAAGCTACAAAATGAACGGCAAAGAATTTATAAAACATACAAAAAATCTGACCCCATTCATTTAAATTGGTGTATTTTAACCAAGTCATTCAGGAGTTCAGTTTATATATGCTAGAATCACGGGAGAACAGAAAATTATATATGAGAACCTTTAAAAGGGGATATACATATATCCAATACAAATTCAGTCTTAGGTTCAGTGGAAAATCGTATAATCTCAAGATGTGCAGGGAGATGAAAACTAAAGGAAACTATTAGTTCCTTGGCACTACAGGCGTTTCCTAAGTATTGCAGACTCATCTACTACTTAAATGAAAAGTACATAGAAACAATTTGAGATTTGATTGTCTTCTGGTGCATTTTAGATCCCCTGAGTTTTTAAACCATAATCTGGTTTATTTTGTTTGTTTGTTTGTTTGTTTTCCTTTTACTTTTCTTACTATCTCTCTCTTGCCACTTAAAATGATTATTGAAATTACTATACATTACTAAATATTTTTTTCTGCTGTTTATAAGCTTGCGGCAAAGGGGAAAATATAATTAATAATTCCAACTGATGTATAGAAAGAAAGTACACTTTTTGAAGCCCAGATTAAGATGGGCATGAGTTTTCATAGGTGCTATGAATTCCCATTTTTTTATCATACGCAACATGTTCCATTGAAGGAACACCCTCCTAAGAACCTACCCTTCAAAAGGTCTCTATTGATCGTTTCCTTTATTATTATTATTATTATTATTATTATTATTATTGTTATTGTTATTATTGTCATTATTGTCATTATTGTCATTATTGTTATTATTATTATTGTTATTATCACTATTATTTTTTAAGGATTTACAGTTTACCCTCTGCTTGCTAGAGAGCTTTTCTTCTTCAAAGAGAAAAGCTCTAATTAACAATTAGAAATATCAATTGTCATGGTTTTGTCTGGGATAGAGTTAGTATTCTTTGTAGAGGCTCACATGCTGCTGTGCTTTGTTTTGCTTTTTGTTTGTTTATTTTCATGAAAATGGTGGTGCTACATCAATGTTTTTAGTAGTTGCAGAAAACTGCTTACACAGGAGCCTGGGGATGCATGAGAAACTGGGAGAGGACACATCCAGGACTGTGGACCTAAATGGACCTAGGGGATAGGCCATGCTGTATGAGGTCATGCTCAGTGATGAAAGCTGGGGTAAAGAAGTAGAAAGAGGGGGGTGGGGGTGAGGGATGGACAGACGTTTGGAGTGATGGTGTTTGTCTTCTGAAGAAACTGTTAGGTGTGATGAGCCCCATGTTCCTTGAAGTTGCCAAACACATGCCTGCCGATGGGTAGAAGCAAATTAATTCCTTGTTTTGTTTTGCTTGTGTGAGCTAATTTCTTTTAAATAGTAAATTGTTTTTCATAGAATCACAGAATGGCTCAGACTGGAAGGGACCTTAAAGATCATAGAATCATAGAATCATAGAATATCCCAAGTTGGAAGGGACCCACAAGGATCATTGAGTCCAACTCCTGGCACCACACAGGTCTACCCAAAAATTCAGACCATGTGACTAAGTACACAGTCCAAACGCTTCTTAAACTCTGACAGATCATCCAGTTCCAACCCCCCTGACATGGGCAGGGATGCCACCCACTAGATTAGGTTTCCCAGGGCATCATCCAACCTGGTCTTGAACACCTCCAGGGATGGGGAATCTGCAGCTTCTCTGGGCAACCTGTTCCAGTGCATCACCACCCTTTGAGTAAAAATTGATTTTTTATATCTAATCTAATTCTCCCCTCTTTTAGTTTAAAGCCATTACCCCTTGTCCTGTCACTGCACTCTCTGACAAAGAATCCCTCCCCAGTTTTCCTATAGGCCCCCTTTAGGTACTGTAAGGCCACTATAAGGTCTTCCTGGAGCCATCTTTTCTTTAAGTTGAACATCTCCAGCTCTCTCAGCCTGTCTTCATAGGAGTGGTGCTTCAGCCCTCTGATCATCTTCGTGGCCCTAATCTGGACTTTCTCCACCAGGTCTGATCCTTTCCTATGTTAGGGACCTCAAAGATAAAGACAGTACTCCACATGGAGTCTCATGAAAATCCCTTGCTGTTGGCTTTGAGTCGCTGGCTTGATCGTCTGAGTTCTTGATAGCTTGTCTTTCACGTTTGCCCTAGAAATATGGGGCATTTCAGTTCTGTATAGTTAATGTGCCTGTTCCAGATTAGTGATTTCCATGCACTTTCTTTGAAGAACAGTGATAACTAGTGACTTTCAATGAAACTGCAAATTGTCACAAAGCTCTAAAAGTTTAGACTTGCAGATCTTCATGACATTTGACTGATACAGACACCTGACCTGAAAGACTTATGAATGTTTTTGTAAACCTATCCTTCATTAACTCCCATTCCTCAAATTTCATATATTACCTAATAAAACTGACTTCTGATTGAGAACAGGAGGCTAGATAAGCTTTCCTATACGCAAACTCATTCCATGGAAATTATTTTTCTTTTGTATGTTAATTATAGAAAATTATTTTTTTTAAAATATGACAGTTGCATGGTATTTTAACCCCTTACCTCTTAATAAAATATCATACTTGCCTTAAAATTATTGTAGTGGGTTTATGTGGCAAGGTTTTGGTAGCAGGGGGCTGCAGGAGTGGGTTCTGTGAGAAGAATCCAGAAACTGCCCCACGTTAGATAAGGGCCAGCTTCAGCTGTCTCCAAAAGGAAATGCATCTGGCCAGAGCTGAGCTAATAAGTGATGTTGTTTGTGCGTCTGGGAGAGCAGACTTAAGAAAGGGGAAAAAAAATGCTGCTCAACAGCAGCTGGGAGAGCGAGGAGTGAGAAACAGCCTTGCATGCACCAAGGTCAGTGAAGAAGGAGGGGCATGAGGTACTCCAGATGCTGGAGCCAAAGTTCCCCTGCAGCCTGTGGAGAGGCCCCTGGTGGAGCAGGCTGTCCCCCTGCAGCCCATGGGTCCCATGGCAGAGCAGATCTCCATGCTGCAGCCCATGGAGGAGCCCGTGGTGGAGCAGGTGGATGTGGCCTGAAGGAGGCTGCAGCCTGTGGAAAGCCCCTGATGGAGCAGATTCCGGGCCAGATCTGCAGCCCATGGAGAGGAGCCCACGCAGGAGCAGGGGGTCTGGGGGGAGCTGCCACCCATGGGGGACCTGTGTGGGAGAAGTTTGCTCCTGACAGTTGGATCCCTTGGTACAGAGCCATATTGGAGCAGTTCTTGAAGAGTTTCTGACAGTGGGGAGGCCCATGCAGGATCAGTTTGGGAAGGATGGCATCCCGTGAGAGGGACCCAATGCTGGAGCAGGAGCAGAGAGTGACTGTGAAGGAGCAGCAGAGATGAAGTGCTATAGGCTGACTGCAACCTCAATTCCCCCATTCCCTGGTGCCGCTTGCAGGAAGGAGGTGGAAGAGGGTGGATGGGAGGAAGGTATTATTAGTTTCTTTCCTTTGTTTCTCACTTCTCTAGCTTGTTAGTAATATGCAATAAATTTTACTAATCTCCCTATGCTGAGTCTGTTTTGCCCATGACAATAATTGCTGAGTGATCTCCTTGTCCTTATCTCAAACCTTCAGCCCTTTGCATCGTATTTTCTCCCCTTTCCCCTTTGAGGAGGGGGAGTGAGAGAGCAGTTGTGGTGAAGCTCAGCTGCTCACCTGAGTAAAACCACCACAGTTATGTAGAGCAAGACAGTAATTGTGGGTAGATAACTTCAGAAATAATAGGAAAACAATTCTGAAAAGATACCCCTACTCTCAATACTGTTACACAGTTTTTTTTTAATTGTTGTTTTGCTTTAATATTCAGCCTAGATTACTTTTTGTTTCTTACTTCTATGAACATAATAAAAGCAAATATTTTGTCATTAAAACACTTTATTTTAGAAATAAATAATCATTTTACACCTACGTGGTTTCTCATTGCTCTATATGAAGCAGAATTTTTATTCCAAGACTCTCTCAGTAAAATTCTTCAGTTCAAAAATTTGGAAATGTCAATGACCATTGGAATTCCAGATGCCAAATTTATGGATGCAAAGGTCTCAGACAAAAGGGAATATGACATGCCTGAGAACCTGACATAAGATAGAGGAAGGCTCTCCACTTCAAGACCAAAAGACCAATCACAGTAAATTAGGCTTGAAGCAAGGTTCCTTGATGCCTGACTCTTCTGAGGGGAATGCAATGTTGCAGCACTGCTGACTGAAATGCCAGAATAATGTCAACTTTGCATCAGGAGATTTGGGACTGCACCAGTGACAATATACTATATATATATGTATTTGTAAACAGGTAACATTCTCATTTTTTTTTTCAGCATCCATGTACTATATATAAATAGTTATATTGGAGCTGATCAGTCTAGCCCAATATCCATGTCTTTTTTTTTTTTTTTTTTGGTTAGTTGGTTTTGTTTGTTTGTGGTTTGGGATGTGTGTTGAGATGAGGATTTTTCTTTCTGTGTGTCATTTTACATTTGTCTAAATTGAGTTTCCTCTGTATCTGCCTTGGCAACTTATTCAGTAACACAAGTGCTTCCTGCAATTCTTCACAACTGGCCCTTGTGTTTACAACACTCAATATTTCAGTATCTTGAGGTCAATACTTCACTATTTTTTTTCTATTTTGTTTATTTTCCCCGAGCTTATGTAGAAAGCTGAAAATATATAATTATATAAATAATTTTGCTGAGATATTTATGTCACATTTTCCATTATACGGGTCTCAGTCATCAGTAAACATGTATGGCAAGTACCTTATGGGAGATGTATTTTTATGTGAGTTAGATAGACCAGAAATAAACTCTGTCTTGAAACTGGAGGTATCACACTAGAATCTTATGTTTTTCATATTTTAGGAATGGCATTTGGCATTCTCTCCCTATTCACTGAGGCTTTTTTTTTTTTTTTTTTTTTCAAACAGAGCTAGAGTTTCCTTTGAGCTGGGCTTTGTCACAGCTTTCCGTGTAACATTACTTATGAAGGCAACTTCCAGTGACATAGTGAAGGATTCAGACTTGCCACTCCCCTGGAAAACTGTTGTGGATTTGGTCTAATAACTGACTTGGACCTTCAAAGGCCTACACTATCACTAATACTTGGGAAAGAACGGGTTTATGATTTATGCAAACACAGAAAAATTGATAGCAGCAACCCTGCTGTTTTCTCCAAAGTCATAGTGAAATAAATCCTCTTACATTCAAAAACTTGTTACAGGAAAAAGGGATACACCATATACATATCCTGGAGTGAAAAATTTATATTTAGTCTGATTAATGTTTTAGCTGTTTAATAAAGTTTTAATAATCTAAATTTTTTAATAGTCCAGAAGACCTAATCAGTACAGAAAAGCAAAATTAGTAACACAGTGAAAATCGTTAGATAAAAAGCCTTCCTATATACAAAACTTTTTGTGTGTGTGGTGTGTGTATGTGGGTAGGGGGGGGGTATGTGGGTGTGGGTGTGGGTCCGTGTGGGTGTGTGTGTGCACGTGCACGTTATTATCACAGCTTATACTTCAGCTTTCCTTAGGAAGAAAGTGTTGGGATAGGTTGTGATCAGTCTTCATCATCATCCCAATGTCTCTGACAGAATGAATGCAATGTTAATATTAGGTGTATGAAGGGAGTTCCTTCTCATGTAAACTGGAAATTGTTTTTATAACTTCTTTCAATACAGTCTACCTCCTTTTCACTGTTTTCTCCCTGAAAATGTAATGACAAACACTAGCTTCTCAAGCCTTCATTGGCATCAAGGGCTTACATTTTGCAGTGATTAGTCAGATCTGTTCTCTACAAGCCATTCCCTGAGTTTAAGACAGAAGCATTTAGACAAATGGCACTTGACCGCTAGAAAGTTCATAGAATCATAGAATCATAGAATATCCTAAGTTGGAAGGGACCCATAAGGATCATCAAGTTCAACTCCTGGCACCACACAGGTCTACCCAAAATTTTAGACCATGTGACTAAGGGCAAAGTCCAAACGCTTCTTAAACTCTGACAGGCTTGGTGCAGTGACTACTTCACTGGGGAGCCTGTTCCAGTGTGCGACCACCCTCTCAGTGAACTCTTCCTGATGTCTAGCCTAAACTTCCCCTGCCTCAGCTTGACACCATTCCCATGGGTCCTATCACTGGTGATTAAGGAGAATAGATCGGCACCTGTCCTTCCACTCCCCCTTGTAAGGAAGCTGTGGACTGCGATGAGGTCTCCCCTCAGCCTTCTCTTCTCCAGGCTGAACAGGACAAGTGACCTCAGCCACTCCTCATATGTTTTCCCCCCTAGTCCCTTCACCATCTTCGTTGCCCTCCTCTGGACATTCTCCAACAGTTTTACATCCTTTTTGTACTGTGGTGCCCAGAACTGCACACAGTACTCGAGGTGAGGCCGCACCAGCGCAGAGTAGAGCGGGACAATCACTTCCCTCGACCTACTAGCAATGCCATGCTTGATGCACCCCAGGATACGGTTGGCCCTCCTGGCTGCCAGGGCACACTGCTGGCTCAAAACAGTTCAGGTAAAGGCCAGCACACAAGCTACTAAGACTTTGTACTTGTCATATCAATACAAAACCCTTTCATAGTAACATCAAAAATCTTGTTTAGTGTGCTCAGTAGCGGATTGGGTTTACATGGCAAAGTTTTTGTATGTGGAGTGGGAGAAGCTGCAGGAGTGGCATCCGTGAAGAGAGCCCCATGTCATACCAGAGCCAGCTCCAGCCAGCTCCAAAGGGACCCACCGCTGAACAGGGCCGAGCCAGTAAGCGATGCTGGTTGTGCCTCTGGGAGAGCAGACTTAAGAAAGGGAAAAAAATAAAATAAAAATGCTGCACAACAGCAGCTGGGAGAGAGGAGTGAGAACCAGCCCTGCAGCCACCAAGGTTGAGTGCAGAAGGAGGGCAGGAGGTGCTCCAGGCATGCAGTAGAAGTTCCCCTGCGGCCTGTGGAGAGGACCCTGGTGGAGCAAGCTGTCCCCCCGCAGCCCACAGGTCCCACGGCGGAGCAGATCTCCATGCTGCAGCCCATGGAGGAACCCCCGGTGGAGCAGGTGGATGTGGCCTAGAGGAGGCTGTGGCCCATGGAGAGCCCCCGCAGGAGCAGGCCCCAGACCAGAGCTGCAGCCTGTGGAGAGGAGCCCACGCAGGAGCAGGTGAACTAGGGGTTGCTGGCACTCGTGGAGGACCTGTGCTGGAGTAGTTTGCTCCTGATGGATGGACCCCGGGGTACAGACCCATGTTTGGAGCAGTTCCTGAAGAGCTGCTGCCCGTGGGCAGCCCACACAGGATCAGTTTGGGAAGGACGGCATCCCGTGGGAGGGACCCCACGTGGAGCAGGGGCAGAGAGTGACCATGAAGGAGGTGCAGCAGAGACGAAAAGTTAGGGACTGACAGTAAACCCCATTTCCTGTTCCCCTGTGCTTCTCAGGGGGAGGAGGTAGAAGAGGGTTGATGTAGGGGGGGAAGGTGGTTTTAGTATGCTTTTAACTGCTCTAGTTTTTTAGCACTGTTCTAGTTTTTTATCAGTAGGCAATAAATTATGTTACACTCCCTTATGCTGAGTCTGTTTTACCTGTGATGATAATTAGTGAGTGATCTCTCTGTCATTATCTCAACCCATGAGCTTTTCTTTAATTGTATTTTTTCTCCCTCTCCTTCAGTGGAGGGAAAGTAAGAGAGCAGCATGGTGGTGCTAAGCTGCCCATCGGCTGCTAAACCACCACAGACAGGTGCCTGGCAGTGGTAGTAGTGATTTTTATTTATTTTATCTATTTTTTTTTTCTTGAGTGCAAGCTAAGCGTTGCAGATGCTGCTGGATCTGCTTCTGGAAAAGGCAGTGGTGCTTGAAAAGCAGTGAAGGAACCTTTCACTAGGAAAGAGCAGTTGTTTAAGAACATTGTCCTGGTCCAATCTCATTGCTTCTCCTTGAGTTTTAATCCAAGACTTACTGCTGGTAGCACAGAGACAGTGTGACAACAAGGATGGTGTGTGATAGGCCACAGGTATCTCTGAGGCATTTTGAAGAACTGACTCTCAAAGGCAGGGATCTTGAAATGCTTTAAGATCATATATTCATGGTGAAAATGTCTTTTTTTTTTTTTTTTTTTAAGTTCTGTTTCATTAGCTCTATGGTCACCTGTACATATTTCTTTCTGAAGTCACACACAGAAAAAAAAATAGACAAGGGTTCTGTAAATTGGACTTTCAAACTACTTTCACCAAGATAAATAAAGTAGAAAATATCAATTTTTGTGCATAGGAGTTCTTTTCTAAGCTATGAAGGTGGAGGAGTGTCATTTTATGTATAAGCATATTTCCATCAAAAATATTCCAGAAAACAAAAACAAACACAAAAACATCATTTTGATTTTCCATATGAAAATTTGATATATTTTTTTTTCTTATGAAAAGCTTAGATTTTGTAAAAAATGTGCTTTAGCCCCTGTAGCTACTACATGTTTTTCTTGCTGAATTTGTTCCTTGGACAGTAGAACTTAGATTAGAGCACAGAAAGCAGCTGAGCGGAAAACATAAATTCCTTATCACCTTGTCTACCCATACAAATTTCAAAAATATAGTGTCTTTGTCATTATTTGTAAATAGTAGTATTTTGTGCAGCAGTATCTTGCTGAATATTTGCCAAGCTTTTTCTAATTTTATAGTAATTAAAATAAAATTTAAGGAGTTCATAGGTATGAGTTATATCAATAGATAACAAAAAGCTATTCATCTTCTGCCCCTTGAAATAATTGAATGCTTTTCCTTTTACTTCCCCAAATTCCTACAGCAGAATTGAGCACACAAAGGAGACTCATTGAATTAAATTGTGGTTGAGTGAAGAAAAGGGCTTATGTTGTTTAAGCTGAAGTAGGTATTTGGGGAGAAATGGGACACTTAGAAAATCCCATTATTGTTGTATTTATTAAAAGCAACAGGTGACAGCCCTCACAGCTAATCACATTTATCTCATGCATATGCTGATACACAATATACTTGCATATTTTGTTAATAGGTTTGCAATTAGGATAGTTACAGACATTTATAATACCCAGAGATAAAATTTAAAAATCCAACAGGTTTAACAGCCATTAGGTTTTTCTAAATATGTGATTCAGCAGTAAGTAGTTTAGAGAGTTGTAATTTATAACAATAGCTATATGATTGGTCTAGATGTGACAATTTTAGACTGTCTTGCATTATTCATTTTCATGTTATCTGTTACAAAGCATAGCGCATTTCAGTTTTCTTATGCAGCATATTTACTTCTTGTGTACAGTACTCTAGTTTTTAATATTGCCATTTTGGCTCCAGTAGAACTGAAAATAAAATAAATGCAAGAATTTTAAACTTACAGGTACTTACAGGATAAGTTAAGAACTGAAGTTGTGTTATTTAGATTAGATAAATAACTGACTTTGCAGGTTATTTGTAGGATTTCACATTCTTTCTTTGTCTGCTGTTCTGCAGTGGAAGTGACTGTCTGCAGTATTTCAAGGTGTGACCTTATTTTTGTCACCTTTGAGAAAATTAGCTTTTTATTGAACACACTTCTTTCCAGTGAATTAACGCTATTGATTTTTTCACTTCTTTTATCCTGTTGGTATCACAGAGTCACAGAATCACAGAATGGTTGAGGTTTGAAGGGATCTCTGGAGGTCATCTGGTCCAACCTCCTTGCTCAAGCAGAGCCATTAGGGCAGGTTGCTAAGCACTACATCTAGATGACTTCTGAAGATCTTCACGGAGAGAGACTCCACAACTTCTTCAGGCACTCTGTGCCAGTTCTTGGTCACCACCCCAGTAAAAATTTTCCTGAGGTTCTGATGGAACCTCCCATTACTTCTTTTCGTATCACTGGGCACCACTGAAAAGAGCCCAGCACCATTCTCCTTGCACCTTCCCTTCAGGCACTTATATACATTCATAGGATCATAGAATCATAATCATAGAATGGCTTGGGTTGGAAGGGACCTCAAGGATCATCTAGTTCCAAGCCCCCAGCCATAGGTAGGAATGCCACCCACTAGATCAGGTTGCCCAGAGCCTCATCTAACCTGATCTTGAACATCTCCAGAGATGGGGTCCACAACCTCTCTGGGCAACCTGTTCCAGTGCCTCACCACCCTCTGAGTGAAAAATTTCCTTCTAATCTCTAATCTAAATCTCTCCTCTTTTAGTTTAAAACCATCCTCCCTTGTCCTGCCATTATCTATCTATCTATTTAAAGAGTCCTTCTCCATCCTTTTTATAAGACCCCTTTAAGTATTGATAGGCTGTGATGAGGTCACCCTGGACCCTTCTCTTCTGTAGGCTGAACATCCCCAGTTCCCTCAGCCTTTCTTTCTAGGAGAGGTGCTCCAGCCCCTTGATCATCTTTGTGGCCCTCCTCTGGACCTGCTCTAACAGCCCCACATCCTTCTTGTGCTGGGGGCTACAGACCTGGATGCAGTAGTCCAGGTAGGGCCTCACAAGGGCAGAGCACAGGGGGACAACCACTGCCCTCAACCTGCTGGCCACTCTTTTAATGCAGCCCAGGATGCAGTTGGCCTTCTGGGCTGCAAGATTCCCTCATGATCCTTCAGTCCCAGCTCTCTCAGCCCTGAATCATAGAATCATAGAATCACAGAATATCCCAAGCTGAAAGGGGCTTACAAGCATCACTGAGTCCAACTCCTGGCCCCACACAGGACTACCTAAAAATTAAACTGTATGTCTATGTTGTCTTCTTGAACTATGGCAGGATTTCATAAGAGAGAGGCTCCAGTCCCTTCATCATCTTAGTTGTGATTTGCTTGATTCTCTCCAGCATGTCCACTTGTCTCTTGTACTGGGGAGCCCAAAACTAGACACGTAACCCAATGCAGCCTCATTAGTGCTGAGTGGAGGGGAAGGTTCACCTCCTTCAACATGCCTGCAAGACTTTGCCTAAGGCAGCCCAGGATACCATGAACTTTTTTTTTGCAGCAAGGACACATTGCTGTCTCATGTATGTGCCTTCTTTTGGGGGGGGAAATGTTCCAGAAGCTGTCATCGAAAAGTTGCTTGAATTGATTACTACATAGGGAATTCATCCTGCTTGACTAGTTTGGAAATGTATTTATTTTGGTAGCTTGATCAGATATAACTAGAGAGTAGGAGACATCTACATATTTGTAGAGGAGTGGCCTTGTTTCAGCAAGAGTCTTATCTACAGATCACATATGAGATCATTTATCAGTTGTACATTGTACAGGTTAATACTAAGTGTATAATCAGATTATTTTAACTCTGAAAATCTTTTAACTGTGAAAATCTTACCTACCCAGTTTTTGGTTTTCATTGTTTTCTAGAAATACCTGCAAAAAAATCAGAATTGGTCAAGACTCAGCCTAAAAAACAGTAACTGCTCCTTCCCAATCTTAATCTATTTTTAGAATTGGCATTATAGATTAATGACTTTCAATAATTATAAGAAAAAATGCTGTAAGATAAGCTTTTTTTGTTTGTTTTTTAACCAGAACAGTGATATGTATAGAAATAAATAAAATAATAAATATATTAGCACAATACCTAACTCATAATTCCCATCTGAGACTTTATCAAGAGATTAAAAGTAGATTAATTTTGAAATTCATAAAATAGAATCTCATCTCTGATCAGAAATAGACCTAGCAAGTCAAACTGAATTTCAGCATTTGTAGGCCAAAACTCGTCTCTTCTGTCTATAGCTACTATTAAAGATAAAAAAATTTTACTTCTTGCAGTTTTCTGGGGAGAGAAACTGGAGTGATTGCTTTTAAAGGTGAAGCTCTGATTAGCTTCTGACACAGCTACTTCCAGAGACAGGAGGCAGAAATACTTGCACATGTCTAGAAACACATGCGTAAGTAAGGCAGTTGAGAAATAAATGAAGTATATTTGAGTCTAATGTGTCTCAGTGAGTTACTGATTGGGCTATGCAGGTGACATATTGTTGCAGAGCACAGTTAAAAATAAAGCCTTTTCCCTAGTTACAAGATGGAATACAAAAGGTGAATGTAAGTCTTGCTTCCAGGCGTGTCTTAGAGTTTAGAAATAGCAGATTGTGCTGGAAGAGCTCCAGCCAGGAAATTTAACCCTTGTCCCATTCAACTATCTGACCTTACTGAACACATTGTTGCAAGACATGTCCTTCGTTCAGTTTTAGAAAGCATGCTGAAAGAGCTTCAGTCAGGCCATAAAACTTCACTTGAAAATATCCTTCAAGTGATGTTCAGGGCAGACAGAATAATGTACAGCAGGTCATTTGAAATTCTGCCTTGAAATAAGTCTCCCATGGATACACAACTTACATTGCAGGGCAGTATTTATATTTGAAACTCTACAGTCATTGGCTTCCTGACTGCTCCAGACACAGACAGAAGAAGAAAGTAAAAACCTAAAATAATGCTATCTGAAATTAGTTTTTGCAAGAGCAACTACATTAGGTTAAATGATAGGGATAACATTTTTAACTAATCTATAACATATTCATCTATGAATATGATAAAAGTTTGCATTTTGCATCAACAAATTCATTTCTAAGAGACATGCTTTTACTCTTCTAGTGTGGATGTTTTTACTAGTTAGCTGGAAATACAGAACACCAGCTTGACCTTGTAAGATCCTTAAGAAGGTTAGTTTCAAAGTCCACTAATGAGAAGGCTCACTGAAGACTTTCTTTCAGCAAGGTTTGAAATGTGATCACAAGTCTGGCCCATTCAGCTTACTCCATCAAAGTTGGTCATATTTCAGTACTCTGTGTTATTTTGCACTAATTTTTAAGTGAGTCTTAGATGGACAAGAAATTCCCAAACTGCTCAAAAGTGTTAGCATTATTATCTAATCATTCTAGTAGGCTCTTTAACTGTGTGGAAATTTGGTGTTGTGGGTTAAACCTGGCATAGCTGTAAGAGCAAGATTTTATTTGTTACAGTTGTAAATCATGGAAATAATGGTCTTCCATGACAGCTGTGAGCTATTGCTATATTCAGTTCTCTGTATTGCTCAAAGACTTATTTTTGGCTGGTTATCAGTCTTATCCGCCTTAACTCTGTAATGAATGTAATAAAACACTCGTATTTCTTGTGGCAGTGGCAAATTAGGTTTGAAATATAAAACATTTAAAAAAACAAAGACACAAACTTATTTTTAGTTGTCTTTTTATTTTAATATGAAAGTTTTAATATTTTTAAATCATCTAATTAGAGATACCAAGTTTGCAGGATAGAAAGATCATATGCAATAATTACAGAAAAAGGATAATTTCTTGCAAAAATATTTTTACTTTCTAATCAGACTTTTTTACTTTCTAATCAGACTTTTCTTTTTTTTTTTTTTTTCCCCCCATGCTTTTCTTGAGTCTTTACAAAGACTGCGCAGATACCACTGTAAAGTAGAAAGTCTTTAGGAACCAGAGTGCAGGGAACAATGGTCTCCATGCAAACTATTCCATTACCAGGACATTTTCCAGAGGTCAAATTAATGGATAAAAAGCAGGGAACTTCAATGCCAGCTGGTCTGTAGATCGTAAGAAAAATCAGACAAACAGCTTAGGTTACTAACTGGTGGTAATACAGAGAAACACTGTATGTTGCAAAAATCAGACCTTTTAATTGGATGAAATAATGTGTTGAATTTGTTTATAAATTGCAATTTTTTTTACATATTAAAAACCTGTATATATAAGTAATATATGGTTATTAATATCTGGAAAGGGATATTTCCTAATTATTATGGTTTTATTTTAATTGTTACATCTCACAATGATATCATGGTGCATTTCATGTTGGGGAAGAGGAAGAAGAACAAGAAAAAGAACAATAAGAACAAGAATAAAAATAAGATGAATGCTATTTGTTTTTACCTTTTTTTAACCCTCAGCACAAAGAAAAAATTGTGTTGGTCTTTTTGTCAAATACTTCATCAAGTATACTTCAGGTTTAGAGAAAAAAATGTAATTTTTTCTTCCCAGCATTTCAGTGGGTTTTGCTTCAATATAGTTTGCTTTTATTTTATATGGCGTGTATGTGTTATATTTGAACAATAAGTAGTATTTATATTTTTCCCAATAGCTTCATAGGATGCTGTGCTTCTTTTAAAGTAAATGGTACACAAGTGGAGAGTATCCACCCTGAAAATTATAGACTGCAACAGGAAGATAAATCAACAGAGGAGGTAAGATATAATAATAATATGTACTTTTATATTTTAAAAATACTAAACAACAAATAATAATTTTCTAATGCTTATGAAGGATATTCCATCAGAATTAGTAAAAAAACTCACTCTTCATTCATAGAAGGGCACCTATTGGAAAACCTGTACAAATTTCTTTATGCCTTATGGAGAAGTACCTCAGGAGATATTTCAAGGGTTAAGAAAATAGAATCATATTATAGAATCATAGAATGGTCTTCGTTGAAAAGGACCTTACAGATCATCTAGTTTCAACCCCCCTGCTCTGGGCAGGGTTGCCAACCACTAGAGCAGGCTGCCCAGAGCCGCATCCAGCCTGGCCTTGAATGCCTCCAGGGATGGGGCATCCACAACCTCTCTTGGCAACCTGTTCCACTGCCTCACCACCCTCTGAGTGAAAAACCTTCTCCTAATTTCTAACCTAAATCTCCCCTGTCTGAGTTTAAAACCATTCCCCCTTGTCCTATCACTATCAACACATGTAAACAGGTGTTCCCCCTCCTGTTATACGCTCCCTTCAAGTACTGGAAGGCCGCAATGAGGTCTTCCCAGAGCCTTCTCTTCTCCAAACTAAACAAGCCTATTTCCCTCAACCTTTCTTCAGAGAAGAGGTGCTCCAGCCTTTGATCATCTTTGTGGCCCTCCTCTGGAACCGTTCCAAGAGCTCCACATCCTTCTTGTGCTGGGAGCCCCAGGCCTGCACACAGTATTCCAGGTGGGGTCTCACAAGAGCAGAGCAGAGGGGGACAATCACCTCCCTCTCCCTCCTGGCCACCCCTTTTTTAATGCAGCCCAGGACATAGTTGGCCTTCCGGGCTGCAAGAGCGCACTGCCAGCTCATGTCAAGTTTCTTGTCCATCAGGACTCCCAAGTCCTTCTCCGCAGGGCTGCTCTCAAGTTATTCTTCACCCAGTCTATATAAATACCTGGGATTGCCCCAGCCCAAGTGCAACACCTTGCACTTGAACTTGTTGAACCTCATTAGGTTCTCATGGGCCCTTCTTCTCCTGCCTGTCCAGGTCCCTCTGGATGGCATCCCTTCCCTCTACTGTATCAACTGCACCACTCAGCTTGGTGTCATCTGCAAACTTGCTGAGGGTACACCCAATTCTGTCTATGTCATTGATAAAGATGTTGAAGAGCACTGGTCCCAAGACCGACCCCTGAGGGACACCATTTGTGACCAGCCTCCACCCAGACATAGAACCGTTGACCACAACCATTTGGCTGCGACCAGCCAACCAATTCTTTATCCACCTAACAGTCCATACTTCAAATCCATACCTCTCCAATTTAGAGAGAAGAATGTGGTGAGGGACCATATCAAAGGCTTTGCTCAAGTCCAGGTAGATGATGTCCATCGCCTTCCTTTGTCTACCGATGCCGTCACTCCATCATAGAAGGCCACCAGATTGGTTTGGCAAGATCTGCCTTTGGTGAAGCCATACTGGCTGTCTCAGATCATGTCTTTATCTCGTGCATGCCTTAACGTGTCTTCCAGAAGGATCTGCTCCATGATCTTCTCAGGCACAGACGTGAGGCTCACCGGCCTGTAGTTTTCTGGGTCTTCCTTTCTCCCTTTCTTAAAAAAGAGAGTAATGTTTCCCTTTTTCCAGTAACTGGGGACTTCACCCAACAGCCATGATTTTTCAAATATGATGGAAAGCAGCTCAGCAACCACATCAGCCATCTCTCTCAGCACCCTGGGATGTATACCATCTGGCCCCATGGACTTATACACATCCAATTTCCTTAGGCGGTCCCAGACTCGTTCCACTGTCACAGAGGGATGGAATCCGCTCCTCTCACCCTCTTCTCCAGGTTCAGGGTCCTGACAGACATAGGAAACTTGACCACCAGTGAAGACTGAGGCAAAGCACTTACTGAGTACCTCAGCTTTTTCCATGTCTGAGGAAGCCATTTCTCCCATCTCATTTATCAGAGGGGGAACACACTCCTTGGCCTGTCTCCTCCTGCCTATGTATCTGTAGAACCCCTTCTTGTTATTCCTCACATCCCTTGCCAAGTTCAGCTCCATCTGTGCCTTGGCTTTCCTGATCCCATCTCTACACACCCAGACGACACCCCTCTATTCCTCCCTGGCTACACAACCCTGCTTCCACTTCCTGTACATTTCCCTCTTTTCCCTCAGTTTAAGCTGCAGTTCCTTACTCAGCCATGCCGGTCACCCGCCTCCTCTGCTCGATTTCTTCTGCTGGGGGGATGAAGAGCTCTTGCGCTCTCAGAAGGGTGCCCTCAAAGAGCTGCCATCTCTGTTCTGTTCCTATGCTCTTAGGGACAGTTTCCCAGGGGATCCCAGCCAGTAATTCCTTGAGCAGCTGGAAGTTTGCTCTCCTGAAGTTCAGTGTCCTGACTCTGCTTTTTGCCAGACCCATATTCTTCAAGATCACAAACTCCACCAGGGCATGGTCGCTACAGCCCAGGCAGCCTCCTGTCTTAACCTGTCTAATACTCCCTTCCACATTGGTGAA
The DNA here is from genome assembly GCF_013377495.2 of Cygnus atratus. NCBI lineage: Eukaryota > Metazoa > Chordata > Aves > Anseriformes > Anatidae > Cygnus > Cygnus atratus. The sequence continues at coordinate 14,148,315 of NC_066369.1, read as the reverse complement.
CACCAGGTCTAGTAACGCTTCACCTCACGTCAGCCCGTCTATTACTTGGACCAGGAAGTTATCCTCAACAGACTCCAGGAATCTCCTGGATTGCCTGGAACCCACCGCACCACTACCCCAGCAGATACCTGGGTGGTTGAAATCCCCCATCAGGACAAGAGCTTGTGAGCATGACAGTTCTTGCAGCTGAAGCAAGAAGGCCTTGTCAACAGACTCCCCCTGATCAGCTGGTCAGTAGCAGACCCCAACCACTAGATGTCCTTTACCAGACCAATCCCTGATTTTCACCCACAAGCTCTCAACCTGGTCATGGCTGTTTCTCAGGCACAGCTCTTCACAATCTATCCACTTCCTAACATATAGGGCAACTCCTCCTCCCCTCCTTTCTCACCTATCCCTTCTGAACAGTTTGTAGCCATCGATGGCCACACTCCAGTTGTGGGAATCGTCCCAGCAGGTTTCCCTGATGGCAACTACATCATAGTTCCCTACTAGCATGGTGGCCTCCAGCTCCTCCTGTTTGTTACCCATACTGCATGCATTAGTGTAAATGCACCTCAGCTGGGCCACCTTTTGGGAAGGAGAAGCCCTAATACCCTCTTTATCACACTCAGGTGATTCCATAGTTACCAACCTCTCACCAATCCTTGTGTTCTTCCTGCAAAATGTTATGTCATCCTCATCCTTCACCAAGACACAAGACTGCGAGGTCTTGCTAGCACATTGCTCACCCACAAGAACTGGCATGTTATATTCAGGCTCCTTTATAGTGTCGCCGGTTCCACCCCCACCCCCCTTCATACCTAGTTTAAAGCTCTATCAATGAACCCTGCAAGTTCCCATTCTAAAAGCCTTTTCTGCTGGAGGAATAAGCTATTCCTGTCTGTTGTCAGTAGGCCTGGTCTCATGTAAATCTACCCAAGGTCAAAAAAAAACAAAACCCTGCTGGTGACACCAGGCTTGGAGCCAGTTATTAATCCGCTGGCTCATGTCCAGTCCCTCATTATTTTCTATAACTGGAGGGATAGAGAACACGACTTGTGCTCCTGAATCCTTGACCAGTTTCCTCAAGGCTCTGAAGTCTTTCTTCATAGTCCTTAGAGGAGTTCTTCCTATTTCATCACTGCCTACTTGAAACAACAAAAGAGGGTAATAGTCCAAGGGCCGTACTAGTGAAGGAAATTTCTTCCTTACATCTTTAACCCAGGCCCCTGGGAGGCAGCAGACCTCACTGTGTAGCAGGTCTGGTCTGTTTATCGGGCCCTCCACTCCCTTCAGCAGTGAGTCACCAATGACAATGACCCATCTTATATTCTTTACTGAGGAGGTTTTAATGCAGTGGGTAGTCTGATTAGACTTTGGTGACACCTCCAAGTAGGAAGAACCATCACCATCGTCTAGTTGTCCTCACAGAGCAGTGTACCTGTTCTGCAGGGGCAGCTGGGGAGGCAGGGGAATCACCGGGCAGGTGCACCTGCTGTGCTTGTAATGCCGAGCAGGGACCTTTTGCCATTGCCCCCTGTCCCCAGTTCATCAGCTGCCTCGAGTGGCCTCGATATGCCGAAAAAAAAAAAAAAAAAAAAAAAAAAAAAAAAAGCCCTGCCTACCTCGATCCCCCCATCCGCTACACAACCCGCCTGCCCTGAGCGGATCGCCTCAGCGAGTGGCTGCAAAATGGCGGCGACACCCGATTTAAACTGCTTGCTGCTGCCGCTGCTGGCTCCGTCCACGTCTCAGCAGCCTCCCTCACGAGGGCTGCCAGGGCCTGGCGGCTCCCTCGGCTGCCTCGAGTGCCCTCGATGCCGGAAAAAAAGCCGTGCCTGCCTCGATCTCCCGCTCCGCTGCAGAGCGCGTCTGCCTTCGGAGCCGATCGCCTTGGCAAGTCGGTAAGTCGATAAGTCTCGTTAAGTCGAGAAAATAGACTAAATAGAGTCATAAGTTGTTGACCTGGTTCAAAGTTTTTGTGTACCTTTAATGAGAGGTAGTTATAACATTGTATTAGATAATTGCATCTGGTAGATATCACTGTTCATTGTAATCCTTAGGACCAGAATATATTTGGCACCTGAAAGTGGTGAAAGATTTCTTTCTTTTAAAAATATATTAATGAAAATGAAGCAATGAGTTTTTGAAGATGAGGGGACCAAAAAGCTTAAATCTCCGTAGAAGATTTTGGAAGCAGAATATTGATGTGAGTGTCAAATGTAATTATGTTTTACTATATGATAAAATTATCAATAAAGATATGTCTGCTCTGTCTTATAGTGTAATTGTTTAGCTCTACATACAGACCTGTTGTTATGTTATCTTTATGAATTCATACGCATTTGGTATGACATTTTCCAACTAAAATAGAGCTGAGTCTTTTCTTTATTCTTCACAGATGGAGGGGGCAAATAACCTAAACTATAGATTTACTTAGAATGTATTTATTCTTTCCATCACAATCACTAAACAGCAGAAGAGACGAACGCTATAAATCTGACAAAATCAGTTCGCAGGTGTGTTTTTGAAAGCTTAATACAGTATATTTGTGCAATGTTTTAAAAACCATCACAGTAAAATAAATAATGAAATTCCAGTTACAGGATTTAATGTATTACACAACTTTTCTTCAGACTTTCCTGCACATCTTCATATTGAAATTTTATTTCTATTCTAAAAGTAAAAAATAATGAGAAAAAGAAGAATTGTTGCTGGTCATGATAAAACTTTTTAACAATATCATATTGGAGTATCTTTTGATAACCATATTACAAATCCACAACACCAGTATACACATTGACTTTAAAATGGCGCAGTATTTCGAAATATATTTCCAAAAATCTCAGCCTGAAGTATTATAAAGCATTTTGATAATGAAGCTGCTCTAAAAAAAGCTGGTTTAGTGTAAGGGCGAGAGAAACAAATCATATGAAAATATGTCTTTATTAGTATTTGGTTACTGATGTGTACAGGGGTTGCTTGTATAACAGAATTTCATGTGAACCCACATCTAACAAGCTGAATTGCAGCCTTACTGGATTTCTCATTAGCTTCAATCCCATTCCTGTTATATGTGCTCTGAGTTCCATACATCATGATTTTCCTCTTTATGTTTAGTTTGAGAGGTTAACATTTTTTTTCTCATTGTACTAGAAATGTTGTTAACTAATGCATGAAGTTACCATTACTCCTTTCTACACCTTTTGAGTGTGTAGGAACACCCCCTAATAGCTTTACTAGTCCTACATTTTTTTTATTTTTTTCATTGAGGTAGTTTGGTAAATATCTGATTAAAACAGTTCATTCATTACTCAATGATATCTCCTCCTTTAGACTAAGAAAATATTTGTACTGGATCTGGAGATGGCTAACCCCTGCTTCTTTGGGTTGTTTGTGAACTGATGTTTCTTTCCTGAGTACATCATCAGGCTTTTGCATATCATCATATGAAAACCTGTTGCTGCATATGTATTAGACTTATTCAGCACTTCCAAAAGAATATTGTGTTGTATTGTATATGTCTTAAAACATACACAAAATCACACTCATGAATACTGCTGTAGATGGTAGCTTAGTAGGAGAATGTAGATTCAGAAAAGATCTTGCTACTTATTAGGCTGGTTAGTTCTTGAGTTCTTGCAACAATTTGCAAAAACATATGAGGTTGTATGCTCTGTTAATAGAACAGCCTGTTCTGGGGAAACTGGAATGTAGATGTAGAAGAAGTAACACATTTCAGACATGGAACTAATGCCTGAAAGTAACATATGCAGTTGCCCAGTTTGATCAAATTGAGGGGCTTGACCCTTGTGCCCTCCTTCATATGGGATAAAATCTTGTAAATTGGACCAAATGTTCTCTTTTAAAACTGTTATAACTTATCTTTTTTTTTTTTTTTAGAAGATTTGTTAATTTTTATCTCCAGCAGTTCCTACAGTTCCTAGTTCTTAAAAACTAGACAAAGTACCTCTGTGTTTTAGCAGGAGAAATAAGAAACAGTTTTTCAATCCATAAGAAATATTGTTTGGAAGATGCACCCACAGGAGCTGAGAAAAAAAACACATCAGTAATAGGGCCATCCAAGGAATATCAGATTTGATCACCTTTTCAGTGAGATCACTGTCCTCACAGAGTGATATCTAATTAGACTGACTTTCTAACACAGGAGGATGCTCATTGTCACCAATTTCAGTCTTCAGAAATGTTCAGTTAAAAAATACAGTCATCAGTCCAAATAATGTTCTAAAATATTGGAATAAAAATATTGGGAGTTGGAATTAGATGATCTTTATGCTCCCTTCCAACCCAAGCCATTCTATGATTCTATGAATCTGTAATGTACAATTACAATACGTAAGTTTCTGTAGGACATTGCAGGTTTTCAAATATTTTAGAGATTTTACAGGAGAGTGGTTTATCCATTTTATATTGTAATTTTTTCTCTAAGTATTGCTGTTTTTACTGTACACAATTCAAATAATCTATATGAATATTATAATTTATAATTTTACTAATTTTCTTGTTTCATTCACATCTCAAAACCTTAATGAAATCTACAAATGAATTCATATTATATCATTTCAGAAATAATTATGTTAATCATATTTCTCATTAAAATATGATTCTGTAATTTTATAGAAAAAGTAAATTTTACCTCATTTCCACTAACTTTTATATTTATATATATATGGCTATATATATATATTGCTAGTGGACAGAGGTTTTCATAAATTTTGACAACGAGGTGTTTGTCATAAAGGAACATGACCACGGTCTTTTACATAAGACTGAAAATGCTGAAAACATGTAGCTCAATACTTATAGTCCTTCTTTGATACATTTTTATTAGTTTCCCAGTGTCTTTTTTTCAATTATCTGTGCAAGGAATGATTCTGTTGATGTTAAGGACTGGTTCTGCTGTTGTCACATTATTCATAAACCCATATTGTATCCCTGTAGGATGTGGACATCACCAGTGCTCCTTCCAGAAATTTTGAAATGAAAGTTTGTTCACTTTACTCAGTGTTCTTTTTATATGCATGTTGGAATAATTCATTAAAGTACATGTGAGGAATTGGAGATGTCTTATTCTAATATGGTAATTTTTCAGTCATATTTCTTTAGAATTTATTTTAGAATTTCAGTTTTAAATAGATGGTCCCCAAGGTGTCTTATTTCTGAGCTCTGGCACTGCCTGCTGCTCTACAGATTTGTCATCACATTTTTTTTTCCCCATTCTGTAAATAGTCCTGCAAATGCAGAATAGCAGATAATGGTGAATGGACAGTGTAGTCAGGAAACTTGTTCTGCTGCCTTAGGAAGCCTTAGGAAGTAATTTATCTTTCACGTAGATGTCACTATAATTTGTCACTTTTTAATGTTTCATCTACATCTACCTGAAGTCTTATTTTCCCAGATCACTCCCAGTGCTTATTTACCCATAAAGAAGACCTCACTATAAAAGAAAGAAAAAGATAAATTCAGTAATAAATAAACCCAGACATATACTTTACTTCAGACTCAACTTTTATTGGTCTGTACAGTATCCAAGACAGCAAAGGATGAAAGGGCAACTGGCTGCTGCTTTGAGAGGAGAGTTCTGTTCATATGAAGAAAGGGGAACAGCAATATTAGTGGAAAAACATAGGCAGAAAGTGCAGAAAACATGCTGACGTCACATGGCTATCTTCCTGTAGTCCCTTTGCTATAGCATTGGGAATATTTAAAGCTATGGGGTAGCTGAATTATTTACAGGTCTCATTACAAATGAAACATACTCATTAGCATTAAAAACCATGAAAACTATCTTTCTGATCTGCATATTCCAAACTTGTCTACTGCTAGTGTTTTTGCAATGGCCAGAGTGACTGAGAAAGCTGTGTGTAGTACTGCTCCAAAGGAAAGCAAATGGAAGGAATTCAATTTCAGTTAAGCTAGATATAGAGTACAAATCTGCTGTGAGAATTTAAACTGAGAATTTTCTGGGTTACTGATGTGAGGTAACCCTCACATCAAGGAAACACCTGTGCTACACAGATATTACGAGGAAAAGATCTTGCTCACTACAATCATCATTAAATTAGGTTTGTCAGAAACGACATTTAGTTGTATCTGGAGAGCAAGTAGAGAAAGAATTAAGACTTTATATCAGATTTCAGCATCTGTGTGGAATGAAAAATAGGGAACTGTTTCTCAGCTTACCAAAATTTTTAATTTGCTAAAGAATAGCAAAATGAAGTTGGGGACTGGCCTATCCTGCAAACCAACTGAGCTGAGGTGATATTTTGAATGTCTGTGCATATATGTTAAGAGAAAAACAATGATTTCCTCCAATGATTTTAAAATGTTTTTAAAATGATTTCTCGAGGTACTTGTTTAGATAAATTATTGTAAGACTGATTTTATTTTTATTGTAAGACTTGTTTAGTTAAATTATTGTAAGACTGATGAGTTCTCTGAAGAAAGTCTCATATAATGGATGATAAACTATGTGTATGTTTTCTTTTACATATTTTGCAGTAGCAGAACCATGTGTTATTTACCATAGTCCTTTACTTCATTTATAGTTTTCATCTGGGTGAGTCGGAAGCACCCTGCATTTTGAGGGAAAGATATCTTATTTCCTTCCTTACTGTGTGTTCTTGTTCCATTCATGATTCTGATTGTCAGATTCCTCTTGAAGTTGCTAAGCTGTTTCTACAGAGAGAACTGGTAAGCTGCCAAATTTAAGCATTCAAACACTACTTTCAAAAGTTATCAGTAAATATCAGTAATTTTTGTTTATCTTTTTAACTGAGAAAGCTTTGTAAGGCTAGATTGATTTAAAAGTCTTTTGTCCTCATTTTGCTCTTCTATACTTGAATAATTTTCAGTCCATGTTTTTTGTTTACTGATGCAAAATTTCTCTAGAAATTTTCCATTAAGCTACCATTAAGACATGTTTCCTGACCACAACTGTTTCTTTGGGAGAGGTTTCAGTTATTGATTTAATTAATTTTCACTATGAAGTATGAATTTAGGGATTAAGTGCAATCGACATCTCGAACCATTTTTTTTATGAGAAAGGTAGTTTGCGGGATGTTGAAAACCCAGCACTGAAGAATTACAAGTGCCTAAGGACTAATTATTAAATCAGTAACTCATTTTATGCCTGAGGTTCAGCAGCTTGTCCTTATGGTATCTGAGTTACTTGAATTATTTATAATTAAAAACCAAAACCAACAAAAACAACACTAAGATATATAAAGGGACTACTGAAAACATCCATTCTCCATTTAACAATTCTTCAGTGATTTTAAATGAAATGTAAATGTTATGTAATTGTTGTTGTTGTTATTATTATTATTATTATGTAATCATATGCATGTAAACAAATCTCTCTAATATCTGTTGGACTGGATGATCTTTGAAGGTCGCTTCCAATTGAACTATTCTATCTCTGGATGAAAAGTGTTCACTCTGTACCCTGGTAGAGATATCATGAAGATATGATGTTCTTACCTGAATTAAGGGGCTATTTGAAGCTGCTGAAAACAGGTAGCGTGGTGTTACAAAGCATGGTTCCAGCACTGGAGAAGAACAACCTCCCCGGACAGAGCCCTGGATGGGGACATTGCCCCATGGGTCTCTCAGTACAGGGTCTGCCCAGTGCCTCTGTCAGAGGGGAGAAGGAAAATCTGTCTTCTTGAGAAGAGTTTTATTCCTAACTTCCCAGGGGACTAAGGAAAGGGTAAGCAAACTTTAGTTACTTGGATCTCATTTTCTCTTCTTAGAAATGAGTGTTTCCTTTTGATGTTTCTTCACATGTATTTTGTTAAGAAATTCTGATAAATTGCTCTTTAGCTTGTGTAAGTCAAGAATTTGTTTCAAGAAAAAAAAAAGTCATAGACAAAGTGGAAAATAGTATTTCAGAGAAAAGCAATGTATTTCTTCACAATTTTCAGTAATGTTCTGGTAAGGCAAAAACAAACAAACGAACAAAAATAGTCCTATGTGAAATATAAGTCTTTTTAACATGTTTACAGAAATATTTTATACTGCTGTTGACACAAATATCTCAGTGTCTGTCAGGGTGTACCTTTAAGAATTTCTAATTTCATTTGAAAATTGACCCTTTTACTTCTATTAATATATGCTTGGGATATTTTTGTTTGTTTTCATTCCTTTCTACTAATACATACCTGAAAATGCTCTTAAATTCTGTCCTGTGTTTTAAATAGTCTGCTAAGGAAAAAGACTGATGGCTGGACTGTCTGGAGATTATTTTTAGAATTAATATTAGGTGGGGAAAAATAACACTTTGTTTTTTAATATGACAGTAATTCATAAAAGTCTCTTTTTATTTTCGAAGGAATAAGTCATGCTCTGACTTACAAAATGTAGCTGAGTTTCTGTTGACGGTGAATATGAGAAGCTGTTACAGTTATCTTCAGTGTCGGATGAAATAACATGTAATAAATTTTCAGGACATCCAAAATGCTTTCAGTATCATATTTCTTGCAATGTGAAGCTATCAGAATACTTACCAGATATAATGTTTTTGTTTAAAGTGCTTTCAATCAACTGAATGGCTTAACCGAAGAAATGCTATCTCTAAGGTTTTCAGCAATATCAAGCGTGTGGATCATTTTGCTGTAACTTCCAAAAAATAATAATAATAATAAAAATACATATTTAAGAATGCATAATAGCCTGTCTGTCAACCCATGCAGTGCAGCATCTGGCAGAAGAATTTCTGGGATTGTCTGAAATTCCCACCAGGAAAGGTCCTAGAGCATTTAACCAAATGCTTTGTTGTGAAGGTGGCAGGACTTCAGTCAACCACTTTTCTCAAGTTGGTTTATTGTTTCAAAGCTGTTCACCGTCTCAAATCAGCCTGTTGTCTCATTTATGCAGAGACTCATTGTGGAGTCCCAGGATCACCCATGGAACTGGTGACTAAGGATGTTATATATGTACACAGACCGCAGTTATAACTATAACAAAATCTTGAAATTCATCCTTATTACATAGTTTTAACTTAAATGCATGGATCCTGAAATCCATGAAAAGCTAACAAGAAGTCTATTGCCTACTTGATATCCATAGCCTGAGGTTAGAACTCTGCCTGTGTTTACAAAGACTAGAAGAAGCTTGTTCATATTTACCACAAGTGAAGGCAGTTCAGATAGTAAAGCTATCTCACTCACTTGTTGTAGCTTTCCTGAAAACTTGGTTCATATCTTCCCTTGCCTGAGGAGATCAACCTGCATTCCTCAGGAGGAATGACCAAAGCACAGGCTATAAATTTGTCTCAGATAGGAGCATATATATATTTTTTCATTCTTGACAGTTCATATAAAAAACTTTGAACTGTTTTTTATGTAGAAATCAATGTCAGAGAGTTACTGGGTCAGAGTGGGAAGGCAGCAAATGGGAATGATGAAATTTAGAAAAGAAGAAATCTGTCTTCTTTCAGTTTCAGGCAGCCTGATGAAATTTACATGAAACATTTATGGCGTAAGTATGCACGCATTCCTGGGAGGCAGCACCACAGTTACCTGTGCTGTGTATAAGGCACGTGTCAAGCTGTTGAGCACTGTGCAACATACTAAATGGAAACAGAGAAACACATTTAATGAAGGACAACTTTAAAATGCAGTTCACTAGCAACAAACTAATTTCATTAGGTAACTGAATAAGTAAGAGCCATGGAGATTTTCAGATTTTTTTTTTTATTTTGTTTTTTTTTGGTTGGTTGGTTTTGTTTTAATTTGGAAGAGCACTTATGTGCTCTTATGTGTCTTTGACTTTAACTGAATAGGAAAAAGAGTGCTCAGTAGGAGATTGTTTCACTGATTTTCTTTCAATGTTCTTTAACAGTAGATGAGCTAGGTAACTCATTAGACCATGTGGAATTGGCTGGGGGACAGTCATCCAGATTGTGAAAGAAGGCCAATCGAGATTGAAAAAAATATTCCACCAAATTGTTTTCACATAAATTTAACTTCTATTTATTTATTTATTTGTTTATTTATAACAATTTAAATAAATATATATTTATATAAATATATAAATATTTATATATATAAATATATAAATATAAATAAATATATATTTATAAAATAAATAAATATAACATATTTATTTATATTTGTTTATTTATTGTATATTTATTTATTTGTTATTTTATTTATTTAATCTAGTGCTTTCCCTCTGACCTTTCTGTTTGTACCAGCTCCACATAGCTTCAATGGAAAGATCTAAAATCTCCTAAAATCTCTCAAGTTATTATGAATGAATATCTAGAAGAGATTTTTTTTTTGTGCCTATGCATTTTTTATAAGTACATAGATTTCACTGTTGCTTCTTTTCAAAGTCCTAATTGTTTGGCTCTTTTGCATTTGCGGTGCTTTAAGAGAACTAGTATGTCTTTCATACAATCTATTTTATATTTGGCCCCTTCAGCACATCTTTTTTGGTTGTATGAGGTCAAACTCATTTCGATTGTATGAGGATATCAATGCATCGATATTTTTGGACTATCAGTCAGAGTACTTATCAGCTGGGGAATTGCTGATCCGACAATTTTTTTTTTTCCCCTTTTTAATTTTCTATTTTATGACAGTAAAACCATGGTCAAGGGCAGCTTGATTTTCATTGAGCTTAAACACACACTTTGCTGTATACATATATGTATATGTACATATAATAGCATTAAAAAACAAACAAACAACAACAACAAAAAAAAACACAGTCACTCTATTTCAAATATTTGTGAACAGCAATAACAGAAATGTCTTTGTTTGCTTTGGAAAGCTCATACATACATGTTCACATTTCTTGCTGAAAATTGTCTTTTCAACCTGAATAAGTGACACTTCTAAGAGTATGATGCCCAGAAGACAGTTCATAGAGCAGGTCATAGGCATTTGCTTTTTTAAAAATAGCCAAGAGTGAATGATGATAAATTTAATAGAAAAACTAATTCATAAAATAATAAGAAATAATTAAAACAAATTTTGTAATGTGAACCTGACTCCAAGGATGCAAAAACCTATGATTTGATGAGGATTAATATGCTCCAAGTTTGGAATAGGTTACTTTCAGAAACAATTTCTTTATCATTCACTGCCAGAAGGCTTCTCATCTTGGGATTTCAAAAGAATTACTGAAAATTTTTGGTCATATGGAAATTAATTGTATACAAAATCAAGACAGTTTTGCAACATGTTCTCATTTTCTTCTTCTTCAACATGATAAACAAACTGAGAATTACAGGCCTCAACTATTGCTGTTTTGTTCCCTAGTTACCTCATCCAGCTATCCTAAAAAGTGGTAGCAGCACAAGGCCACAGGCACTAATTTTATTAGTAAATAGAACAATATTGATAACCTATGGTATAAAAATTTTTGGAGGAATGCCTTACAAGCATGCCATTTAATGTGATGTATTTATGTATGTAATGTAATACATAAATAAATAACAATCTTCAACAGATAGTAAGTGGTACAAGGTTTCAGTATGTGAGAATGTAAGGTATCACATTCTTTTACTGATTTAGGTCTCAAATTACAAGGGTGGTTGCCTAAAAAAAACCAACCAAACAAACAAACAAACAAAAAACAGAAAAAAATATCTTGAACAGAACTTGTCTTAGTACTTTATTTATCCGCTTGAAATTGATTCAAAATGCCATAGAAGTCATAAACTAGATTTTAAGTTGACTGTTAACAAGATTCGGAGATGTCCAAAGGAGACACTTCCTCTGAAAATTCTTTCTTCCGCTAATAACAGGCTTGAGGTATTGCACCAACGTGAAACCTACATTATACTTAAATAAAAGGATAGCTTCACTGGGGAAAATTTTACAGGGAAGCGATATCAGCTAAATTTGCTGAAGACCCCAGATCACTGAGCAAGAAAAAATGGGCTATGAGAATGATGTTCACATGTTTTAATATACATCTGTATGTTTTCAGTATCTAAATGAGCTTATTCCAGAAGACCTGTATTATGTTTCCAGCCTTGATGACTTTTTGTTGCTCTTGAACAGTTGACATTTTACTACTGGTTATTTTGCTGTTTTTCACAAAGATTAATCTTCTGGGAAATCTTTATTCAAATTTTGGTTTCTTTTCCTCTCTCTCTCCCTCTCTCTCTCTTTTTTTCTTTTGCATAGGGATCTACCAGATCTGTCCACCTTCATTATTTTTATGATGAGAAATAAGTAATTATAAATAAAAATAAATAGTCATATTGTTGTTATTGATATTATAAATGTTTATTTATTTATATTGTTTATATTATAAATTAATTGTAAATGTATTTTAAATAAATATTTATTCACTTGGTTATAAATAAATAAATAATAATTAACAGGGATTACGCATGTTCATAGTCACTAAAAATCCGTGTCTTCCCTTTTGAGAACATGACCCGTGTGCTGTGAAAATTAATATGTGTTAGGCAAATGCCTGACAAATTTAGTGGCTTTTTACAATGGGGTTATAGCACTGGTAGATAAAGGAAGAGTAACTGACATCATTGACTGGGACTTGAGCAAATCATTTGACACTGTCCTGCACAACATTCTTGTCTCCCAGTGGAAGAGACATGGATTTGATAGATGGAGTACTTGGTGTATATGGAATTGGCTGTATGGTCACAGTCAGACTTGTGGTCAACAAATCAATGTCCAGGTAGAGATCAGTAATGAATGGTGTTCCTTAGGGGTCACTGTTGGGACTGGCACTGTTTAACATTTTTGTTAGTGACATGGACAGTGAGATTGAGTGCACCCTCAGCATGTTTGCTGATAACACCAAGCCATGTGGTACAGCTGACACGCTGGAGGGAAGGAATGCCATCCAGAGGGACTTGGACAGGCTTGAAAGGTGGGCCTCTATGAACTTCATGAGGTTCAACAGGACCAAGTGCAAGGTCCCACATCTGGGCAGGCAATCCCAAGCAGAAATACAGGCTGGGTGGAGAATGGATTGAAAGCAGCACTGAGGAGAGGGACCTGGGGGTGTAGGTTGATGAGAAGCTCAACATGAGCCAGCAATGTGCGCTTGCAGCCCAGAAAGCCAACTGTATGCTGGGCTGCATCAAAAGAAGAATGGACAGCAGGGCAAGAGAGGTGATTCTCCCCCTCTGCTCTGCTCTTGTGAGACCCAACCTGGAGCACCGTATTCAGTTCTGGGGCACAAAGCACAAGAAGGGCACAGAAGTATTAAAACAAGTCCAGAGACCACAAAGCCAGTCAAGGGACTTGAGGTCCTCTCCTATGAAGACAGGCTGAGGAGGTTGGGTTTCTTCAGCCTGGAGAAAAAAAGGCTCTGGGGAGACGTTATAGCGGCCTTCCAGTACATAAAGGGGACTACAGGAAAGCTGGAATTGAACTTTTTGTCAGGGATTGTCATGACAGAACAAGGAGATATGGCTTTAACCTAAAAAAGGGGAGAGGGAGAGTTAGATGAGGTATAAGGAAACAATTCTTTACTCAGAGGGTGGTGAGGTACTGGAACAGGTTGCCCAGAGAAATTGTGGATGACCCATCCCAGCTAATGTTCAAGACCAGGCTGAATCAGGCTTGGAGCAACCTGATGTAGTGGGAGGTGTCCCTGTCCATGGCCAGGGGTTGGAACAGGATGATCTTTAAGGTCCCTTGGTCCCTTCCAGCCCAAACCATTCTATGATTCTATCATTCCATGATTTTACTTATCTGAAGTGGTGATAACTACAATCCTGTTCAACCTTTCCAGCTTATATTGGAGACTATTTCAATTTTCAGTACTTCGTTGAGAGTATGGTCTCATGGTTTTTGACGTTGGGGATTCTCATCTGAGGGTCTTCCAGCTCTCACAGTAGGAAACATAGCCTATTTTTGCCCTGAAGAGAGTAACAGCCTCAGTAGTTTAAGATATTATTATGTTGATGAGCTTTCCAAATGGACTTGTTTAGCTTCCTCAAGACACTTATCTGAAGTGTGTCTTTTTAAAGATGATTAATAACCTGCAGGTGACAGTAATTCCAATAAAAATCCCTGAAGATCTTCTATTCTTTTCACATAAAAATACATAAGAGATTATTTTAGCAATTAGGTCTGTCAGATCAGAAATATATCAAATTCCTAGTTAATTAACATCTTCCTCCTTAAACAATTTTTTGACAATTCTCCAGAAATAAATTAGTAAAATACTAATTTATAATAATTCGGTTTAATAAAAATCACACTTCTCTGATTACTACACTTTAACCTGTAAAAATGTCAAAATCATAAAATTACTATCTAGTTACTTTTGCTTATCCTGCACAGAGTTGACCTTCATAGAAAGCAAAAGATTTTTATAACACTTTATGTCTAAAGCACTGGGTATAATAATGGTGACCATATTAGTTTCTCTTTAGAAAATCTTCCTTCTGCTACTATTCTTTAGCTACTGTTAGCTAGAAATATAAGTATACAAATTAAATTTCTGCTCATAATTGCAGCTCTCTAGCTACAATATATGATATCTCAAATGTTTACTTCTGCTACTTTAATGACATCTATGTCTCTTCCTTGCTTGGTGGCCAAGCACATTTGATATGTTGGGATAATAATTTTTAAGATGTGTTTGAGCCCTCCAGTGGCCACTATTGTTTTTTGTATTTTGGAAACTGCCAATTAGAGCAGTGTTTATTTACGTAGACCCTGAGTTTTTGTGTTTGCTTAGCAATATGTTCTTGTGAACCCAATATGTCAAAATATTTTCTTACTGAGCCTGAACAAGCAAAGAAGTCATTTGCCTTAGTGGCAGAACCACACTTCCAATCCTCCCAGAGCATCACTGGCTATACCACCACTGTGTATCTAAGTTTCTTCCTCTTAACACTCTCAGTATTTGTTTTCTATGGGTTCTTTGTGTTTCTAGGTTTTCTTTGACTATGTTAAGGAAAAGTATATGTTACCATCAGCAGCTCAATTACAAAGTCAGGAGCTACAGCTATCAGGGCACTGTGGAATATGTAGGTGACTACGGTGACAGGTTGAAAGGTACTGCAAAAATCATAGCCTTGAAGAAATAAGAGAGGAGAGACTGTATCTCAGCATAGGCGCAACATCAGTCCTATACTTGCTTGAAGGGTTTTCTGTGTATCTTCATTTTTCCCTGGTAACTTACAGTGCTGTGGTTGTCAAAAACCTTCCACAGTCCAGTAACAAGCACCTCTGGTCCCTCTGTCCTCCATCCAGGCCCCTGGACCTGAGGAGGATGCAGGATGCTGCAGGCTGGCTGCTCTCCCTGTGTAAGGATTGCTGACAGTCAGCAAGGGTCAATTATTTATGAACAACACTAGTGTAATTTCCATTCCCAGCAGAGGTCTTTTGCTTTCTAATCACAGAGAACTTCAAAGCCTCATCCAGTCAGTAGATCTCTTCTTGTTTTTATGGAAGCTGTGTAGGTAGCAGTGCTGTTCTTGCAGCTTTGTAGTGCTGATGTTCTTTATGTCTTTCCTGTTCCCTGAGAAAGCACTTTTCTAAATCCCTAATAACAAACTGCTTGGCCGCAGAAGTAATTGTCAAAGTGTAACATACTGACTGCATGTGCATCCTCCAGAGGCCTGGTCAGCTGCAATTTGCTGCTGTTTTATTGCTACTTTATCAACGTGCTGAGCACCTTCTAAGCTTTTGGTGGAGAAGCACATTTTCTACAAAAGTGGCAGGATACCACAATGCTGTCAGTATTGAAAAACCTGTCCCCTCCACCCCTGACCCCCATCCCCTCACAATGACTAGCAGCTCCTCTATTTATTTCATTCTAATACTTTAAAATGGAACATTTTTCTTGTTTTCCTTTTTTTTTGTTCTTTTTTCCCCTTCTTGTTGTTCATCTGTTCAAGAGGCAAAAATGTATTTCAAAGGCTACAATAAATTTTATATACATTTAGTGATCTTTCACTTGTTGACTTATTTTCCTATTTTGTTTGTGCTTAAGTACAGAAGCTTTCATTTCCTAGTGTTATACCTTTGGGCCACAGTAGTCTTTATTTTTCATATTTGCACTTTCTGCTTTGTGATATCCAGTTAACCTTTTCTCTTTCTTCTTTAATGGGATAAATGAAAAAATGCTAACTTAACAAGTTTTAGAATATTAAATATTTGAACTCTGATTTGTTGTTGTTGTTGCAAATTCAATTTGAAATTAATACAGAAACTTTTATGGAAGGAAATTTTTAAGTATTGTTCAAATAACATTTTTTTAGAGGAAGATCTATGGTCATTTTTATAAAGAATACATTCCTTGTTCTTATGGCATATATTTTTTAGTTAAGGTAAATGTTGGCATTTATAGACTTGCCTTGGATTTGATCGTGAAAAGTTCTTTGTTGCCTGGAAACCTCCACTCTATTTATCCAAAGTCACTTCTGGAATATATGCCCACTAGTATATTATGGGAATCAAATTTCACAGCAGGCAAGTTTCACATTATATGTAGGATGCTTAAAATCAAGGAAAAAAAATACAAATACATGGAGATTTTGCTCATAGTATTTATGGACAAATTAGAATTTTCAAAGGAAAACTAGGATTGCAGTGTGTACAAGAACAAAATGACAAAACTTGGCTTCAAAGAATCTCAAATTTATTTACTGAACAGTGGGGATATAGCACACGGTCAGTGATTTCTAGCTGAAGATTTCTATTCTGTGGTATCTGCACACTTCACACTCAAGCCAGCCAGACTGTGCTAGACTAGCCATGGACTCAGGAGAAGAGGACACCGTTTAAGACTGGCAAGGAACTTGATCCTTTTTTGTTTGTTTGTTTGTTTGCCTCAAACAACTCTGAGCAGGAGAACGACGAACCAAGCCCCATGGAGGCAGGACTTCAGGCTGCCTTTCTCTGCTCCCCCTTTCCAGCTGGGGAACATCAGTTTGGGCAAATTGCTGGGAGCAGGATGTGGAATCATCGAGAACTGTCCCGAAGCTTCCAGAATACCAAACCACTCATGCATGAGACAGTTTCTGCCCCAAGGGTGATCCTGGACCAACAAGACTATATAGGGGTGAGCACATATGTGTGCCAGTGTCAACCCTACACCTACGGATCAAGACCACAACTCGAGCCAACAGTGCTGGAGCTAAGGGTGGTGAAACCTCACTTGAGGTGAGGCTGCAACAGAGCAGAGTAGAGTGGGACAATCGCTTCCCTTGACCGTCTAGCAGTGCTATGCTTGATGCACCTCAGGATATGGTTGGCGCTCCTGACCACCAAGTCACACTACTGGCTCATGTTCATCTTGCTGTAGATCAAAACCACTGGATTCCTTTTTGCGGGGCTGCTCTCCAGCATCTTGTCATCCAGTCTGTACATATAGCCAGGGTTGCCCCTTGCCAGGTGCAGAATCTGGCACTTGCTCTTGTTAAACTTCATGTTATTGGTGATTGTCCAGATCTCTGATTTGTCCATATCTCTCTGCAAGGCCTTACCACCCTTGACAGAGTTAACAGCTCCACCCAATTTGGTGGGTGCGAACTTGCTCAAAAAACCTTCAAGTCCTACATCCAAATCATTTATGAAAACATGAAAGAGGACTGGTCCTAAAATGGAGCCCTGGGGAACTGCACTAGTGACAGCTCACCAGCCTGATGTAACCCCATTTACAGGAACACTCTGGGCCTGACCCATCAGTCAATTGTTCACCTATCTTATTATTCCTTTATCTAACTGTAGTCTAGTCATTTTGTCCAGAAGGATACTGTGAGAGACAGTATCAAAAGCTTTATTGTCATTGGGCACAGCTGAGTTTTGCCATAAAGCAATTGGTGAGGGATTAACACCTGTGCCAAACACCTTTATCTGCACTTTTATTGATTGCTGTCAGAAAGAACCAACAAATTGTCATGTTCCTCTGAGTCATTGTCATTACTCCGCTGCCTCCGCGGCCCTGCCAAGCAGGGCTAGCCCTTTTGTTGGGGGATTATAAAGATCCACCTCCCTTGCCACCCACGGAGTGGGACAAGACGGACACTGATAGTTGCATGTTTGGGGTCATGGGCTTGTGGCCCAGCATCCATGTGTAGCTGTTCTACCAGAATCTCAGCCATTCCACTACCCAACACGGTGTTATATGTCCATGGATGTGTTTCCCCCAGAGAATGTTTTTACTGTTTATTACTTTATTAGTCTGTCAGCATATGCCACAAATGGCCTTGCTAGTCACATAACTAGGTCAATCTCCTTGATGTCCTCCATATCCAAGGCTAATTAGCAGTTTTCTGTCACCTTCTGGTCTGCAAATGTGCTACAAAAAATCATGAATATGGAAATTGTTAAATGAGTAAGTTAATCTGTTACTTCTCTGAAAGCAATTAATGGATTAATCTAGACAATTAGAGTTAGTAGTCAAGGATTCACTTATCTGCAAGGTTTTCTTAAGTAGGTTTTACTTCAAGATCCACATGGATCCATGTCTTTACTGATCTATATGGTGTTGTTTCTGCTGCTCTAAAAACTTTTTAAAAGTTTTATTTATCCTTTTTATCTAATTAAAATTGGAGTGGGAATAAAATATGTCCAAAAGCAACACCTTGTATTTACATAAGGTCTTCAGTAAGGTCATATCTGAAGAACTGAGGTATTGTATGACGTATCTTATGCATTGCTTGTTATTTTGAACAGATCCAGAAGACATATAATTCTCAAAAGTTTTAGCTGGAAAAATGTCCAAGGCAAAGCACAGTTAACAAAGGAAGTGCCTCTGTGATGATAGATACTTTTCACCCTTGCATGTACTTTTTGTTGTAATTCAAAGACCAAGTGACTGGGTCCAACCCATGACAGATGGGCACTCAACATACTTCCAACCCCAGATCCAAGAACTAAAGGAACAAAAGTATGATTTAGGGAAGTTTGGTGATCTCTTTATTTCCCTTGAGGTTCCCTTCAGAACTATAAACATTGGATATTTCTATTTTTATTTTTATTTGTAAAAGAGATGAATCTTCCATATAATCATCAAACTTAGTATTTGGTGTCTTAAGAAAAAAAAGATCAGATTTGAAAACTGGTAATAAAAATAATGAGACTTGGCAGTGATTCAGTCAATAAAGGTAGCAGAACTGGAACATTATATTATCCTAATTCTAAAATTATGCAATGACTAATATTATGCTCTATCATTCAAAATGAGTTTCCCATTGAAATCAGTATTATAAGTAAATCTATCTACTACTGCGGTCCAGAGTATATCTGCATAATTTCAGTTTTCACATCCCTTGCTGTAGCTAATGGGTATCAGCCAAGCATAACACAGGAATCTGAACATGCACCAGGTGATATTTCTTTAAGAATATTTTATGAATATTCATTATTCTTTTTAGAATCAGGTGGAATTGCTCTGCTTTGATGGGCTTCAATGCCAAGAATTTTAAACACTATCCCAGATGTAGCCAAAACAGAGGCCACGTATAAATTAGAAATGCATCAATCAGGATATAATTAATACTACTTTGCCTGAAGCCGAATATTAACATACTAAAAGAGTATAGCAAACAAATTGTTTTTAAATGATGTTATGGCATGGCTCCACAATGTATACACATTTCAAAAATTTATGTGAGTAATGTAACAACCAAAGGAGTTTATGTGTGTTGCCGCAGAGTGTCTGGAAAGCTGTGCAGAGGAAAAGGATCCAAAAAGGATCTGATTGATGCTCGCCTGAACATGAGCCAGCAGTGTGCCCAGGTGGCCAAGAAGGCCAACAGCATCCTGGCTTGGATCAGGAATAGTGTAGCCAGCAGGACCAGGGAGGTGATCATCCCCCTGTACTCTGCTTTGGTGAGGCCACACCTTGAGTACTGTGTTCAGTTTTGGGCCCCTCACTACAAGAAGGGCATTGAGGCCCTGGAGCGTGTCCAGAGAAGGGCTACGAAGCTGGTGAAGGGCCTGGAACACAAGTCCTGTGAGGAGCAGCTGAGGGAACTAGGGTTGTTTAGTCTGGAGAAGAGGAGGATCAGGGGAGACCTCATTGCTCTCTACAGCTCACTGAAAGGAACTTGTGGCCAACTGGGCTGGGGGTGTCAGCCTCTTCTCACAGATAACTAGTGATAGGACTAGAGGGAATGGCCTCAAGTTGTACCAGCGGAGGATTAGGTTGGAAATTATGAGAAATTTCCTCTCAGAAAGAGCAATCAGGCATTGGAATGGGTTGTCCAGGGAAGTGGTGGCATCACCGTCCCTGGGGGTATTCAAGGAAAGGCTGGATGTGGTGCTTAGGGACATCGTTTAATGGGTGACATTGGTAGTAGGGTGATGGTTGGACCAGGTGATCTAGAAGGTCTTTTCCAACCTCAATGATTCTATGATTTCATATTTATAGTGCAAATCTGTATATACACATATATGTATACAGCCATATACACACGTATACAACTGCAGCATAGTCACATAGTGACATTACCCATGTGACTATCTACCCACCCAGACTGTAATATCACAATTTGATTAGAAGAATATTATAGGATACTGGACCAAACCTTAGTAAAATCAAAGTAAATGACATCCACTGATCTCCCTTCATCCCCAGACACAAGCATTTTAACCTAAATACGATTAAATTGATCAAGCATAATTTAGCCTTGATAAATCCATGCTGTCTACTTCCAGTCACCTTTTTCTCTCTCTGGTGTCCATAAACATGGCCATGAGGATTTGTTCCATGTTTTCAGGGACAAAATTAGAAAGGCCAAAGCTCATCTGGAGCTCAATCTGGCTACTGCCGTTACAGATAACAAAAAAAAGTTTTTAAATACATCAACACAAAAAGAACGACTAAGGAGAATCTCCATCCTTTACTGGATGTGGGGGGAAGCTTAGTTACAAAAGATGAGGAAAAGGCTGAGGCTCAATGCCTTCTTTGCCTCAGTCTTTAGCGGCAAGACCAGTTGTTCTCTGGATACCCGGTACCCTGAGCTGGTGGAAGGGGATGGGGAACAGGATGTGGCCCTCACTATCCACGAGGAAATGGTTGGCAACCTGCTACAGCACTTGGATGTACACAAGTCAATGGGGCCGGATGGGATCCACCTGAGGGTACTGAGCGAACCGGCGGAGGAGCTGGCCAAGCCGCTTTCCATCATTTATTGGCAGTCCTGGCTATCAGGAGAGGTCCCAGTCAACTGGCGGCTAGCAAATGTGACGCCCATCTACAAGAAGGGCCAGAGGGTAGACCAGGGGAACTATAGGCCTGTTAGTTTGACATCAGTGCCAGGGAAGCTGGACTGGTGTATACATCGTTGGGTTAAAAACTGGCTGGATGGCCGGGCCCAAAGAGTTGTGGTGAATGGAGCCAAATCCAGTTGGAGGCCGGTCACTAGTGAAGTCCCCCAGGGCTCAGTACTGGGGCCAGTCCTCTTTAATATCTTTATAGGTGACCTGGACGAGGGGATCGAGTGCACCCTCAGTAAGTTTGCACATGACACCAAGTTAGGTGCATGTTTCGATCTGCTCGAGGGCAGGAAGGCTCTGCAGGAGGATCTGGATGGGCTGGACCGATGGGCTGAGGTCAACTGTATGAAGTTCAACAAGGCCAAGTGCTGGGTCCTGCATCTGGGGCACAACAACCCCAAGCAGCGCTACAGGCTGGGAGATGAGTGGTTGGAAAGCTGCCTGGCCGAGAAGGACCTGGGAGTATTGGTTGATAGTCGGCTGAATATGAGCCAGCAGTGTGCTCAGGTGGCCAAGAAGGCCAACAGCATCCTGGCTTGTATAAGAAGCAGCGTGGCCAGCAGGTCTAGGGAGGTGATTGTCCCCCTGTACTCGGCTCTGGTGAGGCCACACCTCGAGTACTGTGTTCAGTTTTGGGCCCCTCGCTACAAGAAGGACATCGAAGTGCTCGAGAGAGTCCAGAGAAGGGCAACGAAGCTGGTGTGGGGTCTGGAGAACAAGTCTTACGAGGAGCGGCTGAGGGAGCTGGGATTGTTCAGCCTGGAGAAGAGGAGGCTCAGGGGAGACCTCATCGCTCTCTATAGGTACCTTAAAGGAGGCTGTAGAGAGGTGGGGGTTGGTCTATTCTCTCACGTGCCTGGTGACAGGATGAGGGGGAATGGGCTAAAGTTGCGCCAGGGGAGGTTTAGGTTGGATATTACGAAGAACTTCTTTACTGAAAGGGTTGTTAGGCATTGGAATGGGCTGCCCAGGGAAGTGGTTGAGTCGCCATCCCTGGAGGTCTTTAAGAGACGTTTAGATGTAGCCCTTAGTGATATGGTTTAGTGGAGGTCTTGTTCGTGTTAGGTCAGAGGTTGGACTAGGTGATCTTGGAGGTCTCTTCCAACCTAGATGATTCTGTGATTCTGTGATTTTCCCAGAGAACAAAGTGAGGTTGACTGGCTTATCCAGTCTGAATTATCCTTTTGACCCTTTTTGAAGGCAAGTATAACATTTGTTTCTCTTCAGGCATTGGGAGACCTCCCCTGATCTCCAAAACCTAACAAAGATCGTAGTGAGTGGTCTTGCAAGGACATCCCTCAGTAGCCTGCAAGCCAACCCACTCAGTAACTTCGGATGAACCTGTGTTGATTCCATGGCCTTGTTTGAGTCAAGTTATCTCAAGTAACTCCTGACACATCCCTCATTCACTGTTGGTAGGTCTTCTCATCCTTGAAAACCTTTACTAAGCTCTGGCATCTGGGAGACCTCATTAGTGATTGGAAAATAAAGAAATCACTGAGTACTACTTCCTTATGTGTGCCCCCTCTCACTAAACACGTTACATCTTTCATTTCTTAGGTATGGTAATGCCACACTCTGGAATACCAGCTGAATTTTGAAAGTGGAAAAAAAGATGAACAGCCTGATCTGAACTTAAAAAGGAATATTACAAAATATATGCAAATATCAAAGTACTGGTTTTGTTGTCACTTAAGTCTCCCAGAAAATCTGCAGAGGTAACATCCTACTTAGAGATTCAGGAACTGCAGATTCATGAGCTCTTGTATAATCAGAGTCTGGAGCCTCTTTCACTGACTTACATAACAGACTTTACAATGAAAATGCACTTGAATTGATATACCAAATTCCCACTGCGGAATGGATAGTCCTTTTACCTTTTCTTAGACTCTTAGCTGCAATTTCTCTCCGTGTCCTTTGCTTGGAGTGATTCAGTTTGATACACCAATCACTTAATTTTATGAGGTCAGATATTTTTATTTATTTTTTAACCAGTCCAGAAAGTTATACTGACTTTGCAGAGCATCTGATGACTACTGACATTGTGGAAAGAGTAAAAGAAGGAAAGAAACTACCCTCTTTTAGTAGTACCAAGCTGTTAGATCAATAGAACTGTAATGGACAACTTTGACTTTAATATCCTAATTACATCTACAGGTTGTCTGCCTTCAAAGAGAAGAATTCTAGTATGTAACAATAGAATTTTAAGTAACTAGTGTTATCCACAAATATTTATAAATATTATTATTTCAAGCAAGTTAGCTAGCTCTTCCTGAATTGTTAGTTAACTGCTTGGAAATATTGTAACTAGATGAGATGAAGAAGGCTTCTAACTGGCACATTTTGCAGCACGTTGATAAATACTGCAGTTATGTTCTAAAAATGCTCATTGCGTTGTAAACAGTGCTGCATCATTTATTAAAACATGAATTAATGAAGTCATAGACTTTCTGCTGCATTAGGTAATACTTGACTGTACCAGACAAAACTACTGAGCATTCTGCAGAAATCATTTAGGCTTTTTCACTAGCAGCTTTAGCTCTACCTTCTCTTCCTTGCTGAGGGAATTGGTATTCCTCAGTGTCATCACTCTCACCTGAATTCCAGTCCATTTTCTCTACTTTTGCTTCTACTTGAACTCTTTCTGTAGAAGGATCTTATGAATGCACATATTAATTCTGGGCCTTGTATTTTAAGTCATCTGCATAAAAGTTTGGTTTAATATGCTATAGTCTTCTCCAAAATTCATAATTTCATTTAGCTTTTTCAATGTCAAAATAGCCAAGGTATTATGTTTCGATCCAGGTGAAGACTGAACACCCACTCATCTAACTGAATGTCTTCAGCTGGCAGTGGGGAAATTCAGGTTTACATTTCTGATCCTCTGATTTTTTCTTGTGTGACTCTGGCATGTCACTTAAGGCAAAAAGCCTTTTCATTTTCCATCTGTAAAATCTGGACTAGCAGTATTTACCCACAGACAGGGATGTGACAGGCATAGAGATAGATAGTAAAACTCTCAGAAACACATAGGTCCCCACCTTCTACCATTAACAGTCAGTGCATGTAGAGCTGGGTAAAGGTCTGCCTAGCTTCTACACATATGTGAAGATTGGTCTGCTTTTACTTTCATATTGCTACAAAAATGTGAAGCCATAAGAAAATCCATATTTTTCTCATGGATTTCAAAATTGGTTAAATTCCCTTATTCCCCACTTCAAAATTTTATGGGTGCTGTGATATGCTAGGTCAAACACTACCAAACAACATTTGAACGTGCATTGTAGAAAGATTTTACAAAGGCTACTGAACCCCTGCCGGCACATTTGAAAATTGGAGACAGAATTACTAGTGCAGAACTGCTGTACGCTTGCTTTAAAGTAATTTATATAAGATTATAAATATATATATATATATTTATATATATATATATATATTTTTTTTTTTTTTTCCCATGGAAGGGATAGTTGGGAAAAGCTAGTAAACAATAAAAATTAAAAACTTGAGACTGGACTGAGCAGCAAATTTTTGTGGTCTACTGCACAATTGAAGATTGGAATAACTAGACTCACTGAATTCAGTAATAGATGCACAGGTTTGCTCCCAAAGGTGGTTAACAAATCGCATTTAACTAATTAGAAAATTCTGCCATCTAGTGACTGGACTTGCTCTTTGAAGATTTTGCACATCCCTGCAGCTGAGGTTTGAGGACATCCTCATAGTCTATAAGCAACTCAATTTGAGCTAGAAGTTTTTGTCTCAGTAAACATTACTTTTCCTAGCTGGAAATCATCTCGTTTCTGACCAGTATTTATCTGTTATGATACCTGACAGAAATCCCAATTCAGAATATTTATTTATTTATTTCCCCAGTAATATACCTCTGGAAAATAACAAACAGCTCTTTGCTGTACCTTTATTTTTAACGTCTTGCTATGTTTTATGCTTTAAAATACTAGTTTGCTAGGATAGCTCCTGATAGCCAGGTTCCTATATAATACTACTAATATAACTCTATGGCTGTAACATATTATTCTTTCCCTCATGATATGTTCAAATAAAAGATTAGATGACAGGCAGTTTTGGATGATCACCCACTCTCCATTTACAGCCTTTTCTCCCATTTACAGCTTTTTTCACAGCAAGCTATGCTGTTTGAAAGTTGGACATTTCTAAAAATAATTTTCCATCTCTGATTTAAATTTTTTTTTTCCTTCCTGGTTTTGGGCTTAAAAGTCAATGATAGCAGCACCAAATTTGTTTCTCTGAGGACAACTTGGGACATGAAGCAATTCTTTCCTGGGAGATATTTCTTGTTTTGCTGTTGTCGCCCCTAAGAAAAGGGGACTTTGATCCATGTTTTCTGCTAAATGAAAACACCTTTCTTTTTTATAAAGCGTAGAATAAAACTAGTAGGAAAAAGTACTTCTGTACTATTTTTACATAACACCCGTATTTAAAGTTATTATTAGAAAAAAATAAGTTAACAAAAATCTTGTTAACTTCATCTTGATTTTCTAAATGTATTGATTGCTAAAATGAACTCATGGAAATTATGTCTCACAATATTCCAAAAAAATGTTACTTATCTTTTATGACAAATAAACTGTTCTAAACAATTAGTACGTATAGAGAAATAACATCTTTTTTTAACCAACCTAATCTGATTTTTCTGAGGTTATTAGACTTTTTGTTCCTAAAGAAATGAGTGGGATGCACAGCAAAACTTTGATGTGGTGCTCCCAGATCTGGACAGTGAGCAGCTTTGCATACTGCTCACATTTCAGTAGGATTGCAGTTTCATTGGCAACACATTTTCCTTCTCCAACTTGTTTGCTGTATATCCTACGCTAATACTGGATTCAGACAGGTGACTGTCATTAAGATGCCTGATTCATTTTCTCAAAATGAGGAAGAATGTACAAGATAAAACTACAAGGTAGATTTCCCATGCACATAAAAGTAACTGTTTAAAAAGGTATTAACCAACAACATTCCTCTACACTTTTATGTTTTATACTTCAAAGAAATTAGTTCTTATCTCTTAATTCAATCCTAATTCAAGATACTGAAAAGATAACGATAAGATTTTTCACTGAAATTTAATAAGCAATTAGTTGAATGTGATTGAATAACTATCATTTTCAGGTAGTACATCCTCGTTTGTGCTATAAAACTTTATTCCTAACCTCTCAAAAAGTAGCAGTGCATCAGCCAATATTAAAAAGCTGTGACGAATGTGAGGAAAGGTACCTTTGTGAAATGTTCAGGTTGGACTGTAAAAACTGTAGAAGCTGTAGAAACTAAAGAAAACAAACAAACAAACAAAAAAAAAAAACAACTTGTACAAACTTCATATTGAACAATGATAATGGAAATATGTTAGTTTGTAAACTTTATGTCAGAGGAAGCTCAAGTCAGAGAACCAGGTCCCTAGTGTACACTTCCACTGTAAAACAGGCACGGACCTGATCATGTTTGGAGAGGAAGACAAATCATGATCCCTGTATTATATTAACAATGTTATGCTAATTGCTTTTGTGAGATGGATTTCCAAGAATAAAAATTACAGCTAGACATCTGATTGTCTGTGTTATATGTATTTTGATTTCCCCTTGACACAGAAGTGTCAATTAGTGGGTTGCAGTCTATTGTGCCTGAGTTTAAGCAGTTTGCTCTGTTGAACCACTAGGGTACTGTTCCTGTTCTGACATGCTGGTTGAGAACTGTCAAAATAATAAAGTACCCTTGAAAGGAGTAAGAATCATATTTGCTTTTAGCCTGTTAAACTAAACAACAGTACTGAAATGAGGCATGAATTTTCACCTCAGATTTTTGCTGAAAATAAAGTCAAAAGAACGCATTCAGAATTAGAAATATGCTAATTTCTGGAGAACTGTGCACGTGTTATTATTATTTGATTTTCCAAAAGGTGACCTTGCTCTTTGAAATCTTTCATTTTGACTACTTAAAATGTTAAACTGTTTGCAAACAACAGTGGTTCTGCGCCAGATAGTTTAATGGCCCTGTTAAGATTGTTATTTCAGGACATGAATACTTAGGAGGAATAAAAAAAAAAATAAAAATCTCTCGTTTGGGTCCTAGAGGCGATGAAGTTGAAACTTAAATGGACAAAATAAGAAAAGGTAATGATACTGTAGAGCACCTGTAGAGCCTTTGAATTAGACCTTCTGGTCCACTCAGGAGTTGCTTATCAATTGTAGTGCAAATGCATCAATATTTTAAAATGCAGCGCCAGAGGAAAACAAGTCAAAACAAAAAACTCTAATGAATGCTAGAGGATTATAGCTAATATTTAGTACTCAGAACTGAAATAGCATCAGTAGCATGATTTGTGTCAAACTCTCTAGCACTGAACAATATATTGTCTACATAAAACTTCCAATATACTGTCAGGCTACTCACATTTTACTTGCTTAAAAGATATCTTTCTGCATACTTGCATCACTATGGGTAAGAATTCACATTGCTAATAAAAAAATATATATATATATATACATATGCATATACCCTTTCTGTGATATTCTGGGTGTTTTTCCTCCAGTATTGTTCTCCATTTGTTTGAAAGAATGCACTTACTAAATCCTGAAAGTGTTCACAATGTACGTGTATGTACGCGATTTGTTCCAAATCCTTTCTCAAAACCAAAACCCTCTCCCTCCTCTCATGTTTTAGACTGCAAACATGTAAAAGATTAGTCAATCAAAATTATTTGAACTTGTTCATATATAGAGCTATTTGCTCAGTCTGTTCATGTTGTTTCAGTACTGTTTGTTTGTTTGTTTATTTATTTATTATTTATTTTTCTTAGCCCTTATAAAGAGCAATTGTTGAAAATAAAATGTTGAAAATAGTTCTGTATAATCTTGGCTTAATGATCATGACTCCTTTTCAAATCAACAGAGAAATGTTTAGCAAGTGCTGGTCACCTTTTCACTGAAATGGATTTAAAAAAAAAAAAAAGTAATTCTGACTATTAAGCTGTCATCTCTTTTCAAGTACAGATCAAGCAATATTCCTTAGCTAGAGTGGCAAAAAAAAAAAAAGCAAACAAACACAGAACAACAAAACAACAACAATAATGTCCTTTTTAGTACTGCAAATGTTTAATAGCATAATCTTCCATACTTCTAACAAGAGAATATTGCAAATATGAAATCAGAGGTGTTGCAAACACCAGTTTAGTCTTGCAGCACTAATCAGAGAAGATAGTATTACAAATTAATGAAAAAGAGAATTATCTGCCAGCTTAGAGGAAGAATATAAATAGAAACCTGGAAGTCAAATAAGTGCACATGTACATGCATTCAATTAGCAGTTTTTTTTTTGTTTGTTTGTTTTGTTTTGTTTTCCAGTTCCATTATATTGTAAATATCTATTGCTTTAGACAGATCTTTTCCTGTAAACTCAATTGTGTAATCACTGACTGGGATTCTGTATCGGTCATTTCCACCAAGAAACCATATAATCAGATCGTTATGTATCTACTCCTACGTTCGTCATATTCCCAATGTCCGAGGATTATGACTCCTTAACTGTCCCACCCCTTCTTCTGTCTTCTTTTCCCAGACATGTTTGTACCTTTTAGACTAGTCAACAATATTGTCATTGGTAGCAAGAAGCCACAGGTTTTTACTGATTTCCCAAGAACTCCAGACTGATGATTGTTGGGCTTACCTTGCCTGAACTTGTCTTAATTTTCCTGGAGCTTTGTTTCAACTTGCTGAGCTGACAGCAATATTTCTGGTGAGTATATACCTCTAACTTTCTTGTTTTGCTTATGTTTCTTTGGTATGGCCATCATTTTAGTATAGGTCATAGTGACAAGTAGTTATTCTACACAATATTTATGAATAAAATAATATTGTGGTGCAGAGGGATATAGACACAATATAACAGAGAATATTTTCAAAATAGGAACATAGGATGGTATGTAGAAGGGCAAAGGGATGGGGTAATTAAAAACGGGACATAGACTAGCCTGGAGTCCTCAGGGCTTTAAGCATCTCCCCAAGTAGTCAGGTGAAGAAATGCTGTCATATAAGCTGAGCAAAAACAGTTTAAGGGGAAAATAAAATAAAATAAAATAATAAAATAAAATAAAATAAAATAAAATAAAATAAAATGTATTCAACCTACTTAAGGCACACTGTATATCATGATTTTTGTTGTAATATAGGACTGCAGATTACTGAAAAAAAGAACAATACTAAAGGCCCATGCTGAATACTCTGTAATACAGAGGGAATAATATATAAGTATAAACTGTGGTATATAACTGGTGGAGTATAAGCTTCAAGGACAAGACTTCAGCTAAGAAATCAATCCATGAAGTGTGTGTGGACATCTTGAATTTTGTGTTTAATTTTGGTCCCTTCACTACAAGAAGGATATTAAGTTGCTGAAACAAAGTGATTCAGCAACTGCTTTACTTTTTCAGAGTGCTTTAATGGAAAACCTGGTTTGGGCTGTAGAAATTTCAAATAAAAATGTCTTCTTCCTCAGATCTCATATTAGATTGTATTCCATCTACTGTGCAAAATACCCTACATAACATGTGATGTGGAGTCTGACTATAAATGAAGTTCCAATCTGGTAGCAGAAAGCCAGTCTAGTTGTTAAAATACTTTCTTTATTCCAATTTTCTTCTGTATTACTTAAAAGAAAAAAAAACAAAACAAAACAAAACAAAACAAAAAAAACACTTTTTCACACTAATCTGATAAACATTCTCTAGCGTAAACTTTGAGGACAAATGCTATCATTAGAAAAGAGAAATTAAGAGTAACATACCCCTTTTGTTCCAAATTCAGACTATAAAACCATCTGTAAAGTAGATTAAATGAAAGTAGATTAAATGAAAGGACTGAACATGTTCACAAGCCTATTTTTACCACGTCAACAATTTATATCCTCCTAAATCTACTACTTATTTCTTACCTGGTAAAAAGAGGCATGTTACAGAGTTCCACACTGTGTTTGCTGTTGTGGGAACCAAGGCAGCAGTGTGTTTCAGGAGAGGCCTAGGACTGATGACTCATAAGCCAACTTTTTCTCTGTACTACTTTTATGGCAAGTCTGAGATGAGGAACACTAGGCGAGAAGTGAAGACTAGAGCAGATTTCATTTCTGTGTCACATTTTCAAGTGTTCTGGTTTTAGCTGGGGTAGAGTTAATTTTCTGCCTAGTAGCTAATATATATATGTACTGTGTTTTGGGTTTAGGATGAGAATAATTCTGATAAAAGGATGATGTTTTAGTTGTTTCAGAGCAGTGCTTACACTAAGCCAAGAACTTTTCAGCTTCTCACACTGCCCTGCCATTGAGAAGATTGGAGGTGCACAAGGTGCTGGGAGTGGAAAGAAGGAGGACAGCTGGCCAAAGGGGTATTCCATACCATCTGACATCATGCCGAACAATTAGATGGGGTTGCTGGCTGGAGGGGGGGGGATCGCTGCTGTTGGATGGGCTGTGCATTGGTCAGTGGGTGGTGAGCAATAGCATTGTGCATCACTTGCTTTGTATATTGTTCTATTATTATTGTTAGTTTTATTATTTCCCCTTCCTTTTAAAAACACTATTAAATGTTTATTTTGACCCATGAACTTTTACTATTTTGTTTCAATTCTCTCCCCCAGCCCACTTGGGTGGGGCAGGGGGGTGAGAGAGTGGCTGTTTGGTGCTTAGCTGTCTCCCTGGTTAAACCACAACATAAAGTTATTCAGAGTTCAGACTTAGAAGTTAAAAGTGCTCAGTGATAATGTATATTGGCATAGTTATGCTCACTTATGTAATAATGATTTCTACCTGAATTTTGTCGCTGTAATGTTCAAAGAAAAAGGTTATTTCTGCAGGAGCTATCAAAAAATGTCTTTTAAGCAAAATTATCCTGGCATTATTTTGCAATAAAATAGTTCCTAAAGGGTGTGAAAATGTTCGGGTGGGGACAGAACTTAATATCTGTTAAGAACAAAATCTTTGTTGGTACAAGTAAAAATATACATGCTTTTCCAGAATGTTACTTTTGTATTACTTCTGCCAAATTTGTCTATGACTACGGGACAATAAGGAAACCTTATCTGAAATGAGGTACAAGTTTTCATGCAAAATACATTGAGACCGTATGATAAATAGTGAGGGAAAAATATTTACTACCAATGTGTATTGGGTTAATGTGACAAGGTTTTGATAGCAGGGGGCTGCAGGGGTTGCTTCTGTGAGAAGAATCCAGAACCTTCCCCATGTTAGATAAGGGTCTCACCGCTGCCCAGAGCTGAGCCAATAAGCGATGTTGTTTGCGCCTCAGTGAGAGCATATGGAAAAAAATGGAAGAATGGAAAAAAAAAATCTTTGTTTCTCACTTAGTTATTTGTTTCTCACTTGTTAGTTATATATAATACATTTCTTTAAAATCCTCTTAAAGACTCTATGCTGAGTCTGTTTTGCCTGTCATGATAATTGTTGAGTGATCTCCCCATCCTTATCTCAACCCTTGGGCCCTTTTCATCGTATTTTCTTCCCCTTCTGCTTCAAGGAGGGGGAGTGAGAGAGAGGTTGTGGAGCTCAGCTGCCCACCTGAGTAAAACCACCACACTATGTTTCAACGACGAAGAAAAATGTTCCTCCTAAGTGTTTGTTTACAATTATTCATCATTATAAGATAGCGGTTTTTCTATAAGTCTTGAAATATGAAAACAGATTCAGTTAATGTGTATGTTCTGAAAACCTTGCTTTTAGTTGTATAGTATTCCTTTAAAAATTCTATGTATTTCCAGGAAGAAGAATATAATATTTAGAGTGAGAAATAGTAAAATCATCTTGCCTATCACTAAGAAATAAATTCTTACTGCCTTTGGTGTCACACCTCAACCAGTTTTGCCTCCAATTTAAAGACCCTGGCCATCACACAGCTGTGCACCAAAAAAATGACACTAGACTGTCTTTCTCCTTTTTCATCAGTGTGAGAATCACTTGTGCTAAATCAGACCAGCTGCTGAAAGGATAGGTCAGGTAAACTTTATCAAGGAATAGTGGAAATTAGTTTATAATTCACACCAGCCACAGTTACACTGCTAGCATAGAAAATAAACTGATAACAGCAATCAACTTTTTCATGTAATGATATGATTTGATTTGTTAAATCTGACAGGAGGAGTAATTTCCTGTTTGTCAACATTCATTAGTGTAAAAGCTGATGATAAAATCTAATTGTGTTTCCTTAGGTACTGTAAGGATGTGTCTGAATAGAAATAAAAAATTGCACTATGAGCCTGGTGTTTCAGAGTTCTCTGAGGGAACCACATATTTGGAATGCTGAGATTTTGGCATTTGTGGCTGAAGGCCACACAGAAGTGTGTGGTTATGTGTACATCTAGTGTTTCAATGTAGACACAAACCAGTGTAGACACTGAAATATATTGGGACCACTCCCATGACTGGAGTGCTGTGATGGATGGCTACAAGCACTTCAGAAGAGACAGGCAACTCAGGAGGGGCCATGGCATGGCTCTCTGTATTAGAGAGTGTTTCAATGCTGTTGAGCTTGGGGTTGGGAATCATAAAGTAGAGTCCTTGTGGATAAGGATCAGGGGGTTGGCCAACAAGGTGGTGGGAGTCTGTTATAGACCGCCAAACTAGGATGAAGAGATGGATGAGGTGTTCTATAAGCAGCTGGCGGAAATCGCTCAATTGCCAGTGCTTGTCCTCATGGGGGACTTCAACATCCCAGACATATGCTGGAAATACAGTACAGCCCGGAGGAAGCAGTCTAGAAGTTTCCTGGATTGTGTAGAAGACAGCTTCCTGACTCAGCTATTTAGTGAGCCTACCAGAAGCGGTTCCCACTAGACCTGCTGTTCCTGAACAGAGAAGGACTGGTGGGAGATGTGGTGGTAGGGAGTTGTCTTGGGCAGAGTGACCAGGAAATGGTAGTCCTCTGTTCTTGGTGAAGTCAGGAGGGGCGGTCAGTAAAACTTCTATCTTAGACTTCCGGAGGGCAGACTTTGAATTGTTCAGGATGCTGGTAGTGAGGGTCCCTTGGGAGTCAGTTCTGAAGGGTAGAGGAGTCCAGGAAGGGTGGATGCTGCTCAAGAAGGAAGTCTTAAAGGGTCAGGAGCAGGCTGTTCCTGTGTGTCATGAGATGAGCTGGCGGGGAAGAAGACTGGTATAGCTGAACAGTGAACTTTTGCTGAGTCTCTGATAGAAAAAGAGAGTTTATGTCTGGTGGAAAAAGGGACAGGCAACTCAGGGAGAGTACAAGGAAGTTGCCAGGATATGCAGAGGAAAAATCAGGAGGGCCAAAGCCCAGTACAAGTTCAACCTGGCCACTGTGGTTAAGGATTATAAAAAATGTTTTTAGAACTGCATTAATGGCAAGAGGAGAGCCAAGGAGAATCTTAATCCTTCACTGGATGCAAGGGGAACATGACTACTGAGGATAAGGAAAAGGCTGAGGTTCTATCAATGCCTTCTTTACATCTGTATTTACTATTTGCCGATCTATAAAAGGGGTCAGAAGGAGGATGTAGGGAACTACAGGCCTTTCAGTTTGACCTCAGTGCCAGGGAAGGTGATGGAACAGGTCATCCTGAATACAGTCACGCAGCATATGCGGGACAGCCAGGGGATCAGGCCCAGTCAGCATGGATTCATGAAAGGCAAGTCCTGCCTGACTAACCTCATCTCCTTCTACGATTGGGTGACCAGTCTGGTGGATGAGAGAAAGGCGGTTGATGTAGTGCACCTGTATTTCAGTAAAGTCTTTGCAATGGTCTCCCACAGTATTTTCCTGGAGAAGCTGGCAGCCCTTGGCTTGGACAGGTATACGTTTTGATGGGTTAAAAACAGGCTGGTTGGCCGGGCCCAGAGAGTGGTGGTAAATGGAGTGAAATCCAGCTGGTGATCAGTCACCAGTGGTGTTCCCTAGGGGTCGGTGCTGGGGCCCATCCTCTTTAATATCTTTATTGATGACTTGGATGAGGGAATTGAATGCACCCTTAGTAAGTTTGCAGACGACACCAAGCTGGGGGGAAATTTCAATCTGCCGGAGGGTAGGGAGGCCCTGCAGAGGGACCTGGGCAGGATGAGTCAATGGGCAGGGGCCAATGGGATGAGGTTCAACATGGCTAAGTTCCAAGTCCTGCACTTTGTCCACAACAACCCCGTGCAATGCTACAGGCTTGGGGCAGAGTGTCTGGAAAGCTGTGCAGAGGAAAAGGATCCAAAAAGGATCTGATTGATGCTCGCCTGAACATGAGCCAGCAGTGTGCCCAGGTGGCCAAGAAGGCCAACAGCATCCTGGCTTGGATCAGGAATAGTGTAGCCAGCAGGACCAGGGAGGTGATCGTCCCCCTGTACTCTGCTCTGGTCAGGCCGCACCTTGAGTACTGTGTTCAGTTTGGAGCCCTTCACTACAAGAAGGACATCGAGGCCCTGGAGCGTGTCCAGAGAAGGGCTACGAAGCTGGTGAAGGGCCTGGAACACAAGTCCTATGAGGAGCAGCTGAAGGAACTGGGGTTGTTTAGTCTGGAGAAGAGGAGGCTCAGGGGAGACCTTATTGCTCTACAACTACCTGAAAGGAAAGTGTGGGGAGATGGGGATCAGCCCCTTCTCACATGTAACTAGTGATAGGACTAGAGGGAGTGGCCTGAAGTTGTGCCAGGGGAGGTTTAGGTTGGAAATTATGAGAAATTTGTTCTCAGAAAGAGTGCTCAGGCATTGGAACCAGTTGCTCAGGGAAGTGGTGGAGTCACCATCTCTGGGGGTATTCAAGGAAAGGTTGGACGTGGTGGTTAAGGACATGGTTTAGTGGGTGATACTGGTAGTAGGGTGGTGGTTGGACCAGATGATCTTGAAGGTCTTTTCCAACCTTAAACATTCTATGATTTATAATTTTGTGATTCTTAGTGAAATGGGGCTTCTCAAAGTCATCTGTTCAAAACACATGTCGAAAAGACTACCATCTCTGAGATTATATCAGGATGCTCAGGGTCATATTCAGCTGAGTTTTGAATATTACCTAAAAAATACTTTCCTTACATGCTGGTGGGAATTGGTGATACTAAAATGAAGAGATCCCAACCTAATCCAAATCATATTGAAGTCAATTGTGTCCTTCCTGGTTAACAGAAGATTTATTTTCTTCTTGCCCTGAACTCCACTACAGTTTGCTTGTCGTTTTCATAAGAAATGGAAAACAACAGAAATGAAGATAAAATGAAAGGAATTATACCATCAAATCTTTCAACAGCACTTATATTCCTTCCTTAATTGGCCCAGGGTGTTAGTTGGTTTTCTTGTAATTAGTAAGCAAGCATTACAACTAGCAATTAAATAGATTTCCTGTGACGATTTAGTTGCACTCTCACTTCCTGAGAATAACTAACCTCATAGTATATTCCTTTGTCTTATATACATTTTTTTTCCCATTTTAATCACTTAAGCTCTAACAAGTATAAAATGAAGCATATCCGATATGATTTTCTGATTCCTTGGTATTATATTTCTATATGGTATGCAGTCTTCTATGAAGGTAGTTGCTTTGTTATAAAATGTAGAAAAAAAAAAGAAAAAAAAAAAAAAAGGAAATGAATTACCTAAGAAAAAGAACACACAAGCTTGAATCTTATTATGGAAGGATACAGATTGCTTGAAAATTAAAAGTAGCTTTTTTTTTTTTTTTTCCTCCCGATGGGTATGCACACACAAAATGCCACAGGTTCTTGAGACAAAAAGGTTTTCCACTGGACTGATAAAACTACTTCTAATGAATTGAGACATTTGTCTACCTCCCTTGTGAAACTTTCGGAGAAAGAAGTGGTTTTGATTTTAAATTATCTGGGCATAGTAACATTTTTTAATTTGTTATGGCTTACTTGAGTTTTAACATCATAATTATTCACTTTTAGGAGTTAGACATTTTAATGGAAATTAGGCCAAAAAAAATGTAAGTGAGTAAATAGATTGTATATATTGTCATACCATTTGGAGGCCACAACAAGAAAGGGGGATAAGAATTGTCTTCCAGAACTGTCAGTACAAATGACTGAGTGACAACAACAAGTGGAAGGATGGAATGTGAAACGATCCCTGCTTTTTAGGAAGTGAATGACAAGAAAGGATCTGATAACTGTTTACAGTAATGCAGAAAGTTCATGGTCATTCTGAAACATACAGACGCTAAGACGTCATAAAATCTGATATATGGGAAAGGGGCTGCAGGATCTTCTGAGGGAAGGAATACAAATATACTCACTCACAGTGTTTTAAAAGTTTTTTTTTATTCTGTGACCACTCTTTCAGTTGCTAGTGTCAATTGTTCATACCTGCTTGGACAGATTCAGTGACCAGAGTCCAATCCAGCAGCTTTCTGTAAATCCATCACTATTCAGCATGTTGCACACTGTTCACAAAACATTGTTCCTTCCTGACTGGGAAACTGGCAGGTGTGCTGGGAGTCTTGAAACAGGAATGGAAAGGGAGAGAAGGAAAATAGTGGAGGGAACAGACATTTAGGTGCAAAAGAAGAAGAGAAACAATAAATTGGAAGAAAAGGGAAATATTACAGAAGTAAAGAGATGGACCGAAAGAAGTAGTATCAGGAAAAATAAATAAAGGAAAGATTTTTACTGAGCAAAACTTCTGGTATATCAAAGCTTCATGTAAAGGTTATCACTGAAATATTTTTCTGAACAGGTCTATAAGATGCATTTTACAGGAGATGTCACACAAGACCTTTCAAGTGAAGAGAATGGGACATGAATACATGACAAAAGACAAATGGTGAAAGAATTAACTGCACCATTATTAGGATAGGTGTTTGTGAGAAGGGAAGTCTTCCTGATTTGGGGACTTTGTAAATTTGTGTAGGGATAGCAGCAACATGAAAGGAAAATGTTTTTTGCAACATGATAATCAGATTGTACAGCTTGTTTTAAAATGGAGAATACAGAAGAAAACTACATTGGGAACATAATGAGAAACAACAAGAAAAGAAGGTTACTCTTTTACAGAGTAGATGGAAGCCAGTGATCTTCAGGCAGAGCAAAATAATTATTTCTTGCAAATCATCAAATCAGACAGAACATTTCCAGTGTCACAAATGGAAGTAATGGTGCAACTAAAATAATTGCTGGGATTTGCAATTCAACTCTGCTGATAAATTTTATATAAAAAATGAATACAGGTGGCTGTGTGTTGGCTTTATGTCACAAGGCTTTGGTAGCTGTGGGGGGCTGCAAGGGTAACCTCTGTGAGAAAGACCAGGATCTGACCCAAAGATAAGAGCCAATTCCAGCCATCCCAAAAAAGGACCCGCTGCTGGCCAAGGCTAAGCTGAGCCATCAGCAATGCTAATGGCACTTCTGTGATAACATATTTAAGAAAGGGTCAAAATACCATGCATCAGCTGTGAGAGAGATGCAAAATGTGAGAGAAAAAACTCTACAGACACTGTAGTCCCAAAGCTGGGGAGTTGAAACTGGGAAGAAAGAGGATCTGGGCAGAAAGGTGTTTTTAGTTTATCTTTTTACCTTTTTTTTAAAATCTTTTTCTTCCTTAAAATTCTATGCTATTTTTAATTGGTAATTAATTAAATTAATCTTTCCCAAGTTGAGTCTGTTTTGCCAGTGACAGTAATCAAAAAGTGATCTCCCTGTCCTTTTCTCCATGAGAATTTTCATCTTTTTTTCTACCCACTCTTTTGCTGGGGAGCAGGAGTGAGACAGCAGCCTGGTGGGCACCTGGCAGCCACACAATGTCACCACAATCCTTTTGCAAATCAGATGAACATTAATGGAGTTAGTCTCCATTTATGATAATGAAATTGACAGGAAAAATCTACATCAGCCTTTTTCCCACTTAAATTTTGTATTTTTTCACTCTATTTCTTTAATAGTACAACAGAAATATTTCCACATAGAGCAATACAAGAGAACTAGGTAACAGATCTATTATTTCTTTTTTATATGCCACAGAATCACAGAATAGTTAAGGTCTAACCTTAATCTCTGGGGGGGGGTCCTCTCAGGGACCTCTGGAGGTCATCTGGTCCAACCCCGATGCTCCAGGAGGCTCTCCTAGTGCAGATAGCCTTGGACCATGTCCACGTGGCTTTTTAATATCTCCAAGGAGAGAGACTCTGCTACCTCTCTGAGCAACCAATCCAACGCTTCATTACCCACACAGCACAGAAGTGCTTCCTAATACACTAATTCAGACAGAACACAAGAGTGCTCCAGTTTGGGCCCATTGTCTCTTGTCCAGGCAAGAACAGCACTGAACACCACTGAAAAGAGCCTGGCTCTGTCTTTTCACCTCAAGTATTTACTCACTGTTGTAAGATTCCCTCCTGAGCCTTTTTCTTTATGGAAAAATACTGACTAAAGCCAATCAACTTGTGGTCCTATAAATACTTTTCCTGAGCAAAGAGCCTCTTTGAGCTCTCCTGGACCACAGTGTACTGTGACCTGGGATCTCCCCCTGAGGTGTGATGCCTCTCAGAGCAAGACTCCTCAAGGTTCAAAGACTGTCTGCTGAATACACCAATGTAGAGAAGAGTGAGTAATTCATTGAAGGCCTGACTTCTCAAGGTTCAGTGATCATCCGCAGAATATGCCAACACAGAGAAGGGTAAGTAACGCACCAAAAGAGAAGTTCTTGAGCATACCACTGATTTTAGAAATCCCCAATACCTTGCTGTGTAGAAATCCCCTATACCTTGCTGTAAGTCTTGTGTGTGAACCTTGCACTTATGACTCTTTAAATAAGTTGCTGTTTTGATAGTAGCAAACTACTGAATTACTGTTAAATAGGCTAATGATTAACTGATGATTAAGTGCTGCTAAGGAAAAAAAATCATACAGTCTAATTTGTGATTTATCATAAAGGTATTAATAAATCTTAATTTGCTGCTAAATCAACCCTGTGTAAAACTTTAATCCACAACACCACATCTCTCTTGTACTGGGGAGCCCAGAACTGGACATAGTACTCCAGGTGTAGCCTTACCAATGCCGAGTTGAGCAGAAAGATCACCTCTCTTGACCTGCTGGAGATATTTTGCCTGATGTAGCCCAGAATATCATTAGCCTTCTTTGTGGCAAGGACACATTACTGGCTCATGTTAACTTGATGTCCAACAGGACTCCTAGGTCTATTTCTGCAAATCTGCTTTCCAGGTGGGTGGCCCCCAGCATGTCCTGATGCCTGGAGTTGTCCCTCTCGATGTGCAGGACACTGCACTTCTCTATATTGAAGTTCATGAGATTCTTGTAAGCCCACCTCTTCTGCCTGTCAAAGTCCCTCTTGATGGCTGTGTGGCCTTATGGTGAGTCAGACTTCTCCCCAGTTTCATGACATCCATAAATTTACTGAAGGTACACTCTACTCCTTCATCCAGATTGTTAATGAAGATGTCAAACAATACTGTAACCAGTATTGACTCCTGGGGCATGCCACTCATTACTGTTTGCTCGAGTATTCCCTGACCTGATCCTCTTCTATAAAGGTATATGCCATTCAGTCTGGCCTCTGGAACCTGGTATTTCTGAAGCCAGTCTCACTGGTAAAGACTGAGGCATCCAGTACCTTGGCCTTTTCATGGTCCCAGGTAGCCAGGTCTCCTGTTTCCTTTAGGAGAGGGCCCATATTTTCTCATCTTCCTTTTGTCACTGAGGTACTTGCTGTAGAAGTCCTTCTTGTTGCCTTTGATGCCCTTGGCCAGATTCAATTCTATCCGGGAGTTAGTTTTCCTAATTTGATCCCTGGCTGCTCAATGTGTCTGTATTCCTCCCAGGTTATCTGTCTTTGCTTCCACAAAGACCATGTAGTAAGAAAAAGGACTTTATCTGAATATTCCTTTTCTTCTAATAAGTTGTTAGCTGTATAAGTAAAATTATTCTGATGTTCATAACATATAAAAGTTTTCTGGTCAATGAATTCTTATTAAAAACTTAACACAGCCAGTGTAACTTGTATTAACCCCCATGAATAGTAAGAGATTCTCAGCTTCAAAGATATTATTACTTTTTTTTTTCTTTTTCTTTTGCCAGCCATTCACTTCTATTTCTTTTGTACTCAGTCTAATATTCTTCATACCAGTACGATAGCTACATTCAAGTTTTGAACAAATTAGAGCATAAGAATTTGCCCTATAATATATTCATGTGATAGAAATTGTATTGAAACAATTGATTGCTACTGACATTTTTT
Organism: Cygnus atratus; assembly: GCF_013377495.2. NCBI lineage: Eukaryota > Metazoa > Chordata > Aves > Anseriformes > Anatidae > Cygnus > Cygnus atratus. The sequence continues at coordinate 14,107,906 of NC_066369.1, read as the reverse complement.
TTTTTTTTCATTAAAAATACTTGTGCATCTCTTTAATAACAATGCCGGACAAATGTTCTTTCTTCCCTCCGTTTGGCTCTTGCTCTGTAGAAAGTGCTTGGTTATGTCTCCGTAAAGATGTAGATTCCAGGTAAAGACAGAAAGAAACAATGCCAAACAGAACCGTTTGATTCTTAAAAGGGAAAGGTGATCAGGGAACTCGGCATTACCTGAGTGAAGTCCTCCTTTAAAATTCAGTTGTCCTTGGATCAAGCCCATATGTCATGTAAAGATAAGTGTATAGATAATTCACTGTTCCTTAAAGGTTATAAATACAGATTCTCTAAAAGACTTACTAGGATCCTATATATATACCTTACAGGAATTAAATTTGTAAGCTTTAAGGAACATGGAATTATATGCACTTCTCTTTGAACATATATATATATATATATATATATGTGAAGATAAATATACATTCTTTTTGAAACAAGGAGTTTGTAATACATGGACAAAGACATCAGAAAAAAAGACAGTAAACTTGAAGTACATTCCCTGAAGGAAGATTCTTTGTGAAAATGCAATTTCCTTTATTGTTTTTAAGGTGCTGAAATTTAAGATGTAATAAAACATGAATATCAATTTGGAAACATTAGTTGCTCCTGGCAACCTTGAGAATGCATTATGCTTTATTTTTCCTCTCCATCATCTCTGCAAAAACTGAGCAAGAGAACAAGTAACAGTGCATGCTCACTGAACCAGTTGACAGATTTGACCTCCTTTTCCCCTTCTCAGTAGTAATAAATTATCATTAAAAATATGGCTGTAGGTATGATAGTATGCAGTGCATCTCAGATCAGTAAAAAATTCACCCTCATGCCACCTTTTGACATTATAAAGCAGTCTATTTTAGCCTTGGGCCAGCTGAGTGTATTTCCCAGGGGACAGTTCTGTTTGCATTTTGAAAGCCTTGAATAAAGATTACCAAATTAATAAAATATTTTTAACATAAATAAGTATCAGTTTAAAGAAAACCCAGATCCCCTTGAGCTAAAGGGAATATAGCAAATGTCAAATAATGGAAAGATAAGTTAAGAAAAGATTATTTTCTGGTGGAGATGTTGAAAAATATTAAACTAACATTTTTAATTGTACTTGAAAATTTTGCCTTTTCTTTTTTTTTTATGCAGATATGTTTTTCTTCTTTTTTTTTTCTTTTTCTCTAGAATGCAGAGCTGCTGCAGCTAGTCATAATATTCCTATAGATGTACACATTTGAAGAAATATTTAATAAACCCTACTGCAACATTCAGTCATCAATTCATGTTGTATTATTCATCAGACATTCAGAGAGAACAACTGAAGGAAAAGAAGTGGAAACCTGCATTAGGTCTACTTTTGCTTCTAAAAATTCACACCTGGAAATCTGTCTCTACAGGAAAAAAAAAAAAAAAAAAAGGAAAAGGAAATAAAGTAATATTACCGTTGACACAGTGACTGTTTTAGGGTTGGTGTTTCACTCCAGATATTTACGGAAAATTTTGGAACATGGACCAGAATATCTTACTTTCAATGTGTTTAGCAGCCTACTGATGTCTGTGAGCTCTGACTTGCACAGGGCTGTCTTAGGTCAGCGAAAGAAAATGTCTTGCACACATTTAGAACAAGCTGGAGTTTTTAATTCTATGGATTTACTTAGCAGCCAGGACATTTGGACTTTAGGTACTAAAACCTCTTGAGTGAAGAGATTTTTGTTGCCAGAACTTACAACTGCATTTAAAACTTACCATATTTTAGGCTACTTGGTGGTTAAGAAATTGTAGATACTTTTTTTTTTTTTTTTTCTGTTATGTTTACTGGAGAATAAACGAGCAATGGAAGAGTCTATCTCTATTTAAAAACAAAACAAAACTTGCAGAAATTCTGCCTGATATATACAATGCGTTACCTTGTCATATTTACATTATGCAATACTACTATGGATATTTATGAAATAAAAGTGTATATTTATACAATTTCTGGGTAACACAACCATATTATAATTATTTTTAAATAATTTTATATGAGCAGCAAAGCTGAAAGTACATCTGCAAGACAAATTGCCAAGATTCAACCATACCTTTTCCTTCTAAGTTTTACAAACACTATCTAAACACTATTTGCAGATATGCGCTAAACATGTTAAACATGCTAAATTATTAAATTTCCCTCTGTAAAAATTTCTGAAGAAATAAAGAAATATAAAATTGCCCTTTTTACTGTATATCGGCATGTAGAGTCATAAATATTGATAACTATTATGTCAGGGAATGAGCCACAGAATACACAGAGATCTTTGAAGCAGAAATTAGAGACAGGGACCAATAAATTGAGACAATAATATTTGGGAGCTTTGTCAAAGACACAAGATGACACAAGGAAGACTAGATGATCCTGATTTGGGGTAGGAAGGGAAACAATACCCTCTAGAAATCAACATGTTACGCTTGTGATTAATTGTATATAAGAAAGCAGCAAGAGGAGGCTTCACAAAGGAAGGACATTCAGGCACTGAGTGTGACAGCAAGATGTTTTGTTTTTAAGGATATCTATTTAATGGCTTTCAGCATAAAAGACAAATGCAAAAGACTATGAAAGTAATTAATTAAATGCAGAGATATACAAAACCTGGCAAGCTGTAGATAAGGAACACAATGAAGACTGGAATCCTCAGGTCACTGATGGATGGGCCAGGGAAGGAGCTGCTCATGCACAGCCTTGCAGAACTTCAGCCAGAACAAAATAACTGACTAAAAGAAGGGAAACAAGCTAATTATAAGTGTCATAGGAAAAAGCAAGCTGAAGGGATATTTTGAGAGGATGGTAGGAATTTGCAGAGTCTTTTGAAGAAGAGCCAAAGGTGTGGAAAATGGGAAAATAGCACTAGGGTGTAATCAAAATGGAAAGAAAAGAAAAAAAAATAAGAAGATGGTTAAAAGTATCTTGTTATATATAAGCAAACTGATAACCAGGTGCATGTCTGGTCTGTGGGCATGATACTGGAAGGATCACAGAATCAGCTGATGGAGAGATCGCAGATCTACACCAGTTACCAGAGAGATCTATTGTGTGGGATAGTATGGAGGTGTAGGATCTGCTTATGGGCTTTAAACCTGATGTGCCAAGTAGGAGCAAGATAAGATGTTGTTATGTTTACATCAGCATCACTTTTGTCTGCAAAGGTACTGCTCTTTGTGTTGATCTATTGGTATGTTGGGGCTATGTGTTCATTCTCACTACTGATTGGACCTAGAACCAGGAAAGCACTGCTGCTTGGCTTTAGCAGTCTGGGAAAGAAGCAAGCTCTGTGTCTGAGGGCCCATGGGCTTTGGGTTAGCAAGATGAGAAGGAGAACTTCCCTTAATCCTGAAGTGCCGTGATTTCACATTCCTTGAACAAATGGGAGGAAGTGTTGCCATTTGCATGTTTAACAATACTTTCTTTATGCTAAGGTACTGTTAATCTAAACAGATTTGCACTTTAAACATGGTTTTAAACACACACCTACACATACAAAGTGCATACAAGCCATGTGCTGCTTTTACAAAAAGGCCTAAAACTGTTCATTTACAAGGCAGGACATACACTTTCCACCAAGGGCATAATAAACATTTACATTGCTTTATCAAGTAAATGTTATGGAAAACAAAATAACTTTCTAGTAACATATTAAACCTCAACTAAAATCAGTGAAAAACTTTTATGTACTCTTCATCATTCTGCATCAAGACAGACATAGACATGCCAATATGCTACAAAGGTTTTCTTCAAGCTAACTAGCTAATGAAACAGAACTGGTTAGCATAACTCCTGGGGGAGACATCGTCCTTACAACACTTCTAGTTCAATTTTGCAGATTTGAAGAGCTTGGAATCTTAAAACTGTGACTTGTGAGATGTTATTTAAGCTTGGTTTCTGAAGGTATTAAAGGTTTGTGGAAAAAAAAATAATGCAAAGAAGGAGAAATACTTCAATATTAAAAGGAATACTATTTGTTATTATTCTTTTGACTGTGGCACTGATTTCTCCATCCTTTTACTCTTCTCCCTGTACTCCCTTGGGAAAGAAGTGGGGGGAAGGAATAAACAGAGGTGCTGACCTGTTAAAATGAATGCTTTCTATTCATTTAATTTATAGCAGGTTCCGTAAAAACTAAGCATTTAAAATATAGAATATGATACTAATGCAACTGATAATCTGAAGTTTATTCATGCTATCAGTTATTGTAGATACTAAAAACTGAGCTACTCTTATGCTTATCATTTTGAGTTTTCTCAGTGGATTTTGCTGTGTGTGATGACAATGAATGGCAGAGCTGCTATACAGGTGACTTGTTAAACCAGCAGTCCTTGTGACACTGATAAAGACAAGGAAAGCTAAGTCTGACAGCTTGTGCTCTATTGAAGCTGTCATTAAATAGTGGAAATCAGACAAGGTTTCTAGTTCTAAGAGAAGTGAAAGTGAAAATGAAATTGCCTTTTGTAAGTTTCAAGTAATTATCAAGGTTATACTAAGGATGCTAAGGATTTAATGGTTTGGTAGGTGACAACAAAATTCCAAACTGTGCCTAGAACAATAAAAAATGTGGACTTCATTATTTCCACATATATTTATATGTGGAATATTAGTATATCTTTGATTTCTTAGAATCACTAAAGGAAGAAGATGGGGAGGGACCTGTATAGATCATCTGGTAACTGCCAGCTCAAAGCAGGAAAAGCTAGAGGAGGCTGCTGATGACCTTATACAGTTTGGTTTTGAATATTTCCATGTATTGACAACCTTTCTGAGCAACCTCTATCAATGCTTGATCATCCTCACCTTAAGAAACTTTTCTTATGTTTAAATGATTTTCTTTTTATTTCTGTTTCTGTCCATTACTGCTTTTCCATTCACTGGGTATCACTGACAAGAGTGTAGCTTAGCCTTCTTCTCTCCCCACTTTAGAAGTTTATATGAATTGATATCACCCCATACCAAGCCCTTTCTTGAGGCTAATCAATACCAGGTCTCTCAACCTGTCCTCATATGAGAGATGTTTCAGTCCCTTAAACATCTTTGTGGCCCTTTGCTGGACTCACTCCAGTATGTCCATATTTTTCATGAACTGTAGAGCCCAGCACTGCATATGGCACTCCAGATATAGCTTCACTAATGTTTATTCAAGGAAAAGGATCACCTTCCCTGCTGCAAACACCTAATGCAGCCTGGGATGCTGTTGGCTTTCTTTGTTATAAGGGCAAAGGACATTGCTGGCTCATGTTCAACATGGTGTCCACCGGGATTCACAGGTTGTTCTCTGTAAAGCTGCTTTTCAGCTGTGTTGCCCCAAACCTGTACTCATACATGTAGTTATTCCTTCCCAGCAGAAGGTTCTTTGTATCCTTTTGTTGAACTACATAAGATTGTGTCCATGTAGACTGTCTAGGTCCCTCCGAATAAATACAACTAACAAGTTGTGGTGCAATTGCCTAAAGTAACTAGGAAAATAAAACTAACATTCATATTTTAAAGAAAATGTACAGCATTGAAGAGGCTTTCAGGGTAGGGTGTAGCTGCATTACCTGAGCGTTCCCTAGGCTTCCAACCTTAGATGCTATCACACTGGGGGAACATGGTGTCCTCGCTGTAAGGAACAGTACGGAGCGTAGAGTGGAGTGGAGACACCACGGCTAGGCTCTGTGACCAGGTGGGGACTCAATTGTTCTTGTGCACACCGAGACCAATAAGCCGCACTTTTTGCTACCCTGAGCCAATGACCTGTCATGTTTTGACAAATGCTGTACTCTAGTGTACTTTTGCTCATTATAATTTCATTATAATACCAAAACACACCTCCATCCCAAAAGCTACCCACCTCCAAGGTGCAACCACCCCTCACTGAGCATGCGCTCTGAATTTCTCAGAGCCTATTCCTTTAAACGGAGATGGGAAAACTTTTCACCAATCATAACTAAGATATGTTTGACTAGAGTCACTCAAGCTCCACCTAAAAGATAGAAAATAGTATAAATTGGCCTAAGAGAGAGGGGATGTCAGGGAAGATATCACCGTCGGGGAGATACCATCCCGAGGACCTCCTGACTCCTGGGATCAGTTGACGGGCTAAGCCTCTCTTCCCTCCTATTGGGACGCCTTTGGGTGAGATTTGAACACTTGGTTATACTGTGTCTCTCCGCGGAAACTTAGAAATCTCTATAGAGTCTGTGTGCCTTTTAACGCATTAATTTCCAGGCTGCGCACCTGTGTATTTCATGTATGCTAGCTTGCTTTCGCAGACAGTAACTAACGCCGGCAATCCAAAGAACCTGTATACCTATTGCTGTAATAAATTGTACATTGTTCCTAGCCGTGATAGTTTGCATTGAACACGACTAGAGTAAGGGCGGTTATACGTTATTGGTGAATCCGTGACTGTGGTAGTTCAGTGCTCTGAATCCGACCAGACCCATAACGGTTAATGCGTTATTGGTGAATCTGTGACTGTGATAGTTCTGTACCCTGAATCCGACCGGACCCATAACGGTTAATCGGCTACACCCCTTAACATGACACAAGTATATCAGCCACTCCTTTCAGTTTTGTACTAGCTTGCTGTGGGTGCATTCTGTCCAATCACCTCAGTCATAAAAGAAGATATTAAATAGCAGTGGACCTAGAATCAAACCTTGGGCACACCACTAGTGACTCACCTCCAAATAGTCTTCATGCTGCTGATCACAACTCTCTGAACCTGGCAGTTCAGCCAGCTTTCAGTAAGATTCCATGTCCCTTTAAATAGCCTGTAGTTCATCAGTTTATTTATGTGCATGTTATGTGAGAGTGTTGAAGTCCTTGCTGAATTCAAGCTAAAACACATCACTAACCCTTCAGCCACTGAGATACTCATTTCATTGTGGAAGGCTATCAGGTCTGTCAGCTGTGATTTTGCCTTCTGAAATCCATGCTGACTACTTCCAGTCTACCTCTTGTCCTTCACCCATCTGTTTTCTGACATTGGTTGTTCCACCATCTCCCCAGAGAGGCTGACCAGCCTACAGATTCCCTGACCCTTCTTCTTGACCTTCCTGAGGACAGAAGTCACATTTTCTTTCTTTCAGTCCTCAGGAACTTGTCCTGATCACCAAGACCTTCGGAAGATAATCCAGGGTGACCTTGCAAAGGCATTGGCCAGCTTCATTAGCACTTATGGGTGATTCCTTCAAGACCCTTGGATATGTATGTCCAGTGTGTTTAAACATTCCCAGAGCTGGTCCTCTTCCTCTCAGGGGTACGTGCTTCCTGAATGCTGGTATGCTGGTCTTACCAGTAAAGAGCAAGGAGAAGAAGGTATTGAATATAGTGGCTTTTTCCATATTCCCCGTCACTGAGTCCCTTGCCTCATTGAACAGTGAGGCCACGTTTTTCCTAACCTTCCTTTTGCAGCCAATACCCCAAAGGGTGTGAGGGATATAAATGCCAAAACTAATTGCTGAAGCTTGAAAACCTTACAAACTTTCAACTGTAGTACTCCAGAGAAAAACAAAAACAACAATCTATGTCTGGATATCTGGACCTCTGTCAAGTGGCCTAATCAATGAAAGTCTTCCCAATATTTCACTAGATTTATAATAAAACTTTTTTTTTTTTTCAGACTATGTGTCTTGAAATATATTCATCTATATCTTAATATCAGTAAGGATAGTCTATTCTTTTATTCTCTCTCTTTTTTTTTAATAATCTATTTTACTGCTTTTTGAGTTTTTGTGTAATTTTCAGAAGTATGTAGTCACATGTGCTAGAAGTCAGAACATTGATAATTCCTCTTATTTTCTATAACAATCCTGACATGCTTAATTGAGTACCCCTGATTAATGGAATGTTCCTATAAATTTTAAGGCAGATCTTTATTTTTAGTAAAATGTCTCATATATTTCATAGCAAGAATTTGAAATGAGAGTTGTACTGTACATAAAACATGAGGCAGGCAAAGTTAACATCTCCAGGGAAACTGTTTTAAACATGCGTGTGTATGGTAAGGAAATCCTTTGTCCTTGGTCAGGAAGGACCATTTAAATAACTGCTAGCATAAAGTACCTTTATGTGTGTTTGTGCTTAAAGAGGATATGTTATTGAGGAGAAACAAAAATGAAAAAAAAAAATATGGAAATTTGGAAATTTGCAGACAGTAACATTGAGTGTTATGATGGCATAGAGTGGATTGCTTTATATGAGAAACAACACCAGAAAAAAAGTGAGATTTTCAGTACAGCATGTGACCACAGGAACAAAAACAGCATGTAGAAAAGGAAGTTAAAGAAGCATTTGTCAAATAAATGGTGTTCTATAAACTGGTGGCAAATCACACCCAACATAACAGCAAACAGTTCATAAAGGGGTGGAATTTTTTTTTTATAGGAGGCTTTTCAGATGCAACTAATGACAAAGTTTACATCTCTGACTAGTTAATATGAAATGCACAGGCCCAGCATTTGTGCTTTTGGTATATAGTATATTTACTGAGGAATGGATGAGCTGGAAGGATTCCCCATTTTGGATTGAATTTGACAAGCAGTATTGTTTTAAATATTTTTTCATGACACTTTCAAAATTAACTTTTCAATTTAATTTATAATGACATATTGCAGTTTAGGCAATTAAAATAATGAAAAATGGACCTTAAATAATGTCAGATCATTTTCAGCTTGATGTGAATCAACTTCTTTTACTTCTTTTACCAGAAAGCATCAAAACACTCATTTGATCAAAGCTTATCCTCGTTTTTCCACCCATCACACACTTTTCCCACTATATTATTTACTCATATCTGCTCTCAATTTAATACTTCTTCTCTCCTCTCCTCTCCTCTCCTCTCCTCTCCTCTCCTCTCCTCTCCTCTCCTCTCCTCTTCTCTCCTCTCCTCTCCTCTCCTCTCCTCTCCTCTCCTCTCCTCTCCTCTCCTCTCCTCTCCTCTCCTCTCCTCTCCTCTCTCTCTTTTTTTTTTTTCCCTCTTTTTAGCTGATCAGTTGTTGCCAGATCCTGTGCATTTTCACTTGTTCTATCTCTATCAGTCACTATAATTGGATCAAAAAAGTAACACTCTGCATGATCTTGCTGTTCAGCCAGGCTATAACAGAAGGGAGAGTTTACTTTTTTTCCTTTTTTTTTTTTTTTTACTTATTTCAAGTAATATTATTGGCATTGTAACTGTTCACATGATTTACAGGTGTTGTTTTCAGAGAGGAGCTACTGGCAATATAACAGGTTATTACAAGGTAATACGGGGTGTGATATAATCTGAACTACTGTTTTTAAAAATCTTCAGAATTTGTTTTTCCACTTTATCTCTGCTGCCTGTATCCAAAATGTTTTAGATAAGTGAAACTAGTCATACTGTTTCACTGTACATTTCTAGCACATCTGTTTTTACCCAGCCTCATGCTGTTTCGTTGAAATTATTGATGGCTAACGAGCAACACAGTTCTGAAAGATAATATTCAATCACCTGAACTGCAAAATCATGGATGTGATACTGTATACCCAGTCATGCATTGGAAACATGCTGGGAATTAAAAGAGAATAATTGCTCATATGAAGTTATATTAAAAGAATACTGTAAGCATTGCATTGGATTTAGGCATCTTGCAAAACAGTTGTATGCAGGACTCCTTTTTTAAAATGATGGTTAAATTAATTGCCTATCCCTGTTCATGGACTTCCACCTCTATGATATATTTAAATTAATTTTTTCTCCAATTCCAGAATCAATTCAAAATGGACAATTTACAAGTCTGAGTTTGACAGCATGTCAGAGATTTTATGTGTGGAAGCACTGTTGGACAACATGCTGTTTAGCGTAATCTAAACAGATGCTTTCAAAGAACTACATGTCCCTAATGGAGGATTATAATGCTATCTTACTAGACACTATCATACTATCCTGTTGTATAGAATATTTTGTACAAGAAATGCACATTAAAATAAATAAGTAAATAAAACAGCACATCTAATTGGTTAGATTAGTTTTGCATTTAGAGATAAACAAGCTATAATATGCTAAAGTTTCATTGATTCCTGAAATACGCAGGGAAATTAAAAGAAATATAAGGTTAAAAAATCTGGATGTATTAATTTCAGTGTTAAGATTTTCTCATGGAAATGAACTTTATTTTCTTATTTTTTTCTCATTTAAAATATAATAACATTTCATAGAAAGTTATCATCTTTTATACAATCCCCCCCTCAAAAAAAAAAATTCTAATTACACTTAACATTTATTTGTTAGGTTTTGTAACAAACTCAGTCACAGTTCTAAAAAGATTCTCTAAAAAAATCTTTGTTAGAAGATTAATAAAAATGTATTTTCCAAAATTAAAGTTCTGACTTTACACATATCTGGTACAGATAATATATACAGATAATAAAGGATAGTTTAAAGGATATGTACACTATAAAGAGTACAACGTTATATAAGAATGTAATGAAAGGACTTTTATTTTTATTTATTTTATTTATTTAATTAGTTATCTTTATTCTTATTTATTTATTTATATTTCAATAATATATAGATATGTATATTATAAATATATAATGTATAAATATATATATATTATATTTATATACATATATGTATTATTTATTTTTATTTTTATTTTTGTGTTCTGCGGGGAGCTGCTGCCTGTGGGGGACCTGTGTTGGAGCAGTTTGTTCCTGATGGCTGGACCCAGTGGTATGGACCCACATTGGAGAAGGGTCAGAGAGTGACCGAGAAGGAGCTGCGGAGACAAAGTACTATGGACTGACCGCAGCCCCCATTCTCCCATTCCCCTGCACCACTTGGGGGGAGGAGGTGGAAGAGGGTAGATGGGGGGAAGGTGTTTCTATTTTCTTTCCTTTGTTTCTCACTTGTCTAGCTTGTTAGAAACAGGCAATAAATCTTACTATCTCCTTACTCTGATTCTGTTCTGCCCATCACAATAATAGTTGAATGATCTCCCCATCCTTATCTCAACCCTTGGGCCCTTTGCATCATATTTTCTCCCCCTTTTCCCTCGAGGAGGGGAAGTGAGAGAGCAGCTGAGGTGGAGCTCAGCTGCCCACCCAAGTAAAACTACCACAGTCAGTAACATTGCAACAGGTTTATATGTAATGCATACGTCATCAACACTAGACATGAACAATCTTAAAATAATCTTTTTCTAAATACAGTACTTGGTCCACCTGCCTGGAGGCAGATATATTTCTGGGTTCTAGAAGATGGAGTAGAATTCTTACATGATGTAGCAAACAATTATTCCATCAATTGTGCTATGTGCTATGGCAACCAGTTAAACAAACAAACAAACAAACAAACAAAAACAAAACAAAACACGAACGTGTTATCCAATATGTTTCTTGGAGGAAAAGAAAAAAAAATTATCAGTGAATTGACAGTTTAAGTTATATTTTAAAGAATTAGCCCAACTATTGACTTTTATATATACCTACCATTATAGGTCTACTGTAGCTAATAAGTGGGCTCAGACTTCCTTGGACAGTTGTTTCAGAGACAAGTTTTCCTGGTTGCTGATATGACTGTCAAAAGATGTGCTGAACAACTTAATGCAGTCAGGTGTAGGTGAAAATCAGTTTACAAACAAAAGCTGTTTTTGCTGCACATCAACTTGGTTTTGCTACTCAACAAAAGATTTTCTTTGGTGAGAGTGTGTGTGTGGAGGGGAGAGTCCTACCCTGAAGACCTATTTCAAAGGCTTTCTTTTCTCTATTTTGTGTGGGGAATGTATTTTTGCCAGTCCTACCTCCCACTTGCCTGAGAGCAAGGTGAAGGCTGAACTACTATTTTGTGGTAATATCCTGGTGCTGGTGCTGCTTGGCAGTATGATGTAAATTTTTTTTTTTCCACTCAGCTCCAAATACTAAATATTGCTGAGGAATAGTTTACATCCAATAAATAAATTTCTGAAGTCAGTCATAACATTTTACTAAAAGCTGTTTCTTTGTTCCCCTTCCTTTCACAGTGTACATCTCTATAATTTTGTCATCTCTCTCCCCATCAAGGTTTGCATTTTAAAACCCTTCAAAAACATCACCTGGACAGATGTGTAACTGTAGTCTATTTATGTGGTACATGGGTATCTGATCTCACTGTTTCAACTACTATGAAAATTTAATCTGTGAATGTCTGCTCTTAACCTTTCTCAAATATTCTTTTTGTTCTAGAAATCCTCACTTAACTCCCTGCTTCTAAGCATATGCACAGTTTCTTTAACTAAAAAGCAACCTCCCTCTACATAATATTACAAGTCTGAAGTCATGTACGAGATGTGGTTATAGCTCTTCATGAACCCACAACTGCAGAAAGAGGTGATGTGCTCAAAGTCTTGGTTTGGAGTAGCCTTTTAAAACACCTTTTTAAACACCAGAATATTTCAGGATCTGTTTTGCTTTTCTGAATCATAGCCCAGGTACGTTTGGGAAAATTGTCATCATTCAGATGTGCTTAATGCCCTCAGGGCATCTGGAAAACAGCTACACACCCACTACTGGACTGGGAGAGCGTGGAAATGCAAACCCACGAGACACATGCAGGTGAAGAGTAGCAGGGAGGAATGAAAGAGGGCTGGCAGAAAGGGGCATAAAGAGACCAGTCAGGTGTCAAATGCTTCATCAGTGCACATCTGGCAGAGTCCTGCACCTGATCTCTGTAGTCTGTCCTGTCTTCTTAAATCTTTTCTCAACTGTCTCTGTGTAATCTCACTCTCTACCCTATGCATGTGCACAGCAAGTGACAGCTACTGGGGGACCAGTGTGAGTGAGGGGAATGTGGGGCTCAGCACTGTACCTGGTGCTGGTTGCTGGTGGTAGTGGGGTGAGCGTCTGCATCTCCCATAGGCTCTGTGCTTTGGGTGTGCATGTGTACTCACCAACAAACTCCAAGTTGGACCACTAGGTGAGTAGTGGGGCCTTGAATCTGGGGTAGGGTATCAGGCAGGCAGAGGGTCTGTGCTAGTACCCAGAGTGACTGGTGAGTGTGCTTGTGCTTGTGTACCCTGGGAGTGTTATGGGTGTGCATGCACCAGCCCATGTCCCTGCCAGCCCCAGAGGAGGAGGGGACGTGGCTGTCAGTGTGGATGTGTGATGTTCATCTTGTTCTTGGCTGGTGGTAACAGCAGCACCTTTTCTGTAGCAGTCTGTGTAACTGGCCACATCCGTGTCCTGTGCATGTGTCTCTGGGATATGTGATCAGCTTTGCTACCAGCTGAACCTGCAGAGGGGAAAGTGGCAGCTGCATCCCCCAGCCTGGGAAGAGACCCTGGGCACCCCAGCAGCTGGATAGTGCAGGCCTGAGCCAGAGCAGCTGGAGGAGGCAGCCATGCTCTGGGCAACCCTTAATAAAAACTAATATCAGGAAATAATTATATTTCTGACATTGATTTTTATATGGTGTTTAAGTCAAATCTGCATTATTTTGTTTTAGGGGAGATAGAAGATAAAGGAAACAAACCAAAACTCACAAATTTTCTAGTGAGTATTATGTTTGGGTAATAAATGTTTTTATTTTGCTACTGCACCCTGTTCTTAGATATTTCCCTGAACTTTTAGTACTTATGTGTATACAATTAGGGCATATCCAATTGGGGTGGTGTAGAACTTCCAGTATCAGTCTTCCAGTACCTAAAGGGGGCCTACAAGAAAGCTGGAAAGGAACTCCTTGTCAGGGAATGTAGTGACAGGAAAAGGAGTAATGGCTTTAAAAGAGGGTAGATTTAGATTAGATATGAGGAAGAACTTCTTCACTATGACAGTGGTAAGGCACTGGCACAGGCTGTCCAGAGAATCTGTGGATGTGCCATCCCTGGAAGTGTTCAAGGCCAGGCTGGGTGGGGCTTTGAGTGACCTGGTCTACTGGGAGGTGTCCCTGTTCATGGCAGGGGGGTTGGAATTAGATGATCTTTAAGTTCACTTCCAACCCAAACCACACTATGATCTATATAATTAACATGAATCATTCTATGATTCTTCACCTTATATTAAAGAATTTCTTCTGAATATCTAATCTAAATCTACCCTCTTTTAGTTCAAAGCCATTACTCCTTGTCCTATCACTACACTCCCTGACAAAGAATCCCTCCCCAGTTCTCTTGTAGGCCCTCTTTCTTGCCCTTTTCTTATATTTTCCCCTAGGTATCTGCTTTGCCCACTACTGAAGAGCAGATGGAATCCTCAGTTACCACTGATATGATGCACTACAGCTATTTTTATCTTTGTTGGGGAGGTTCAGTGTGAAACTGTTTCTTAAATTTACTCTGTAAAACAGCTTTTCAAAAGGTTTCTTGCAGTAACTCTCTGTAGGCATTCAGCTGAGAGTCATTATTCCTGTTTTAAAGAAGAAAGCTTAGCAACCCATCTTGGCCAACAGAAACCCACAGTCTTGAAGCGTTTCTCAAAGCTCAAAGCCCTTACCCACAGTGTAATCCATGTTAATGCTGCAATTAAATACATACGTGTTGGTGTGTGTGGATTACACATTGGTTAGGGAATGTGAAATCACTGTGATGAGAATGTTTAGAAAACTGATAATTAAGCCAATTTTAAAATTTTAAACTAAACTTTACTGCATTTCTTCATTAATAATATACTTCCTATTAATTGTTTATTCTTACATATTATCTATCATCAGCTCTACAAATACAAGACTTTTAGTCTATATTCTGTTGGAAAACCTCATTTGTGCCTACAGAGCTCTAAGGCAGATTTTTACATTAAGGACTGAGTTTCAGTCAGTTATGTCTTTACCTTCAAAAGCTGCCAACATAACTTTATCCATTTTTGGTCTTCCATCAATCCTTTGAAGCAGTTTTGCAAGTGGATGCAGGGTAAAATTCAGGTGGTTTGGGGGACACTGTATTAATTGATCTTACTAATGTGGACAAAATTTAACAGACACAAAGCTTGAGTTTTTTCTTCTTTTATAATGGTCTTGACCATCAATCAAATGAAAGCCTAATACTTACTTATTAGACAGAAAAAAAATTTAAATTGAACTCATGAGTTGCAGTGTTTATAAGTCCCAGAAGTTCTGTCATTTTCAATATTTATTAGTTCTAAAAATTATTTTGCTACTAACACAAAAGCTGGTGAAGAAAACCCTCTAGTATTATTTAACCAGATCTTCAAGACACTGATTATTTTCCAAAGTCAAAAATGACACTGCCAGGTATAAATAACCTAAATTTATTCCTCTAACTGCTCTCCCAGGCCACAGAACTTCATTATGGCTGTATCCTTATGTCTCTTCCCTTCTAAAATACTAATTCTTTAGGTATATCATTCCATAAGAAGTGGGTGAGGATAAAGAATCTACAACCAAAGACTGTAATTTGATATAGAGTTAGACTCAGGACATGTGTACAGACTGGGAGACAAGTCCAGCTCAGCAGAAAGGAATTGGGGGGTGCTGGTTGACAGTACGGTCAACATGAGCCAGCAGTGTGCCCTGGCAGCCATTGCTCTCTACAACTTCCTGAGGAGGTGAAATGGAGAGGGAGATGCTGATCTCTTTTCCCTGGTGACCAATGATAGAATGTATGGGAATGGTAAAAAGCTGTGCCAGTAGAGGTTCATACTGCATATTAGGAAATGTATCTTTACCACGTGGGTGGTCAGACACTGGAACAGTCTTCCTAGTGAGTTGGTTGATGCCCCATGCCTATCAGTGCTCAGGCATGATAATATCCTTAATAATATGCTTTAACATTTGGTTAACCAAAAATTTGATGATTTTGTAGGTGCTTTCCAACTGAATTATCCTATTTCTATTTCTATTATTTCTATTTCTATTTATTTCTATTTCTATTTCTATTTCTATTTCTAATTTCTATTTCTATTTCTATTTCTAATTTCTATTTCTATTTCTATTTCTATTTCTATTTCTATTTCTATTATTTTTATTTATTTCTATTTCCATTTCCATTTCCATTTCCATTTCCATTTCTATTTCTATTTCTATTTCTATTTCTATTTCTATTTCTATTTCTATTCTTTATTTCTATTTCTATTTCTATTTCTATTTCTATTTCTATTTCTATTTCTATTTCTAATTAATTCTAATTCTAATTCTAATTCTAATTCTAAAATTCTAATTCTAATTCTAATGTATTGGCTGTTGATGGCAAGGATTTGGTAGCAGGATTTAGGGTTGGCCTTCTGTGAAAATATACTTAAGAAAGGGAAAGATGCTGCAAAGACAGCAAGGAGTGAGGGAAAAAAAATTGGGAGAAACAACTCTTCGAAAAATCTCCCTGCAAAGATCTCCCTGTAGCCAGTGGAAGAAACCACGGTGGAGCAGGTATCTACACCGCAGCTTGTGGAGATGACTAACAAGAACTCTGGTCTGTAAAGGACCCATGCTGGTACAGGTTTATCCTGAAGAGCAAGAGCCCATGGAGAGGACCCATACTGGAGTAGTCTTGAAGGACTGCAGCTGTTTGGAATGACCCATGCTGGAGCAAGGAAAAAAGATATAACTTATAAAACAATGTCAGAATCTTACAGATCATAGAATTTAAGCATTTAGGATTTATTCTTCTTTAACTTTCCAGGCATGAAAGTAAATGTAAACTCTACTTCTAAATTTTAAACATGATTGGTAAAAATTTTCTGCATTCTTTTGAATTTAAAAACTGAGAGGGGAAAAAAATATTTCAAAAGAAGGGGAAAGAATCATAGTGCAATTCAGTTTTCTTTTTAGGGGAAATTGATTGACAAGAATAGGAGTACTTGAAACAACCTCAGGGGAAGCTCTACAAGAGTTAAATAAATAAATAGCACATAAGAAAACTTGCATGTTTAATGCTACAGCTTTAGGAATGACTATTATCTTCCTTTCTTCTTCTTCTTCTTCTTCTTCTTCTTCTTCTTCTTCTTCTTCTTCTTCTTCTTCTTCTTCTTCTTCTTCTTCTTCTTCTTTTCTTCTTTTCTTCTTCTTCTTCTTCTTCTTCTTCTTCTTCTTCTTCTTCTTCTTCTTTTTCATTGCTTTTCCTGTAATTTTTTTACTCAGTATTATTTAAACAAGAGCTATTAAAATAACAGGTCCAGCTATTTCCTTGGTTGTATTTACTGTTCATTTTAATTTATTACTAGCTAAGAGGCAAACATATCAATGTTTAATTATCTGGCTAGTAGAAAAGACAGTTCTATAACTAGCTGAACTTAAGAGAGAGCAACTGTTGATTTAACCATTGCTTTATTATTTTAATACAGATATTTTAGCTATTTTAATAGTAATGGGATAGATGTTTAAATATGAATGATTCATTCCTGCCTTACAGTTAATTTGGTACAGGGTCCCTGATGAATTCACTATTATTGCACTAAGTAAAACAAAAATATCCAAGGAAAAAATAAAATACACATTCTAAATGAAAAGAGGTATCACAGAAAACTTCATCCACTTGTTTTCTCCAGAGAAGATAAGGCAAATCTCAAACTAGCAAATATCAACCTATCTCCCTCTACTTAATTTTTATTACCTTGAATTATATTGGCTAAGATTTTTCTCCAGTGTATTATGTAGACATTTCTCAAAAATACCGAAGGTATTCTGGGTTAAGAAAAATGCAATTATATTTTCATTCTTTTGAACAGAAATTATAAGAAGGTGTGTTGAACAATAATATCCAGTGATGTACATGTATAGTTAACTCTGTGGGATCTTCTGTTTAGAATCCAAGTACAAGGTACTTGGTAATATCATTAATTTCTTACAGGCCTACAGGAAAAAGGGAGTAAAATGAGGAGAGGAATGATAGAAGACTCAAAACCATGAAGAAAAGTTACAGAAGTTAGAAAGGTTTCTAAAAAAAATAAAATAAAATGTTTTCAAGAAGATATCAAATCCCTTTGATTGCAGAGGAGTCCACCTGGATCTCAAAAACCAAGCAAAAAGATCCACAAACTTTTTGCAACCTGTTCCAATGCTTAATTATCCCCAATAATATATATATTTTTTTCCTTTTCCTTATATGCAGTTGAAATATACCCTCCATCAATTTATGTCCGTTTTCTCTTGTTCTCACCACTGTGAAAAGTCAGGCTCTGTTTTTTCAGTAATTTCCTTGTAAGCACTGGAAGATTGATGATAGGTCCCACCATCACCACCCCTAAATTGACTTCTGTCCAGGCTAAATAAGCTACACTCCCTTGGCTTCTCCTTAGAGGGCAAGTGCTCCAGCTCCTGATGTTTTGGGGCATATTCTGCTGAACTCACCTGTTTATCAGCGTTTTTGTCTACTGTGTCTGTGCCTGTGTCTGTGTGTTTGTGTGAAAACTGGACATAATGTTCAACATACAGACTAACAGGTGTTGAGGAAAGACCTCTAAGTAATCGATTCCCTCAAATCCAGTCTAGTTTGTTGTTAGCCTTCTTACTAGACTAATGTAACATCTTACTAGGCATATCACTACATCTCCACATGTGACCCTACTATTTGCATTCTCATTCTCTTACATGATTTTTCTGAAATCACACAAAAAATCTCTGGACTGTCATGATGAAGATATATACATACCTTTGAACAATGTCTAATCCCAAGCATTATATTTAGCATTGGTTTTCCAGGTCATCCGTGGTAATTTAGAGTTCCATCATGGCACAATTCTTGGTAAGATTTGCTTTTGATGGCGTTGCATACTTATCCGTACATCCCCAACCACAAAGATTGCTAGCAGATAACCAGTATTAGCCCAAAAGAACTTCAGCCTGTCTCCATGGTGATTTTGTCTCAGATACTGTTTCTGAACTGACTGAATATTCATACCTGTTCTTTTCTTACAATCTTTTGTTTTTATCATTGTATTATGCTACCAAAGTTTGATTTTCCTGTCTTGTCACAGAAATCTTTAAAGATAGATATTTCAACCCTATTATTTCATGATTTATGAGATTTCTTGAACATGTGATTGCTTTTTCTTTCTTTCTTTTCTCTCTTTCTTTCTTTCTTTCTTTCTTTTTTGGTTCGTTGGTTAATTGTTTTTTGTTTGTTTCTTTCATTTTGCATTTTGCACTAGTAATTACTACTCATTCATTCAATTGGTTTGATTTCTGTTATACAAACATCATTTTTATTTCCCACTCACCAGACCTCGCAGTGGAGTTGAAAAAGGCCAGTCACTGACTACGTTTGACTTAGTGATGCTAGAACTGTCACCTTCCTCATTTTACTTCCATTTGTCTGATGATATTCCTTTTCTGTAGTCCTATTCATTTTTCTATATTTTATTCATTTCATAGTTCTTCATAGGTTCTGTTTACCTTATTTTAGAAAGATCTTTTTTTGGTATATGGAGATGAAAGCTCATAACCAGAAAAAGAATCTTCCTTTCACAAAAAAAATAAAAAATAATAATAAATAATAAAAAAAAATCTATACTGTGTTTACATGGCAAAGGTTTGGTAGCAGGGGGCGGTTGCAGGGCTGTCCTCTGTGAGCAGAGCCCAGAAGCTCCCCCAGGTCAGATCAGAGCCATCTCCAGATGGCTCCAAAAGGGACCCGCTGCTGGCCAGACCTGAGCCAGTGAGCGTTGCTGGTTGGGCCTTTGGAAGAGCAGACCAAAGAACTGGGGGGGGTGGGGGTGGGGGGGTACAGGGGTAATAACCTGCTGCACAACAAGAAGTGGGAGAGAGAGGAGTGAAAACCAGCCCTGCAGACCCCAAGGTCAGTGCAGGAGGAGGAGGGCAGGAGGTGCTCCAGGCACACAGCAGAAGTTCCCCTGCGGCCTGTGGAGAGGCCCCTGGTGGAGCAGGCTGTCCCCCTGCAGCCCATGGGTCCCATGGCAGAGCAGATCTCCATGCTGCAGCCCATGGAGGAGCCCCCGGTGCAGCAGATGGATGTGGACTGGAGGAGACTGCAGCCCATGGAGAGCCCCTGCAGGAGCAGGCCCCGGGCTGGAGGTGCAGCCCGTGGAGAGGAGTCCACTCAGGAGCAGGGGGTCTGTGGGGAGCTGCTGCCCGTGGGGGACCCATGTTAGAGCAGCTCTTGAAAAGCTGATGCCTGTGGAAAGCCCATGCATGATCATTTTGGGAAAGACTGCATCCCATGGGAGGGACCTCATGCTGGAGCAGGAGGAGAGAGTGACTGTGAAGGAGCAGCAGAGACGAAATGTCGTGGACTGACCACAGTCCCCATTCCCCATTCCCCTGCACCACTCAGGGGAAGAATGTAAAAGAGTGTGGATGGGTGGAGAAGTGTTTTTAGTTTGCTTTTAGTTTCTCACTGTTCTAGTCAGCTGGTGATGGGCAATAAATTACGTTACTCTCCCTATGTTGACTCTGTTTTGCCCATGATGATAATTGTTGAGTGATCTCCCTATCCTTATCACCTTTTCATCATATTTTCTCTTTTCAACCCTTTTCATCATATTTTCTTTTCCTTTGAGGAGGGGAAGTGAGAGAATTGTTGTGGTGGAGTTCATCTGCCCAGCAGGGTAAAAACACCTCAACAACCTAGTGATCAAACATTATATATTTCCCATGTAACAGAAATCAGGATGTTGTCTTATGACAGAGCTTTTGACTTTAGGGTAACACATGCCACCTTTCTGATGAGATATATTTGCAACACTGGAAATGTTATTTAAGAAGGTGTGTCTTTTCTGAAAAAAATTCATAACATTTATGAAAAACAAATATAACATTTTCCCATAGCTTTTAGTGACATATTGAAAGGAATTCACTTATATTTTGCTTGACTGGGTTGATAAGTGAGCAGGTTTCATGAGCAGGATCTGCAGTATTTTCTAATTTCAGTTATGATAGAACCTGAAAAAAATGAAATACCTCCTGAGTGTGTTGATGCTTGCACTGAAACTGTAAATATGACATTTTGGTAAATAAATCATTTAGCCTAATTTTTAGTCTTCCGTAGACATGTTCTTCACTTGAATGTCATAAGTATTTTCTTTGCCACTCCTCAGTGGGAATAAAATTATATGAATTTTGGAAAAGAACATATAACAAGTAAAAACCTCTTTGGAAAAGGGGATTTTGTTTATTCAGGTGAAGTCTACAGATTTGAAGCATGAGTTCAGAACCACAAGATGGATGAAGTCGAAGAGACCTCTGGAGATCATCTAGTCCAATCCCCTGCTCAGGTAGGGTTGGCTACAGCAAGTTGCCCAAGACCATACTCAGATGAATTTTGAATATCTCAGATATCCCTGAGCAATTTGTTATGGTGTTTGGCAGTAATAAGTAAAAATAGTAAAATAAATAAATAAGTGAAAAAAAAAAAAGTAAAATTAAAAATTATCATGTTCTAACATAATTTGCTGTGTTTCAGTTTGTGTTCATTGCCTCTTCTTCTGTCACTGGGCACTGCTGAGCTGTCTCCATCTGGCTCTATCTTGTCTACTCTCCCAACAAGATTTCATAGACCAATGTCTATGCAATGTCTATCCCACTCAACTTTCCCAGGCTGACTAGTCCCATCCCTCTCAGCCTCACATATCCCTGATTCTCCAGTCCTTTCACCATCTTGCTCCAGAAGGTCCATGCTGCTTTGGCACTGGGGAACTGGGGACTGGGTATGATACTCCAGATATGGTCTCAACAACGTCACCAGTGCTCAGTAGAGTGGCCTTGGGGCCAAAGGGAAGATGGTGTGTGTGCAGCTCCTTGTGATTTTCTCAAGGCTATTAAGATCTGACAGAACCCAATTTTATTATAAATGTCCTAACTGTCCTAACTTTATCTGGGCTCTTCTCAATAATTATTAAAATCTAGACCACAGTAAAGTGCCTAAAAAGCAATTGTGCTTTTTGTAACTTCTCCCTAACTGTGGGTTTCTTGTTATTTGTTTCTTAGAAACCAGCCTTGCAGCTTCTGTATAACAATGAGGAAAATTTCTTCATGGTGGTTGCAGGATTAAGGTCTAAATATTTGCATTTGTCTTGTCAGGATTGCCATGTAACATAAATAAATGAACACACTCCTGAAAATTAAATGTTATGTTGCAACTAATTCATTTGGAATCATTTAACAGTTACTGGATTTTACACTAATTGCCTTATGAGATTAATGAATTTGCATAGCTATTTGAGTCTCAAATTTCTTGACAAAGCATATTGTAAGAAGCTAAATAAAACTGATGTACAGGCTTCGTTTGAAGTGAAACAACTTTAAAATGTCTGCCTAGAAACAGAGAATTGCACAGAATGAAATTCTTCATAAGTAGGCTATTTCAAACATAAAAGAAAAAAACCCTCAGAACTGTTTACTAGGATAAATTTTTCATTATTATTATTTTGGAGAATGAATCTTAAACACAGTGAGCATATAGATCTTTACAGTATGTGCTGTCTGTCACATTATCTATGTAGACTGCTGAGTATGACTTTTTTGGGAAATATGTTTTAGCAGATCTGTTCACGCACACACACACACACAGTTTTAAAAGTTAGAGGTTAAAGTAGAAATCATCTAGTAGAAAATGTAGAACAATCTGGTAGAACATGCAAAAAAAAAAAAAAGTCTAAGTTGTAATGTTATGCCTCCTGTTTTCATAAAAAGATCATTCATATTTGAAAAAGTAACATATACACCAGTGTATATGTCTGAAATGTACGGCCAAATTGAGATAATTGCTTTTATTTCCATTGGAGTTTTTCTTTTTAAGCCACCAGGAATTCATGCTAAGAAAACAGCTTTGAGTGTACTGTATTGTGTGTGTGTGTGTGCATGGTGTACCTACCAGAATTTTAGTAATCAGAACAGCAGCATGTTTGCAAAATCTTTGTATGCTCTGTAGTCAGAATTTTCAAAAGGATATGAATAGGTGTTTAGGGAAATGATGTAATAAGAGAAAATTCTTGGTTCCATGGAGTTGTTTATTACTCAGCTATTTGGATGTAAATCTTGCATGACAAGCTACCTTCCACTTCCAAAAATGATTGTACTAGTTTGTTGCATAAATTTCACTGACTTCTGTTTCAATACTTTAACATCCTTGCTCCGAAGTCATAAAAGCACTTTTCTACAAGATTAAATTAACCATTTCATTTTTTTTTCATGCAGTTTTTTAGTTTTAACATGAGTCACATTTGCTTAAACAATTATAAAGAAACTGGCAGATGATGCCCATCAGGCACAAAATATTCATTACATAAATCTTCCATTGTTTTCATTATAATTGACCTTTCTCTCTACTGTAGGTTGCTAGGTTTTTTGTTTGCCTTTTTTTTTTTCCTTTTTTTTTTTTTTTTCCCCACTGCATGTAAGCTTGTAAGTAAAGCTTTACCTGCATGAGATAATAGTGTGGGGGAGATTTATATCAACACATCACTTCTAGTCTCTGGGTCCTGTAGACAAGGGATGCACTAAACAATGTCTAATTAGAAGTTAGGAGCTAAGGCCTTAAAAGGTAGAAGATTAGAGCAAATTATTCTGCATGCAATTAAGATGACTGTTTCTGCATTGAAATATCCTACTGAAAGCTATTTTATACTGAGGTTTTGTTGTTTTTTTGTTTGTTTGGTAGGTTTGGTTTTAATGAAAATCAGTAGCTTTCTGTGTTATACTGCTTTCTAGTGGACGTGGCTGACAGCTAAATACTGGTTAATACTTCCTGCTGATCATCTTGCTAACATCCTCAATTACTGCTTAGAGAGGTATTTTCATTTATTATTGACTTCCAATTTAATATTATTTTACAAAAGAAAGAGGTGATCAAAATCATATTAAGGCAAGACTACTCATATCTCAGTGCAATGCCCTGCTGCTATGGCAACTAAGGTTTACACAATTGCAAAAGTGTAGAATATTGCTGGGTGTTATATATTGTTCAGTATGTATACACACACAAACACACACTCATACATGCACATGCATACACACAGAAAATATTTACATGTAAGAGTTGTCCCTGATGTAAAGCTAAGACACTACTAGTCCTTTCATCTTACATGGACCACTGTCTGTTGCTAAACAAGCAGGTAATTGGTATATTTTACGTATGATCAAGTAATTCTCATTGTAGAGGCCTGAATTCTGTAGAAAGACTGCATAGCTCTCACTCACTTCAGGCAGGACCAGAATTTACTCTAGATAGTCTTGGGGCATATACTTTCCCCCATTTACAGCTGTTCTATGCTGCACATGTTTAATAGTATGTAGAACGTAGCCTAAAAAAAAATAAAACTCACACACACACAAAAAAAAAAAACACTCCAAACTCCCCCACCTCCCCACCCCCATACTCTTCCTTTCCAGCACTGGTAGTATCATTATGTAAAGAAGGTTCTCTTTTAACTGGAATATATGAGATGCACCAAACTGTAAGCAGGTCGTTAAAAATCCATTCATTTCCTTACCAAGTTTCATATTCAATGTTTCATTCATTTTGTTTTGTTAAAATAAAAGGAATTCAATCTTTACATCTTGAAACAGTTAATGCAACAGACATTGGTGTTGGACAGGCCTTCAGTTTGTCTGACCTCAAGATCAAGAAGAAAGATTTGCTTCCATTAGCTCAGAAGTGAGCTTCCATATGCATGTGACTATAACTTGTTTCTTTCTCTTCTTGCTGCTCTCCCATAAGACACTCATTGGTAGCATAAGATCCTTGCTGTGGTTTTCCCTGCATGATCTGTCAAAGCAGGTGGTTTCCAGTGACCTGTATATACTGGTCATTGTTCAACTGTTAAACAAACAAACAAACAAACAAACAAAAAGACATGTAGGGACTGTATATGTAAATACATGGGAAACGACAAAAAAAAAAAAGACCTATACAATTTCCCTCCCCAAAAAAAGTGTACCACCACCACTACCTAAAGATGATACTGTGATAGAGGGATATGATTAAGAAAGATATTAGCCTTAGAAGATAAGGATTTTACTCAAGGTTTTTTGATATGTTGTACAATTTTGGTAATTTTTTTCACCTCATTCCATCTGTATACTTTCCTATCCTTCATCTTCTTTTATATTTATGGTAGTAAGTTAGGAGTGGGGACAGTAACCGTATCTTATTTGTCAAAGCACATAGTTCCTTAAGACCGTGGTTAGAATACCCTTTCCGTAGCAGTGCTGATAAACAGAGTAATCATAAAATTATGCTAGAACAAGATACATCAGGGACATCAGTTTATTCTGTTTAAGCTGTATATTGACATTTTTTCCCCATTTTTTTCTGTTAACACTTCCCTGAGGACACTCTATGAACTCAAGCTTGTATACATTCATTATTTCCCATAGATGTTGTTATTATGTTGAATTTTGGTAAAGTTTTAAAATTTTAATGATTATCTTGTTATCAATTATCAGCATCAGTTAATGTCAGTAGTGTAGCATCATTTAGAGCAATATGAATGAGGTCACTGTCAAATTGTCTTATCTGTTTTTTTTTTTCCCAAAAATAATATTAAATTCTCTGAGAATTCCATGTAGAAATACCAGTAAGATTATTTAGTAGAGGAAAGCCATCACATTTATTTGAAGTCTTAATTGACTTTATCCTTTTATTTCCAACCTTCTGAAATTTTGTGTTGGTATTTTTTTCTTTGTTTGTTTATTTTTGCAGCAATATGTGAAAACAAAAGAACAAACAAACAAACAAAAAACACTAAAGACAGTGAGGTAATGAAATTTAATTATAATTTTGTAATTTGGGCAGGAATAAAGGCATAGATATTATTAAGGGCTGCTTCTCAAATCAAAGAGAGTAAAATATTGTCTATTTCTTCTTCCAAAACACCAAAATATTTCTGTGGAATTAGGCTCTTGAACTGGTTATAATCAGGTCCTGCTCTTAGAGGACCCCTCTCACTGAGTATCAGTGAGATTTAAGAAACGCTGAAAGTAGCTCTTAACTGGAAATGCTTTCTCATTATATACAATATTTCAGGTCCCTGCCTCCCACCCTGACCCCTTCATAGTGGTGCCAAGAGCGATGTTAAAAATTTTTGTTCTAGCTGGTGAATGATCCCAGTCATTATATATGGTCTTCCAGGTTTCTTGAACAGTTGTAGTGAATGATAGTCACAGGGGCTGAATATGGTTAAGCAATGTACTGATGAAGAAGGATGGTAAAGAACAAGGATATCATATAATAATCTCTGAAGAATCTAGACAAGTCTATGGCTTTTAACAGCAGTCAGAAAAAGCTGCTGAAACTTAAAATGCTTCTTGAATCTCTCCAGTGCCAAGGAAACTCAATAAATTAATTCAAATCCACATTTGCACCTGCATCACCTGAACACATATTCTGCACCACTGAGAACTGTGCCAAATCAAGCTGTATGCAGATGGCTTTACAAATAGATATGCCTACCTGCATTTGAAGTTATTTAACTTCAAATATAAAAATGAGTAAAAACACATCAGATATAACAAAGCAGTTTTAAACAACAAGGAAGTGTGAAAATCTAGAAATTAATAGATTAAAAAAAAAAGATCTTGAATTGTACTAAGATGATTATATCTCACTATTTTTTTGTAACCATATATATATAACTTCCCTTTATTACTGATAGATACACAGTATAGACAAGTGTATTGTCAGATCATCCATGGCATGTGAAGTTTTAAGTGGATGTATACTACATCTAATTTATATTTCAGTTAAGTTTATCTAATACCTTCAAGGGCTGAAAATGAATATGTTTGTGAACTTACAGCAAATACAGATGTTGTGCGTTTTAAACAGCTTTTTTAAATATTTTAAATAAAATTATTTAGAGCTTTACTTCAATCTGAATTGCATATATAAAAGAAACCTTTCTTTCAGAAGTGGGTTAGTCTGGAAATACGTGATACAAATTTCATGTTTATAGATTAGAAAACTGTGGTAGTTCTGTTCTCACAATCATAAATGAAAAACATGAGATAAAAGAAAATTTAAATTATCCCCAAATTTTTAACCATAATCTTGTATATAATATTGATTTTATTTCTGTGAAATTTCATATGTTGTACCATCCGTTTGACTTCATTGGAGCTGCTAGTGATTCAGTCTGGTGATAGCAATCAGACTGCATAGTTATATATATACATATATATAAAACTTTCCCATTCTTGCACTTAAAATGTATTCAGTCTCATAAAATACCTTTTATTTCCTAAAAAAAATAAAAAGTAAAAGTAAAAAAAAAAAAAATCAGGATATGGGATCATGGCTTTCAAGTGTCACTGCATGGAATGTAATTTTTGAGTCTGCTGATTTTAAGACAAATGGGTAAATGATAGCTGATAGAACATCATTTTTCAGTGATTGACATGCTATATTCTTTACAGAATAACAAGTTAAGGACAAAATAATCATTGATTAGCTGTCAGCCTTCTTGGTCATTGTTATGAAATGGATTAGTGGTAGGTAGAGTCCAAGGGGAAGTAAGATGCTTCTAAAATACTCCACGAACTAGAAAGAAAAAAAAAAAAAAAAAAAAAAAGTGCTAGGGGGCATTCCTTTCATTTTAAATAGACAGTCTAAACCAGTGGTGATTTAGGAATGTCTGACTCACTGCAGTCAGTGCTGTACTTTTCACAATTTAATCAATAAAGCAAATAATTACTGAAAAAAAAATGTGTATTTGTAGGTTTCTTATATATTGATTAAAAATAGGCAAGGGAATATGTGGGAAAACAAGTCCATGGATGTGCAAATCAAATGATTATGTTTCCATATGTCTTGGTAACCAATTATATTTGTATTTTAAAAATCTAGATAAACAGAAAGAATGGAAATTCCCCACATCTTCCTGGCAATAAGAACTTGCAGACTGGTCAGTTATTATTTGATTTTTTTGATCAATTTTTGATAAACCATTAGACATAACACAAAATAAGAATTCTTAATCCTTTCAAGTTCTGGCATACACATACTGATTCTTTAGTCCAAGTTCACTTTTACAGAT